>NC_037301.2:634248-1260997 GCF_000002775.5 Populus trichocarpa | reverse complement strand
CGTTTCCTTTGGATTTTACCTCCCTTCATAGTTGGGCACATGCATGCCAGTCGTTTTTGTAACACAAACAAAATATTACCAACCAAGATTTGGGCTTTTAAATAATTACATGAAATAAATATTGTTTTGCGTGGTTATAAAATCCAGCCTAACTTTGCAAGTCGACCTAAAACTCGGCCGATCCAACTTTTATTCCAGATGAAGTTTTAAAGAATTCAACATATTTGACCAGGTAAAAACTTAATTTGATCTTTTTTATTTTTTAAAAAGATCATATTTTTTTTATTTATTATTAAAATAATATTATTTTAATTGATTGAATCGACTGCATCATCCATGACTTCAATCTTCAACAGGATAATGAACTGGATGAAATTTGATAACTTTGTTTTCTTATACTCGAAATGTGTGTGTCGAGGTGAATATAACTTGTTTTGAAAGAAAACGGGAATTTTGACTAGTAGCCAGGAACTGAAAAAGATTTTACTTTTGTTGAAAATGAGGATGCATAAAGAAGAGAATGTGACTGGTTGGGTGTGCTAGTCACTCTCAAGTCTAGCGCTAGAGGTCATGTTAATTCATCTTTTTGAAAAAAACAAACATATATAGTCCATAGCATTGCTTTTGTATGATCACCAGGTATTAGTTGTTTCAAATCATAGTGAGAATTTCTTATGTTGGACAAGGATTCAGATTCACAACCTTCTTGTTTTTGTGTTTGAAAAATATCTTTTTTAAAAAAATTTATTTTTTTTTTAGTTTAAATTTTTTATATTTTTATATTATTTTAGTATGCTATATTAAAAAATATTTTAAAAATAATTAGTATCACAATAATTCCAATGCAAAATAAGCTCTTACTTCTTACTTTGAGGGGCGGCGGTGCTCCTAATTAGTCTTTAATTATATGCTGTAATTGTCATGAATAGTGCACACATTGCAATGAGTTAGACATATGCATTATTACTTGGAAATGGCCTTAAAGAGGGTTATCCTAAAGTTTAAATGTCTATGGGGATCATATTGCACAAATGGGGCATTCTTGACCTCATAATGTAGGTTGATGTTTGATATGGGTTTGCATGGTTAATTGAGCCTTCCATTATGGCTATGTAGTAGCTAAAAACCAAAGAAAACAGTCCAATCTACTTGCTTTTGAGCATATCTTGGCTATATAGGATAACCTAGGCTTTCATAAAATGTTTGTTGGGTTCTAGGAAATAATTAATTAACTCCCATTAATTTATCATCCAATGCACAATATTTAAAGAGAAAGATTAGAAAAATAAGAGAAACAAAAAGCAAGCAAATTATGTGATAATCATTCCTAATTGAAAAGGCATGGGAGATTAGCATTCCCCCATGCTCATCATATGTGTCATCATGCACCTTTGTGTGTTTTTGCCATTCACTCTTTCAAGCAATATCCTCTCTCCCTTCCTCTATCTCAACTTTAACTTTTTCACCACCTCCCAAGAACATTTTTTTAATTAATTATTCTATCCGAGCCTTAGCTGAAAAGCAAGTGCTAATTCAAATGTCTGCAGCATAGTAGAGATAGAAAGAGAAGGGGAGAGTGGGGGAGAGAGAGAAGAAGTCTTGCATATATCTTCTTATATTGTTAGGGTTGAGACACCACAAGACAAAACCTTTTCTCTTGGTTTTTCCCTTAACCACAATTGTAATAGCTCTCTTTGTTGACCCTTTTGCTTTGTATAACTAGCTACGTTGAGTAAACTCGAGTGATATGTTAGAGAAGATCATGGCAACAGAAGAAGCAATAACAAGTAGTAACAATGGTTTTGTTGAAAACCCTGTTGGTGGATCCAATCCTCCTGCTCTAAAGAAGAAGAGAAACCTCCCAGGAACTCCAGGCAAGCTAGAGGCCAGCTTGTTTATTTATTTTTCTTCTTTTTGAGTTTTTGTTCGTGTTTATGTTGTTATTATTCTTTCTGTCCGCCTTTCCCTTTCTGTCTTTATGATCATATATGATCGTCAGTATATTCAAAGTTATTCATGTCTATCAAGCTTTATTGCCTTAATATTCAAATGAGAATATTGATTCTTCTATGCAGATCCTGAAGCAGAAGTCATAGCTTTATCACCAAAAACTCTCATGGCCACCAACAGATTCTTGTGTGAAATATGCGGTAAAGGGTTTCAGAGAGATCAAAACCTACAACTCCATAGGAGAGGACACAACCTTCCATGGAAGCTCAAGCAAAGGACTAACAAAGAAGTAAAAAAACGTGTTTATGTCTGCCCTGAAAAGACCTGTGTCCATCATCATCCTTCTAGGGCTCTTGGAGACTTAACAGGTATAAAGAAGCACTTTTGTAGGAAGCATGGAGAGAAGAAGTGGAAGTGTGAAAAATGTTCAAAAAGATACGCTGTGCAATCAGATTGGAAAGCGCACTCAAAGACTTGTGGCACTAGGGAGTACAAATGTGACTGTGGGACTCTATTTTCAAGGTATAATTTTTTGCAAGGATTTTTATTTGAATTTATAGTGATGGTGGTACTCAAATACTATAGATTTGTAGTAGTAAGCAAGGGTTTCAAGAATAAAATGACTAACGAGGACTAGTTAATAAAGCATGAAAGTGATTCAAGTGGTGATAGAGCATCGCTTTTTCTCTTGTCAACAACACTACCCGTGTCGAAATAGAAACTATGTGGAGCATGAAAATGATTTTTTGTGGTTGTGTTATCTTTGGCTGTGCACCGGCCCCCTTCACTTTCTATCTCTCAGAAATGAAAAATAAAGAGAGCATGGAGATATATATGGTGAAGACGAAGAGAGAGGTGGAAAGACCATATCAATTAATTTGATGTCCTAATTAATTAGCCCTTTATTACTAATGCTATGACTAGCTATATATGTAATACTAAGAGATTTGTTATGGTTTCATCATATTAATTAACTTTATGCTCAAAATCTTTTCTTGAGCAGGAGAGATAGCTTCATCACTCACAGGGCCTTCTGTGATGCCTTAGCAGAGGAAACAGCAAGAGTAAATGCAGTATCTAGCATAAACAACTTGACTGCTGGGAGCATCAATTATCATCTGATGGGGAATCCATTAGGGCCTAACATGGCACAACATTTCTCTTCAATTTTCAAGCCAATTTCAAGCAATGATCACCAAACAAGACAGGGAGGAGTTTCCTTGTGGATGAACCAAGGAGTACCCCAAGTGAGTGAAGCATTAATGGGCAATAACATTCAAGAGATTCATCAACTTCGCTCTGCGAATAGTTCAGGAGCTATGTTTGGTGACCTTCTTGCTGTTTCATGCTCACATGCTCCACCATCTGATCATTATCAGTTCAATTGGCCAGTTTTTGGAAATAAGATCTCTTCAAATAATGCTCACGAGGAGCTGACAAGCACTTTAGTACTTCCTTTAACCAACGTTAAGGAAGCAGCTGCTGCAAGTCAGCTAGCAAGTGTTCCTTCATTGTATAGCACCCAACAACAGCAGTCCCATCAAACAACTTCGGCCAACATGTCAGCCACTGCTTTGCTGCAAAAAGCTGCTCAGATCGGTGCAACTTCAACTGATCCATCATTCCTTGGAAGTTTTGCGCTAAAGAGCAATGCTAAAAAAGTTCAAGATGGGAACAAGTTCTGTGGACTATATGGTTCAAGCCCTGTAAGCACTAATCCAGCAAGCGACGTGGAGAACTCGGGAAGTGATCAGATCTCCTCTTTGAATCAGCTTCAAATGTACCCTAAAAGGCAGAAAATATTTCAAAGTGATCAAGATAGTCCTGCAGGAGGGCAAACTAGAGACTTTCTTGGTGTTGGTGTACAAGCCATATGCCACCCATCATCTATCAATGGCTGGATTTAAACTTCATATATGGGATGACATCAGTTTCTTAATGGGAAGTAAATTTGACAATAAAATGGATCAGAAAAGAGAAGTATTTGAGATTTTAGTAATGGGAAACTTTGCAGGAAGGAAAAGGTGGCATTCATGAGTGCTTGATGGAGGGCTAAAAGGTTATGCTTAGAAAACTATTGAAGAGTAGTTGTTGAAGGAAGGAGATCCATGCATATTCTGTTGAACCCTAAAAGCTGATCCCTTTAACATGATGGCCTTTATTTTTTTGGGAAAAAAGAAAGGGAGGGCTATAGTAGTGGGAGCAAAGCAAGAGTACTATACACCTTTTGAGCTCCATTATTGCCTTGTTTCGCACTGTTGTGAGGGTATTTCCAATGGCAAAAGGCTTCATAATTTCTCGTAAAAGTAGGGTTTTATATAAATATTAGCTTATTGTCTAAATAAATTAATGTAGCTTTTCTATCAGCAAATTAATTAAGTACTATGCATAACTGTATTATATAGTATAACAAGAGATTATCTTATATTTTTCAAGCAGAAATTAGAGGGGAAGCACATTTCATGAGTTCTTATAATGTCCCACCATGATAGAGATAAATCTCTTTTTGTCCCCCCCCCCCCTAGTTAATTAGATCCGGTTTATTTAGGATATAAACTAGCTTAACCGGTAAATAGACAGGTTAATCTAATTTTATTTTACCCAAATATAATATGGGTTTAGGATTTTTTTAATAAAATAATATTGTTTTAATTTTTTCTAAAAAAAAACTTAAAATAATATCATTTAAAAAAAATAATTCGAAATAAAACATAACTCGTGCTAGGCTCTAAGTTGGAAAGTCACTGGGCGACCAACTAAATAAAATTCAGGTTTTATAATTATATTTTTAATTAATCAAATTTAGATTTAAAAAAAAATGAATCAAGAAAATTAATAGAAATTGAATTGTAGATCTTATTGATTAGTGACTTCTGGTACATAAATCCATCAACATGTATTTCATTTTATATCAAAATTCTTATTCAAATACTATGAATATTCAAGATAATCTACTCTTAAAATATGTTTTTGTGTTTCAAAAATATTTTAAAAAAAAATTACTTTAAATTATTTTTTTGTGTTTTTATATCATTTTGATGTTCTAATATCAAAAATAAATTTTAAAAAATAAAAAAAACATTTTAAAATACATTAAAAAAACAACCACAATCAAACCGCATACCACCATGTCAAATAAGCTATTTTTCATTTGTTTAGCTTCCTTAATTGTGGTACAACAGCTTATAATGGTATAAAAGAAGATGAAAAGAAAAGGAAAAAAAAAAGTTAAAGAGAAAAAGAAAATGTTCTTACCCCTCCTCCCTCTTTTGATTTAACTAACTTTATTAGTTGATATGATAGAATGATCATTGCTTTGTTTTGCTTTTTATGGACTACAAGTAATCCAATGCTTACCGCAAATTTACATCCACACCGCATTTTCTCACCTCCAAATTTTAGCTTTTGATAATAATGTAGCAAACAGCTAGCTAGCTAGGTATATATTTGTGATTCAAAATAATATATAGTTCAAAAATGTCAAAGTAAAGTGAAATATTGCCATCTATATATAGATGTGGAATATTATTATTTGATGTGGGTGTTCATGTTAGCCTTTTGTGCTAGCTAGAGCTAGTGCCAAAAACAACATAATGGAGTTTTCAGGGCAGGCAAAATAGCTGTGGACCATGTTGGATAGGGTTTGATTTCTGGCTTATTATGTAGCAAGAAAATGCATTTTTTTATGGAGAAAATAATATTCTTCATGTACTCTAGACACAATAATTCTGCCCCCATCTCTCTCATAAAATTTTTTCTTCTTATGGATGAATCGTGAACAGTTTTAACTTTAATTTGTTATTATACTTAATTTAACCCATTTTATATTGTTGATTATGTTTTGATTTTATGTTAAAAGTTCCTTTTAACTTAAAAGCTCTAGTGAGATTCAAATTTTAGTATTATAGAAATATATTAATTTAATTAAAAAAATTAAACAAATGTACGTCTTAATAATAATATTATATTTTTCGTACCTTGATTTCAAGTTCCTTAAATCTTAATTTTTAACTTTTTTTACAATAGTATGCATTGTGAGAATATAATAATATCTTATAATTATTGGTTTCGACTTTCTTATAGGGATGTTTGATATAGTGATAGTAGTTACTTTTTAATGTGTTTTTCATTCAAAAATATATTAAAATAATTATTTTTAAAATTTAAAAAAATCAAAAATTTTCAAAACTCTAATTAAAACACGAGGCCAAACACCCTTTTAATTTATTTAATTTTCAAGTTTGTCACTGTAAATTTTATGATGATATAACCTAGCCACTCCAAAAATTCTAATTTGGCACTTGCATACATGGAAGGACTTCCCTTCACCCTCAAGTTTTTTTTTAAAAAAAAAAATTAAAACAATAGTATATTAACTAAAAAATATTTTTATAAAAAAGTTAAAGAGTTGAGAGTCAGGTTTTGACTGACACTACTGGGTCACGGGTCACCCAAGTATTTTTCTCTTTTTATTTTTTTTTAACTTAAACCTGATTAGATGAACTAACCTAATTTTTATAATATAATTTTTATAATAGCACACCAATTACATTTCAACTTAAAATTTAGATTATAATTATAAAACTCGACCCACTCATGATTCAATTTAAGGTCCGAGTCTTAGATTCAGTGAGTGAATCCTGATTGACTAGATCAATTGAAAATAAATTTTTGTTTAAGAATTTTCTTTAAAGAAAGTTCTTCTAATAAGAAAATAAATTTTAAAAAGGTTAAATCAAGTCTCAAAAAAGTTTTACCAGGTCTTAAAGGTCGTGGGTTAACCGTTGTGTCAATTAAATTTAAATTTAACTAAGTTAATTCTTTTTAATCGGATTAATATGTTGGACGCAGGCAAATAAAGCTTGTTTAGGAATATGATAGCGGTTGTTTTTCAAAGTACTTTTCACTCAGAAAAAAATATCAAAATAATATTTTTTTTATTTTTAATTTTTTTTTATATCAGCACGTCAAAATAATTTAAAAACATTAAAAATATATTAATAAAAAATAAAAATAAAATTTAATTTTTTAAAAAACATTTTTAAAACACAAAAATAAAATTCAACTTAATACCTATGCAACGATGAAATATGTTTGTAGCAGTTTGCAGTTTGCACAGCCCAGACCAACTGCCCTGTCAACTCAAAGCCCATAATGATATTCCATCGTCGTCAGCACTCAAGCGCAGCGAAAAACACAATGGAAAACCTCAATTTAATCCTTAATATATATGCTCATTCTAAATTGCATCCATAGCCTATAAAGTTTATCAATTAGATTCCAATAGTTTGCCACATTTTTCAATTGGGTCCTTTTTTCAGTATTTGGTAACATTTTCAGTTTTTTTGTACCAAACGAAAAGGATTATAAACTAAGCCTCAGTTTAGTTTTGATAAAAAAACGTTTGGAACCAAATTGACAACAAGTTTTAGATTTGAGGTTCAGTTAAAAATAAATATATACATTAGGGACTAAACTTGATGTTTCCCAAAAAAACAACCACCTTGAACCCTACCTCCACTTCAACTCCTCCTCCTCTGAAACCTTAAACTTTTTTTTTGAAGAAATCAAGAAACAGCAAAAGCACAAAACAGAAACATGAAATTCACAGGCTCGCCTGGAATAGACCTCAAGATCAAAGACAAAACTCTGTCTCTCCAAGAAGACAACAGTTCCTTCCATGTGGGAACTTCAGTTTGGTCAGGTTCTTTAGTCCTCTCCAAATTTCTCGACCGGTGGACCCCACTGTCCACGAACCCCACCACCACCCCAAACCGTTACTCCACCCTCCTCGACTTCCACAACCGCCGTGCCATCGAGCTAGGCACCGGCTGTGGCGTCACTGGCATGGCCCTTTACCTTCTTGGACTCACTGACATTGTCCTTACTGACATCCACCCTGTGATGCCTGCTTTGAAACACAACTTAAAGCGAAACAAACAAGTTCTTGGCAAGATGTTGAAGACAGCGATTCTTTATTGGAGTAATGAGGATCAAATTAATGGGGTTAATCCCCCCTTTGATTATGTAATCGCGGCGGATGTTGTCTATATTGAAGAGAGTGTGGGGGCATTGGTGAAGGCCATGGAAATGTTGGTGAAAGATGATGGGGTTGTTTTGTTGGGGTATCAACTGAGATCACCGGAGGCGGATAAGTTGTTTTGGGAGATTTGTGGAGAGGCTTTTGTGATTGAGAAAGTTCCGAAAGAGGATTTGCATCCTGAGTATTGTTATGAGGAGACTGATGTGTTTATATTCAGGAAAAAGAAGAAGAATTTATGAGGTTTTTTCCTTTCTTTTCAGTCGTGGTTATGTTTTGGTGTTTTTGTGATTGTAATGTATTGCTATGAATTGGGTTCTTAATGTGAGTAATGGTGATCGAAGAAAATGAGTATTTGGGTGTTATCGTATTGCATTTTATTTTCTTTGAGTTTAATTTTGATGGTTGATGATGCTTGAAGTATAAGCTCTCTTAAGTACATTTTGTGTGTATGTTTTGAGTTTGATTTCTTTATATGCTGAAATTGGGAAAGGTCTTAGTAATGGCAAGTGGAGAGAGTGGGGGTTTTGGCGGTTACTTTCTTGCATTCTAGTTCATGCTTGATAAGGTTTGAAACTATATAGCTACTTTGTAAAGTTTGTATCTTGAACTAAATGTTTCGATACTTGTGTGCAATTTTGGATGTGTAATGTTGGAGGGCATATGAATGATAACATAATTGCTCGGAGAGAAGTGAGGGTGTGTATTATAGCATCACTGTATTGGATGTTAGCACACTATAGTTCAGTTCTCAAGGGAGATGAATTTAGAACTTTCTAGTGGAGGTGGATCACTCTTAATCAACAGCTAGGCCAGAATGGTTGAGGAGTGACTACTCCTAGATTTGAGTCTAGTGTTTAGGGTAGATTATTGCACCGAAGTTTTATTTTCACTTTCTGAGATTTGGGAAGTGTCAAAGTGGACTATGCTTCATAAAATATGTTTGATCTCTAAGCACAGCTACATATTGTTTACCCTTAGTTTAGAAAGTCTGAGGATCAGTTGCTCCATCTTAAGTCATATTAGTAATTGTTCCATCATCTCTCTCTGGTGTTTGGCTGCCTAGCAAGGAAATTTAAAATTCAGTGCCTAAGCAGCATAATTAATAATGCAAATTAGGTGATGTAAGTTTAAAGAGAAAAAATAATGAGTCTAACAACCTCTCTCTTCCTCTTTCATGTTTTTCCCATGGTCTGGTCTGGGACTTGTTGATTGGTGGCAGACCTTTCAAAAGATTAGTTGCTACAAGTTTAAAGGCTTTACAATCGCTCGTCGTTATCCCTCTTATTCATAGTGGAGCTCTGTATTTAGTCAATTTCTGATGTCAAGGGGCATTTTTGGTCCTTTATAGGCATCACATCTACAGGTCGGTGTTAAACTGTAACATTCTTTTTTCCCCAGAGAAAATAGAAGTCAAGAACAGGCATCCATATAGAGTTTTTTCCCAGAGGTTTGCTTTAGTTTAGTACCGAGGACCAGTACAATTTATTCCTGCTTTGTAACTATTTTTGGACTGATTTAATGTTCTTGGAACATGTATAATGTTTGGTTCTCTTAGAAGTTTATTGCTTAATTGTATTTTGACTTCTTTAACCCTCCTTTATGATGGAAAAGGATTGGTTTTTATTTTCCTTTATTTTCTGTTCCGTATAAAATCAATTTTCAGGTTTGATTTTTTGCTGGCTTGACACTTTAAAGTAGGAATGTGTTAAGGTTGTTATAAGGCTAACAAAGCTCTCCCCTAACAAAGCTAAAGAACTTAAGAATTGAAGAGAGAATTAGAAGAAGAAGAAGAAGAAGAAAGGAGATAACTAAAAGAGAGAGAGAAGCATTGCAACTGCAGAATTCTTATTCCTTCATTACCTGCCTCACAAGTTCTTGACACAATGATTTATATACAATGAACTCTAGTATCTCAACTGACTATCTAACTAACAATCAACAACTCTAAGCAACTAAACACTGCAACTAACTAACTTTCATCACATGCTCTTTTCTTATTTACAGTTATGACAATTACTAACTAACACTGCCTCTTTAGCTAATTCAGCATATTTTCTTCTTAATTGTCACAGGCTGTTATTGATCTCTTCTTCCTTGATTGCCGAGCCTCCTTACTACCTTCCTCTCGTAACAGAATGTAATATGTAAACTTTGTTTTCTTGAATTGAAAGTTTCTGTATTTTTTATTGAGGCCGTAGTTGTTTTGTGTTTGGATTGTTGGATTATGGAGGTATAAGAAGTTGTGTTTATAGCAGACAATTTGCATGTTAAAGCATGTTGCTTTTGTGATTTAACCAACTCTCAAATTGTGAATAAAAGCTTGGTGCTTCTATAGTATAAGCTTGATCTGAGTTGGAAAGAATAAGTTTTTAATTCCCTAGCTGGGATAAAACTCTTAATGGGTCTTTTCAACAATATTATTAGTGCAGATGCAAGCATGCCCGTTATGTGAATTTGCAGTTCACAATTAGCATCAGGATCACCCTGAAAAAGCTATCTCAATTATTAAGAGCTTAGTTCTTTCATTACTGTGCAGGATATTCATTGTTCTTGTATGATATGTGTTCTGAGTTGATTAGATTGTAGCAAATCGGTACTTGGTTTCCAAAGTTAGAATTCTGAAGCATAATTAAAACAAATTTAATTTTTCAAGAAACTTGAGAAACTATAAAAAACTAGGAGCATTAATTGCAAGATGACTTATTGTTCCCCACACTCTGATTAATATAAGAAAATATTGTGAATGTTGTGAATACAACACACATGGACGATCTGTGTTCATCATTGCAAATGTTAGAATCATTCATTATAGAGTTTTTTTTTTCTTTGTATGAAAAGTTATCAGACATATCTGACTATTATTAATATCAAATCATTCAAATTGGTGAATGATGTGCTACTTGAGCTATCTCTTGCTTGAACTTCTAATCTAACTGGAGAATTGTGTTCTCACAAGCAACGCCAACCGCTGTGGACCAAATTATATTATTTTGTTGACAGTCTTTATGGATGGTCATTGCTAATTATTTTGATTCACGCTTATATTTTATTATTTACTGCTACGGTAGGATAATATAGCATTCATCCAGGTGATATCAACCAGTCTTTTCAAGTTCCCTTCTTGTCGGAAAATCAGGATATGTGCTGTTTTCTGTTCAGGGTTCTTGCCTTTGGTATGTTATGATCCTTTGGTATGTTATTTTGATTCACGCTTATATTTTATTATTTACTGCTACGGTAGGATAATATAGCATTCATCCAGGTGATATCAATCAATCTTTTCAAGTTCCCTTCTTGTCGGAAAATCAGGATATGTGCTGTTTTCTGTTCAGGGTTCTTGCTTTGGTATGTTATGATCCTTTTCCTGAACAACATCCTGTATCTTGAAATCTTGTGCTTCTAAAGTAACAGGAGAATTGTGTGTCTACAAGTAATGCCAAAAGCTGTTACAATATTTTCTTTCTGTCGCTTATTGATGATCATGCAAATTAATTTGTGATTCCTGCATATATCAATTATTTAGCAATAGAGTAGGATAACTGGCTTTGGTGGTTCACCCGATGGTTTCAACTAGTCTTGTCTAGTTCCCTTCTGGTCTGGGAATTGGGACGTGTTTTTGTTTTTAGTTCAGGGTTCATGCCTCTGGTCTATGGTTATCTTTTTTGTAATAGCATGAAATAGGAGTCATAAATGATTGTTTGTCATATGTAATCTGTTTCTTCCTCAGAAGTAGGCCTACCTCTAACTATACCTTTAAATTTAAGAATTTCAGTAATTTTTTCTATTATCTCTGCGCAATGCTTTTGTGGTCTTCTACACCTTTCTGAAGTTTGAGTTAGATTAGCCGTATTTGGGTCAGATTACATTATGTTTGAGCTGAATCTAGCTTCTTATTGGTAGTCAAATTTGCTTTTTTATTGGCAATGCAACTTAATTTCTTACACAAATAGCAGAACAACTTGCCGCAGTGTGAAGCAAGTTGAGAAGTTTTGCACAGCTTATGTCAAACTGATTGGACTTTGTCATGTCTGTATACAAGTGCTGAAGGAAGAAACTAAATTAAGTGGGACCCTATTTGACTCAGGGACAACCAAGCATCATGGGTACCACCAGCTGGCCAAGTTTTTCAAATTTCAAGAACTAGAAATGGGTCATCAGAGTGTGAAGTGCATGCATATACCCAAATTTTATCATGAAGGAAACTAGCCCCACAACTGATAATGACAGAAGTAGGTATATTTTTACAATTAGCTGAAGAGAGCAGGTATTTCTACTTGAACTTTCATTTAAGCTTGAAGATTTCGTCTTGAGTTGTAATCTGTGATGTGTTGTGAAATCTTAAGCTTGCATTCTTAATTTTGTAAAATTAAAATATTTCTACTTGCTCTCATCTGAACAGCCAGGTTATTTCTGCACAAGTCTCAGCTCTGTTTGCTCTCTGGTTAGGAAATGGAGTAAAAAGTGCATGGTTGGAGTTGAACTGTAACTGCTAGTGGAACAATATCAAATTTTATATTTTCTTACTGATATTCTACTTGCTTTAAGATTGAACATTGAATAAAATTTCTTGACTTGACCATAAAATACAAACAACCTAATGTTGTTGGAAAAACTTCAGAAGTTCTACATTCTGCTGTCATCACTTGTTTCATGATTGAGGATTCGCTGGTTCAGTTAAGAGGCCATAACTGAGTGTCAGAGCCTATCAAACAAGTATATAGCTCTTCTACAGGAAACATGTCATCATTTCCAGCGTCTCCCCAATTACAGATCATGTTTCCAGGAGAACTTGAGTTTGCCTGCTCATCACTAGATCCTGACACTGAAGGGAGAGTTGCAGCAGATGAGGTTGGTCCAAAAAGTATCATTTGTTGAACCTTGTTCAGCTCAAATTTAAGCATGCTGACTTGTTTCTCGAGCCTGATGTTTTCTGCCAATACATTACCTAGCTCTAGCTGGATGTTCATGTAGTCATGCTCTATGGCATCATTTTTGTGCCTGGCTCTTCTATTTTGATACCATATTGCAACTTGTTTTGGTGGCACGCCTAGTTGGCGGGCAAGCTCAGTCTTGTGCTCTGCTTTGAGCTTCTGGTTAGCATTGAAACTTGTTTCCAGGAGGTTAAGCTGGTCTCTAGCAAGCCTTTTCTTTCTGGGTTTGAGAGGTCGGTTGCCTTGGCTTTGTGACTGGTGGTGTAAATGGGAATTCATGTCTTTCGGTGTTTCTGAAGATTAGAAATTTAGAACTCAAGACGTGGATAGAAAGGATAATCTTCGAGTGCCCTTTTATAGGGTGCAGCAAGTACGGATTGGCATTTTGATCTTAGCGTCAAAATTGATGGGCCAAAATTAGCCCAATATATAGCTGCTCCTGCTATTGTGGGGAATGGTGGTCTCTAATTGGTAGAAGGTTCTTGTCTATACTTTGTTCAACAGATCAATACGAACTGTAGCTGCTAGAAAAACAGATTGATCTCTTGACTGATCTATGATAGCCTCACTAGTATTAATCTATCAAAGTTTCTTCTTGAATAATTCTGCATTGAACGAGTTCATGCATGCTAAATCCTCTAGCTGGTCATCATGTATGATATGAATTCATGCTCTTTACAATCTCTAGAAATTGATCTCTTCAATGGTCCATGGCATAGCTTCTTCTTTGAGCAAGTGATAGGGCCGACACATCCAATTTCACTTAGCAAAACATAGGAGATTTTGTGAAGTAGTCAATGGTACAGCTCCATTACAAATTGGAGTCTAAACTTGAGACGTTAAGACTATCTCTTCATTTACTTCTAGCTTTTTTTATAGGGTTAAAACCATGCCCTGGTACTTCGACTACTATAGTCATGTTGCAAAAGATAGCTTCTTCCCAAGAAGGAAAAATTTTGCTTTTTAGGTATTGATGCAGTCATCTTTCTAGCAGGGATATATTAACCCGAACTCATCTAAATGGATGAGTTTTCAAACATGATGTTAATTTAATTCCAACGCCCATAGTTTCAAAGGATAGAAAAATAAATTTATTAAGGTAATTAATGTGTTAAACCAATCCACTCACTTGATAGGTTAATAAGTGATCTAATAATCCAAAACCTTGATAAATTCATGCCTTGGGCAGGATCTAACCATTGTTTTAAAAATTGAACTAACCTAGTAGGTCGATGTGAAACTTGGACTGATCTGAATTGAAGAAAAAATAAAAGAAAAAACTTGATTGGCCTGGTCAAAAATCTAGTTTGACTTGGTAACCCGGGTCTGACTCGATTAAAACCTGGTTATTAACCCAATTTTTTTTTGAAGTTTTATGTCATAATGGTATCGTTTTAATTTTTTTAAAAAAATATCATAAATGACCTATAATCTAGGTCTTGTCACGGGTCGAGTTTTAAAATTATAGATCTAACAAATATATTCTCAAGTTGTAACAAGCAATAAATATAGAAATGAAAAAAAAAATTCAAAAAAACCTTTCTTGCAAATTAAAAGAAACTGAAAGTAGTTAATGAATTCTTGTAGCAAATCTATTCTAGCTCTAGAGTTATTGGTACTGTGAATTAAAACAATAAAATGATGATTTTGCTTATCTCTACAAAAACAATTGGCATGGCTATTAAGGGTAATACTACAGTCTTTGAAAAAAAAATTGTACAGTAAAATGACCAATTTATTCATGAAAACAATAAATATTGAACTGAGATCTAGGGTTGTTTTGATTTTCCTTTTTAAAAACATAGTAAAATGACATAAATATCTTAGAAGCCAAATTTTCTATAATTTTTGTCTAATTTTTTTTGTATTTTTATTATGTTTTTTTTTTGTTATAATCAGGTTGGAACATGAGTATTTTAGTTTTTTAATAAACATAAAATATTAATTGAAAATAAATACTTATTGGTGTATGTGTTGCATGAGGAAGCGCATGACTATGCCTATTCTCTTTGAGCATCATGTTCAACATCCCGCGACAACCAAACACTAGTTTTCATGGAGATACTTGAATCATTACAACGACTTTCATCTCATAGGTAGAGTGTGTGACTAACTCAAATATTAGTGTAAAATTTCTCTGTTTTTGATCAATCTTCTTAAACACGATGAACAAACACGATATAATATAATATGATGATTTGATCTAGAAATTTAATATGAACCGAGTTTATAATTAAAATAATTAGGATATTAACTTTGTCATAACCAAGTTGAGAACCTTGACGGGTTCAAGAAATATGTTCTCAAGTTAGAAAAGGCAATAAATATAAAAAATGTAAAAAAAATATTTTTCAGAAAAACCTTTCTTGCAAATTAAGAAAACTAGTAGAAGCAGATGGGCCTGTCAGCATCTCTCTATATTTTAAAGCTCTCACTCTCTTTAAAACCCACCAAATAAACAAACCACCATCAATGACCGAAACCCACTGCTGAAAAACCCACAACAACATTTGTAGAACAAAAAACACTGCAAGAGAATGATGCAAAAGATGACAAACCCGGTCTCTTTCCCAGAAAAGGATAGCAACAACACCAACAATGCAGAGCCAAGCAATGCAGGAAGACCAATAAAGTTCATTTACTATGATGAAAGTGGCAAGTTTAAAGTGCACCCAGATGCCGTTGATGCTCTTATGCAAATTAAAGGACCCATTGGTGTTGTTTCTGTTTGTGGGCGTGCAAGGCAGGGTAAAAGCTTCCTTTTGAACCAGGTAAATTAAACCCAAAATGGAAACTTTCATGGTCATCTGTTGTTCTAGTCCAAAAGGAAAAATGACTAAGAAATTCATCAAAAGTACTACTTTTGGCTACTCGGTTTTTGTAAAGTTTGTTTTTTTTATGTTTTTTGTTTTGGGGTTTTTTCATGTTGTGTATGGGATAATGTAAGACTTGTGGGGTTCTTGAGTATTGCTAGTATAACACTTGATGTTCTGTTTTTTTGTAGATTTTTGGGGTTAGGAGAGTTTTGGGCTTGTTTGGTGGTGATGATCATGTACTTGTAGGAGGTGATCATGATTTTAGGCATTTCTTGGGTGGTGGGGATGAAGTACTACTATGTTAGGGAAAGGAAAGATGGATGCTTGCAATTGATTTTTTTTTCTTTTTGGTGTAAAAGCCATTTCAGTGTTTTCCTTTATGGTTCCTTGTATTATATTGCAATAAATGAAACAGATGTTTGGATTTTTTTTGGAGTTTTGGTGAAGGCATTTCTGTTATATTGAATATCATCTGTGAAGAATGTGAACTGAACGTAATTCTCAAATGTGTAACTTGCGGGAACTTGCTGTAGCTTCTTGGTACGAGCACTGGATTTCAAGTTGGGTCAACCCATCGACCTTGCACTAAAGGGATTTGGATATGGAGTGAACCTTTGAAGAGAGCTGCATTGGATGGAACTGAATACAGTCTTGTACTGCTGGACTGTGAAGGGATTGATGCTTATGATCAAACAGTTAAGTTTCTCTTTGGCTTGTAATTTTATGTTTCGGCAGATGCATCAATCATAATTTTCATCTCACTTGGTTGATGTGGATTGTATGCAAATGAAGTGATGCATTGCGTACATCATCAGCCAGTTGTGGTTGTCTTAGTATTGGCAAATAAGCTGGTTAATAATATGTTATCTGTATCACTATCCCACCCCCACTTCTCAACCAAATATTTTTGGTGATTGTTATAGTAATGTTATTTTTTTTCCAATCGCTTCCTTTTGACAGGGGACGTACAGCGCCCAGATATTCTCCTTGGCCATCCTCTTATCAAGTTTGTTTGTTTACAACCAGGTTAGGATATTTGAACCGAAGGCCTTGTTAACTTGGTTTGCAGTAACTACTGCTAGTGTGTGGTTAACCTTTTGCATGTTTTCTGTGCCATCTATTCCCAACTGTAGATATCCTGCTTATTTTGGTCCATCATTTTATTATTATTTTCAGATGGGGGTTATAGATGAAGCTGCACTCGATTGTCTCTCTCTGGTCTCTGAAATGACCAAGCATATTCATGTCAAAGCTTCTGGAGAAAAAGACACTGTCCCTGATCTTGGGCACTTCTCCCCTGTCTTTGTTTGGCTTTTGAGGGTGATCTTTTAGACATCATATTTAAATTTTATGCATTTCTTGTGAATAGTTCCATGAATGATCCTGAATTATATATTTTGAATTCATCGACCATAAGTTTCCCTTACCTTGGAAGCCTAAAAACATTATTTTTTGCATTACGTTTAATTTAACCAGCCTTTTGAAATGCTACTTTCAGGACTTCTACTTGGATTTGAAAGAGGATAATACAAAAATAACACCCTGCAACTACCTAGAGCTGGCCTTGAGACCAGTGCTGGGTAGTGGAAAGGATGTAGCTGCTAGAAACAAGGTATTTGCATGGCTTGATCTTACTGTAGTTTGAGATGACTAGAACTCTTTAAAAAGCAACAATCTGGGAACTTGGATACAATAGCAAATTGTAATGAGTTGTTGTCACTGCTTGCTCAAACACTTGGAACAAAGTATTACGTATAATATAAAAATAAGTTGCCAGGTAGAATTAATTAGTTTGTTGCAAAGAAACATTAATGGATGATGTGCTAATACCTTTGGGAACTTGGGCACTGGACACAACTTATGACACGGACCTGCTCTCTTTTTGGCTGGAAAAAGGCATGCCTCAATTGTGCACCACCTTTTGGAATCCCTCTCTTTGTTTCACCTTGACAAACACTGATTATAGCAAATCCATTTGTTTTCTGTTGCAACAATCTCATTAAGTATATTGAACCTGAAAAGTTGCTAATGATAATTACAAGTCCTAATGATTTATGCTGCAGAATTGGTCTCGTGGATCTTTTTTTTTCAAAATTATTTGTACCCTTATGCTGAACCAATACATTTTCCATACCTTTTTCCTTTTAAATCCAAACTGTTTGTTCATTTGAAGCTAAATCCAATATGGTAAAGAAACCAAGCATACTTTGTGGAATTAATTAGCTCTAGGATGTTCATCTTTGATGTTTTTTCATTTCATTTGAGCAATTGGATTGGTTTTTTATGCCCACAGATTTGCTGATTTGTATGGGTAATAATTCCAGATTCGCGAGTCTATTCGAGCTCTTTTTCCAAATCGAGAGTGCTTTACTCTTGTCAGCCCTTTGAACAATGAAGCTGACCTGCAACATCTTGATCGAGTTTTGGTTAGTGTAACTTTTTGATCTATTTTTATATTCCTGTGTGAAGATTAAGAACTTGATGAGCCTATCCTTTTTTATCATCTGATACCTTAACATGTTTCATGTCTAGCTGGACAAGTTTAGGCCAGAATTTCTATCGGGGCTCAATATGTTGGCAAAATTTGTTTTTGAAAGAACTAAGCCTAAGCAAGTTGGAGGCACTGTTATGACAGGACCTATTCTTGCTGGTATTACAAAATCCTTTCTGGATGCTCTTAACAGAGGGGCTGTTCCTACAATATCTTCCTCGTGGCAGGTTAGTGACTGGTTTAGATTCTATTTCTATATATTTTGTGGGGTGAGGGGATAAATTAGGTGTTCTAAACTAAAGCTAGTTTTCATATCTTTTTGGATTAATCACAACAAAAAACAAACTAGCTTATTTCAACCAAATATTCAATCACAACAGAAGTAACAAGTAATTATGAAAAGAGTAGAGCAAGAGAGGTTACTCGAATATTTATAGTATTTTGGCACTAACTGCCTCCACTCCTCAAGTAGTAAGCTGGTGCTTTTACTATCACTCAATTAGCCTCCTTCAAGGGTGACACCCCCTTTTACAATACCAAATATTTTTACAAGGCTAAAGATTTAAACCTCTCATTCTCTAGCTCTTCCGAAATCTGTCAACCAAATCCCCAATGGTTTTAAGTGCCACTTACATTTTAACAAAATTTTCACTCAAGAAAAACAAGTTCTCAAACTCACAAACGCTCAAGAGAATGTTTAAGTTAAAAGCCCAAGTCTTTAGTTAAGGATGATCCAATTCTTAAGGAAATGTGAAAATTCAATCAATGAAAGGTGTAAGAGAATTAGCTCAAAGTGGATTCAAATTATAGAAAGGTTAGGACTGCGTCATCATTTAAAGGTGTAAGAGTTGCCTTTTTATGGTGGAAGGATAAAACTAGCTGTTGAGAGCAAAATGGAAGGCAAACTCAAAATATGCAGAGTTGATCGTCCGGTATACCAAATGGTGTGAACCAGATGATTAAAAATTCAGCTTATTTGTCTGTCATGTGGTGGAAGGAGACGTGGTGATTTTTGCCTTGAGTAAAAATTGTTTGGAAGGGTTTAAATTTAAAAATTGTAGGCAAGAACAAGTGGGGCCTAGTCAATAAGACACAAGGACAGCTTTGTCTCTCTATCTAGTTTAAACCATCTAGTATACTAGATGACTTTATACCAGATGCGGAATACTTAACAAAGTGTCATTTTGCAACTATCAAGGATGGTATTTTTCTAAACATGGTTTATCAGTTCTATGCTAACTTGACTTTTAAAACATATACCTAGGTTAAGATTCTACTAACTAATTTTTTCCACGAAATGGAAGGACCAGCTCAACTCAATATACACTTGATGAGTGAATAGCTTGAAAATTGGAAGAAAGGTCTTCTTGGAGCAGATGTTATTATATTGTTTTAGGTTGATGGAAAATTGGATTAACTCTAAAAACAATGCCGTAGTGGTTATAGTTAAAAAACAAAACTCAGTTCAACATTTTCTCCAAGTTTATTTCAGTAACTACACCTGTCCTTTTGTGCACATTGGCACTCCTTTAATCAAAAGCTATAGTCCTTGCTTTTTAATATTTTAATTTCCTTTTCAGAATGTAGAAGAATCAGAATGCCAAAAGGCATTCGATACAGCCATTGAAGTTTATATGTCTGCTTTTGATCGCACAAAGCCTGCTGATGAAGTAAGGAAAAAAAATTTGATTTTATTATCGCTCATTTATTGTTGTTATGATTTCTTTTTAATTCATTAACTTTAGGTTTCCCTACAAGAAGTGCATGATGAAGCAGTTCAGAAGTCAATTTCTGTGTATAATGCTAGTGCTGTCGGAGTTGGTTCTGCTAGACAAAAATATGAAGTGCTTCTTCAGAATTTCTGTAAAAAGGCATTTGAGGTGTGTATTGAACTTCCTTAAAAATCAATGAGAAATGCATAGAACTCTCTCATGCCTCCTTGCGACCTTATCCAGATCCAAAACTTTTACCACTGGACCAAGCAATGGTCCCCATCCTATTGTAGTTACAAAGGTTTTCCAGACTTCTAAAAGCCTAATCGCACAAGAACCAAGAGAATGTTTTCAATGTCACTAAATTCAAATGAGAAAAGGACATGCAAACTAGGCATAAAAAAGAAAAACCTAAACAAAATGTTTAATAAAAATTTTGCTGTACTAGGATCGAAAAGCTAATAATAGAATCCAAAATAGTTAATTTTTCTCAAACATCTTTACTTACAGAAGGATCCATCCAGGGGAAATAATATTGCCTTATGCCTTTTGTTTAACAAGAGCAGTCAGCCAGGTATACCTTGTTGATAACCCTCATGTCAGATCTATATGCCTCCGGTCTTCTTTGAGGATGGGAAGTTTATGATGCTGCTCTCTAGTTTGTACTCTAAATGGCTCAATGGGATAAAAATAACTTACTTTCAAATGCATAGCTGCTCCACTAAAAGTGCAGAATCTTAGTTTGCTATTGTTATGGCACTGCCTATCCTTGTGGTTACAAGCCAGATGAAATCTGATTGTGGTGCTATTGATGCAGGATTATAAAAGAAATGCATTTATAGAGGCAGATATACAATGTTTAAATGCTATACAAAACATGGAACGGAAGCTGAAAGCAGCTTGTCAAGTTGATGATGCACAAATTGAAAGAGTTGTCATAGTATGTGCAGTCTTCTGCATTTATTTATTTATTTATTTTGAAGTTCTCATATAATTCCTGCATTCTGTTCACTTAACTAAAGTTCTTCAATTTCTACAAGTCCCCAAGGCATTGGAAATATCTTAAGGGTTTCTTCTGTGTTTTGTGTTATCATGGTTAGTGTAAGTTTTAAGTATTTCGTGTGCTTTGCCCATGACAAAAATTTCCAATTTAAACTGACAGACAGGGGTTAGATACATGATTCAGGTGCTTTTCACCTTCCTGACAAACTATAGAAAATAAACAAAGGAAGATAGGCAGAAAGAAATCCTTTTTTCTGGAACCAGTGTTTTCATTTGTGCAGTACAAGATTCCTTCAATTACTGGTAATTGCATAATAAGGGAATAATGATTCTTTGTACTTCAAAAGCGCTGCAACGCATTTCTTTTATCAATCTATGAGTTCCCCTTATTTGCTGTTTGTGAAGTTGTTTGTTTTGACTATGCAAATTCTTAATCTAAATACGTTATAGGTGGCAGTGAGTAGATTTATATGAATTATATATATGAATAATAACCAGAGTGATTATATTGCTTAGGTTCTTGATAGTCTTCTATCTGAGTATGAAGCATCAGTTCATGGTCCAGCAAAATGGCAGAAGTTGTCATCCTTCTTACAACAGAGGTTTGTTTATGTTGATTTTCACTTTTCAGCAAGTACTACACCAATGCTTATAATCTTGCCCATTTACTCTTGTGAGTAAAATTCCCTGTACGGGATGATTACCTTGCCAAATACCCCTGTGAATTGAATGTAGTGTTGTGACCTGAGGTCTTATCCAGGCTCAACAAATAATGGTTTCCATAATCCTCTAAAGGAAGGGATAAAAAAGGATGGTCGAATATCATCACCCTTGCATGAGATGTTTGGGACATGGTGAACTCTCTATTTGAAATGCAATTTGCACCCATTCCTTCACTATATAAGTTGATGTAATTAATCTAGCTGCTAATCTTTAGCCTCGAGGATTTTGTCTTCCATATTTATAAGCTATCTAGTTATCCAAAGGCTCTGGCATATGCCAACCTTTTTTCTAAACTATGAAACCTCTTGCAGAACATTTTCATGTGTCCCAGCTTATGTCTGGAGTTGTTATTCAGTTTGCAGGGTCCTATTCTCCATCATGCTAAGAAGTTGATTGATGAAGCTTCATCAGACAAAAATGTCCTTATCTTGAAATGCAGCTCAATGGAAGATAAGATGCAAATGCTTCATAAGAAGTTGGAAGCAAGTGAGAAATTCAAAACAGAATATCGAAAGAGTTATGAAGATGCTATAAATGACTTGAATAAGGTCTCTGAATGTTACAAGAGCCGTATAACTGATCTGGAGAGGAAATGCAGCTCATTGGAGGAGAGGTATTCTAGTTCACTTGAAATGCTGGATTCTGCAAAGCAGGAATCCTTGGAATGGAGGAGAAAATATGAAGAGACATGGAATAAGAAGGCAGTTAAAGACCAGGTTAAGGTGGGAACCATGTCGGGGGCTCATGAAGCAGAAGCAAGACTTGCTGCTTCTCATGGACAAACTCAGTTAGCATGGAAAAAGGCCGATGAATGGAAAGAGAAGTATGTTATTGCAGTTAATGAATTCAAGGCTAACATAGAGAAGGAAAATGTACTGCTGGAATATCCAATTGAGGATGTAAACTGCAGAGAAGAAGCTCTGAGTGCTGAGTCATGCGATAGCTTGGCAGAAAAGGTGATGCTCTCCCTCTCTCCACTCACAAATATATATGTTTTTGTATTAGTACGATATATACAAGTATATCCATATTAAATCTATCCATATAGACAAGAGGAAACGCTGCATCCACATCTTGATTGGTTTGGGAATACAGCATCCTCTTAAGCTGATAAAGAAAAGAATGGCCCTCCAGCCATATTGGTTGTAGAAATAGTAGTCTATCTGTGTGTATCTGCTAGCTTTTATTTCATATTTAGCAGCTGTTTATGAATTTGCATTGCATGCGAGCTATATTGTAATTTTTACACTACATAACATAGACCATCTGCTCTTAAATACACACAACTAATGTCCTGTAAAACTACAGAAGATGAAAGAGAGAAGAAGCCAGAGAACGACAGACACTTGTCCTAAAGATAGGATAATACTTGGGCTTAGCCTTAGAATTTAGAGGATTGTAACTGTAAAACTTGAATTCAACTGAAAAGACTGAAAAGACAAGATGATATTTTGGATATTTGAAAGTTTTTATAGGGATTACTTTTCCAACAATGCTTTTGCTTATTTTGCTGATACATTATTTACAAACCTTTACAACTTTCCTTGAGTTTTAAAACAGCAGGACAATGAAATTAAGGTCAAGATAGCAAAGCTTGAGGAGGCTGAGCAGAAAATAACCACTTTGAATTTGGACTTGAAGGTCTGCTCTAAAACCTTAATCATTTGCTGATCGCTATCATATAGTAGCCTTCAAATTCAAGAAGCTTGGAGAAAACAGTATATTTGTTTTTAATCTTTTCACATGTATTTTGGATGCTTCATTTGCATATGCAGGGTGCTCAAGAAAAGATGGACAAATATGAGTTGGAATTATCAGCTCTGAAGCTTCAACTCAAGAACTTGAGTGATAAGTACGAGTCTGTCAAAACTGTTGCTCATGCATTGGAGATGCAAGCTCAGATACTGGTACAGGACAGAACCCAAATGGAGCAAAAGTACCTCACTGAGTCAAAAAGGTTTGAGGAAGCTAATGAAAGGTGTAAAGTCACAGCAGAGGAAGTTAAGGTGGCAAATAAGTTTGTTGAAACAGCACAATCAGATGTACTGGCTGCTCAAAATTCTAAGTGGGATGCTTCTCAGATTGCAATAGAAAGACTTGCCCAGATGGAAACTGCACAAAAGCAGATTGAAGACTTAGAGAGACAAAAGGTGGATCTTACCAGTGAAGTTGACAGGTTGCGTATATCAGAAGTCAATGCTATATCTAGGGTCGCTTTACTAGAAGCTATGGTTAAAGAGAGAGATCAAGAGTTAGAGGCATTGAAAATGAAATGCGAACAAAGATTAAGCTCAGTGCTAGGGGAAAATATAATGGCAAATGGGCCTTCTTTACATGCGGAACTGCAGCAGAGAAAACTAGTTTCACCACAGGTGGAGTTATCTCCTGACCATTCAAACGAAACTGCATTGGGTTCTGAGATGAAAACCATTGCTTGGGGGAAACGTTCAAGGCTGAAAGTTCTGAGTGCGGGTCAGGATTCTGTCCAGGATATGGATATTGATGAAGAAATAGCAAGGGAATCAAAAAAACCAAAAATGGCCCTGCAAAAATGCACGACAACAGAAGTTGAGAATTCTGATGTCAAGGCTAATGAAGACAGTGAAGATCGAAAGGCTGGTTCAAGGTCCTATGTTAGGTTAACCGTTCTGAAGATGCAGCAGGAGCTCACTGAACTTGGTTTTGGTGGAGATTTGCTTGAGCTGAAGAGCTCCAAGAAGAAAGATGTCTATGCTCTATACAAAAGACTTGTCCTGAAGAAGTAACATTTTTTTTGGGTTTTGACTAAAAGAATGGTTCTTATCTGTATAGAGGAAGTTAGAAGGACTTATTAATTTCGCTTGAAGTTGGACCAGTGAAGTCCTTTGACATGTTGTCTGTTAATACTGTAATCACACAGTTGTGGGCTTTTCTTACCTAAAGCTCCCATTGCTAGTGCAATGAAATTGGAACTTCGATCCCTTCGAGAGCCAGGCAAGTTCATCAATTTTATCAACTTAGGCCACTTGATTGCTACAGAGATCGATTAGGTCAAATTTTCCATAACTCTCTTTGCTAAAAAACGATGGTGACATGTTATGCATAAGACTAGGCCAGGCTTTGATGCACGAGACTAGCTTGCTTAAGGATGCTATGGCCATGGAAATGGAAAACAGTAACATGATTTTTTTATTCTACATCAAAATGCTCACACATTAGTGGTAACTGGTAAGGACTTCGAAATCTGGGGAGGCTCTGGATTCAAGTCACCTCGGATGGTTTGTGTAAAATGATTTCTATGGCCCATCAAACATGAAGCTTTTTCCCAAAAAAAGATGGATTAATTCTTGTCAATCAAAGGACCATGTGATCGCGAATCCCATGTTATATCAAAAGGATCCATGAATACCTCACTGTTTGTAAATATCAAAAAACGAAAGGGACCATGAGTTCTGCATTAAAATTGAGCTAGCTGTGTTCAATGTGTTAACATGATCAGACTAGCTCCAGATTTTACAGTTTGCTCAAAATTTGTGAAGGCATAATAAACAAATACTTCACGAGGCAACATGGGAGAGAAAGAGAGCTACATTCTTAGATGAGGAGTAATCATTATAGAGGTTTTACAGAACAAAGTACGAAACAAATCCTGTCAGAATATTTATAGTTTAAGAATCATCATCTTTGTACAGGTCCAAAGTTAACATTCTCTCGTAGAAAAAGGGTTAGAACCCATGTGAAATTTACATCTTTGTCACACTGTACAAAGCATGAATTAATAAAGAAAGTGAAAAAGAAGAAGAAAGGAATTAATATTGCCGAAATATTCTTCAATTCTCTAACCCTCAAGAATCTGGCTCCTAGTTCTTTGCCAAAGATATTTATTCTTCTCAATCTATTCTGGCTTTTGGCCTCTCCTAAGTTCATATATATATATATATATATATATATATATATATATATATATATATATATATATATATATATATATTAATTTATTTCACCAATGCTCAAAGATTGGAACTTGGAAGCTCTATATATTTTGCTACATAGGCCACCATATCATGCAGCCATAGAGACTCCCATTGCTTTATTTTTCAGGGGATAAAAGAAGATCCGTCATGAACTGCAAAATGGGAGAGTAGCTGTTGAGGAGGGTTAGGGTTTGTTGATCTATTCTGTCCACTTTGGTCAAAGGATATAAAAGAAGAAGGGTGATAGTACTCAACAAGAGTGGTACTATTCTTAAGGTTAGAGCCCTCATGCCCACTACTTTGTACCTTTAATTTTGAAGGAACAGAAACAGAATCCTTGATGAGAGAACCACATTGTCTAGGTTGTGTTTGGTAGAAAACTTTAGAAACCACAAGCTCTCCATCTTTCTCTTCTTCATTGTTTCCAAGATGGTATTGATGCATCACCCAATTTGTTTTCTCTGGCTTCCTTTGCTTCCCATAGTTGGTATAAAGCACTAGTATCTTCTTGTACCCTTTCACTTTTCCACCAACAAGAACCGGTCTAGTCTTGCCTGTTTTGTGCCATCTCGTCTCACCACCTTCTGTGTCCGTGTGCACCTTTCTTCTCTTTCTTGTTCCAGTCGTGTATGCTTTTGATGGCCGATGGAAGAAGTGGCGAATTAGCCCATCTTTGCTCACCCCTGCATGGTGACAAAAGACCAATATCATCAATATAATTAACATGCATGCGTGAGGAAAATGTACTTGGTTGCACCTAATCAAGCTATGACGTTCCATTATTGGGAAGCTAATATCCTTCTAGGAATTATATATATATAGCTTGTATTTCTAGGGTTGGTTGGGAGGTTTCTTCATGTCTAATACCAAATGCTAACAAATATACGTACAAGGGTTAGGTGGTGGGTTTCTTCTACGATCTCATGGAAAATAAATCTATACAGCACTAACGTTTAGTTTTGGTGGGTGCCTCAAAAGAGAAGAACAGGTTAACTACTCTACTATGATTCAAGAATTTTCAGTAATGGAGTATTGTTGTGTAGTTAAATTTATATCATGATTTTCCTCCTCTAGCTTGCCTGACGGGATAGGCTCTGAAACAACAGAGGACCTAGCTAATGATAATTGACCTTATCTCTCATGTTGCATGCAAGCACTCAAGATAGCATGTCAATCAAGTTGGATCTCATCATGAACGATCGAGCTAGCTAAAAAATGTTGTATTCCTGAAGGAATGTTCACCTGGTAACTTTTCTGGGTGTGTATAGCAAATCCCATTCTCTCCATCGATTGTAGGGATGAACTCATCAATTAGAGGGTGGACCTTGCGGGTATCAGACTTCACCTTCCCCTCCAAATGCTCAAGCAGCTCTTGATCAGTCGGATCAAACTTCACTCCGGCCGGTAGCCCTGGCAAGTCATGGATTCTTGCCTGCAAAGAGTATATACATCACCAACCAAGTATTATACGTACAAAACTACATGTAAAGAAATTATTTAAAAACAAATTAAAAACCTGGTCTTGGCATTTGATTTGGTGCCCACATGAAGGGCAACTTCGAATCAAGCATTCTTTGTGTCTTTGAGCAATAACACTTGCATTACAAGGTGGAGGTGAGCTTCTTTCAATTGTTTGCACATCGTTGCAGTCATTGCACCAAGTCATTTCCTTTGGTTTCCTCTTATGCCCATATATTGCACACCTTTCTTTCTTGCTCTCTCCCTCGACAACTGCTACTCCAAAATAGACAAAGACTATGTATGATGCGTGTGTGTGTGTGGAAGAGAGACACGAAGGGCTTAAAAGAAAAGAAGGAAAAGCAATTTGTCTCCTTCTAAAGCATGTATTGTCTTTCTTCAAGACATAGATAGCTCTTGATCTTTAGGGTAGGGAAGGAATTAAATTCTCCTCCACTTTTGCATGAGACAACATGCACACTCTCCTCTCCTCTCCTCTCCCCTCCCCCCTACCACCTCTTTGTCCTTTCTCGAGAGAGTGGGAGAGAGAGAGAGAGAGAGAGAAAGGTATACCTAAAAAATCAAAATATGGTGTAATTTCCAAAAATGCAGTAGTAGTAGTATGTTGCAAAGAAAGGAAAATTTTAGGGTTGCTTGGATCTTAAGTTTGGTGGTGTGCTTATGTAAATGGGATGCTTATGAAAACTTGTAGGACAATAAATGTAGTTTTAGGGTCCTTTTTACTCCGTCTAAAGGCATGTTTTTCTGCTTGAAATAAGTTTTAAAGATTAAAAAAATTAAAAAAAAAAGAAATAAAATATTAATCATGGCTAGTTAGGGTTGAGTGGAGATGGGGCAATCTGATGCGTGAGAGCTATTTCACCACCTCATAGAGAGAGATATTTCAGCTCCAATGTCAACCTAGAGTGTGAACAAAGCTAATGTATAAACTCCTTAATATTGAAAAACATAAATAAGAAAGAAACTAATAAAATAATAATTATAAAACCTAACTCAAAATTTATCTAACTATGATTCAAATTATAAAAATTAATCTAAATCAATATTTAAAAAAAATCAAAACAATATTATTTTTAAAAATATCAAATTAAGTTTTGATACTTGATATATCAAGTTAATTAAATATCAATTCAACCCGATTATTCAAGAGGAGTTAGGTTTAATATCACAGGATAAAATGGAATAATAATTAATAAATATTAAGAGAGCCAATGTCCAACCAAATATATAATTCCATTTCTTCACGTAGACTTCTCATGTAAAGCAAGGAACCTATCTATCACAGTAAATTGACAACCTCTTTCTCAGCTAAATTCCTTAGTTTTTTTGCCCCTTGCCTACATGCATGACACATGCACAGTGCTCCATACTTGGTACAGCCCCTTGTTCCAAGAAAAATAAATTAAAGCCAAAAGATTTATTGAGCTGAATTATATGTCCTTGTATTATAACATTCCTGTAAAAAAAGAGAGCAATTTAATAAATAAAAAATGACAACACAAATTTCTTACACCATCGGAATTGTCTGCTTCCCACACAAATAGTTAGCCTTTATTGTCTTTTATTATATTTTTTTTATAACCTTACTTGATTATTCGACGGATTAAATAACCCGGGATTTAGATTAGACTAAATTTCAATAAAAATAAACAAAAATTTAATTGATGTAATCCGTTTAAAAACTCAGGTTAATCTGCGATCCAATCAACTCGGGAAAAACCCATCAAAAACCGTGAACTTACTTAATTTCCTTTTAAATTATTGCTACAGTGTCTTTCATCAAATTCCATTAAAAAGAAAAGGGAAATTCTACCTACAGATCCGACCTTCAATTAATGAATTTCCCCTAGATTTTGAAGAACAAAACGTGCATCACGAGGCTGTAAGAATTTGGGGTGCCCTTTACGATACTTGATGTATTCTCTAGCTCAAGCAATATTCATTTCGGTTAAAAGCCAATATCTACCTTCTTGTGAGAAAAGAAAATCAAAGCATAAAGACCATTCTTGTGTTGTCTATTGCCAGCTTACAACATAAAGTGAAAGAGATGTGCATAATTAAGTACAAATATATACATCAATATTTTCTTCTTTGAATATTCCTAGTCCAAGTATCAAGGTATCATCTGCCCCACTCTTTGTGAGTTCTTTTGCTAAATTAATTAATTACTTTGAGTTGATGCTTTATTTATTTAATTTGAAGGGGTTAGTCTAACCATGGAATTTCACTTAGATTAAGGTTTGAATCTTGATAAATCAATATTCAAGTCATAAGTTAATTACTGATGAGAAATTAAAAAAATAATTATGAATCTTTCAGTTTCTTGGGTTGCATTTGTTGGGTTGCATTTAATTAATGTTTCATAACAAAAAAACAAATAGATATAATAAAAGCATAAACATGTTTGATTGAAGAGACAGAGTCAAATACATAGTATATATAAATGTCTCTGGAATAATTTTTGAGTGAATTTTTTTATTTTCAAAATAGAAAATATAAAGAGATAATTATTTTCATTTTATATATCTTGATATAGTAAACGAACATTTAATTTTTTTATTCTTAATTTGTATAAAAAAAAATTATATAATTAATTTGAAAAATAAGAAACCAAATTAAGAGGGTGTTTGGCAGTGTGGTAGCGGTTGCTTTTCAAATAACTTTTTGTGCCGAAATGCATGCCAATGATATTTTTTATTTTTTTAAAATTATTTTTGACATCAGCACATCAAAACGATCCAAAACGTACAAACCATATTAAATTTTAACAAAAAAAATTAAATTTTTTAGGAATGCGGTGTTCTATTTGAGATATGATGAAAGAAAGGGGGGTAACTAGTAGGATTTGAAAACTAAATTGTTGAGAAAAGTGGTAAGTGTATGGATTAATGAAACTTCTCACTAAAAAGAACATATATATGCTACATTTGGTTAAGGTTGTGCTTATAAACATGTCATCCCATAATTATCATATATAATTGTTGTAGTTAGGTAGCTTAATTAGTAAAATCAAATGTTGTCCGTACAAACGATCCTGGATTATGTCAGTGTTCTACGTCATGGTCATTTTTTAAGTTCGCCTGGAATAAAGAATAAAAGAAAGATAAAAGAGTCAAGCATGTGTTTTTTTTTTCCTTCTGTACAGGCGTGTTTGGTATAGTAGTTGTGTACTTGGCTAGGTTTTTTTTTTATTAACGGGGTATTTGGATCAACTTGTATGTATCTCAACTAATCATACGGGTCCTGAAGTTAACGACTATATAATCTTCCAGTAGTCATCATATTTAGCTTGTACCTAGCTAGTTTTTGGTAATATAGGTGTGGTTATTAAAATAATATTTTTAAAATTTATTTTTAATATTAACACATCAAAATAATTTAAAAATAAAAAAAATAAATTTAAAATAAATTTTTTTTTTCATAAAAATACAGTATATGTCTTGTCAAACAAGATTTAATGAAGAAGTTACTGGAAACTTTAAAGAAAATTGGGATTTTCACAATTGACATGGGCTTATGAACAAAAAGAGCTGGGCTAAAATGGGCTAGAGATGCCTACAAAAACAAATTACTTGTGCGCTTTTAAGGAACCTAATGTTAGTTTTTGTTAATTATTTAAAAATAGGGACCATCCTAAAAGTTTTTGAAAACTATAAAAGCAATATATATATATATATATATATATATATATATATATATATATATATATATATATATATATTAAAGAACTTTAAAACTTGTGGGATATTCACTGTAGCAGGGTTTTTTTTCTTTTGTTTTTGTTATTTTTTTTTACATGTTTTTTTTTTGTTTTTTTTTTACCCAAATTGATTTCTTCTTCTTTTTTTTTCTTTTTTTTTAAATTTTTTTGTTTTAAAATTATCTTTGTTAATTTTTTTAAATATTGAGCTGGTTAAAAATTTAACTATGTAATTTTTTTCTTTAAAACATTGTGAATTGCTATAATATTCTCATACATTGTTTTCTTTTTTTTATGATTTCTTTATTTTTATTTTTTTTCAAAATGGTCTTTGTAGATTTTTTTTTATATTAAGTTGGTTGAGAATTTAGCTTTGTAGTTTTAAAAAAAAAACAATATGGATTGCTACAGTGTTTCCCCTACATAGTTTTTGTTTTGCTGCAGTGTTTCCCCATATATTTTTTAAAAAAATTATGTTTTTTTTTCTTTTGTTTTTGTTTTTTTTTTTACATGTTTTTTTTTTTTGCTTTTTTTTTTTACCCAAAATTGATTTCTTCTTCTTTTTTTTTCTTTTTTTTTTAAATTATTTTGTTTCAAAATTATCTTTGCTAATTTTTTTAAATATTGAGCTGGTTGAAAATTTAACTATGTAATTTTTTTCTTTAAAACATTGTGGATTGTTATAATATTCTCATACATTGTTTTCTTTTTTTTATGATTTTTTTATTTTTATTTTTTTCAAAATGGTTTTGTAGATTTTATTTTTTTTATATTAAGTTGGTTGAGAATTTAGTTTTGTAGTTTTAAAAAAAAAAACAATATGGATTGCTACAGTGTTTCCCCTACATAGTTTTTGTTTTGCTGCAGTGTTTCCCCATATATTTTTTAAAAAAATTATCTTTATCGAATTTATTTTTTCAATATTGAGTTGGCTAATAATCTAGCTTTAGCTTTCCCCATATGTTTTTTTTATTTTTTTTATTTTTCTTTTTTATCAAAATTGTCATTTTTTACATATTTTCTTTTTTTTGTTTTGTTTTTTTTAGAATTATTTTTTTATTTTATTTTTTTACTATTGAGCTGGTTGAAATTTTAGTTTTTTTGTCTTTTTCTTTAAAACATTGTAGCTTTCCCTACGTGTTTTTTTTTTCGCTTTTGTTTCCTTTTTTGTACATTTTTTTTTCATTTCTTTTACCCAAAATTGACTTCTTTTTTTTTTAAACAGTCTTTGTCGGTTTTTTTTATATATTGAGCTGGTTGAGATATTAGCTTTGTAGCTTTTAAAAAAAAACAAAAATACTATGGATTACACTACTGTTTCCCTTACATGGTTTTTGTTTGGCTACAGTGTTCCCCCCACATGTTTTTTTTTTAAATTATCTTTGTTAAATTTATTTTTTCAATATTTAGTTGGTTGAGAATTTAGCTTTAGCTTTAGCTTTACCAACTTTTTTTTTTCATTTTTTTAAATTTTCCCCACGTTTTTTCATTATAATTATAATTATAATTATTATTATATTGTATTATATTATATAACTGTTTTTTTCTTTTTATTTTTTTAATGAATTTTTTTTGTTTGATTTAGTTTGTTAATGTTAATTTTTTTTTTATTTAGTTATTAGATTTTCATGATACGAATCTCGGATTTGATGGGTTAACCTGATTTGACGAGTTAGTTTTTTTCATTTAGTTTAGTTTGTTAAAGTTAATTTTTTTTCTATTTAATTATCAGACTTTCATACTTTCATGACACGTATCCTGGGCTTGACGGGTTAACTTGGTTTGATAGGTTAACCCGGTTAATTCTAGGTAAACCCGTCATTTTTTTTTTGTATTTAATTATCAAACTTTCATGACGCAAATCTCAGGTTTTATGGGATAACCTGGTTTAAAAAGTTGACCCAATTAATTCAATGTTTTTTTTTTCTTTTTCTTCATTAATTTTTTCCTTCTTGTTGATTTTTTTCTTTGTTTTTTTTAATTAATCTATTTAATTATCACACTTTTATGACACGACCTTATAGCCAGACCCACATCCAGTATTCTTGGGTCCGGTGTTACAGCCAGACTCACTTAAACTTGGGTCATGCAAGTTTAATTTTATTATTAATATTATAAATATTACTCTTAAGTCAGGCGTTGCAGCCAAACCCAAGATTCTTGGGTATAACTTTGCAGAAAAACCCAAGATTTTTAAATTTTTATTTTTTTAATATTTTTTATGCAAAAAAAAATGACCCGCGGCATCGCGCGGGTATCAAAGCAAGTTAAAGAACTCTAAAACGCGTGAGATATTCACTGTAGTAGGGTTTTTTTTTTTTTTGCTTTTGTTTTTTTTTACATGTTTTTTTTTGCTTTTTTTTTTACCCAAAATTGATTTCTTCTTCTTTTTTTTGTTTCTTTTTTTTTTAATTTTTTTTGTTTCAAAATTATCTTTGCTAATTTTTTTAAATATTGAGCTGGTTGAAAATTTAACTATGTAGTTTTTTTCTTTAAAACATTGTGGATTGATATAATATTCTCATACATTGTTTTTTTTTTTATGATTTCTTTATTCTTTTTTTTTCAAAATGGTCTTCGTAGATTTTATTTTTTTTATATTAAGTTGGTTGAGAATTTAGCTTTATAGTTTTTTTTTAAAAAAATAATATGGATTGCTACAGTGTTTCCCCTACATAGTTTTTGTTTTGCTGCAGTGTTTCCCCATATATTTTTTTAAAAAATTATCTTTATCAAATTTATTTTTTCAATATTGAGCTGGCTGATAATCTAGCTTTAGCTTTCCCCATATGTTTTTTTTTATTTTGTTTTCCAAAATTGTCATTTTTTACATATTTTCTTTTTTTTTTGTTTTGTTTTTTTCAGAATTATTTTTGTTGATTTTATTTTTTTACTATCGAGCTGGTTGAAAATTTAGTTTTTTTGTCTTTTTCTTTAAAACACTGTGGCTTTCCCCACGTGTTTTTTTTTCGCTTTTGTTTCCTTTTTTGTACATTTGTTTTTCATTTCTTTTACCCAAAATTGACTTCTTTTTTTTTAGATAGCCTTTGTCGGTTTTTTTTATATATTGAGATGGTTGAGAGATTAGCTTTGTAGCTTTTTTTTTTAAAAAAAAAATACTATGAATTACTACAGTGTTTCCCTTACATTGTTTTTATTTGGCTACAGTGTTTTCCCCACATGTTTTTTCTTTAAAATTATCTTTGTTAAATTTATTTTTTCAATATTGAGTTGGTTGAGAATTTAGCTTTAGCTTTAGCTTTCCCCACTTTTTTTTTTCATTTTTTTAAATTTTCCCCATGTTTTTTCATTATAATTATAATTATTATTATTATTATATTGTATTATATTATATAACTGTTTTTTTCTTTTGTTTTTTCTTTTTATTTTTTTTAATGAATTTTTTTTTGTTTGATTTAGTTTGTTAATGTTAAATTTTTTTTTTTAGTTATCATATTTTCATGATACGAATCTCGAGTTTGATGGGTTAACCTGATTTCACGAGTTAGTTTTTTTCATTTAGTTTAGTTTGTTAAAGTTAATTTTCTTTCTATTTAATTATCAGACTTTCATACTTTCATGACACGTATCCTGGGCTTGACGGGTTAACTTGGTTTGATGGGTTAACCCGGTTAATTCTAGGTAAACCCGTCATTTCTTTTTCTATTTAGTTATCAAACTTTCATGACGCAAATCTCAGGTTTTACGGGATAACCTGGTTTAAAAAGTTGACCCAATTAATTCAATGTTTTTTTTTTCTTTTTCTTCATTAGTTTTTTCCTTCCTGTTGATTTTTTTTCTTTGTTTTTTTAATTAATCTATTTAATTATCACACTTTTATGACACGACCTTATAGCCAGACCCACATCTAGTATTCTTGGGTCCGGTGTTACAGCCAGACTCACTTAAACTTGGGTCATGCAAGTTTAATTTTATTATTAATATTATAAATATTACTCTTAGGTCAGGCATTGCAGCCAAACCCAAGATTCTTGGGTATAACTTTGCAGAAAAACCCAAGATTTTTAAATTTTTATTTTTTTTAATATTTTTTATGTAAAAAAAATAACTCGCGGCATCACGCGGGTATCAAAGCTAGTATATATAATGATGGGTATAGAAAAAGAAGACTAGGGGCCATTTGTTTTTGTAGTTAGAAAGTTTTTTTTAAAAAAATATATTTAAAATTAATTTTTTTATGTTTTTATATCATTGTTATATGCTGATATCAAAAATAAATTAAAAAAAATTATTTCAATATATTTCTAAAAAAAAGGGCTTTAAAAAGCAAATACTAATACAATATCAAATAGACTCTAAACTATGCTGCATCAAAAAAAATATTAAAAAAAATCAATTAAAAATTAAAATTATTTAATCCAATTTAATTTAAAATTAAATCGTTTTAAAGTTACAAGATTAATAAATTTATAATAGAAAGGCATCATTGCAGTGCAAACACGGTCCATCATTTAATACCTGTTGAAAAAAGAACTTGAGGAATCAGTGTTGTCATTTTCCCGAGAAGCACAGTCGTCGGTCTTTCACCACCCCCCACCTACAATGCTTTGCTTTAATGGAGAAGAGGCCCATTTCTCTTAAATGAGGAACGGCCATGACAAGCACCTTCACTCAGCTATCTCCATTAAACTACCAAAGTTGTCTCTTGCTGCTTGGAATATTTCAGTTATGTCAATCGGCAGCCTTCTGGGTTTACCTAGCTAGCTAGCTAGCAAATAAATGATATGGTATCAGAGAAGCTCGAGAATTGGCCTGCCTAGCAAGACTGAGAACGTAATTCAACTTGCATCCTCTTTTTCTCAGTCTTTTGCATCCTCTTTTATCTTTAGTTATCAAATCTGTTCTGGGTTACGAGTCGATCAACTCAACTGAATTTATTTCAAAATAATATTATTTCAAGTTATTTTAGATAAATTAAAAAAAAAATTCGAAGTTTGATTCCAGTCTCGACATGGACAAATCCAATCCGAAGTAGCAAGTAACAAATAGAGGGAAGGAAGATCCAATGGGAGACAAAAAGATTGAATCTCCTCGAATCTGTACAATTGCAGAACAGCTGTTACTAATGAAAAGATGTTTCAAATTTGACAAGGCTGATTTTCATGGGGGGTGTTAGGTATTAAGATTTGTCTTGCTTTTCGTGAAAATAATTTTTTATTTTAAATTAATTTTTTTTAATATTTTAAAATTGTTTTGATGTTATAATATCTATTATTTTAATCTATTTTTTAAAAAAAAACTTCATTTATCACATTTTCACAAACATGCCCTACATGTTACAATTACCTAACCAAAGAGGATAGCACCAACTAAAATAGTACTAGACAGGTACAATCTTTCTGACATCTTAATCTGTGGTCTTAACATAGCTATACTTTTCAACTAGGGCATGTGGAATCTACCTCATATAGTTACGTCAATCACTTTCCCTCTGCCCCTAGAAATCAAACACCATGAGGCCATGGATGGAGATTCAGTAGAGGTGCTCTCTAGCTACTACTTCAGTCAAGTCTGAACTCAAAATTCTTGAACTAAACTTCCCTGATCAGAGACTTCTTCATGGTAATAAGGAGTTGGCTTCTCATCATTCTTGTCGGCTGTAGGCTTCTCTCCCATGCCAGCTTCCTGCAACATTTTCACCACCCTTCGCATTGAGGGGCGGCTGATGGGAAATGAGCTTGTGCATCGGAGACCGATATCGAGAACCTTGGAAATCTCATCCTTGTAACGTGAATCGAGCTCGGGGTCGATTACATGATCCATCCCATTCTGGTCTAAGGTGGTGCAAACCCATTTCACCAAGTCTTTCTCTCCGAACTCTGGATCTACGGGGAGTCTGCCTGTCACCAACTCTAATATGACCACCCCGAAACTATAGATGTCGCTCTTCTCGTTCACTCTGAGAGTATATGCATATTCTGCATCGAATCAAGTTCAGACATATTCAATTACAGTAATGACTTGGAGCCTAAACGATTAGCTAAAGCAGGCGAAAACTAAGCTTAATTTGATCAAATCACTTCATATTAACAATTCAGTTGGACACAAGTGAAATACCTGGTGCAATATAGCCGCAGGAGCCTGCAATAACAGACATTGATTCCATTCCTTTGTTGACTCCTTGAACAACTTTGGCAACTCCAAAGTCGGCAACCCTGGCACCAAATTCTGCATCTAACAATATGTTGTTCGATTTTACATCCCGATGAACAATCGGAGGAACACAATCATGATGCAAATAAGACAAGCCCTCAGCTGCATCCAAAGCTATCCTGTACCTTGTAGGCCAATCCAACGAGCCTCCCTTGCTGCCATGCAACAAGTCCCCCAAGCTCCCATTTGGCATATATTCGTATACCAGAAGCTTGCAATCTCCGGTATTGCAACAACACCACAATCTGACAATGTTTTTGTGCCTAATCCTCCCCAAAGTCTCAACTTCTGCTTCGAATTCGTCTTTTTCAGAGCTGCCATTTGTATTGTCTTTCTTGCTCTCTCCACCTAGCTTCTTCACTGCCACGGTCTCGCCATTGCTAAGCACTGCCTTGTAGACTTTCCCAGAAGCTCCACTTCCAATCACATTATCTTCTCTAAGAAAATCAAGGATCTCAAATTCACTAAAACCAATCTTATGGAACGATCTCCACTTCGATATAGTAACAACCTCCTTTTCTTTCTTGAAATCCTGGTACTTGAAGTAGAACCAAACAACACCAACAACAAACACTACCACAGCAAGTATAAAAGTCGACCGAAGAATCCACAAGTAACTCTGCTTCTTCGAATCACCCTCCTGCAGACAAAGATCCTTCAAATCACCACACAAACCTGGATTTCCCACAAAGCTACTCCTATACATCTCTTTAGCATAAAGTGGAGGGAGCGCCCCCGAAAGCATATTGTTCGACAAGTTCAACAGATTGAGATTCAAATCCTCCAATTGTACCGGAATCTTCCCCGAAAAGTAATTTCCGGACAGATCAAGATAATTAAGCACTTGCAAGCTCCCAATCTCATCCGGGATCGGGCCAGAAAGCTTGTTATTCGCCAAATTAAGCTCATTCAAGCTCTTCCAACCCTGAATCCCACCCGGAAGCCCACCAGACAATTCATTGTCACCAAGCACAAGCATACTCAGGGTACTCAAATTAACCATACTCTCCGGAATTGGACCTGTAAACATGTTATCACTCGCCGAAAAGTCAATCAACTTGCCTAGAAAACCAATCTCCATTGGTAAATTACCCGAGAACTTATTTTTCGAAATCTTCAACACAGATAGATTATAAGCAGAGGCAATCCTATTAGAGACTTTCCCGGAGAATGAATTCTCTTCAAGTTCAAACAAGTAAACTTGCGGCAGCCCCCAGAATTCCTCAGGCACAGCGCCTGTAAACCCATTATTCCTTAACCGAACCCGGCCTAAACTATCACATTTTCCCAGACTCTCCGGGATTTTACCGGAAAACGAATTGTAAATCAAAATCAAGTCCTCCAACTCACCTTTTGCACACAAATTCCCCGGAATGTTACCGGAGAATTTATTGTACGAAACATCTAACCACTTCAATGGTGAGTTAAGCCCGAGCTGACTTGGTAACTCACCGGTAAGTTCATTATTGAACAATTTGAGTTCATACAAATTTGGTGAGTTTGCTATGCTCTCTGGCAGAGTCCCTACAAGTCTGTTCTCAAACAAGTTCAGGGACTCGAGCTCCAACTGAGTCAACTGAGTAGGGATTGTCCCAGTTAACTGGTTCGTTGAGGCATCAAATCTTCTCAGCATGGTCAAATTCGAAAATCCCAGAGGCAATCCACCTGATAAGGAGTTGTTATAGAGCTCAATTTGCTCAATGCTCTTCAATCCAGTAAGCCAGCTCGGTATCGACCCAGTTAGTCGATTCAGTGAGAAATCAAGATTGGTCAACCGAGTTAGCTTGCTTAAACTCTCAGGAATCGGACCCACAAGGTTACAATTAGCTAGCCAGAGCTCCACCAGGTTACTCAAGTTACCGAACTGACTCGGTATCCTACTCGGTGCAAAAGGGTTATAACCCACTAGAAGATGCTGGAGAGTGGAAATGTTACCAAGCTCACTCGGTATGGACCCAGTGAGCAGGTTCCCAGCAAGTGAAATCCACTCCAGTTTCTGGAACAGACCGAACTTCGCCGGAATAACACCGGAAAAGTTGTTCGACTCCAAATTGAGTAGCTTGAGGTTTCTCAACTCGGACAGTGACGCGGGAATGGAGCCCACCAAGAGATTGTCACTCAGGTCAAGGCTCTCGAGATTCTGACAGGTGGCAATGTCATCGGTGAGAGATGAGTTGATGGAATTGTTCAACAGATTGATCGACGTCAAAAAGGGGAGGCGGCAAAGGAAGTAAGGGAAGGGTCCCATGAGCTCCGAGCTGGAAAGGTCCACTGAACTGACTCGGTGAGTCGAGTTGTCGCATGTGATACCATACCAGTTGCAGGGAGTGTCGTCCCTGTCGTTCCAAGAAGAGAGGGAATGAGCTGGGTCGGAGAGACCGAGTTTGACTCGCTGGAGAAACAGGCCGTCCTGGTTCAGTGAGTGGGATGTGAAGAGTAGAGAGAGAAAGAGAACGGAAAGGTAGAAAAACATGTCTTGCCCTTTGTTATTTTAGAGAGAGAAAGAGAGGGAAAATGGGAAAGTGTTGAGGTTTGAGTCTTTGAGAGATTTGGGTTTTGAAGGGGGAAGATGGAGTAAACTATAAGATCAGTCCCTAAAGTTTATCAAATCAAATGAAACAGTCCTTATATTATTACAAATAGTTAAATAGTCCATAGCGAAGGTGGCAAACATGACCCCGACCTAACTTCGTTTGAAAAATTAGGGTCATGGGTCCGGTGCTTTCCGCTCAAAATCCTAACATGATCCAAACCTAAAATAATTAGGGTGTGCTTGTTTTTATGTTTTAAAAGTATTTTTAAAAAAATTAATTTTTTTTATTTGCTTCAAATTAATATTTTTGGTGTTTTCAGATTATTTTGATGTATTGATATCAAAAATAATTTTTAAAAAATATTATTTTAATGCATTTCCGAGAAAAAAAACACTTTAAAAAACAACCATTATCACAATTTAAAACACTCCTAAAATAGTTTTAGATTTGTGTTCCACCATAATTAGCTCCTTAAATCTCTAGACAGTAAAAAAAACACATGAGGGTTGAAGACATAGTTTTTAAAATCTCGAAGACTAATAAAACTAATAAATTACAGGGACTAAGTTATAATTAACTTTGAAAGATTTTGGATTTTCTTGGGACAAAAAGTGAGGCCTACATGATAGATTGCTACAGTTTTGGAAATGGGATAATTGGGGTGATTTTGATGGGATCAATGGAAACTATGGAGTCAATGGAGAGGCAATAGAAGGAAGAATTTTGGATGTTTCTTTCACTCTATGCCTACATTGGAGACTAGGGTTCTTCAATTAGGTTTGTAGTTAACCAATAAAATATATTCAATTGCATGACTAAATAGTGCCACTAAATCCAATCTCATTAAAGAGTTAGCATTTAATTATCAATCCCACTATTTGCTTCCTAACCTTTCTCTTATGGGATTGCATTTTATAAGGTTATCCATATCAACAGGTTAGATTCGAGTCGAGTTTTAAATAACATTATATGAAAATTAAGTTGATCGGTCAAGATTTGATTTATTTTAAAAAAATAAAATGAAATAATGTTTAACTCTTTCCAAAAAAAATCTTAAAATGATGCTATTTTAGATTAATTTGGATTAGTCTTTAAATGGAATAATTAGTATTGAATTCAATTGTAAGATGCATAAATAGGGTGAATTCATCATCATCAACAATGCTTTTTTTTAAAAAAAAAAACCTTGAAATAATATAGTTTCATTCTTTAAAAAACTTAAAATGATGTTATTTTGGTGAAAAAAATTATTTGAAAGGCTCGGGCCAAGCCTTGAGTTGACCTACCAAAACTAGTCGGGTTTTATAAGAGCTCGTTTGATATTATAATAACAGTTGTTTTTCAAAGTGTTTTTCGCTTGGAAATATATTTTTGACATCAACACATTAAAAAAACATAAAAATACTAAAAAAATTTAATTTAAAATAAAATAAAAAAATTCAAATCTTTTTTAAAATACTTTTAAGACACTAAGACAAAGTAGTTGTGTACATTAGATTCTAAAAAGACAAAAAAATAAAAAATTAAACAGAAACTTTGTAACAGTAAATTAAAGTACTGCAGAGGGGTCAATGTGAAATAGAGTGAGTATACAATGAAAAACATGCATGCCTGTCTTTGGCAAGGGATGAAAAGCATGATGAGAGCAGAACAATGAAAAGCATGCATGCTAGCTAGCTGGGGCCTTGCCCTCTGCATGAAGTCCACACACTTCGAAGTTTGAGACTTTGAAAAACTTAACAATGGCGATGGGACTTTTCTTGCCTGGGCATCATGTAATTATGAAATTATGCATGCAGCTGTTAGTGTCATCATTCATCAGTATGCAAGGGACAGCTTTATTGAATTTATTTATTTGTTTTTCAAAAAGAAAACCCACTTTTTACTCTTCAATTTCTCGTCTTCAAATTCAAAGGCCACAGAATTCGTGGACCGATAATTTTTTGTTTTCACAGCATGGAGGAAACTGATACGAGTAAATTAAACAACGGTAGAAAATGAAAAGAAAAATATTATAGATGCATGTAAAATTTGGGTCTTCATCATCGAATTATTATTTTATATTCCAGATTGGCATGGTAGGTGAATCTGGAACCCAATCAATCAAGGGATTTTATAGCCTACATTGGCATGTTGGGTTAACCGAACCCGACTTATCAGAAAATCTGAAATGATTTAAGTTAAAAAAAAAATAAAAAAAATATAGTTAATCCGGTCAAAAACCTAGGTTGATTTGCTCAACCCAGGCCTAACCCGGCCATCAACATATTGGTTTTTTTTTTGAAAACTTGGTCAAAACATAGTGATTTTTATTTTTTAAAAAAAATAATTTGAAGTTAATGTTCTTGTTAACCCTCTTAATCTGGGATCTAAGTTTTATCACGAGTTAACTCTTGGCTAAGGTTTTCAAACTAAGCATAAAATAGCATGAAAACTTAATGAAATATTAGATTTTGAACTAAAAATGGCATTTAATTGGTTTGCTTTATATTAGGCATTGCATTCATAGTATATAAACTCTCTTCAAAGTTGCTTTAGTGAAAAAATTCGTGCCTTTGTTTAACAAATTATTAGTTTTTAAAGCTTAGATTAACATTCCTACTTCTCGGTGATGGGGAAAAAAAAAAAAACCCTTCTCTAATTAGATGTTTTAAGTGTAAAGAGACGAAACGAACGTATAAAGATAAATCTACTTCTAGATAAATTTTAAATTAAATTTTTATTTTTCAAAACAACAAAGACAAATAACTTTATGTTTCTACTGTTTTGTCTTTTATATCTTTATACATTAATTAAATGAGCTATATATATATATAATAGAGCATAGGAACTCAATAATATATATACATTAATGAATATTAATGGGTATATATATGCATATTAATTCTCCAACACGAGAAGAATTATTGATACTTCTGTATATGAGATTAGTTTTGGCAAGCCAATTATGAAGCATCGAGCTATATTGTTGCTGAATATTGTTCCAGATGGTCACTGATTTTGTTTCTCATAATGAGTTTCTATGCTATTTAGCGTTTCATTTTAGCAAGAAATAATCATTATGTGAACAATAACTTGTTTAAAACCATGAACTTGTTCGGGGCTCGGGTTATTGAATTGATGAATCAACCCGTGAATCATCGAGTCAATCCCAAAATAATATAACCACTAAAAAAAATCTTTAAAATTGATCCCACCAAACCTGATTCAAGTTTCATGAAATCAACCGGGTCGGAGCTTGAATAAGTCAGTGTGTAAAACTATGCGATAATAAAAAAAAACCTAATCCAAGCTACTACATATTAGAGAATAATATAAATCATATCCTAAGATCTCACCTAACAGCTTAAGCTTTTAGATTGAAATGGTTCTTTTACAAGGTATCAGAACCTTGATGACCAAGCGGTCACGAGTTCGAATCTCATCATCCCTATTTATTTGATAAAAATTAAGCACAAAATAAAATGAGCATGTGCAAATTTCAAGCCTAAAAAGATTTTATTTAAAGAAATATATTAAAAAAAATTAAGATTGTTCTTTAATATTATATACTCTTATAACTCCGAGTTTATATTTTGAATCGAAAGAAACAGAGTTTAATAAATACTTTTAATATCATGTACAAATACATAAAAATATAATTTTAAGGTTTAATAACTTGTTTGAGAATAACAAGACCATTAAAAGAGAACACGTTGAGACAAAACTAGTTGTCGATGAGTGAGACAAAACTAGTTGTCGATGAGTCAAGTTTCTTGATTATACCCTCCTGTCATGTAATAATCGATTCGAGACAAAAGTAGTTGGGTTAGTGGGAGTAATTAGTCAAAAAAGCAAAGTGAGGGAATAGTTACAGGTACAGAGAACTTGAACACGTGAATTTGATATAGATTTGCTCCAAAAAAGAATGGCTGCCATTGTTGAAAATCAGATCTAACTCGTCTTTTTCCCTCTTGTACAGAGCACTTATGATTATTCTTGGTGAATAAATGGTGCCGAGAGCCAATTACATGCGAGGTCTCCTCATCCCCTTTTTGACAAATGATGTTCGCTAGTGCCCTGTAAGAGTATTTCAGAATGGAATCTGTCTCACTTGCAGCAAAGTACCATGCTTCAAGCCTATGATAGCTCATGAACGTGGGGTTTTGGAATACAGCAATTCACTCACATATTGGGATATGATTTTGTCATGTTCAATCATGTGGGCTATTAGCTTTTGTATTTTGATAAGTTAGGTTAAGAATAAGCTATAGCTTTTTCGTTATTTTATCGAGAAACATGTAAAATTATATAATTATAATGGTTAGAAAATAATATAAATCATATATAATCTTAGGCTTTTGGCTTTTGGAAAATTAGTTATTAGAAAATAATATAATCTTACTTAATAGTTTAGGCTTTTGGATTTAATTAGTTATTTGATATGATATTAGAGTCTTGATGATCAAGCGGTCACAAGTTTGAATTTCACCATCTCTATTTATTTGATTAAAATTAAACACAAGGTAATGTGAGTCTGTACAAGTTTCAAGCCCAGAGAGTTTTCACTAGAGGGAATGTGTTAGAAAATAATATAAATCATATATTGGGATCTCACCTAATAGCTTAAGCTTTTGAGTTGAATTGGTTCTTTGACAATAATATATATTAATTAACTATATATATATATATGAGTATTTTTAATATTTTTCCTTGTTCGATTCTTATATATAGTTGATAGAATGAGTCATTCATTCATTTTTGTATTATATAGAATAAAAATGATGATATTATTTCCCCTTCTCTCCTACTTCAAGCCTTGAAAATGCATCGTTTTTAATACATGTTTAGGAGTATAGTAGAGATTGTGTTTTAAATTTTTTTTTTATTTGAAAATATATTAAAATAATATTTTTAAATTTATTTAATTTTTTTATATTAATACATCAAAATAATATAAAAATATCAAAAATATTAATTTAAAATAAAATAATTCAAAAAATAATAAAATAACAATGTAGCTGCAACACCAAACAACCTTTACACTACATAGAAAGAAGCACTTCAGCATCTTATTAACCTACTAGAAGAGCAACTTTTCTCTCCATTATAAAAAGATGAATTGCTTTCTCTAAATAAAAAAACGAGGAATTGTATTCGAGATAATTTTACAATTTTAGGAACCAATGAATCCGAATATATACCTCGAGATCTTTTACAGAAAAAAATAAATAAATAAACTTTCTTTCCCTTCTGCTCCATTTTTCTCCAAATATCATAAAAGTCGTTGATTGATCTAAAATGGTATCTTCCATCTCTCATTTTCTTTTAAATCCTTCCCACTTAAAAATAAATAAAATTCTCGGAGTTAGAAATGAGAAAAGTTGAGGATGGGACAGAACTAATTGATGTCTGGAGATATGGCATCCATTTTAGTCCTCGATTTTTAATTTTATAAAATATATCCTTAAATTTAAAGCTTTTACATAGAAAATATACCAAATTGAGAAAAATAACCTAATTTTCTGAACTCGAGTTTAAAGAATTATCCTTAAATTTGTGAAATTCTTAATTTGTTCAAGTTCATGAAAAGATCTCAAGAATTATCAAATGAAATATCCCAACAAAGTTCATTGCAACCCCACTAGACAATCACTTTCTTTGTTAGTTAATATACACCACACACCTTTTGAATTTTGGTTACCATGCTGTAGCAATCAATCACTAGTCTAATAATTAATTATTGATCTATTCTTCTTTATGAGTCGTAATTACAAAATCATGATCGATCTCAAGTCTTATGATAAACAGTAAAATCATTATAAAATCTCTAATTTTGGAATCAACAATATGCTTTTTATGAGCTTGAGGAATGGATAGAGTATAAAAAAAGCATAGTTATAATTCTAGTTTCAAGGTTTGGATCAAATGTTAGTCGGGTCTACCCGAAATGACATGAATTTCACTACAATATCATTTTAAGTTTTTTAAAAAATCCAACTGAGTTTTAGCCAAGTTAATTGAATTGTAGATTGACTTGTTGGGTCGATCAGGTTTGATTGGGTCAACTCCTAACCTAATTTGATATAAAATCTAGCCCGAATCAAGTTTCAAGTTGGTAGATTATCAAATTAACTTGTCTAGTTTTGTCAGATTTTATAACAATATATAAAATTTGATTCGAGTTTACGATAAAGACAAATTTTTTTGGTGATGCTTTTTGACATGGGAAGAAAAAGTTGTTGAATTGAGTTTTTTTAAAATTTTGATAAAGACAGTAAAATCACATCATTTGAAAATTAAGCCCTTCTATTTTAAAATCTTGAAAAGCCACCTTAACAAAACCAAAACCAAGCACACTTTTGCTACTCTCTCATTTGAGAAAGTTGATGCAGTAGACATGTTCACAGATATTTTTCCAGCACTCAAATTAATATTTTTTATTTTTAAAAATTATTTTTAATAGTAGTACATTAAAATAATATAAAAATACTAAAAAATTATTAATTAAAAGTAAAAAAATTCAATCCTTTCCAAAAATATTTTTTAAACTAGAAAACAAACAGATCCTAGATGCAGCCATAGTAGATTAATGAAAGTGCAGCATGTTTCTTATCAAATTTGTACATAGGGAGGCTCACTAAATCGTGCCGGCAAAGAAATGCTGATTGAAGTATTGATTCCTTCCATCACTTGCATCGATTTGGAAACTGGAAACTCAAAATCGATGAAGGCTTGCTCCATTTTCTTCATACAGAGCCACCATTCATGTTTCTTCTCTGAAATTAATGATCGATGTTGACTTCACTTCATATACTGTAACTATAATACTTCACTTTTACCTCCGGCTCAAGAATTAATGGTCGAGGTTTCGTTTTCCATATATATCACTTCGGACTCAAATTTAGACTAGTATTATTAGACCTACCTCGGCAAATCAACACCGAATGTAACTTTCTAAATCGAGTTTTAAATTAATTTTTTTAAAAAATAAAATAATATAATTTTAGATTAATTAGAGCTAACTCATTCAACTCGTAACTTAAATCTTGAGTTAGATTGGATTTAATAATTTTAATCCAGATAAATTATTTGAAAGAATGATGAAATTCTCGGACTTATGCTAGTGAATTGTTTAAGATCCGTACATTTAAATATTTAACTAATTTTGGTATGTTTTGCGAATAACAACATAACGTTGTCCCTAGTCAAATTAATAAAACAACCAAGTAGAAATTAGCTCCATTATTTGGTACCCTTTCTTCACCTAAATTAGCTCCATTAACAGCATAAGGGCCCCTTCTTGCTGTGGTTTTTCTTCACTAATAAATGGAAGGTTGCATCTTGTCGATTGAGGCTCTTGGGGATGCTTTTTATGTCTTTTTCTACCAAGATGACTTTGAGACGCTCGACATTGATTTCCTGGCAAGATAATATCAGTGTTAAATTACCATTTCCCCCCCTGAATTTCTTTTAATTATTCAAATTGCTCATGTGTTCATGATTTGTTTGATAACAGTACTCTCTATTTGTAAATTATAAATTTGATTGGGGCCAGCTCTCCAATTGCTCTAATTGCGGTATTGGCATGGACCAGAAATTTTCATGTAAAATGGAAACACATTCTAGATAAATGATAAGGAGGGACATGCACACGACCAACCAAAAAACATAAAAAGAGAGAAAAATATTTATTTTAAAATCCAATCCCTAATTTGTGTTTTATAAAACAAGTAGAAACCCTTTTCCAATTTTATCAAATCGCCGGCACAGATAGAATTCATTCAATATTAGAAGAATATTTTCACCTTTTCAAGTCATTTTATATGAAAATGTTGGTCCTGGATCTAACTTAGAAAACCAAATGAGGAAACAAACATTTTTAATTACTTGATCCATAAAAAAAAATGAAAGAAATAACTACAAGAAAAAATTAATCCTCTTTTGTGATATATCATTTCCACTAAAAAAACAACAACAAGAAGCCATTAATTATTATTTTTCAAGACTTTATAATTTTGTCAAGCATATTGTAAAATAATGATAATATAGATGTTTTGGACCTAGGGTTAGGGTTTAAGATATTTTAGGAGTTAGGGTTTTTTTAGGAGTTGGGGCTTTTTTTTTTAAGGGTATAGTTAGGGTATTTTAGGGTTTAGAGTTTTTTAGAATTTAGAATTTATGGTATTTTATGGTTAAGGATTTAAGATTTTTAAGGTTTAGGGTATTTCAGAGTTTAAGGTTCAGGGTATTTTTAGGGTTTAGGGTTTTTTTATGGTATTTTGGGTTTAGGGTTTTTTAGGGTTTAAGGTTTATTAGGGTTTAAGGTTTATTAGGGTTAGTGTTTATGATATTTTAGTGTTTTAAGGTTTAGGGTTTTTTAGGCTAGGTTTAGAGTATTTAGGGTTTAGGGTATTTTATTGTTTAGGGTGTTTTAGGGTTTAGGGTTTAGATATTTTAGGGTTCAGGTATTTTAATGTTTAGGGTATTTAATTGTTTAGGATTTAGTGTTTTTTTGGAGGTTTAGGGTTTATGATATTTTATTATTTAGGGTTTAGGGTATTTTAGTGTTTTTTTTTAGGTTTAGGGTTTAGGATTTTTTTAGGGTTTATGATTTAGGGTTTAGGGTTTTTTAGGGTTTAGGGTTAGGAGGGTATTTTTAGGGTTTAGGGTTTATGATTTTTTAGGGTTTAGTGTATTTTTAGGGTTTAGGGTTTAGAGTTTATGGTTTTTTAGGGTTTAGGGTTTAGGGTTTTTTAGGGTTTAGGGTTAGGAGGGTATTTTTAGGGTTTAGGGTTTATGATTTTTTAGGGTTTAGTGTATTTTTAGGGTTTAGGGTTTAGAGTTTATGGTTTTTTAGGGTTTAGGGTTTAGGGTTTTTTAGGGTTTAGGGTTAGGAAGGTATTTTTAGGGTTTAGGGTTTATGATTTTTTAGGGTTTAGTGTATTTTTAGGGTTTAGGGTTTAGGGTTTTTATAGGTTTTAGGTTATTTTTAGGGTTTAGGGTTTTTTGGGGTTTAGGGTTTAGGGTTTTTTAGGGTTTAGGGTTTTTAGGATTAGGGTTGGGGTTAGGGTTAGGGGTTAGGGTTTAGGGTTTAGGATTTTAGGGTTAGGGTTAGGGTTTAGGGTTTAGGGTTAGGTTAGGGTTTTTTAGGGTTTAGGGTTTAGGGTATTTTAGGGTTAGGGTTTAGGGTTTTTTAGGGTTAGGGTTAGGGTTTAGGGTTTTTTAGGGTTTAGGGTTAGGAGGGTATTTTTAGGGTTTAGGGTTTTTTAGGGTTTAGGGTTAGGAGGGTATTTTTAGGGTTTAGGGTTTAGGGTTTTTAGGGTTTAGGGTTTAGGGTTAGGATGGTATTTTTAGGGTTTAGGATTTAGGGTTTTTTAAGGTTAGGGTTAGGAGGGTATTTTTAGGGTTTAGGGTTTAGGGTTTTTTAGGGTTTAGTGTATTTTTAGGGTTTAGGGTTTTTATAGGTTTTGGGTTATTTTTAGGGTTTAGGGTTTTTTGGGGTTTTTTAGGGTTAGGGTTTAGGATTTTTAGGGTTAGGGTTAGGGTTTAGGGTTTAGGGTATTTTTAGGGTTACGGTTTAGGGTTTTTTAGGGTTAGGGTTTTGGATTTTTAGGGTTAGGGTTAGGGTTTAGGGTTTAGGTTATTTTTAGGGTTTAGGGTTTTTTAGGATTTATGGTATTTTTAGAGTTAGGGTTTAGGGTTTTTTAGGTTTAGGGTATTTTTAAGGCTTAGGGTTTAGAGTTTTTTAGGGTTTAGGGTATTTTTAGAGTTTAGGGTTTAGGATTTTTTAGGGTATTTTTAGGGTTTAGGATTTTAAAGTATTTTATTGTTTAGGGTTTTTTAGGGTGTTAGGGTTAGGGTTTTTTAGGGTATTTTAGTGTTTTAAGGGTATTTTAGGGTTTAAGATGTTTTAGTGTTTTAGGGTTTTGTAGGATGTGGGTTTTTTTTGGGGTTATGATGTTTTAGGGTTAGAGTTTAGGGTAAAACAAGAAAGTGATTTATGAAATCAATTTACTAAAAAAATGTTATTTTTACTGAAAAAATGTTATTTATGGTAGTGCCATTTATTATCCATGTGATAATAAAGTTTGAAAAGTTAAAGAGGGAAAAAATGCTATAAAGTTGGATGAAATTTATCTGTCAAAACTTAATCATAAACAGGATGAACAGATGATACCACACCCCACACGAGTGATGATTAATCAGATGAGCAATACTTCCAGCCCTTATGATTAATAAAGTTTGATCTAAACATACAAGTCCCAGCACGCCTTACATTAACAAGGAAAAGAAGAGGTAAACTTCGATCTCAACAGCTTTGTAGAGGACTTCAACACAGTAAGCAATCAACTCTTTCAGAAATAATCACATTAGTTTTAGGATGATAATTTGTAGTTGTGCTAGATGACAAATACATGCATACAAAGAGTAAGGACAGCAGCAACATTCTCAACAGAAACGCACCAGTTACAAACCTGAAGCATAAACTAGAGCGCTTTCTCCCATGATCTATTGGAGGTTTGACAAGTTCACCAGTATATTCAATCATGTATTTGTAAAAAATCAATTCCAAATACAAGTCTAAAAGAGAAATATCATATCACATCAGCAAATTAATTTACCATATCCCTGGCCCTATGAGAATGGCAAAGTGATGATTGTTAGCTTCTTCATTCCTTAGGTTCTACGAATTTCTCAATGATTTTACTGTCCAAGCAAAGTATTATTTATATATAAAAAAAGATACATGAAAAGAACCCAAAAAATACATGAAAAAGAAGATGGGCAGAAGATTCAAAATTGATTTTGGATAAATAGCAGTGAAAAAGCAATGTTTAGTTATGAGACATCAACTCTTTAAGAAAATTGATTAATCATCTAAGATTAGACATCAACTCTTTAAGAAAATGGCAAAAATCACTCCCAACCTAACTGCCTATTCCAATCAAATAAGAATCCCACAATTCAAAGAAGCAGCATGATATTTTTAGCTTAGCTGGGTTTTCTTCAAATAATATCAGAAGTAAGACTTTAAAGCGAAATCAAAATCGAAATCGAAAAGCAAAAAGAAAGAAACTGACCCCCAAAACCCCGGCCCATGCCAAAGCAACAATCAACTTTGAAGTAAGGAATGGTGTTACAGAAGTGATTTATGAAATCATTTTACTAAAAAATGCTATTTATTTTAGTACCTTTTTTTATGTTTGCATAGACAAAAATAACGCATTGAAATGTTGCTCCATCAGCTCTCATTCCCTTTATTCCTAGAGCAGAAATTCAGAATTCAAAGGAAGAGACAAATGCATACAAACATAATTCCCTAAAGCCACACCAACAACAATACAACAACGTTGGTCTAGTAACAACGACTATGAGTGATAGTTTTACTAGTATTGGCTAGTTACAACTGCATTCAGTGAATCCAAAAGAGAAAAATCATCTTCATTATCAAAAATCTGATTCTTCATTGCTAAATTAGGAGAACAGTTGAATATTTTTTTGAAAATTGTATCTTCTAATACAGAAAGGCAATATGCAGGAATAAAATTTTGAAGATTTTGCAATTAATTGTAAAATATTCTGAGTAATCATGATTTTACAATTAACAAAAACAGTAGCTCAATTTTGCATTTATGCTTAAAAATTGAAACACGATCATTACAACAAAGAAGACCTATCAAGAAAAAACAAAGAAGACCTATCAAGAAACAAAGTGATCGTACCACTTCAATCAAGTTTTAAATTTGATCTCTCTCTTTTGGTTCAATTGACTGTATTTATCGATCTGCATAGGTCCTTTAACCTGCATCAAGAGCACGAGGGAAACGTTAATATAAAATTAACAGAAATTCAAGTTCGATTTTTTTTGAAAGAATAGGAGAAACCAAATTCAAAAATTTATAACCGCTTAAATATAAAGTGAAATTAAAATCTTAAACCACAAAATAAAACCCAATCAATCAAAAGGTTTCTTGTTCTCTAAATCCTAATTCTTTAAGTAAATAAAAGAAAACACTCACCTTGAAATCTAAAAGATACAAACTTTAACTCTGAAAATTCTCCAATCCCTTAATAAATTCAAGAAATCATAATTTACAATGAACATAAAATTAGGTCTTTTAACCTGCATCAAGAGCAAGAGGGAAACGTTAATTGGGAATTCATTTGCCAGCCATGGACAGAGATTGAAAACATAAACAGAAATTCAAATTCGATTTTTTTGAAAGAATAGGAGAAACCAAATTCAAAGATTTATAACCGATTAAATACAAAGTGAAATTAAAATGTTAAACCACAAAGTAAAACTCAATCAATCAAAAGGTTTCTTGTTCTCTAAATCCTAATTCTTTAAGAAGTAAATAAAAGAAAACACTCACCTTGAGATCTAAAAGATACAAACTTTAACTCTGGAAATTATCCAATCCCTTAATAAATTCAAGAAATCATAATTTACAATGAACATAAAATTAAAAACACATCAAACTGGGAAACGTAGCAAAGTTTACATAAAAATTACTATAACATAATCACAAAAATCAGAAAGAATTAAAGACCCGTCAAAGACTAACCAGAATAAAGCAAAATTCACAGAGAAGAAGAACAAATTATATATTTAGAGCAGGAGATGGAGAGATGGGTACCTGATGAAGAATTATTTATTTAAAGCAGGAGATTGAGAGATGGGTACCTGATGAAGACTCTCTCTTTGATTGAAATTGAAATTCCATATGATTACAAGAAGAATCAAACCTTAATACATAGAATTTGAACGGCTAAAAGTGTACCAATTCTTTTCTTCTACTTACTAGAGCGAGAGCGAGAGAGAGAGAGAGGTTTTCTTTTGAAATTGAAAAATGTTGAGATTTTGAGAGAGAGAGAGATAGAGGCTGGATTTATTAAAAAAAAAAAAAAATCGACCGTTGCATTAACTGAAAGACAGAACTTGGTTTACTCTTGCTTTGACTGGTTTTGTTTTGTTAAACGACATCGTCTTATATGACCAGACTTGCTGTGTTTTTCTTAGTTCAATTCATTTTTTTTATTTTATAAAAATAATAATACTTTGAAAAAACAATTAAAAAATAACAGATTTTAATTATATTTTTTTAAAATTTATCTAGTCACATATTAATTTATATTTTTTATCAAATTATACCAAGTAAATTCCTTTTATTTTTATTAAAACCTTGATACTGGATCATTCATCTCAACAAGTTAATTCAATTATAATTTATTTTTTATTAGTATATTAAATTAATCTAAAATATTAAAAATTAAATTTAAAACAAAATAAATTAAATTTTAATTAAAAAAAAACATAATACAACTTGCTTTCAAACACCTTTGTGGATCTATTTTTACGAAGCGTGAGGAATGGGTATAGATACATTCAACCATCTAACATTCACAACTTCATTCTAATAAAAAACTTTGACCGATTAAATCGTTGGTAAAAAATTTTGACCGATTTTTCTCATGTACCTAATTCAATCCTCCATGTCAAGGAGTTGAAGATGTTGTTGATTCGATCACGAAGAGCATTGAAAACCTTGGAAGAAATCTTGATGCCTGCAATCAATCATTACAGTACAGCTTAATTTCATCTGGAATAGCAATATTTTGTTAATTCTTTAGCTCACACCAGAGCCCAAGAATCATGATCATTTTTTTGCATACTATTAATCAAGTTCCTTGGAGAATCATATCTGCCATGGTGAAGTATCTCATCAAAGAAAATGTTGAGATGCATGTAGCAAATGGATTTAAAATAAGATTTATTTGAAATGGAAACATGATTGGGTGGCTTATAAATGGTTTAATGAGAGGATTAGTCACTGTTTTATGATTTTGAAACCAACGGGACAGCTAGACTGGCCACGCAGCAGAGGAAGTAAGATGATAAACAAAGGATAATTTGCTGTTCACGAGGAATCAACGTCAGACGAAAGGGAGATGGATAATCCTAATGCAAAGGGAGGCTAGAAAATGAGGTAAGGTAAGAACAATTATGATCATGAAATACCAAATCTGCAGGCCGAATAAATTCCCAAATGTCCTTGAAGGCTAGCCAAGGCAATCATTTCCGTCTGTCCTAGCACCAACCAACTGCGTAAGCTACCTAGACCAAAGCAATGATCCAACCTGAGATTTCATAAGCAATGGCAGCACCCGCCAAACCACACATGAATACATAGATGAAGAGATAAAGCACCCCAAGGTGCATGATCAGAGCTGCAAAACTCTAACCTTGCTTTGTGCCTGAAGGAACTTTTGAGTAGGGAAATTGATGGCTAGTGACAGCATTTGAGGAATAACTTGAATAGAAACTTTTCCAGCAAAAGAAGAGTGCATACCTGATGGATAAAGCAATAGAAGAAAACACCCTGAAGAATAGGTAACGAAAACAGGAAACTCGAGATTGTCCTGCAAAACATACATGGGCACCTTATCGATAAAGCAACACCATAAAAATAAGCAATGCTAAGAAGAAGAGATCGGTAGCAAAGGAAGAGTGCATGCCTTATCGATAAAGCAACACCGGAAAATAGCATGAAAAACAGGTCATGTACATAGACTACTTGAGCTCCTCTTACGAAAAACACATATGCAGAAGAAAAGATGCAGAACAAACAAAACCCCCTTGGAAAGGAAGATAAAATGTTGAAAAGAGAAGGGGGGCTGCTTGCCATGAGCGAATAAGTTGAAACTTACCTTGACTGCAAGGGATGTAGAAGCCAAGAACAAGATTCTTGTGAGTAGATATAGCTTGTTTTTCAAAGGCTGGAAAGAAATAATAGAGCATTGATGGAAATGAAATGGTATTTTGGCAGAGAGACCTTTCAAGAACAAGCTTATGCTTGCTCCATCAAGTTGTCGAACCAACACATTTAAAGCAACAGTCTGCTCCCCCACCAGTCATCTCATTGATCTCCTATTCAATATGGTAGGGGAAAAAAACACTTCAGAATGAACTACTCAGTGATTGGAGAGCGAAGTGCTTCCATAAGAAAATCTCAAATCCTAATTTTACCACACACCTTTTCACCCTTACGTTTTTTTTTCTCAGAGAAAGGGAAAAACTAAAATGAGAGATTTCTAGCTGCTCTTCAAAAATTAGATTAGAGCAATTCTAGGGAAAATGCATTTCTATGCCATCAAGATCCCATCTTGAAGCTATGAAATCACATGTTACTCCTGTATTCAGAAAGTTGGCTGAAGGCATGCCATAACTTCTAAATCAAGTAAAAACTATCTATTCCATGCATCTAAGGCATAAGGTTAGCCAATAGACAGTGAACGCTTTTTCCTTCAAGTAATAAGCACAAATACTCTTTTATAAAGCAAGAGCCACTTGAGATAGAAACTCATCTCAAGCTACCAGAAGAACATGCACTTCTTCAGCTCTTTCCAAGTGCTTTCCAGCTCAAGATTATGAAAGCAGAGAAAATAAACAATAAGATAAAAGGATTGAGAGATAAGTCTGGTTCACATATTTATCCACGCATTCTCCAACATTTATTTCTAATGCCCGTAGCCATCACAAAAACAAGAACAGTGGTTCAACTGGCATAAGCAATTATACATATTCTCCTCTGTCTAGATCTGCAAGCCAAACGAACCAAGTTAGAGGAGAAAAAAAAAATTGTACATTGGCTATTAAGGAACTGAAATGTTGGATGATGCCAGAAAAGGGAAAAACTTCTTTGACAACTTTTCCTTCACCGTCTGGCAGAATCTACAATGACAGCCCTGCTGCTAGAGTGCTCGATACATACATACATATATATATATATATATTGAGCACATTTAAAAATAGAGAAACGGGTGGCAAACCGTGAGTCACCCTCAGTTTTCACCATATTTTCCAATTTAATAAACCTTTTTTCCAACAAAAAAAAAAACCACTATTGTCTTTTACGAATTCCAAATGATTTATCTTTATCTTTAAAATCTGATTAAAAAAAACTATATATTTAAAATAATTAACTTTCTACTCTTACCTTGTCCTCTCAGGTAATTTTTTTTTGTGATTAGTTTCTTTATGACCTGTTTGTACCTAATTAAGCAACAAGGTATTCAATCTTTTATGATCATATCCTATTATCAAATATATTAACTCAATACAACTAATATCAATAATTAATTTTAATTCCATCGAAGACAACCCATCTAAAAACATATTTAGTAAATCCGGCTCAGCTCTGATAAATTGATTCAAAACTCAATTTTATTTTGAATCAAATTTTAAAAAAATTAATTAAAAGTTAAACTGGTTAATCTAATAAGTTAACTTATGAACTTGTCAACCCCGTCAATTTGGTTTTGCTTAAAACAAATTCTTCAAAACATCATATTTTAAATTTTTTTAAAAAAAATTGATTTAGATCTTTCCGTATTAACTAGCCTAACATTTTTCAGGTTTATTAACTTTGGGCAGGAGTAGTCAAACGAGCAGGTTGTCATTTTAAGGAAACCACTCAACAATAAATTTTTTTTCCAACTCATTCATCATTGTAACTGCATCTCTTAACTTCTTTGACAACAGTTATGAAAAGGTTTGAATACTTGAAAAAAAAAAGAAGAAATTATCCCATCAACCTTGTACATAAGCTAGCTAAATTATTCTGGCTAACAACAAACTGGAAAACCACCTCCTAAAATTGTGTTTCTATCTGTCTTCATGCAAATTAAAGCCATCCCGTTAACACAATAAATCCCTCAATTCCCCACAGAACTCTGTGCTGATCAAACAATTCAGAAAGAGCGAGGGAAATTGGAGGTGAATTCAGGCCATGGATATTAATGTATTGGTGCAAGAAGGAGCAGAAATTGCACAACCCTTTTTAGAAAATGTACTGCAAAAACCAGAAAAAACACCAGGGCAAAAGGCCATAAGGAAGACATTCAAAGGCACGGCGCATTTAGCCAGGCTTCTCCCCACGGGTTCGGTCCTCACATTCCAGATTCTATCTCCAATATTAACACATGAAGGCCAATGTCGCTCCGTTACGAGCCAAACTTTGACATCAAGTCTTTTAGCCGTGTGTGGCCTAGCTTGCTTTCTCTTATGCTTCACCGATAGCTTCAGGGACGCAAGAGGCAAGGTCCGGTATGGAATGGTGACTTTCAAAGGCTTGTGGATTATTGATGCAACGGCGGAACTTTCGCCGGAAGAGGCCGCTAAATACAAGCTGAAGTTCATTGATGTCTTGCATGCCTTCATGTCTATCTTGGTTTTTGGTGCAGTTTCATTGTTTGACAAGAATGTTGCCAAGTGCTTCTTTCCAGCGCCATCAGATGAGGCGAAGGACCTTCTCATTGTTGTGCCTGCTACGATTGGCGTCATCTGCAGCATCTTGTTTCTTGCATTCCCTAGCAAACGCCATGGAATTGGCTGCCCTCTGTCGCGTAATTAGTACTTCCTTTTTCTTCATTTGTTTTCAGGATTCCCATGAAAATTTTAATGTGAGTCATGTTCTAAGCAGATTCAAAGAAATTTAAAATACCATTTACATTAATTAACCAACAATATCTTGAAAAACTGGCTCAGAGTTCCATAAGATATACATCCATTATGCCTTGGAAAGAGTAAAATCAGGCCTCTCATTCTGCAGAAGGCGTGTTCTTCCAAGTTTTATGACAATGGTGAAAGAGAAAAGGAGAAAAAATTGGACATGTAAAGCACCTTCGTTTTCCTTTGTAATTAAAGACCTGCAATTAATTTCTTGTCTCCATCAAAATTATGTCCATGCTCTTCGAGATTTCCAAGAATTATAATGCAATTCAAAATGATAATTTGAGTGAGTTGTATCCCGATCGGATGCAATAAACAACTCTATTATTTTCATCATCCATTTGATCATGCTACATGTATCCCACAAAAAAATTTAAAGATCCCAAGATGAGTATTAATGGAAGTTTTCAGGGTTTTGTGTTTAAGTAAGGCTCGAACTTCATTGTGAGTAACAAACCTAAAATTTACACAAGGGATCTCTAGTAGAGGTTCAATTAAAAAAAAAATAACAACAAAAATCAAGCAAACCAAATTCGGTGGATGGAAGCAAAAGAATGTGGAGTAAATTTAAAAGATTAAAAAAAAAAGGATGAAATTACAAATAAATTCTAATTTTATAAATTGTTTTAAAAAATTATTCAAAATATATATTGAAGAATGGAATTGGGAAAAAAATCAATTTAAAAAATTTACTAAAAAAACTAATACAAAATGACAAATAAAAATACATGAAATAACCGAATTTACTTTCAAGACCAATACTAAAAAATTCTATAGAAAGTAAATAAATAAAAAATATAATTTAATCTATAATTGAATAAATATTAAAAATAAATATTATGAAGTAATTATTTTACATTACAGGAGAGAAGTAGGAGTATTTTTTAATTTTACAACTTGCCTCTACAAAAATAATTTTATAAATCGTTTTGATGTGTTGATATTAAAAATAATTTTTTTATAAAATAATATATTTTAATATATTTTTAATTAAAATATACTTTAAAACATTAGCGCTACAATAATTTCAAATACACCCTTTATTATGAGGCAAATTCCACTCATTTCTAATGGAGATGGGATTACTAATGATGTGGAGAAGATTTCCCTTTCAAATATCATGAGATTACTACTAATCTCGAGAATTAGAAGATTTATTTTTAAAATATTTAATAGAAATTTATTCTTGTTAATAAAAATTTCGTATCTGTACCCTTCTTGTCAATTTTTTAATTTGAAACAAGTAATTTAAGTGTACAAATTCCTGATATACATGACGGGACCTCAGGCAAAGCTATGGATGTGATTCTTCAAATCTAAGCTGATGGCCGTGTATGGCATGACGTATATGATATTTTAAACCTATCAATTATGACTTGTAGAGAGTATAATTATAAAATCTCCATGATTATATATTGGGCCAACCCACAAATTGATCTGAAAAAACCTAGCTAATTAGTTCAGCTCTTGAGTCATCGAAGCAACTTGAGCTGATTATTTTATTAAAATGGAAGCATTTTGTATTTAAAATAATATTTTTTTAAAGTGTTTATTGTGTCGAAATATATTAAAATAATATTTTTTTATTTTTTTAAAATTATTTTTAATATCAGTGCATCAAAATGATCCAAAACATAAAAAAAATTAAATTTTTTAGAAACACGGTGCCCAAACAGCATGGTTCAATTAACTCACAAAAACTTGGCGGAATTAATTGATTTTAGTCAAGTCAATATCTTTTTTAGTTTAATTAAAAATTTAATTCAAACCAAACTCCAAACATTACATTGTTCGAAGTCAATTCATCACCCAGGCAAGGTTTAACAACGACTATGATAAGATGATAGAATCTTCCATTTGCTTGGTGTCTTAATATCATCTTAATTTGAAATTTAAGCTAACCTAACTAGTAATTTTATTTTTTTTCATACTGAAGCCCCCCATATTTAACTCCTAATTGAATAAAATATCCTCAAACTATAAGGGCTTGAGTGGAACTCTCTCAAGACTACAGGGACGAAACCAAAATCTTGCCGTTCTTCTTCATTCTTAGATCTCCTGCGGGTTGAATAAACATGAACCACTCAGTAGCATAGGGTGCAGGTATGGCGGGAGTAAATATATATGGTCCTGTTGCAGTCTCTTTTGTACACGAGAGGACCCGATAGTACGAAATTAAACTGAAAATTATGACATGATTAAATGAACTGAGCCATGAATTTCATTGCTCTGTTAACGAAATAATTTTTTTTTTTTTTTTTTGAATTCGAGAAAACTTTATCTTTTGGAAAGCGCACTTTGTGGGCTCAGATGAGCGAGTAAAACCCCGGCTGTCCCAAACTCTTACAAGAGGTGCACGCCCTGACTTGAACTCGAGACCTGCTGTGCAGATCTCAAGCTCTTTATTATCACGCTACACCCCTTGAAGACAAAATAATAATCTTTGTTAATATATAAACTCTACGAATATGAATATTGCTGGACTAAAAAAGAGTGTTTGTTAGTGAGATGCTATTAATAACGTATTTTATCATGAAAAATATTTAATACATGTTTTTTCATGAAATATGTGTAGCAAGGTATTTCTTAAACAAATATACTTGTAACATTTGGAAAAACAAATTGATGTACAGTGCAAAAAATAAATAAAAAGGAACTCATGGTATATACTTTTGTGATTTTGTGATTAGTAATGTGTCACAAAAATTTATAATTAAAAATATATTAAAATGATTTTTTATATATTTTTATAATTTATAATATTAATACAATAAGATTATAAAAATATACTTAAAAATATTAATTCTGTTACAATTAAAGTTTAGAAACTTTTAGAAAGGAGAATAGTGGGAAATAAGTATGTTTTCTTGTAAAAGCAAAATCTATTATAAGCAGTGGTGGAGCCAAGTGAGGACAAAATGCTCCTTTAATTTTTTTAAAAATATTTTTTATATTAGAATATTAATATAATAGTTTTGGTGAGGGTTTAATAAAAAAAAGAAAAGTGAAAAGTTATTATTGACGTTTATATATATATATATATATATATTCAGCTCATTTGCTTAAATTTTTTTTTATAAACAAAGAGCCACATTTTTTTTTAGCCTCGGTTGTTTGTCTCTTTCTCTTATATAAATTTTTTTTCAAGTCCAAATAAGTAAGTAATTTCTTTTACTTTATGTTTTAAGTAAATTTCTTTCATCTTTTCTATTTATTTTATTGTTTAATTTTAGTTTTATTCTTTTATAATTAGTTATTAAAAATATTAGGGTTTCTGATAATTTAGGGGTTTTGATATGAATGTGTTCAAAATAAATGTTTAAATTTACTAATTATATGTTTCTTTTCTTATTATAAATGAATAAATTAATATTCATGCAAAATCACTATTCTTGACATCTCTTATACTGGCAAAGTAGATTATTGAAATTATTTAACTGAGATCTCTTAATTCACTATAATCATGGATTAATTATTTAATTGAGGTCTTTTAATTTACAATATACATATATTAATTGTCATTTTATATCACAAATTTGTTTGTAATTAATTGTTAATGAGATGCTTGGAGTTAGGAGAGGGCATGGGTTTAAATCCCATAAGCTACATTTTCTATCTCGGTATTTTCTCTTATTTGAAACTAGAGTATAGTATTAAAACTTGTTTTATATATTTGACTTAGTGAGTTCATACAATTTTTGTGTGTGTGTCTAGAAATAATTTAAATGTCTAAAAATAATTAAGTATAATTTCTAAAAATTAAAAATTTTTTTTTGCTAAAAAATAATTTTTCTTGTGTTTTGGATCGTTTTGATGCGCTGATCTAAAAAATAATTTTTAAAAAATGAAAAAACATCATTTTGATGCATTTCGGCACGAACAGCACTTTAAAAAGTAATCGTAACCACACTTCCAAACATGCATACTTATTATATATGCATATAGATATGAATTGAAATGAGTTTTGATGAATTGATGTGCATTTTACTATGAATTTCATATGAAAGATTTAGAATTATTGTATAACTCAATTGACTTTTGTTTAACAGCGAATTATTGTGTAGTTGTGTTAATTATTATGTAGACATTAATGATAATAAAAAAAAATCAACAAGTTCATCAATTAAAATTAACATGCCATTAGACAAGTATTTCAAGCATAAATATTTTGAGGATGAAGAATCATTCAAAACTTCAAGTCATGTAACCCAATCGAGTTAAAAAAAAATCATATTAAAAAGTTATATAATATTTGTTAGTAATTTGCTCCCTTATCTAAAAAACTCTGGCTCCACCACTGAATATAAGACTCAAGATTCTTCCAATCGCTTACAATATTTTGTGAAATGGAGAATTTTATAGCATTTCGAATTAATTATATTTTCAATCTTGGTTCCATTTGAGGAGAGAAAGAAAAACACATGACAAATCCTATTATGTTAATACTATTTTAATATATGAAACATATACACTTAAACTTTTATAAATTAATAATTTTAGGATCATAAATTTATCATTTCATCCTCGAGCTAGCAATTAACTACAAAAAAATAAAGAAGGAATAAATTTATAAAATATCATCCGGATCCACATGGCAAATTTATAAAATAAAAAAGGAATAAATTTATCATTCCATTCAAAGTGCTTTCATGCTGAAATATATTAAAATGATAATTTTTATTTTTTAAAAATTATTTTTGAGATCAGCGTACCAAAACGATCCAAAACTCACAAAAAAATTATTTTTTAGCAAAACAAATTAAATTTTTTAGGAATACAATGAATACAGTTTGCACCGCGTTCTCAAACAATACCGAAGAACCTTTCATTTCATAATAAAATAAAAACAAAAACAAAACACTTTCTTTGAAATTTTTCATGTGCGCCTGCCTTGTTAGATAGACATAACATGCAAGCAAATGGAAATTAGCGTACCAAAACACACAAAAAAATTATTTTTTAGTAAAAATAATTAAATTTTTTAGGAATACAATGAATTTACACCACGTTCCCAAACAATACCAAAAAACCTTTCATTTCATAATAAAATAAAAACAAAGACAAAACACTTTCTTTGAAATTTTTCATGTGCGCCTGCCTTGTTAGATAGACATAACATGCAAGCAAATGGAGAAAGAAGAGTTTTTTTCAAAGACTTATTTTGAACCTAAAAACTATAAACAACACGCTATGACTTGAAAAGAGCAATCCTTACAAGTTTTTGTTTGATTTGATAGTCGACTAAAAATGGATGTTGTTTGGTATTATAATAATAGTTATTTTTTAAAATGTTTTTATTTTAAAATATATTAAAATATTTTTTTTATTTTTTTAAATTATTTTTCACTTGAAGAAAATTAAATTGATATTTTTAAAGATGTTTTTCAATTATTTTGATATACTTATTCTATCAAAGATAAAAAAAATAAAAAAAATATATTTTAATTAAAAATATTTTTACAAAGCACTTGTTTTTATCCATGATAAAATAGTAGTTCCACCAAAAAAAAATAATTACAGAAGAGAATGCAACCCCTGGAATTTGCTCTTGGTGAAATTTTTCCATGATGCTATTAAAACAACTTTGAAAGTGGAGAAAAATAATTAAAGAAACTTTGACATTAATGGAAGGTACTTTTCTTGCATTAAAAAATCTCAACATTCCACACCTAAACAGAAAAAATTGAAGAAAAAGAAAAAAGAAAAAAGCAACCACAGCTTCATGGCTCCTGAAGTAGGCAACAAGTTGGCCTACCAATTTCACCCATTTATTAAATAATCAAAATTCTCATACAAGAAAGTCCTGCCATTAAAACTTGACCTAGAAAATCTTGTAAGAATATTTCATGGCAGTCATGAGCGTTGAGGTAGTCTAGATTGGAAAAGTGCAATAATTACGTGTTTGGAAGTATAATTGTAATTGTTTTTTAAAATATTTTTATTTTAAAATATATTAAAATAATATTTTTTTTATTTTTAAAAAATTATTTTTGACATCAGTACATCAAAATGATTTGAAAATATCAAAAAAATATTAATTTAAAATAAAAAAAAATAAAAAAATTTAAATTTTTTCAAAAACGTTTTTGAAACGTAATACCAACAGCTAGATAAATGATAAATTTAATCTAAAAAAAATATAAATCTCTAATAAAAAAAATAAGAAAGAAAAAGAATTACACATTTAAAATTTAAGAAATTCTTATTGTAAAAACAAAAAAAAAACAGAAAATAAGATATTCTTGCTTCCATCCAAACTTTACTTGCCCGATTCATGTCATGATTTGAAATTCAAGTAATAAATTTTATATGTTAATTAGAATTAATCAAGATAATATTATTTTAATTTTTTTATATCAAATTAGGTTTTGATAATACCAATTAAATTATACCAAGTTAACCATCATTCTATTTTTAAAAAAAATTAACTCGAACTAAATTTCACGTCAACATTAGTTGGTTCGGAGATCCTAATAATAAAAACAAGAAAGAAATATGACGTGGGGTCCAATGTTCAATTTTATACAATGAAAGGTAGGTCCCTATTAAGGAAGAGAATGCACAAACCCACTCGTTCTTTCAAGCACGTTAAATGAAATCTCTTAAAAGTTGCATGAGAAATCATGGTTTTGTTGTGCCCTAACCCTAATTTTAGTTCTTTGATTGTTGTATATTTAAATATAAGAGGTTGCCTTTTGGTTAGGAGAAAATTGTATAGCTTAATTTAATCTTAAATAGTTTTTTATTAGAAAATCCTAAAAAAACTCTATGTTAAATCACAATTTTAGAGTAAAAGAATTATAAATTATATATTACAATGAAAATTAAAACCAATATTTGAAACACGCATAAATTATCATTCTGGAGATTCATAGAGTGCAAGATTAGCATAGATATCGAGTTAGTTTCTCAACATTTATTATTCATAGTTGTGATAGTTTATGTGCTTTATTTGTTTTTTTAGATTAATGTGGATATTTGGGTTAACCTATATGCACCTCGACTAATTCTACATGTCTTGAAGTTAACGATTATGTAAGTCTCCAGTGGTCATTAGGTTTGTGAGACTCGAACTAGTGACATCTGGAGAGTAAAACTAAGACTTGATCAGTTAAACTACACCTCTCAGGATTCAATTTATTTGTTTTTTATTCCATTACTTGTTGCTTAGGAATATTAAAAAAAAAACACCAATACTCTAGTATAAATATGAATAATCTATCTAATATCTAATTAAGATATTTTACGTCGGAGGGTCAAACTGAGCCAATCTTGTTTTTTTTTATTAAATAACATTGTTTTGATAAAGAAAATTTATAAAAAATCAACAAGTTTTAATTTAGTTTTACTTTTAGTGGATCAAGTTGTGGCTCGACTTGATTTTTTATCAGGTCAGGTTGGTCAACTTCTTATCTTATTTTTTCTTCAACTCCAAGTCTTGAGTTGGCTAGTTTTTAAATTCTAGATTAATTTATCGGGTTGATCTAGATTTTATAACAGTTGAGAGAGTGAAATTATAATCTCAGAAAGCGTAACTTCCACGCACTCCAAAGGGTAGAGTAGCATAACAGCTATCGACTCAAACAATTTCTTGGGTAATAAGTACTTGAAGAGTTAAGACACAAGTTGAAAGCAATCCACTTAAAAGAAAAACGCTGGTTTTTGGATTAAAGGCCTTTCTCTCTCTTTCCCAAAGAATCCAAGAACCCAAACAACCACACCCATTTCAGTACATAAAAATGGATAATTTATATTCTAACCCTTCTAGATTTTCTAGTGTCTTACTTGGTCCTTGTAATTTCTCAAGCTTTACATTATCATCATTAGAGCATCAAAATATCTTTTTCATGGCCATTTGTTCTTGTGATACCACTTTTTTATGTATTTTGTTGTTGAGTTTATTTATGGTGTGTGGAATTGGAGAGAGAAACTGGAAAAATTAGGAAAAAATGTGCAATTTTTTTTTGTTATTTGATAATAAGTCCCGTTTGTTATTTCATTTCAAAAAGACTCTTGAAAAAAAAAAAAAAACAGTCTTCCCAGAACCTATGGAGTTGATATTGTAAAAGGTAATTTATGAGTACTGAATTGAAACATTCCAGAATTACAAGGACCGAAAATTAGTTTACCCATTAATAAAACATGAACAACAAAAGCTAGAAAGAGAAAGACATAAAAAAATTCCCCTCTCTATCTCTTCCTCTCACACAACAAACACCAATCTCTCTTTCTTTTCTTTTCTTTGAATTTCGAAAAACAAAACAAAAGTAGTCTCTAGCATCATCTATCTACAAATACCCAATTTTATTATTATTACAACCTCAAAATCAAATAAAAAGAACAAAAGATTTCTTAAAAAAAAAAAAAACAAAATGAAGGAAGGAACCAGAGAGAGAAACACAACAATAGAAGCACTTGTTCAAACATTAAATCAAACCTCAAAACATCAATCTTCTTACCATTATTTTTTGTTACTACTTCTACTTTATTATCATTTTCAACACCACCAAAAAACAACAATCTTTTTTATTATTAATTGCTCTTTTGTTCTCTCATCAAATCTAAATCTTACCCTCACATCAAAATCACAAGACTCGCCAAAACCAAAAACACCATCACCACCATTGATTCTTCTCTTGGAGAGAGAAGCTTTACCTAAAAACTCCTCTTTTAGAGAGAGAAAGTTTGAAGCTTTATCCATGAATCAATCTGTCAAGTTTTATTTTTTGAGATTTGCTGAAGTTTAAATTGGTGGGTTTGGATCTATTCGTTGATTTCTGAAGTGGGTTTGTTTTAGAATCTGGTATTTTTGTTGAAGTTGGAAGCTTTGTAGTGATCTTGAGTAATGGAGGAGGCTAGTAGTGGTGGTGGAAGTGGCGGTGTAGAGGTGGAGGAGAAGAAAAAGACTCCAGGGGAAGGAGAAAGTAAGTCCAAGAGGAAAATGAAAACTGCTTCTCAGCTTGAGATTTTGGAGAAAACTTATGCAGGTCTGTTTGTTTCAAGTTTTGAACTTTTGCACTTTTTGTTTATGATTTTGTTGTAAATTTGTGATTTTGTTTGGGTTATTATGATTTTTTGGAAGTTGAAAAGCAGTGGTAGCTTGTGAAATGTCGAGGTTTTTAATGGGGTTTGTGTAATTTGTTTCATTCATTCTGCTTTTTTAGTTCATTTGCACAGCCTGGGTTCATTTTTTTGTTGTGATTTTGTAACAAATGTTTTTTTTTTTGAACTATTTTTGTGCGTTATTTTGATTTGGGAAGCCGAAATGTTAAGCTTGTTTGTAAAATGCTAAGTTTTGTACTTAATTTGTTTCATTACTTTTGCAGAACTTGTTTATATGGTTTGTTAGTTTTTTTTTTTTTTTTAATATATATATTATTATTAGCTTATGGTGATTTTATTAATTTTGTTGCTGATTTGGTATAAATTTGTGTTTTTCTTTTACTAGCGGATACATACCCATCAGAAGCAGTAAGGGCTGAGCTTTCAGTGCAATTAGGACTGTCTGATCGGCAGCTGCAGATGTGGTTCTGTCATAGGCGTTTGAAGGACAGGAAGGCGCCATTGGTGAAGCGCCCACATAAGGAGTCACCATCCCCAGCAGGGATGCCAGGTGGAGTGGAAATGGGAGTAGGGACTGAGGTGGGAAATGAACATGGGTCAGGGTCAGCAAGTCTATCTGGGCTCGGCGTGGATTCAAGGCGAGCTGTTGGGAGGCCAACGGGGGTGGCTGTTCCAAGAATTAGTGCTGATGTGCAAGCAATGAAGAGGTATTATGAGCCACAGCAATCTGTAGCTGAGCTTAGAGCGATAGCATTTGTCGAAGCACAGTTGGGGGAGCCTCTGAGAGAGGATGGTCCGATTCTTGGGATCGAGTTTGACCCCTTGCCACCAGATGCTTTTGGTGCACCTATAGGTAATGTTGATTTCGAGTTTTGTTGCCTGGATTCTGACTTTTTTATTTGACGACTACATGTTGAGATTTGCAGCTATGCGAAAAATTTGTGAAATTACTGAATGTGCTGTAATTGACAATTCTGATCAGTAGATTGTAGATTGTTTTCCCTGGCTAAAAGTGTTTTGGGTTTGCACATCTTATGCGATTATCGAATTTTAGCCTTCTAAATAACTCTTATCAAATTGATTGAATTTGTGCCCTTTAAATAACTCTTATTGAATTATGAATAATTGTGAGATATATTGGCTCTGACGAAGTTATAAATATACTAGATGTTAGAATCAGTTGTAATATGTGGAGTATGAATGCATGAAATCTTAATTTGCAATAAGTGTTAATTAGAGATGATGGTGGAAGTGGTTGTATAACAAAATTTTGAAAGTATTTTTAAATTAGAAAGACCAATAGACAATTCCACAAGGTCCTGCTTTTAATTTTTTCTTTCAATCTCTGGTTCATTATTTTTTTATGCACTCCATGACTGGTATGTGTCTAGTAGCATCACAAGTTCTGTTGCCAAAACATAGATAGATTTGTTCTGTCAGCTTCCTTGAATAAGGACATTGATTTTGTGGGATATATAGTATGTGAAATGTTCATATATATATATATATATATATATATATTAAAAGCACATCTTTTGTGCTTCCAATTTCAATTTTACATCTTGTTTCATGTTGAACATCAATCATTCTCTTGTTTTGCTCAAACTTTAAATTACTTGCTGCAGTTTTTTGCTGCTTTATGTGCTGCTGTCTGAAAGCATTGCTGAGAATGGTCAAGTATGAGCATCTGATGAGCTTTTTATATGATTCTAGGATCAGCAACACTAGGGCAGCAGAAGCAACCTGTAAGGATTTTCGAGACCAACCTATATGAGCGACCTGATATAAAACCCATCAAGGTGAAGATGCACTCTTACTCCATCCTTTTACTTCTGAAAATTAAAACTATTTTTCTCCCATTATTGTTGCTCTTTTTTTCCCTGGCTTTTGCAATACTTTATATCACCCAGTTTCTTTTGTTTTGATGCTTATCTATCGGTGATGTCATCTTCTTGTGAACTGTGGAATTTATACACCACCCACTTTAGCCCCATGGATTTTGATGGTGATATTTTTCAGTTGGTGATATCATCTTTTGTAAGCTGTGGAATTTATTCTGCCCCCTCTTACCACAGGAATTTTGATGGATAATAAATGGCATGATCATGTGTTTCATTCTTCAGGGTACTACAAGGACTCTGCACGAATACCAGTTCCTCCCACAGCAGCCAACTGTTAAAGCAGAGGCATATGAAAGAGCTGCCCCGTCCTTTCAGTATGGCTCACCTGCGGATGGTCATAATACAAAGACTGGATCACTATCTGCTACCCGATCATTCATGCATGCTAATGAACAAGTGTCCTCTGGATATGGTTTTTCAAGTCAGGTGCCTAGTTTAACTCTTATGCCTCAAGAAGGCAGGCAGGGCCATCTCTTGCCATCTGCTACAGGAGAGTATGAAAATACTTCACAAAAAATCCCTTTTACAAATGTTGGTATGGATGTGCAAATTGGTGCCCACCCAATTACTGCATTGGACAATCCTTTTATGTCATCTGATCAGAGAGTGACCCATGATGAGAATGCTTTGCGCATGGAGAGGAAACGCAAGGTATTATGTGAAGCATTTCATAATTTTTTAAATGTAGACTGGTAAACAATGCACCTTTTTGACTTTTTGCAGAGTGAGGAGGCAAGAATAGCTCGTGAAGTTGAAGCCCATGAAAAAAGGATCCGAAAAGAGCTTGAAAAACAAGATATTTTGAACCGAAAGGTCTGGGTCTTACCATACAAGCCTTTCCTTTTCAAATCTATAAGGTCATACTGACAGTGTTATGTCACTTGTATGTTCAGAGAGAAGAGCAAATAAGGAAAGAAATGGAAAGACATGACCGTGAAAGGCGGAAGGAAGAAGAAAGGTTGTTGCGTGAAAAGCAGCGAGAAGTAGAGAGACACCAGAGGGAGCAAAGGCGTGAACTGGAGCGCAGGGAAAAATTCTTGCAGAAGGAGTCTATCAGAGTAGGTTCAGATACCCTATTTAAGACCGTCCTTTTATATCTTGCCTCTGAGGATAAATGGGGCACTTTTTTTTTTTTTTCATTTATGTACTCAGGTTGAGAAAATGAGGCAAAAGGAAGAATTGCGTAGACAAAGGGAGGCAGCAAGGCAGAAAGCTGCTAGTGAGAGGGCAATTGCACGTAGGATGGCTAAAGAATCACTGGAGCTTGTCGAGGATGAACGTTTGGAACTCATGGAGCTAGCTGCCTCCAGCAAGGGGTTACCTTCTATAATTCCGTTGGACTTTGAAACTTTGCAAAATCTAGATTTATTTCGAGGTTGGTAATGTCTAGTTTGATCAAGGAAACCGTTCTGATACCATTGCAAAATATTAAGTCACAGCCTTGGAAGATTTACTGCCGTGCAATTTTTTCCTTAAATGTTTTACGAGGCTCATGCATTTATCTTGATTTATTGTTGGTCAATTTTCATTACACTCGAGCTTGACATGTTAAATTGCTTTTCAGATAAGCTGACCAAGTTCCCTCCCAAATCTGTGCTTTTAAAGAGGCCTTTTCTTATTCAACCCTGGAATGGTTCTGAGGAGAATATAGGAAATCTTCTTATGGTGAGTTTCTGTAGTTCTTCCTATTTCTTGTTCCTCTCTACCTGTCCTGGAAGGATGGTAGTAGTTAAGACTGGAATGCAAGTATGCGACAGAACACTCTCTTAAGTAAATGATCACAGAACTTCTTTGCACACTTATGTTGCATCCATGGTGCATAATCTCATCTCATATTTGCCATTATTTTGTGGAATGTGACGGCTGCTCTATAGAAAACAGAAGGAATTTGGAAATTTTAGTTTTTCTTTGAGTCATATTTTAATATCATTTTATGCTTTTATTTCAGATATTGATCCTTTGTGTGTCATTTGTATTTTGATTTAAGTTGGTTAAAAAATCATTTTGTTTCCTGTGTTTTTTTGCTGCTTCATTGAGGACAAATGTTACTCTCTTTCAGTGTTCCCCCTGCCATTTTATTTTGCTTCAAGTAGGCATAAAAATCAGTTTGTTGGGACATTTCACTCTCTTTCTCATGCATAGCTGTGAATCATAATGAATAACAGGGTTTCTGTAGGCAGATGGGTGATGAATTTTCAAGTAATTATTTTGAAAATACCATATGTGCGGTAGGTGGTGTTAATGAATTGAGATAAAATGAGTTTTTATTACTTGTTAATATGTATTATCTCATCATCAATGCATTGTTTTATTTTGTCTCCTTTAAAACCAATCCCTCTTGTCAACCCAAAATCTCACTTCTCCTTTACATAGTTGAAGGTTGATTTTATTGTTTCTTGTGGTTGCTATTGTTATGGTGTCCTTTTTCTCAAGCAAGAATATCTATGCCACCTATTTCTATAAATCCCACTATAGAGGGTTTCTAGGCACATTCTCTTGTTTTTTTTGGACTTGGGAATAATAAATCTTTGGAGGAGTTCATTTTTTGGAAGGAAAATTCATCATTCCACCACTTCTAGAATGCCAAATGCACAGCCATTTCTTTCTTTTCTTATTTTTGTTCTTCTCAAAGATTTTGAATGAAACTGTAAATTTATAGGTTTGGAGGTTCTTAATCACTTTTGTGGATGTTCTTGGGATATGGCCATTCACTCTCGATGAGTTTGTCCAAGCTTTTCATGATTATGTAAGTATCTGTGAATCTTTTCCTGACCGGTATCTGATATAGGGTTGCCCTACATTTGTGGAATTCAGATGTCTTTCCTGCTTCCTCTACTTTCAGGAACCAAGGTTATTAGGCGAGATACACATTTCTTTATTAAAATCCATCATTAAAGATATCGAAGATGTTGCCAGGACACCGGCAACTAGTCTGGGGCCAAATCAGAACAGTGCTGCTAATCCTGGTGGTGGACATCCTCAGATTGTTGAAGGGGTAAGTCTTCTTTGTTGTGTGTTGCTGTGGCAATTTGATCTCCTCAATTATGCTCCTTTTTTTCATCCTAAATTATTTTTGGCTTCTGTGTCAGGCATATGCATGGGGTTTTGATATACGTAGCTGGCAGCGGCACTTAAATCCATTAACTTGGCCTGAAATATTGCGGCAATTCGGTCTTTCTGCAGGTTTTGGACCACAACTGAAGAAAAGGAATGTTGAGCAGGCATATCTCTGTGATGATAATGAGGTGGTTCCTTTTTTCTTTGGGTTATCATTTTTCAATGCAGTAATTTTTCTCCTTCAGTTACTCATGTTCAAGGTTTGGTTATCCATTGCTGGGACTGGGATGGGTTATGACAGCTTGGACTGTTTTCTAATTTTGATTTCTTGCTGATTCTAAAGACGAGCATTTATGATAGTTTTATACAAGTTAGATGGCTGGCTGGCGATTATAAGTTTTCTTGTTTTTCAGAATGCTCTAATCCATGTAGGTCGACTTATTTTGTCAACAGTTTATACTAGGGTTTAATTCTGCTTCAGTATTTGTTATATTGTGAAATAGGTTTAGTTTTTTGCTTGTTGTGGTTCTTAAGTTTTCTTTATCCATTTGTGGGCATATGCTGGCGCTTGGCCTTATTTTCATTTCTTTTTAGTTTTTGAATTCTCTCAAGTTTGTGGTTGGTTAGCTCAACTTCTATTGTTTGACTTGTTGATCAAATGTATTTGCTTGACCACAGGGGATGCTGACATATATCAACTGATGGTCTGAGATGTGCTGTTGTTTTGATTAAGTTGACAATTGTTTGAGAAATGTCAAAAAATGTAGCATGTGCTAATGATATTTGATGCTGCATGTTCATGGTGGCGTAGTTGCCTGTGTGAATGAGTTGCAGTTTTTATCCAAGCTTGAGGAATTTCAATTTATGTACTTCAGAAGCTTGGAAGAACACAATCTCATAATGCTTTGGATTGCTAAGAAGTTGCGGATTCTGTTTTCAGGAAGTAGCGTTTTGTCAGAATAAAAATGAAAATGATAATTTTGTGCATTAACTTTCTTAAAATAATACAAAAGATATAGCATGCATTTCAAGATTTCACTTTCATTCCTATTGTTATTTTTTTCCTGTGATTTTCCTTGATTTTTTTTTTGCCTTGTCTGGTATTAAAATTCAGGGTAATGATGGTGAAGATGTTATCACCAATTTACGGAATGGAGCAGCTGTTGAAAATGCTTTTGCCATAATGCAAGAAAGGGGATTTTCTAATCCACGCAGATCTAGGCATCGTTTGACGCCTGGTACTGTTAAATTTGCTTCGTTTCATGTTCTGTCTCTTGAGGGGAGCAAGGGTTTGACCATATTAGAAGTAGCAGACAAGATTCAGGTAATTTTATAGCGCTAGCTGTTTGTATTTGTCTCACCATCGCATAAACTTGCCTTATCTGTTCACTTTGCCTTTTCTTATCTTGGAAAGAAATCTGGTCTGAGGGATCTTACAACAAGCAAGACACCTGAAGCATCAATTGCTGCTGCTTTGTCAAGGGATTCTAAACTTTTTGAGAGAACGGCTCCATCAACATATTGTGTACGTCCTCCATATAGGAAGGACCCAGCTGATGCAGAGGCAATACTTTCTGCTGCCAGAGAAAGAATTCGGGTATTTAAAAGTGGTATTGTAGATGGAGAAGATGCTGATGATGCTGAAAGAGATGAAGATTCTGAAAGTGATGTGGCAGAGGATCCTGACATTGATGATTTAGGTACTGAATTAAATTCTAAGAAAGAGGCTCATGATTCTCCTGAAGTTAATGAATTTAATGGGAAAACACTCTTGATGAATGGGAAGGAAAGTGGTGATGTTCTGAAAACTCCACAAGTTAGCCTTGTGAATGTTGGTGCGGGTTTGACTTCACTGCATTCTGAAGGCACTAATGAGGTAAGGGGGGTTGCTTCTTCCATTGATCGATCTGTAGATGTTGCTGAAATCTGCACTACTCCTGTGCAAGGAGATGTAGATATTGATGAAAGCAACCCTGGTGAGCCATGGGTTCAAGGACTTGCAGATGGGGAATACTCTGATCTGAGTGTTGAGGAGCGTCTTAGTGCACTTGTTGCATTGATTGGTGTGGCAATTGAAGGAAACTCTATCCGCATCGTTCTTGAGGTACCATTTCTTTTTGCTTCTGGTGAAATCTTAAAAAATGCAATATGCTTGTCTCTAATCTCAGATGAGAATTGTTCAGGAACGCTTAGAAGCAGCAAATGCTTTAAAGAAGCAAATGTGGGCAGAAGCACAACTTGATAAACGTCGTATGAAGGAAGAGTTTGTCATGAGGACACAATATTCATCATTTACAGGGAACAAGATGGAATTGAACCTTACAATTTCTGCATCAGAGGGTAGACAAAGCCCTATGGTAAATGTTGATGACAGAAGTAATGGGATGTCCGTGAATGCTTCTTTTCAGCAAGAAAGATCAAGTGACCAGCAGAGTGACATGAATTATCTGACTAACATGTCTTCTGAAGGAAACATGCAAATGCAAGATTTATCTGCTGATACAGATAATCTGCCATATCAACAAACTGGACATGCAAATGAAAAGTCACGTTCACAGTTAAAATCTGTTATTGGTCACAGGGCAGAAGAGATGTATGTATATAGATCTTTGCCCCTTGGTCAGGATCGCAGGCGTAATCGGTACTGGCAGTTCACTACATCTGCTTCCCGCAATGATCCTGGCTGTGGCAGGATCTTTGTTGAGTTACACGATGGTCGCTGGAGGGTTATTGATTCTGAAGAGGTAGAAATTTCATCCTCATGGGCTTCACAAGTCTCTATGTATGAGTCATACGATACTGGATTATTTTGTGCACATGTATACATGGTGTTGTTTTGATCATTCATGTGCAGTATGCATGATTTATACTGCGGCTTGCGTATTAGCGATGTTTTGCTCTATGTTTGTTAAAATTGGTGTTGATAAAGAGAGTAAATGAAGGCTGCCGCCACATATATAATTGTGTTCTGCAGAGCTAATAAAATTTATAAGTTCCCTGTTCAAGTCATTGTAAACTTTTGTTTACCATGAAACAATGGCTAGTCATCTCTATGTATTTTTTAAACTGACCACAAACCCATTTTTTGTTATTCTATTGTTTGTTTTCATCATTTGCATGGTATTTATGCAGGGTTTTAATGCTCTGTTGTCATCTTTGGATGTACGTGGGGTTAGGGAATCCCATTTGCATGCAATGCTGCACAAGATTGAGGTGCCTTTCAAGGAAACTCTCAGGAAGAGAATGCTACATGCTAGCACTGAAGGGAAAAGTAAAGGCCCAATCAAAGCTGAAGCTGTTGAAACAGCTGCTGGCATTGAATGTGGCTCTGGTATGGATAGTCCACAAAGCACTGTCTGTATTCCAGATTCTGATATGTCTGAGACCTCAACATCTTTCACAATCGAGCTTGGAAGGAATGAAATTGAAAAAAATCATGCCTTGAAGAGATTTCAAGATTTTGAGAAGTGGATGTGGAAAGAATGCTTCAAGTCTTCTGTATTGTGTGCCATGAAGTATGGGAAGAAAAGATGCACACAACGGCTTGGTGTTTGTGATTACTGTCATGACACTTATTTATCTGAAGACAACCATTGCCCTTCTTGCCACAAGACATATGATGCCTCCCAGGTTGGCTTGAATATCTCTGAGCACGTGGCTCATTGTGAAAGGAAGCTAAAGGTGGACCCTGACAGTGCTTTGTGTAGCTCATCTTTTCCGCTGAGGATCAGATTGCTTAAATTGCTACTAGCTTTGATTGAGGCAAGTAGTTCAATGTTATTTTTTGATTTAGATATATGCTTGTTGCCCCCATCACTATAATGAATAACAGCATGGCAAGCATGTTGCCACTCATTGTGTTTTCTTAAATTTTGTGTGCTTTTGGTTGACAGGTTTCAGTTCTGCCAGAAGCTCTCCAACCTGTTTGGACTGATGACTACCGGAAATCTTGGGGTATGAAGCTGCAGTCCTCATCGTCTGTTGAAGACCTACTTCAGGTTTATGTTTGGCCTTGCTTGTGACATGAATTTCTGTGCTCTCCTATCTACTTGGATTATGAGGATGTGAGCCTGGGATATTGGAACCACGGCTTAGCATTTGAGATTATATTAAAATCCAATGATGACGATTATGTTTTCATGTTGAAACCAAAACGCAAAAGATGAACTTCACTTTTTTCTTCTTACTGAAAATACCATTGGGTGTCAAAAGATGACACATTTAAAAGCAACGAAAGTGGTATTCCATCAGAAACATCTGCAGAAAGAATAAATGCCTGGTTATAACAATATGCTTTTTGTTTCAGTTTGAGAATACCATTGATGGATTGATTATATAGCAGTCTCACCACATCTTATTGAGTACATGATTGGTTCCATGGAATGTACCATGAAAGTGAACCGCATTATTTTATAGGTGCAAGATTTTGAATTGGTTCCAGAATATTATTGATAGATCAATTAAACAGCTACACCGTAGTGAGTGCATAACTGGTTCCTGGAATGCATAATGAATAGTGAAAAGTAAACCACATTGCTATCACAGGTGCAAGAGTTTGAAATTTATTCTGCGCATCTTCTGGAATATATATTTTTTATGAATTTGTTGGATAGGCTCTTTATTTAGCATCAAAATGAAGGTGACATGTTGAGTGGAAGTTTACTGAAGCCACTGTGTTTGTTGCATTTGGAGTATTCCTAATCTACATCCGTTAATCATGTAATGCCAGAACATAACATGTACTTGGTAATGTTGTGTAACTTGTACCATTTTTGTCATTGTCTGACAATGTTATGCTGGGTAATTGTGTTCCTTCCTTTTCCTTCTTGCTTATTGTCTATCCTTTTCAATTCTCCTCATTGAAATTAATTTGGAGGGTTTGTTAAGATGTAAATGTGCATTTCTCTTCCTCAGATTCTGACACTATTGGAGGGTGGCATGAAGAGGGACTATTTGTCTTCGAACTATGAAACCAGCAGTGAACTTTTGAGATCATCTGACCCATCTGGATGTGCTGCTTATGGTTCTTTCAATACAGAAACAGTTCCTGTGCTTCCATGGTTGCCACAAACAACAGCTGCTGTAGCTCTAAGGGTCATTGAATTTGATGCTTCAATCTCATACACGCTGCATCAAAAACCGGAGGCTCATAAGGACAGGAGCACTAGGAGCTTCATTGTGAGTAGTCTTTGTATCAGAAGTTTTGTCCTGGATGATGTGAGATAAACAAAAACCACTTGTATGTGTTGTTAGTTCGAGCAAAAGAAAAAGAAAAAGAAAAGACCAAATGCCTTTTTCAACACTAGGCTGATGTCATGAAGTCCTGCTTCCCTTAACATGTCTCTATGTCATTAAATGTGCATTTTGAAGTAGTAGAAACCAGAGGTAAGTAATGCTAATACTATTACTGAGGGATATAGGTCTGCAGTTCTTAATGTTTCTTGAAACAATGTAGTTATAAATTTAAATGTAGAATAAGGTATAAATTTGATGGGCAGAGCAGAGCTGAGCTATCATTAATCATCCCATGTTGTAAAACACATAGAACGGTGGTAATTACGCGGTTTCATTTTGTCAAAGAAGCATTCTAATGCAAGCAACTTTCACACCTAGAACAAAAATCTCGTTTCAAAATTGAAAGTTTACTAGCTCTATATTACTGACTTTATTCTTAACCATTTCTTAGAAGCTTCCATCCAAGTATGCTGCCATGAAGAACACCCCAGATCATGAAATCACTGAAAGTTCACGTAAAGCTGGGTTATTTCAAGAAGATAATTGGGTTGATGTAGGGATTGGGTTAGCAGGACTGGGCCGCGAACAAGGGATCCGGGGCAGGGGTCGAGGTCGCACTCGTGGTGGGAGATCACAAACAAGGATTATTGGGTCCAGATCTGTATCTAGCAAGAGAAGTGCAGCCAAGAGCAGTGACAGATTAGGGAAGGCATTGTCATGGAAAGGACGACCTCGTGGCCGTGGAGGGTGTAAGCGTGGACGTCGCAGTGTGAGAAGTAGGCAAAAAGCAGTCAAGCAAGCCTCTGATTTTATTCCTGAGAGAAAGATCCCTCAAGAAACTATTCGTGAACAGTCAACAAATTGCTTGGGAAGGGATGACTGGAATGGTGATGAAACAAGGTTCGTGGAGGATGCCGAAAATGCCAGTAGTTCTGAAAGATCTGAGTACGATGATGAAAATGAAAATATTCTGGCATCAGGAGATGAATATGATAATATGCGAGTTGATGACTATGCTGGTGGTTTTAATGGCAAGTCTGATGACTTACTGGAGGGAAGTGATTATGTTATGGATGGCAATGAAGATGATGATGATGCCGTAAATGAAGATGAGCTAGGGGATTTGGATGTTGAGGAATACATTAACGGGGACCCAGATGATGGTACCGAATCTTCATCTTCAGATTTCATTGACTAGAGAAATAACCTTAAGATTGTAGAATATTGCTGATGCATGAGAAATAGTCAATTCCTTAATTTGTATTCTTTAGTGAAATCTACTGACCTACTCTGTAACTGAAGTGAATTTATTTATAGAGGAAGCAGCAACTGTGCATAGCTAAGCACCTTTACTGTATTGGAAACAGAATATCAATGAATAGTACTTCGGTCCATTGGCAATTGCAATGATCCAAAAACTCCAATTTGTTAGCTGTCCCTCTCTCTCAGCAACTGGTTTCACTTGTCAGTAGATAGGTACTTCCGATATTGTGATTACGTTGGAATGGTTATGTTTTGGGTTGGAAATCTGGGAATCTTGCTTAGGTTAGCATTCATATCCAATCATATACCATATTGTCAGCTTAACATATGCCTGTACATAGAAGTAATTCTCGTCACCTGTCATTGATGAAAGGGCCTTGAAAGATTAGAGACATGGCCGACAAATTCCGAGGAAACCAACAACTTGCATATTACAGATACTAAAGATGTCATATACGGAGAAATCACTACTGTTTCAGACGTTTGGAAGCAAAATTTCGTCCAAGTTTAGACCTTTTGCTATCAAAGAAAGGTAGTGTACAACACCAATCAAAGGAAACCAATTGTTATTAAAATCGCAATTAAGGTGACCAAATCCTACATTTAACATATATCTCAGAAAGAAAGATAAGATGGCATATATTTACAACTGAAACTATCATATATTATTACTCTACATCATAAATTGCAACTCACATGCCATTTAAAGAATAACACTCTATGGCTTAGATGTTGAAATCAGAAAAAAGTAAAAATAAAAATAAAATTGGGAGCCTCAATCATATAGATCTACCAGTCTCTCCTGTGTATTGAGGGCGAGCCTTGACGCAGTGCGAGGGGAGCTCATTTTTTACGAGCAGGCCACTCGCTTTGAGTGATGCAAAAACAGTCACTTTGCGCAAGTGCAACAGACTGCATACGGAGACGATCCTCCCCTGCCCCTAGCCTAGCCGGGAGCCTTGTGTACTGGGGGTGCCCTTTTAACCTCTCATGCTCTTCTTAGAAGGATAGAGTACAGACCATTCCATGACAAGCTTTGTATACTCCAAACCTTCATCTTCTGCCTTCCTATCAACTAAACATACCCTTTTCTTGTAGTAATCCACTCCCGTTCATCATCTTTGCAAAAGTTCATTACATTGAATGCTCGGGGAACTAGAAAAGAAAATAAGGATTCACCACAAAAAAAACTGGAGCCAATTTTTATTAGTGTAATAAAGAAGTTCAGTACACCTTATCATTTTACACCCTTGACATCGACCGCTTCTGTCTCAAAGAGAAGGCACCCTGCACTCCAAAACAGAAAAAGCTGCCTCCACAATGCCTTTCCAGGAAACCTTTGCTGGCATTTTGCATAATTCGGTGAGCTTTTGGCAAAATTTTCACTGTGTTCTGCTAAAAAACTCAATTGTATTATGCAATTCAGTAAATTGGTCACCACATTCCATAATATAGTCATCATCACACTTGGTGACTCGTATAATCACTTTCTGCAACAACATCACCGAATTTGGTAACAAAATTACTGAATTACATAATGCATCGAGTGTTTGTAGAACTCAGTGGAAGTTTTGCTAAAAAATAAAAGCACTGAATTATGTGAAAATAGAAAAGCATTACAAGCATGATGTGCTCCCCTAAAGGGAAAGGCATTGTAGAATTTTCCAAAACTGAAACTATCAAAGGCAGATACCATAAATAACATTCACAAAAAGTGCATCGCATTCTGTTTGGTAATTTCCTAAAATGCATATTCACAAAAAGTGCCCCATTTCTGTGGAGGTGCATCACATGCTAATATTGATCTCAAGGTCCCATGAGAGTTTTGATTCCTGCCTTCTGCTCTGCAGTTAGCCTTGTTGGAAACTTGACGCTAAACTTGATTCTCAAATTTCCTCTCTTTGTGGGATCTTTTGGGATTGGCATCCCTTCCTTCGGAACAACCTCCTCATAGTTTGGATGAATCACGGTGTTGATAGGAATGGTCAAGTTCCTTCCGTCTAAGGTTGTGAGATTGACAGTGTAACCTGTCAAGGCTTCAGCTAAGGAAATCTTCTGTGTGAGGATCAAGTCGTTTCCATCACGACTGAATATGGGGTGGGGTTTTTCATCAATAATGAAGACTACATCTGCCGGTATAACATTTGGCATTTCATTCCCTTTCTCAGGGAAGGTGATCTTTGTGCCTTTCTTCCAACCTGGCTTTATGTCAATGGTTAGGATCTCCTCCACTTGCTCAGGCTTGCTACAAAAGAAGAGAAGCACAAGTTCAGCGAAATGATCTAGCAACTAGAGTTCTGCACAAAAACATCATTGAAAAAGCTTTTAGTGTGTGTTTGGTAATGCAGTGCATAGTGCTTTTTAATTGAAAATGTATCAAAATGTTTTTTTTTTTCATTTTTTTTGTTATTCATTTTTGACGTTGGCATATCAAAACCATAAAAAAACATGAAATTGAATTTTTTAAGTGCTTTTTCATGCAAAAAGTAGTTTGAAAAGCATGTCAAGCCTCAAAAACAAACTCTCAGTAAGGTTTTTACTAAATTGTAAAATGATCTGCCAATTAGTCCAATAGATCTCTGACAACAGAAAAAAGCAAATTTCTAAAGCAGAAAGCAACATGTCATATCTTATAAATAACATGCATTTGATTTTTTGATCTACCCGGTAAATCCCATTATGCCATTACTTGTTGAAAATCAAATGGGTAGAAGTTGATGCTCAATTTGATAAAAATGGCAGAAACTCCTAGAGATATTAAAACTAAAATGAGCCATAAGTCAGATGCAAACCAAGAGAAAGGTAATAAACATAAAAAGCAATTCTTAGTAATACTGACCCACTTGGATCAACAATCTCCCTGGATATCTTCATTCTCTTGCTAGCTCCCTTATAAAGCTCTTCAAGACTACATCGCAGCTTATTCTCAACTGGAGCAGCCTTTCTAGGAACACCTTGATGCATTGATCCTCCACCTTCACCATAGGACTTGAAGATATCTTCACCAAACATCCCACCAGGAAACCTTGCTCCTCTCATGCCTCCAACACCACCACCACCACCTCCTCCCATCCCTCCAAACGGATGAGAAAACCCAAAAAATTCAGCAAAAATATCATCAGCATTTCGAGGATTGAACCGAAACGATGTGGGTCCATCTCCAGTAGAAAAGAATGAAGCTCCAGGACCAGCACCACCAGCACCAGGTGGTGGTACTTGACCCTTTAAACCCTCTTCACCATATTGGTCATACACTGCTCTTTTCTGTGGATCGCTAAGAACCTGCATAAAAAAAACATTGAATCGGTACAAAATCAATCAAAGAATAAATCTTTACTATTGATTTTAATTTTGAGCAGTCTAGAACTGCATTACAAAGAATTCCTTGTGCCCATTAAAGACTGAAACTTTGGACATCTGACTAACAAGAAACAGTTAATTCCTCATGATAACACTAATAAACACAACAAAACTAAAAATTCTAGAACTTTACGCAAGAAATTCAAAAAAGATAGCAACTTCTTTTTTATCTAAGGATGAACAAAAAAAACCATCAGTCTACAAATTTCGGTGAATTGAGAATCTTCAGCAGTGCTTCTAACTGGATGGTCTACAGATCCAACACAAAGAACCCACAAGGTTCAATGATTATTCAAGCCATGAAAGATTGAAACTTTGAAGTTGTGACAAAAAAACACATAGAGAATCCTAAAACTACTAGAATCCAACACAGGAAAATATCACAAAAACGCCAATATATATATATATATAATCTATTCATTAAAAAGAAAACAATAAAAGAATCACAAATTTCAGTAAGATTATCAAATTTAACAAAAACCCAGATCACAAAATCTACAATGCAATACATACACAAATCTACACAAGAAATAAAACAATCAAATCCCACATATTTCAGCAAGATTTTCCAATTTCACAACAAACCCAGATCACAAAATATAATATTGAAGCAATTGGAGTCAAATTTTAAGTACATACATCATAGGCTTCAGAGATTTGCTTGAACTTAGCCTCAGCTTCTTTTTTGTTATTAGGGTTCTTATCAGGATGCCACTTCATGGCTAATTTCCTATAAGCTTTCTTCAAATCATCATCTTTTGCAGTCTTATCAACTTGCAATACCTTGTAGTAATCCACTCCCATGGTGTTGCTGTTACCTCCTCCTCTCTTTCTCTTCTTCACTTTGCTTATCTTTGTTTTTTCTAGTTTGGGGTGCTTAGCTGCTTGCTTTTGTTCTCTTTATATATGTACATCGTGATGTGATGATGAAGGAGTAATCTTTGGGGCTTGTTTGTGCCTTGTAGTTTAGGGGTTGGGTTAATGTTATATTTCTTACTATATATTCTTTAGTCCCTTTCATCTCTAATCTTCCCAATTTCATCCTTGTACCAAAAATCGACAGAGGGACCATATCTGTAGACTAGTGCATTTGGAGCATAAAAATGGATTAAAAAAAAAATAGTTAAGGCACTATATCAACAAATCTTAAATAATAAAGGATGAAATATACAATTAACCTCATTTCTCTTTTTTAAGCAGCACGGACGTACTAGTAACATAGAAACACCAAAACTACATCTTGAACCCTAAATTTATAAGTTTTCGAATGAGTCCTTAAGCATACCACAAATTTGCCCCTCCTTCAAAGAAATACATATAATCATCAATACAGTTTGGTTATTTAATTTTTAAAAAGTGCACAATTGCATCCTTATTTTTCAAGCCGATGAAACATTTGTGATATTAATTGTGAATTTTTGTAATAAAATAGAAATGAACTCAAGAGGAGATGTCATGATCATTAAGACCACAAATTGTAAGGTTAACTCCATAAATTCCACTAATTTGAACAGATAGATTTTAGATGAAAAAAATAATTAAAGTATTTAAAACAGTGTTTAGTTACTATCTTGAAATTAAAATAAAAGAGATATAGATAATAAGAATAAAAAACATATTTTCGTGTATTTCATGTTTTAAAAACAAAAAAATTCATTTTAAGATTAACTCAAAACAAATTTATTTTATGTTTCTGTTTTTTAATTAAAAATGTTTTTTCATTTTTCATTTATTATTTGTTTTTGTTTTGAAATACTAACCAAAGTGTAGCGGTTTTTGCTGAGAAGACTGTCTTTTCTATGTGTTGCTAATGATTTTTTCAATGCAGAAACAGTTCCCGTGCTTCCATGGTTACATCAAACAACAGCTTTTGTAGCTCTAAGGGTCATGAAGTAGGGTGGAATCAGGGCAGATATGAAAGCAAAATGGGGACATAATCTTCATCTTGTGATTTCAGTGACAGGAGAAGTAACCAGTTGAAAGATCTTTAGAGGAATCAGTAACTGTGCTTTATAGTTTATTTCACTCATGAGGTTTGGAATGGAAACTTGGAAATCCTGAAAGTGATTAATGTTTCACGCACAGATATTAAATCCCACCTAGTCCCGCGAGTTGATACTGAGTCTAACCCAAATCGAGTTTTATTTCAAATTGTTTTGACATTGATCTGGTTATATCTCTAATGAATTTGCGTGTTGAACTATAATTTAATTGACTTACAAAACTTAAATCCAGTCGAAACCAATGATTTTTTTTTTTTAAAATGAAATGATTTTTTAAAAATAAATAATAAATCTAAGTTGATTCAATAATTCAATAACCTGTACCTTGAACCAAGTTAGACTCCGGACCGAATCTGCTGACTATGGTTTCAGGAGTAGAGAAATTGTTTTCCCCTCCAAGCTAAATCCTTTTGCTATCAAGAAACGAAGGATTCAAGAGCAAACAAGGGAAATCAAATTGCATTGAAACCACAATTAAGAAGTTGGCAAAACCATGAACTTATCAAACACTAATACCATAGAGATGAGTATCACAGATTGTAGCAAGAGGGCACCAGTCCTTCTCAAAGGAGATGAAGATCTCAAGGACCAAAGAGCCTCTTGATTCCTTCCTTCTGCTCTGCAGTAACCCTTGTTGGAAACCTGATGTCAAACTTGATTCTCAAATTTCCTCTCTTTTTGGATCACTTGGGGATCGGCATCCCTTCGTTCAGGACAATCTACTGATAGTTGGAATGGATCACATCATTTTCTGAATCTGTTTAAATTCTCAATTGTAATATCTCTTTGAATTTGTTAAATGTTAATGATAATTTCATTGCATGGGTTTGGTTTGCATGATATTTCGGTAGCGGTTGAGATTGTGGTAACGATTACTTTTCAAAGTAATTTTTACTTGGAAATGTATCAAGATAATATTTTTTTTATTTTTTAAAATTTATTTTTGATATCAGCGAATATTTTTTAAACACAAAACAAATACATTTGTTTAGTACAAGTGATTCTACGAGTACCTGCATTTTTTAATGGTGATTAGTGATTCTACGAGGACCTACATTTTTTAATGGTGATTGATGCTAATATTACACATGCTAGTCTTATATCTCTGTCAGTGTGTTGATATGTGAGGCAGTTATGAGCACCAACCTCTAGCTCCAAACCTCAGAGCTCTGCTTGAACTTGAGAGACAACTAATCGAGACAAATCTTGCTATCTATAACTAAGAATACCTGACAATGTCATGCTCAAATAATCGCAGGAGCTTTTTCGGGTACCTCAAGCCTTCACCTCTAGGATTCCTATCCACTAACCTTGTCTTGTTCTTGTAGTAATCCACTTGCATTCACCATCTTTGCATAAAGTTTGGTTGCATTCAGTGTTCAGAACTAAAAAGAAAACAAGGATTCACCATCAATCGACTGGAGCCAGTTTTTATTGCAACTGTAATAGAGAAGTTTATTACACTCAAAATTTAGCACATCAATGTCTTAGAAAGATGGCATACTTCCTACAAAAACTCTCAAAAGTGATTACATATATAACAAGTTGTGGATTCAGAAGAACCAATACAACTACTACGTTCTTTCTAATTTGTATTCACAAAACTTCTCCATTTCTGTGGAGGTGTAGTGTATTAAATGCTGGCATTGATGATCTCAAGGACCCAAGAGTCTTTTGATTCCTGCCTTCTGCTCTGCAGTTAGCCTTGTTGGAAACTTGATGTCGAACTTGATTCTCAAATTTCCCCTCTTTGTCGGGTCTTTCTGGATTGGCATCCCTTCCCTTGGGACAACCTCCTCATAGTTTGGATGAATCAGAGTGTTGACTGGAATGGTCAAGTTCCTTCCATCTAAGGCTGTGAGATGGACAGTGTAACCTGTCAAGGCTTCAGTTAAAGAAATCTTCTGTGTGACAACCAAGTCGTTCCCATCACGAGTGAATGTGGGGTGGGGTTTTTCATCAATAATGAAGACTAGATCAGCTGGAACAATATTTGGCTGTTCATTCCCTTTCTCAGGGAAGGTGATCTTCGTGCCTTTCTTCCAACCCGGTTTTATGTCAATGGTTAGAATCTCCTCAACTTGCATGGTCTTGCTGCGAAGGATGAAAAGTAAATGTCAGTGAAATTGTCTTAACAGCTAAATGCTATGCACCAAAAAATTCACTCCAAATGCTTTGAAGGCTTTTTAATAGATTGTAAAATGATCTGGCAAGTAACACCATGTACAAGCATAAGCAGCATGTGAAATCGTAAGAAATACAAGCATTTATTGTTTGATCTGGCTCTATTAGGTAATGGTTAGTTGAAAATCAAACAGGAAGAAGTTGATGTCAGATAAATTCACAGAGAAGTTCTACATGAGCTATCCTTCAGAAGCATACCAGCAGAACAGTAGTTACTTAACATACTAAAACAAAGTTCTCAATACTTACCCACTTGCATCAGCGATGTCTCTAGAAATCTTCATTCTCTTGGTAGCCCCTTTATAAAGCTCTTCAAGACTACAAGGCAGCTTCTTCTCAATTTGAGGAGCTTTTCTAGGCGCACCCTGATGCATCGACCCTCCACCCCCTTCACTGTAAGAACTAAAGATATCATTGCCGAACATCCCACCTTGGAACCTTGTCTGTCTCATGCCTCCACCACCACCTCCCATCCCTCCAAATGGACTCGAAAACCCGAAAAATTCAGTAAAAATGTCATCAGCATTCCGAGGATTGAACTGAAATGTCGTTGGCCCATCTCCCGTGGAGAAGAATGTAGCTCCACCTGGACCAGCCCCACCTGGACCACCACCAGCAGCACCAGCAGCACCAGGCGGTGGTACTTGCCCCTTTAGACCCTCCTCACCATATTGGTCATATACTGCTTTTTTCTGTGGATCACTGAGAACCTGCATCCAAAACATTGAATTTCAACACAAAATCCATCAAAGGACTATCAAATCCAATTCTACAGAAAATTCCTTATGCCATTAAAGACTGAAAAATAAAGTTAACGCAACAAAGTTTCTATGTTGATAAACAAAATAAAAAAGTCATTGAGTCATTAAGAACTAGAGAATTCCTCATGAAAACAGTAACAAACACAATAAACTACAAATCCCAACAAAAAAGAACCCCTTTCCATCTAACATGAACAAAATCAATCAAATTCACATATCTTCAGATAGGAAACAGAGGATTCCTCATCATAACAATAATTAACAAAATAAACTACAAATCCCGGTAATTTAGCCAGTAAATCCCAATAAAGATAGAAACTTTATTTCATCTAACATGAACAGAAGCCATCAAATTCATATATTTTCAAATAACAAACAGAAAATTCCTCATCATAGCAGTAAAAAAAAAAAACGAACAACAAATCCCAGAATTTTAACCACAAAATCCCAAAAAAAAGAGACTTCTTTTTCTCTAAACATGAACAAAAACCACAAATTTCATTAAGATTGCACAATCTTACAGCAAACCCAGATCACAAAATTTAATCTTGAAGTGTTAAATGACAGGTACATACCTCATAAGCTTCAGAAATTTTCTTGAACTTGGCTTCAGCTTCTTTCTTGTTATTTGGGTTTTTATCAGGATGCCATTTCATTGCTAATTTCCTATAAGCCTTCTTCAAATCATCATCTTTTGCAGTCTTATCAACTTGCAATATCTTGTAGTAATCCACCCCCATGATGTTGCTGCTACCTCCTCCTCTCCCCCCTCTTTCTTTTCTTCTCTTTGCTCACCTTTGTTTTTCTTCTTGAAAAATAATAATAGAAAAGGTTGCTTGCTTTGTTTTTTTGGTTAGGTGATGATGGAGGAAATGGTGGAAGTTTCATGTTTGCGGAGTTTTTGTCTTTGATGATTTGAGAAACATGTAGAAGGTTCCAGAAGTGACTCCACTGTCTTTTTAACTTCTTCTAGTTTACTCGCAAATTACTGAAATCACTGTAAAGTGTAAACAAAGAGGTGTTGAATTTGATGTGTCCTAAAATTGCCAAGTCTATCTACCTACCATTAGAGCATCTACTGTTCTACAAGCCCTTTCCCATTTCTTTCGCCAGGGGGTTGTGGACTCATCTTTTGGCAGCACATTAGGAGCGTAACTGTGTTACCACAAGTGGGTTCTGTAGTTTATTTCCATTAAAGCATAGTTATAAAATCGAAATTGACATCGTTGTTCGACTCGGACACAGCTAATATAAGATTAGGATTAGTCTGAGTTGAAAAAAAAAATGATATATTGATTCAATTGGACGGATCAAAACTGGGCTCTTATTCAATTGATTTTTTCTTAAAACAACTTATTTTAATAAAAAAACAATGTTATTTTAATTCTTTTTTTAAATTATAAGATCAACTTGAGAGATCAACCTTTTGATCCGAATCTTTTCCAGAATGTGAAATAAAGAATGAAATAGAGATTGAGGGGACAACGTCTTCTTTAAAGCTTGTCATTTACTTTTACTTACATGACTTCCAATCTGGGCACTAGTAACTTAGTTGATCTAATTGGCATAACCTTTAGACTATGGCCCATGGTTATCTGTGTGTGTGTGTATATGTATAGTCATGCTGGGATTTAGCTTCCAAATATCAAGATTGAGTATTTCTTTTCCCTAGCAATCTTCTTTTTATGTTCAAATCCAAAATGATAACACAAGGAACACTTACCACTTGAGTTAACTTAGTTGTTGGACTTAACCTAATTGACTGATTTCATTTATAAAAATGTATGAATATGTGATCATGCAACTGTGCATAGAAATGCAGAAAGCAAGGTTGCCTGCATGCTCTGGTTAATGTTGAACAGAAGAGAACTGATAGAGGGTGTTCAACATCATAAGGAGAACATGCATATTGGAAATGTTGACGTGATTTTAATTTCATCTTAATGTAGATAAGGGTATCTTTAAGGAATTAAGAAGAAGAAACATTGATCTTCTGTCAATGTTTCAGATTAGATGCCATAACCAATTTGAATTTGATTTTGATTGAGGAGCATTGAAGTGTTATGTTAGTTCAGAGTGACGTTGCAAGGAAATTGATATTCCATCACTACAAAGTTCCGTTGTCATAATCCAGCAAGATTTGGGTAGGAGAGAGATGCATCTAAGCTGAGAATACCGAAGATATTAAACCTGATTTAATCTATTACTAGACTTGGCTCAAATCACAAATTAAATGAATTAACTCGGATTAATTTAAAATAATTAAGATTTATTTTAAAAAATTAAAACAATATTTTTTTTTTAAAAAAAATCAAACCAATTTTTATTAGGTTGATTGAATTATATGTTAACCTGAGTCAACTTCTACCTAATTTTTTTAAACCCAACCTAAACCAGGTCTTAGATTAAGGAAACGTGATGTAATTATATGTGATAGGTTTTTTTTATGTAAAACTTATTTAATATACAACTTTACTATTAAACGTAAATTTTACATGTTTTTTCTTGTTTTTTTATATATAACTAGATTCCAAGTCGATCTTTAACCGATTAATTTATTTTAAAATAAAAAAAATATTACATTCCATCTCATCCCTTCCTTTCTCGTTTTATTGTCTAGCAATTTAGTTAGGAATTTTTTCTCATAAATTGTGCCAAGAAGACATTGAGATGTTATATTTCAAAATTTTTCTCACAAGACTACAAAGTTTGGGCATCTCTAGTTACAAGTATCATTGTTTTTAAACCATAAAAAATTACCAAAAAATCCAATTGCAGAAGATTATTGAGGGAACGTGCAGTCAACAAACAAACTGAGATCATAGAGATCATCAGCAGTATTAACAAGGGATCTCATCAACGAACCATCTAAGTATTCTAACAGGAAGCTGCACAACATCCATGGCCAAATTGGCTAGGGCAGCACAGCACACACAACATGGGCACAAGCAACTCAATATAGCCCTGCATTCCATCACAAAACAAATTTTTTTTAAAGAAAAATATAATTTAGTCAATCAACTAAAAAATTATTTATTAGAAAATAAACAGAAGAAAAAACTATATAGAATATGAAGATATGTAATATTATGATATGGGTTTTCTCCAAATCAATCATAAGTCAAACCACCCTATTTTTTTTTTTAATTATTACATTATATTATATGAAATCAATACACACACACACACACACACTCCAAGAATTCTTGAAATTCTTATGTTTTAGCAAAAGAATTAAGAAAAGCAAAAAGAAGTAAATGGACTCACCCAATGAGCCATATTACTGCACCAACAATGGCCAAGATCAATGCAAGCAAGGCAAAAGGAAGTCCTAACAAAAACCCTAATGGCCTGCAATCTCCCATTATCTTTCTCTCTGAATTCGTGCTCCCTGTTCTTGAATTTTAATCCATGAAGGACATGAAGTGGTTCAATGTGATGTGTTTGTGCTATAAAGAGATTCCTTAACTGATAAGGGAGCAAGAATATAACTACCTTCATATGTGGTTTTGGCTTATTGACTAAATTACCCTTGTGGATTTTGGGATTTTTGGTTTGGTTATGTCAGGATTTGTTTTTTATTTTGCAATATGAAGGGTATTTTGGGCACTGTGTTTATGGGATCTTCATTGTTGTTTCTTTTTTTTATCACAACTCACTAAAAAGTATTTGTTTTGTTTAACATTATATTTTTCACATAATTTTTTATTAAATATTTTAATTTTTTTTCTATGTAAAATGTTTTATTAGAATGTATTTTACCCAAAGTGTTTTCCATCCATGAAATATTCTATACAAAAAAAATATATTTTTAGTAACTTTAATTCTTTTATTTTTATGTAACTAGAGAGGATTATTTCTATTAAAGATACAATGTACCTCAATGTGAAAAAAACAACGACCTTCATAAGAAAAAATGAAAATAAAACTTAAAGGCTTATATTGGGCTTAAGCTGTAGTGGACTGTGTGAGGCCCAAGCCTGGATGTTAAGTGAATCTGTTCATAGGCAATTTGTGACATTGAACAAACTAGAATAAAAGGAAATATGGGCCTAACTCTGGGCTTAATTTAAGGCTAATGAAGCTCAAAGGTAAGTGATATTGAGAGTGTGCTTTTCCATGTAAGATTCAAGCTTGGATAAAAAAAATTAAGAGTTGATTGACGAAATCCAGAAAAATCAATTAAAATCTACTTTGATTTTTTATTTAAAAAATCAATATTATTTAACTTCGAATATATAACCAAGAAGAAAACACAAAGATTTCTAGATTTGCTTTCTAAAAATCATCAGTTCGAGTTTCATAAATCTCAATGTTACTGGAAACTTACATGGTCGTTAATTTCAGAGTCCGTGAGATTAGTCGAGGTGCACGCAAGTTGGCCCGGATATCCATGTTAATAAAAAGTAAAAAAAAAAAAAAAAAACGCAGAAGAAGAAGCAAGACACCGAATCTGTATGGGAAAAAATAATTTTTTTTTCTTCGATATGGGTGTGGGGAATGGCAAATTGTGTCTTTCAAGGTGCATGTTCATGTTCAGTTGCTGTCCTTCAATCTCAGGATTCCAAAATACAAATTCTCTCTTATTGTCATATGGCCCACCTCCTCCTCCTTCCTCGATCGGAGCTGCCTGTAACATTACTGTTAATTATTATTAAGTAAGAAACTAAAACGTGTTGGCTTTTAACTGTAGCTGTTATTGTTTATTAAGTAAGAAACTAAAACGTGTTTGCTTTTAACTGTAGCTTGTATTGTTTATGAATGACACTGGAATTGAAAGAAGATGGATCAGAAAAAAAAAAATCAAATATGGATAGCGTGATATAGATTAAAAAAAATAACATGTACATCCTCAAATTTTTAAAATAAAACAACTTATATAATTTAGATCCCTTTATTTTTTTTTTAAATCAATCATGATATAAAAGTTTATTTATATTATTTTTCAGTTTCTGAATAAAGAGAAGAGAGAGATGGATTATTGGATTCCAGCGATGAGAAAAAAGTCACCGTTTAAGTCATTTTCAACTATCAAAATGGATTTTTTTTATGTCCACGAGTTCAATGAAATGAAAGAAGCTTGATAATGGTTGTTTGATACTTCAATATTGCCTGAAAAATAGATTTAGATCGGGAAAGATAAATCTAAACCAATTTGATTTTATGTTTTTAGGTATTTTGAGTTGATAGATTTGTTTGTGGATGTTTCAAGGGTATTAGTAAGGTGTTTTTGAGTTGATATAACTTAAAAATTAGGTTTTTTAATCCAATAAAGATGCTGCCTCGACTTTCCGGTTAACACAATGATGGCCAAAATCTGGGTTTACAGGCGATAGATTGCCTTGCCATCCGTCCCTTTAAAAAATATTAAAAAAAAAAAAAGCAAACCTAGGCACGCGGGCTTGAGCTTTTTTTTTTTTTTTGCTCTCTCTCTCTCTCTCTCTCTCTCTCTATATATATATATATATATATATATATATATAAGAGAAAAACTTAAAACGTGTTGGCTTTTAACTGTAACTGGTATTGTTCATGAAATTATATAATATTATGAACTAACTGTGTGTTTTTTAGTAATTTATTTTGATATTTAAAGTTTAATTTTGAAAATTTTAATTTTAATTGAAAACCAATTATATATATAGAATGATAATAAGATTGTTTTTTTTTTTTAGTAATATTCAAGTTAGATCTTGAATAATTTTTATATGAAGCCGTCCAACAATTAGAAAATAGTAAGGAAAAGATGGTTGGGCTAAGACATTAGTAATTAGTGTTGTTTGTACAAGTTTTCCTCATGCATTGTATTTTGATATGATCAATAATGGGCCTAGAGTGATCATAATTTCCATGCTTCATTCCCAAAATTAATCTAAACTTAATCTAGATTAAATTTCTCAAAATATTTATTCCCAAATTTATAGAAAAAGGGGCAGAGGATAGAATTAATATTCGATTCCTCTATATAGATGAATTCATGAATATAAAACGAGTTTACACAAATATATATATTTTAATATGTGGGCATCCATGGCTACACGTTCTTGTTGCAAACATGCATCGGCAACTTGACCCTTGTATTTTTCCTCTGGTACAGGCGATGCATGGAAGGAAAAGACCACAGGACATGCAAAAATACTTAGAATATTTATATCTATGTGCATGATTGAAGATGCAAATCATTTCCTCCACGAGCTCTCACTTCATGAGGGACAACGTTAAGTAATCGATCGACTCCTTTCACAAGTACATCCCAGGAAAAAAAAACCCCGACTTTGCTTGAAATTATTGAAATAAAGTATAAATTTAAGGTTTTGCTCGAAATTATTGAAATAAAGTATAAATTTAAGGTTATTTTGCATCAATAATATATTTTCAATAGATTTTAATTTTAGAGTTTTAATTTTAAATTGAAACTATTTTGATCAAATCGTAGTTTTTAAGTGATAATCAAAATGCATGAATACAAGATTATTGATCCTTACATGATTTCAAACATGTATATGTCCTTGGTTTATCCGTATCTGGTTTGATTTGAAATTTATGTTGCTGAATTCATGTTAAATGTTCTTCGATATTCTTTATGTTTTTTTTTCCGGGTTTTGATAAAAAAAATTGAGTTTTTGTGTGTTTTTTTTTAGTTTGATTTGTTTTGGATTCTGGTTTTGGTTTGTTTTTCGGGTCTAATTAGTGGATTTTGATCCGGTTTACGGTCGAATAAAAAATTTCAGATCAACTCGGTAAGGTTAAAATTGGATCAAAGGTTAATTAGATCCTATTTTGTTGGCAATGTTTTTGCTAAAAGCTTTTTTTTTTTTTTGAATTTAGGGTGTGTTTGATAAACACCTTCTAAAGGCTTGTTTAAGAAAGTGGTAGCAGTTGCGGTTTAAAGTGTTTTTCGCTTAGAAATGCATCAAAATGATATTTTTTTATTTTTGAAAAATTATTTTTAAGATCAGCACATCAAAACGATCTGAAAACATATAAAAAATAATTTTTAGCAAAAACAAATTTGAAATTTAAGGGAACGCGGTTTCAACGGCATTTCCAAACGATTTCTAAGTCTAATTTGATATTTTTGGATTAAGAGGAAAATAAATTTTTTCCAAACATAACCTAAAATTTTTTATATTTGTTGTATACGATCTGATCCTTAAAAAAAATGCATTTTATTTATAAAAAAAGGAGAAAAATTGCATTGTTGGATGGCATGAGTTAAGGTTCTGTTGTCTGCAACAGTAGTTCTAAATTTGCTGTGGATGATTCATGATTCAATTATTATTATTATTATATATGTAGATGATTTGCTGTAGATAATTAATGCATCTTCTGTCATGCATTAGCTAGATTCAGTTAATTAGTAGAGCTCAATGGACAGAAAAGGACTACTGATGATTGATAGATGATTTATGTGTGTAGATAATGACTAGTAGCAAGTGCTAATTAATGTTACACTTGTTTTCCAGAAAGTATTTTCTTGATAAAAATACTAATTTTCTAAGAAACGAATTATTTTTTCTTTGATAATTATTTACTATAATTGTTAAATTTGATTGATAAAAACCATAGGTTATAATATCATGGGTTAATATATTAGGTCAAAAAATTTAATCAAACCATATTAGATTAAAGCCCCTTGTTATTATAATTCCATCAGCAAGCTAACCTAATTTATTAACTTTATATTATTTGACTGATCTCTTTCTTATTTATCTATATAAAAATTAATTTTGTGTTAATCAACAACTTTTTGTCCTCATTGATTATTGGCTATATCTAATTAGATTAAGTCTAACTACAAATTTGATTCAAGTTAGATCTTGCATCATTAAATTTTTAGACCAACCCATTAAATAATTAGAAAATAATGATGACAACAGGATAATAATAAAACGAGTTTACACAAATATATATTTTAATATGTGGGCATCCATGGCTACACGTTCTTGTTGCAAACATGCATCGGCAACTTGACCCCTTGTATTTTTCCTCTGGTTACAGGCGATGCATGAAAAAAAAAAAGATTACGAAACTATTTAGTAGATGATTCAGTGATAAAAATTTAAAATTAAAATATTTGTTCTTCTTGTGATCTCAGATTCAAGCTCTGTAGTTGCTAATATTGATGACCACTGAAGGTTTACCTGATCATTAATTTCAAGACCTGTAAAAATTAATTGAGTTATGCACAAACTGACCCGAATATCCTATATAAATAAATAAATAAATAAAAAGAAAAAAAAACCACAAGCATGCAAAAATACTTATAATATTTATATTTATGTGCATGATTGAAGATGCAAATCATTTCTTCCGCGAGCTCTCACTTCATAAGGGACAGCGTTAAGTAATCGATCGACTCCTTTCACAAGTACACCGCCCAAGAAAAAACCCCACATTAGACTTTGCTCGAAATTATTGAAATAAAGTACAAATCTTATCAATATGATGCCCAATTGTTTTTATAATACAGTCAAAATTGATACCACTTAGTAAAAAGATTTTGTTTTTTAGTCGAATTTATTTTAAAAATTATTTTTTATTTAAAAAATATTAAATTAATATTTTTTAAGTGTTTTTCTATGAATTTTATGCAGTGATATTAAAAATATATTTTTTTAAAAAAATATTATTTTGATAAATTTTTAAATAAAAAATATCTTGCATGACATTACCAAATACACACTAAAACAAAAAAATATATTTCTATTTTTTTTTCTTACCGTGAAGGTATTCTTGATAGGTTTTTAATTAGACAAGCTGTCGGCATTATATTTAATGGATGAATTTATGATTTTTTATTTTTATTTTTAGGGGCACAATTTTTTATTAATTCAAACTTAAGATAATAATAAAATCCTCTTTATCATATGAATCAATACTTCAGAAATAAAAGAAAATATTGTATATTTTTTTAATATCTTTTTCCCTTGATATCAAAAGATAGAGGAAGAATTTCAATACGAGACCTATGAAAACTCTCTTCTTTGCAGATTATAAGATCACAAAATTAATTAACATCTACTATATCCATACAACAAAATTTACTTTTAGTGACATTTGTGATAAATGAAAAGTTTTAGTAAAATATATTGTTATGTCCCAATAACTTATGATTGGGTTTTCTACTTGAAGATTTTTAATTCAAATCCTGAAAGGGTAAAGATACGAAAGGAGCTCAAAATCATGAAGTCTACCTTGAACAAAAAAAAAAGGAAAATAAAAGAAATAGAAAAAGAAATTCAAAATATAAGAGGATATACATGAAGAAAGCCTAAAAGATTGTCAAAGTTGGTGGTGAATGACCAAAGTGAAAAATGAAAAAGTTAAAGGACCAAAACGTATAAAATTAGCAACCCAATTCTGCTTGACAAAAAGCCCCATTGGTGAAAATATTTTTATTTGAGGTAAACAAATACAAAAATTGGATAGGTAAAGGCTCAATGAGAATTTTGAAGGACTTAATTACAAGAAAAATTAATTTTTAAAATCAATTTAGGATTTAATTGGAAGAAATTAATGTCTAGGGGTTGAATTGCAATCTTAAAGAGTTAATTTGATCAAATGAAGAGCTTAATTGCATGAATATTGAAGTTTGATGGGCAATTAGGGACTTGATTGAACAAATCCAAAACCAAGGACCATATTGAAACAAGGCGTGTAATAAAATCAGGGGCTAAATTGAAGAAAAATTAAAAGTTTGATGGTCAATTAAGGGTCCAAGTGCATAAATCAGAAACCAAGGACCAAGATTAAAATTACGCTAAACTTTGGGGTTGATGATTGAGTTTGACAATGATGAAATTACATGAAATTAAGAGTTTGAGAGGCAATTACGGGTACAATTAATTTTTATTTTTGTCCTAAAAGCTTAAAGGTATTACTGTAACTACTCTAGAAGCTTAAAGGTATTACTTTCTAATCTAAAAGTGGAGTCCATATGGTCTATTTGAGTTTGGAATGCATGACAAGTAGTGTTGTGGTTACCCCATTTGTTACTATGATAGTTTGATTATGTTTTCTGAAGTTCATTTGGATGTTTTAGATATAGTAAAAGTCTTTTATTTAAGTTGTTTCTTCTTTATAAAATAATAATGTTTTAGTTTAATTTAAGCAATGCATGTTTATACTAGATTTGTCAGGTTTGTTCATGACCAAAATGAGTCTAGAAAAACCAATTTTGAATCTATATTGCATGAATATATAGGTTGTTTTAAGTTGATAATTTTTAGATTTGAAACAACTTGTATAATCTGGATGATTTGATGTTGTTTATTGGTTCTTTTTATTCAAATATGCTTAGTTATGGTAGTGTGATTTGTTGGAACTAAAAAAGCATGTTTTAAAGGCCTAAAATGCCACTTCTGGGTTTGACAGCGGTTGATTTTATATCTGGACATCTCCTGGGTTCTAAGATAGTGTTCTTCGTGTTCTTGGAAAGAACATCGCATTATCCCCATATTTAGACCAGTTTTGGTCTAATTCTTTGCACATAACCCTTCAGGCGACTTTAGTAGTTAATAATTTAGGTTTTATTTGCATCAATAACATGTTTTCAGTAGGTTTTGATCCTAGGGTTTTAATTTTAAACCGAAATCCATTTTGACAAAATCGTGTTTTTGAGCAAGAATTGAAGTGCATGAATGCTAAGATCATTGATCATTGCATGATTTCCACCATGTCTATGTCCTTGGTTTGTCAATATCTGGTCTGATTTGAAATCTACTTTGTTGGGTTCTTGTTGAATGTTCTTTGTATTTCTTTGATTTTCTAGGTTTTTATCTGTTTTGTTAAAAAGTTTTTTAGATTCTATGTTTTTTTTTTTAAGTTTGATTTCATTTTGGATTCTGGTTTAGGTTTTAATTTGTTTTTCGGATCTAACTAGTGGACTTTGATTTGGTTTATGGTCGAACCAAAAGTTTCGGGTCAAAATTGGATCAAAGGTTAAGACCTTGTTTGGTTGACAATGTTTTTGTTGAAGGTTTTCTTTGGCTTTAGAGTATGTTTGACAAACACCTCCCAAGCCTATTTTGACAGTTTTGGTTTTAGGAAAAAATGAGTTTTTGCCAAACATGACCTTTTTAAAAAAATGATTTTTGCTTGTTGTATATAACCCAATCTTTACAAAAAAATTGCATTTTATTTATAAAAAAAGAGAGAAAAATTCTTCTCTAACCACAACCATTCTCTTACCCTAAAATTTCAAATAAGACCAATTCACTCTGGTCTCTTAGTGACCCTAAACCAAACAATTAGGTGGCGACTTCTTGACCCTGACATCATGTTATGCCGCGTGTGCACGTGCGTCGCATCTCTTAGTATGAATAAATTAATTTTAGTAATAACTATGGTATGTTTAATTTTTTCTTCATAATTAAATTTAAGAACAATTATTGTGATTAATATATACTTGTTATTTGATTCGTGTTTCATTGCAGGTCAAATAATTTTTTTAGTAAAAAAATAAATATACAGACTTTTCCAACGTGTTTTTTCACAAAACAAAATCATAATTATAAATTGAAAAGTCTACGCATGCATTTAATTAAATAAATCGAGAATCATTTATGCCAATAAAAAGCAAAAAAATGTGTTTACACATTTATTTGACTCACCTCGTTGCGGGTCGAATAATTTTTTTTCCAATGCAAAATAATAAATGTGTAGGTGTTATTAATGAATTTTTTGACATCGAGTAAAAAATATAATTGTGAATAAAAGAATCGATGTTTATATATAATAACATAAAATGAAGATCATATACGCTAATAAGAACGTGTAAGATCTCAAGTAGAGTTTTAACGGAGTAAAAAAATGAGATAATGTTGCAATTGCTATAGTGAAATATCATTTTCTTTTAGTTTTTCTATATTAGTTTTTTTAAAAAAAAAGGAAAGAAAAAACAATTACAAAAAAAAATGACAAAGGAATGAAGATAAGAAAAAAAAGGGATAAATAAACCAAGTGTAGAGTGATAAATATTCCAAGTATAAAGAATAAAAAATAATAATTTTTTTCCAAAAAAATTCTAAAGGAAAAAAAAGAGAAAACTCAAAAATATATTACAAGAGAATGAAGATAAAAACAAAAAACAATGATAAATAGATGAAATGTAAAGTGAAAAATATGCAAAATATAAAGAAAATAATGGAAAAAAGATATGAGCAAAAATTCTTTCCTAAAAAAAATTATAAATTTTCCACCACTACTGTAGTGTACCAATAAAAAATTAAAAAAAAAATATAACTACTGTTTACAGTAAAATATCAATTTATTTTATTATATAATAATAATAATAATAATAATAATAATTGTCAATGCAGTTAAACTTTTCTAAAAGCAATTCATGAAAGTCAAAATGATAAATAAGAAGAAAAGTTTTTAAGAAGATTGGAATTCATTAAATCTAGGGACGAAGACGAGGGGTTGGGATTCCTATATCACAATTTTATTTTATTTATTTATTTATTTATTGTCTAAAGAAGCATGTGGGGGAAGGGAGAGACTTTTAATGGAGACTTTGGGTTTTAGAAGCTGTGGGACCTCAAGCAGGAGTAGGGTTTTGGATTGTTCTAGAGAGTTGGATGAAAATGGGGACCTTTTTTTTTTGGGAGAAAAGGCCCTCTGACAGGGAAAGTTAGATTCCCATCTACAACATAATCTCCAGCAGCTGCCATTATTGTTATTTTAGGGACCCATTTGTAACATATTTGTCCTCATTTATGATATGATATGACCATTATCAGGAGGACATCAATGTCCTTTTTAGTAGTCAGTAATCAGTAATACTGTTTATACTGTTTTCTTCATTAATGTTTATACTGTTTGCTCCATATTCATGAATGGAAGTTGCATCTAATTGAAAGTTTTTGGTGGGAGTGTATATAAAGTATTTTTTATTTAAAATATATTAAAATAATATATTTTTTTATTTTTTAAAATTACTTTTAACATCGACAAATCAAAATAATAGTAATCAGTACTCTGTTTTGGTGCGGTCTACGTTTTGCTTCGATCATAAATATAGAAATACTTAGTTAATAAACACATTCCACAGTTTTATCTCAAACTATTAATTGAAATCTTAATCGAGAAAAAGTTGTAATTTATAGTTCTTTTTTAATCTACATTTTTAATTAGCAACCGCAAAAACTATCACAATATCAAACAATCACTTAATGTTATAGCTAGTAAGATAGAAAAAAAAGAGAGATTTTAAAAATTGATTTACTAAAAATTATATGAAATAAAAACTTAAACTAATTACTTGAAAACTAGTTAAAAAATTCTTTAGTTATTAGAAAAAAAAAAGTGTGACATTAGAAATATTCCGGGCTCAAACCTTGAATTGCCCAGCTAAAACTCTTTGTGAATGAAAGTGAAATTGTAGTGATGTGGGGAAATCAACTTTTAAAGGATATCTTATAAATGTGGCCAAGGATTTTCTTCAAATAAGTGAATAAAATTGCCCAGTAATCAGTACTCTTTATGATTTGAACCCTTGGACGGATAGAAAATTCAACATTATCTCATATCACATCTGGAAACGTTGTCGGATATCTTGTTATTTAAGTGAGAATTTATCAATATTTTTCTATTCTGAACTACTAGTATTGAAAAATACAATAAGGAGAAGATACTTGGTAGAAATCAAATTTAAACATGCATATAATTATGTGTTATTTAATTACGATGAATTAAGGTTTTTTATTCAGTAAGTACAATATTAATATGTTGTTATTTTTAAATAATTTTTTCTTTTATACTCTTATAAACTGATAGATTAAAAAATTCATCGTAGGCAATATCGTCGATTTTTACTATCTTAAAATCCACATCTTACCGAATCTCAAAATTTTTAATTACAAGATGAACAATTTACAATGTCATCCAGAACACATGTAAGCACTACTTTATAATTCTTATGTCTCATAATACTTAATTTCGTTAAGCCTTTCTCTTTAACTGTTAATGATTGTAATTATATACTAGGTTTATCAATTGGAAGAGAATGCTAACGATTATTTGAATTTATTATGTTTGGGTCTTGAAAGAAAGGTCAAGTGCTATAACGAGTATTTTATCAATAGATATGTATTTTATACTGAAGAGTATGATCATGGTAGAAAGACCTATAATAATAGAGTTTGTGTTAAGAGATCAATTTCTAATGAGTTTGAAGTTGATTATCATGGAAAGTTAGATGAGGTTATTGAAATGTAATATCATAGCGAGGTTAATAAAGTCTTTTTATTTAAATATTATTGGTATGATACTACCGATAGAGGAATCAAGGTAGATCCTCATCATGGTTTAATCAAAATTAATACAAAGGCTAGACTTCGCAATGTCGATGATATCTTTGTTTTTACTAGACAATGCCAACAAGTTTATTACACATACACTCATTTGTTTAGAAAGGATCGTTTTAGGGTTAATTGGTTATCTGTAGTGAAAACTAAACTCATGGGTCATGTCCAAGTTGTTGAGGAATTCAACAGTAAAATAAATGTGGGAGACGATGTTTTTCAAATTGATGAGTTAGTTGATGCATATTGAGTTGCTCTGTCTACCGACTTAGAAGAAAATTTAAATTTTAGTGTCACTGAGAATATTTTTATTGATGTTGTCGTTAAGAAGTCAAATGATGTATTTTACAGAAGTCAATGAAGATGATTACAATGATTATTTTACATTTAATAAATTTCTATGAGAACAAAGTGCATGAGAATTTTTTCATATGAAATATTTTTTTCTAAAAGAAAACAAACCATGGGAGGTGTGCGGGACTAGGATAACAAAGCATATTATTGATAACAAATGGTCAAATTTATTTATTTTGGTTTTAAGCTAAAGAAAAAAAAAGATTATCAATAACAAAATTGAAATTACATTTTTTAAAATCAAGGGATGAAAAATGCATTAAAAAAAATAGATCACATGTTGTGGCCTAACCCGTCAAGCTTGGGATCCGGATCATGGACTCAACTAGGTTCAATATTTTTGTTCATAAATATATAGTTAATCTAAATATACAAAAAAAGGTCAAAAAACAGCACAGAAGTGTGGGCCCATTACCTAACACCCTAGGCCTGTGAAAGAAAGAGCCCAAAGACGTGGACCTTAAAGCCTAGGTCCATGTTTGGACCTATAATTTTATTTTATTTTTGCTTTAAAAGGTTGGACGACCCTTTTTTATATAAAAAAAGTAGACAACATGTTGTCTGCGCTGTGGTAGACGACGATGCATCGTCTGCAAGTCTAAAATTTAGCCATCACTATGGTGGCTAAGAATTCAGGCTTATGGATTTTTTATCCAAAAAAACTCATTTTCAGCCTATTTTAACCAACAAACACTCTTAAAATATTAACAAACTAACCATCAACCCTACAAACCAAAATGAGTTCAAATCACAAAATCAACCTAAGTAAAATTTCTCATTATTGACTTATATATGATTTTTAGGCAATATTGAGGTTCAAAGCAACCATTATAAGACTTCCCTTATCAAATGGATCTCATTGACCCAAATTTCAACGATTTTTGTGCTCAGAATAGGTGTAAATGATGATTTTCTCTCTCTACACTGGATTTTAGCAAATGTCTCTCTCTCCTCTCAAAAAAAGAAACTAAAAAGTGAGGAAAATGAAGTTTGAAACCAAATTTAATTTTATGACACCAATCACTTATTAACTAAAAAAGATGGGGGACCAAACTAATTTTTTTGGATGAAATTTGAAGCTGTCACCTATTATCCTCGTGTGCATGTTTCGATTTCATCATCTCTTCCAAAAAATGATGTGATTGACTATTAATTTAGGCTAAAGAAGCTCAATAGCGCAAAAACAAAGTTCGAGGGTCAAATTAATTTTTTTAAAAAATGTAACTATTCCAATCCACGATGAATTGTGAAAGAATACACATTGCAATTAGCACAATAATATCTGCGCACTACTTAGTTTTTTTGGTGATAATTATATATTTAAATGAAATGTACTATGTAATTAGTACAAGTAGCAAAATAAGTTTTTTTTTAAGAACCATCCATCCACATGCAGAAGTAACGAGATTTCATATATAGTAGCATATTGGCTTGTGCTGCGTAGCGGGTCAATAATATTTTTTTTTTAAATGTAAAAAAAATCTTAAGAGTATAGAGAATATTTTAAGTTCTTGAATCTGGCGGCCATGTCTAATTAATTTTTTTTATTTGTTATAAAAATATATTTAAAGTACTCTTGAATTATCCTAAACTTAAATGCTAATTAATTATTTTTTATTTTTTATAAAAAAATATTTAAACTATGCTTGAAGTATCCTAAATAAAAATTCTAATTATATTATTTTTTTTAATTTTTTCTATAAAAAAACATTAAAACTATCCTTGAAGTATCCTAAATAGTTTTTTTATTTTTTATAAAAAAATCATTTAAACTACCATTGAAGTATCCTAAACAGAAATGCTAAATAATGTTTTTATAAATATTTTCTATTTTTCTTATAAAAGCAAGTTTTTTAATTTTTTCTAAAAAAAACATTTAAACTATTCTAGAAGTATTTTAAACATAAATTCTAATTGATTTTTATTTATGTTTTCTGTAAAAAAAACATTGAAACTATCCTTAAAGTATCCAAAATAAGTTTTTTTTATAAATATTTTCTATTTTTCTTATAAAAAATATTTAAACTACCATTGAAGTATTGTAAACAAAAATGATAATTTTTTTTTTTATAATTGTGTTTTATTTTTTATAAAAAAACATCTAAACCACACTTGAAGTAGCTTGTATAGTTTTTTTCAATAGCCTTGGGTTTGGCGGCTAAGTCATACCCAATAACTTTTGGTCAGACAACCATGCCTTGACCCAATACGTGCCAACAATTTTTGGTATAAAAAATAAAAAAACACGTACTTAACATCGAAAGTGTGGTCCACAGTACAAATACTTTGTGCACACAGTATCAATACAGTGATTTTCTCCATGGTCCACACTTGGTGTGCATCTCTTGGATGATTTAAATCCATAGAGACCAATCAGTCTAAAAGGGTTTCTGTCGTGGATGCTGTGAGCTGGGTCAGTCACGGGATTGAACAAAGGGACACCAAAAAGAGGCACAGCACATGGAAAATAGACTTACCATAGTGTAATAATGTATGTATGCATTAATTAATTAATTATATATATATATATATATAGGATCAAAGGTTTTTGTAAAGTCAAAAATTAAGGCTATGGTCTTATCCAATAACGTTTGGATAAATACATGACCCACCCACGATGTAGACTTTTTAATTATTAAAATTTTAACTAATAGCCTCTATTATTTTTAAAATATTTTTTAACTTTTTTAAATAGTAACTAAATTTTTTTTATTAATTTTTAATTTTATAATACTTCAAAAAAAAAAGTCTTGAAATTTTTTTATTTATATTTAGATGAAACAATTATAAAAATAAAAACTATTTGTTTTTAGCTGCGAGAACTTTTAAAATAAACTAAATGAAAATTAATATATAATTTCTTAATTTAATTATATATTTCTTAATTTAATTTATTAAATGTAAACAATATCTTTGTGTTTCTAAATTAAAATATTTCATATTATACTTGAAAACTTATCCATGATTACGAACGATGTCGTTTTCTTTTATGTTAGAAATTAATAGGGTGATAGTTATAATGTGTATAAAGTTTGCTCAAAGCATCGGATTAGCAACTGAGTGAAACGATGTAACTTCCATTATAGAAAAGGACAAGAAGGGCTAGACTTGATAGAAAGCGATCGTACGTAAATTAGAAGGATATTTGCTTGCATTGTTGAATATCAACTAAGGCTGGCCAAATTATTCAAAGTGAATTTTTCTCTAAATTACAGTCTACAGAACATCAATGGCGACCCTGCATTCCAATGGATTGATGAACTATAGGAGAACTAAAAATATATTGAATCACTTTCGAGGAAAGATTTTATGTTGCTCACGTTGTAACGACAACTAATGGATATTTATAATATGAGAGAGATAAACACAAAAAAAAAAGAAGAGAGAAATTGAAAGAGATGATTAAAAAATGTATTTTTTTAATAGGAAATAATTCTTACTACTTTTAATAAAATGGGTCATTAATTATCTCTCGAAATAAGTAAAAACCAAAGTTACATGGAAGAAACCTAAATCAATACAACAATTGTGCAACATGTGTAAAAGAAAAAAAGAAAAAAGAAAAAAGAAAAGGCCATGAGTTAAAATGTCAACACAAAATGCATGCAGAATATTATCACAAACAACAAAAGTTTGGGGAAGTCACAAAAATGCCACCAAAACATCATAGTAAATGACTAAAATAGCTTGAATTACAGTGAAAAAAAAGAATAAAAAAAAAAGAAAAAGAAAAAATGACGTGTTATGCTTATAGACGGTATTGCCGATGAAATAAACTCATCGCTAATATCTGTCGGTAATATTTAAGTTATGATCTGACGAGCGACCCTTCTCTCTCCCCTACCTAATTTCTTTTTCTTCCTTTATTTTCTCTACAAATAACAACAAAACCCCTTTATTTTATCCCAAATTTAACTCCCATCACCATAAATCCAGCCACCCAACACCAGTTTGTTAGCATCCTTATTCTAATTCATTATTTTTTAGGATTCCTCACATCAAGTAAGCAAAACTAATAACTTTTTTTGTTTGAACTCAATTTTAAAATGTTAATTTTTATGGCATTTTGATATAGTATATGTAGTTTGTTTGTATGTTTACTTGTTTTATTACTTTTTTCCATAGAAATTTGTTGTATGAATGCATGATTTGTACATGTTGCGGTTTGTTTGAGATTTTAAAAAATTATATTTGTTTATAATTTGATGAAATTGATTTCGTTTTTGTGAATTAGGTGTTTTGTAATGAAACAAATAATTATTTATTTAATGGGTACATTTCATATTTTATCAATTTTATTGTTGAGTTGAAAATTTTAGTAGATACAGAGGAATCAATTTTTTTGTAGAAAATTGATAATAATCTAATATTACTATTAAAATAGATTGAATACTTTTGAGTTAAACAATGCTAGTTAATTTATTTAGTTCACATAATTAATTAATACATGTTGTCATCAATATTCTATATAGGTTTGATATAACAACGTGCATGGAGTTGTAGATGACAATAGTAATCCTTATAGGAATATGATTATGAATACAATAATAATGAATTAGGGTTACACATGTGAATATTCAATCATAGATGAAGAACTAAATGCAAACGCGACCAAGTTTTTTAATCTCTTAAAGGACTTTGTCGAACCATTATGAGATGGGTGTACAAATTACAAAAGATTATCGTCAGTTGCATTGGTGCTCACCATTAAGTCAAAGTATAGGCTGAGCAAAAATGGTTACGAAAAAATTGTCAAATGAACAAGAAGGATTTTACTTGAAGGGAATATGTTAAAATATAACTTTTATTCTGCTAAATTCATGATGAAACCTCTTAGCCTAGGATGGTAGAAAATTGACATGCGTCCAAACTTTTACATGTTTGACTACCTTGAAAATGCAAATTTGATCGAGTGTAGAATCTATGGGCTTGCTCATTATAAACCCAAAACTGGTAGGTGAAGGACTCTTGTTATACATGAAAAAATTAGATACTACCCAATCACTTTTACACTGTAAATTTCATTCATGTCTCCTAAGATTGCTGAGCACATGATATGGTATCATTCACATGATGTAGTGGATGAAGTCATGTTGCACTCTTCTGATGGTGATGTCTTGAAACATTTTAATAGGGTGCATCCTTAGTTTTTAATGGAATCACATAATGTATATCTTGGGTTATGTACATACGAATTCAATTCATTTGGGTCACTTGCTGCTCTTTATTCTTATTTGCCGATGATACTTACGGTATACAACTTGCCACCGAGAATGTGTATGAAGCTGAAGTTCATGTTTTTATCTACGATTATACATGTTCCTAATAGTTTAGGTTGGAATATAGATGTTTGTCTTTGACCATTGATTGATGAGTTGAAGTAGTTGTGGTCCTCTAGAACTTTAACTGATGATGTTTTGAGGAAACAAAATTTTCATATGAAGACAACTTTGATGTAGACTGTCAATGATTTTTCTACATATGAAATGGTTTCTTACACAATATCTTTGTGCTAGCTGCTCCATCATGGACTCCACCATTAGGATTTCCAATAATAACAACCAACACAGATGGAAACAACACATTGTTTCTTGGGAAACTCTTTCCCAAGGGGAACCTCTTTACCCCCTCCTACACCATTATATCATGTTATGTGACCTTTTTTAGCAATGATTATTCAACAATACACGATAACTAACCATCTGAAATTGTTGAGTTATGATACATGTCCTCTATGACCTTCAACTATTGTGATTTGACAACACATAACAGAAATCATTAAAAGTTATTGGGCTATGATATCAAACGACTTCGATAGAAATAGGGTTTGTTGCAAGCCAAAACTCTCAAAAACCAAGAACACCATAACTATGGTAAAATACCTAAAATATTCAATTTTTATTCATTCAAGTCTCCACTTTTTAAAAGGCTATTACAATACTTTATATGGAAAAAAAACTAGAAAACCTTAATAATGTTTAATAGGATATATAAACAAATTAGGAAAACTATTCCCTTCATATAGAAAAAAAAACTAGAAAAACATATTAATATAGAATAAGAATATAAAAATATAGAATTAATTAATAAAAATATATATTTTTCTAAAAAAAACTCATGTGTCAAAATGTTAAAAACACAACAGAAATGCTATTAGAAATTTAGGGAAATTTCAAAACTGATCAACAAAAGATTTAGTAAAAGGATAGAAATGCCATTAAAGGGCTAGAAACAACACACAAATTACACTAAAAGTTCAAGCAAATTACACGAATGATATTTCTATACTGAATGTACATCCTATTTTATTTTTTATTTATAATTTGAGATATGTGACATTTCTTCCTATTTTACAAAGGATATGACCACAAAATGTTGCCTTCAATCAATAAATACAATATCCAATTTGGCAAAGAATGGATATAAAATTTTAGAGGAAAAAACCCCAAATAAATGAACTAGGTAATAAATCGTTTTTCCCCAACAACAATGGCTGCCCTCTCTATAATAATCCAAATAACAAGTGCTGTAAAGGGGATCAAATAACAATTGCTAGTTTGAGTAATAGAACCATGAAAGAAACTAAATGAATTTATTATCTATCCTTAATTTAGCAAAACATATAAAGGTCAATTTCTTTCCCATTAATTCCACATATTATTATTTTTTCATTAAGAATTCTTGAATGTGATGAATATCAATCGACACCAACATGAATAAACAAGTTAATTTTTTTAGATAATTTTTTTATAAGTAATAAATAAAATATGAATATTATCAAATTGAATACAAAACTCGATTGATATGTATGCATTAATATCATATTTATTTATATATAAAATAAATATAATTTCAGTTTTTAATTAATATATATATATATATATATATATATATATATATATATATAATTTCATCTAAATAATAAATAGTACTCACGAAATACTAAAAACTCTAATTTTTTTTTATATATAAATATCTAAAATTTTTAAACCTTTAAATACCCTTGAATATATATCAATTGACATCCTGTTTTTCATTGTACCAACAAATACACATTCCTTTAGTTTGACCAGCTAATAAAACTATCCATGTTGCCATTAATGTTACATATCCTCTCTCCCTCCTCCCTCTCCTAATTCTCTTCCTCTCTCTTATATTATACATAAAGCTTACGAGCACTTTTCAGATTTTCAAATCTAAAAAAAAAGCCATCCACATACTAAAAACATTATTGTATTAAGTCTAGCATGCCCAAACAAACAAAAACATAAAAACAAACAAACGCCCATAGATCTCAACACAAGTTGTGGTTGATATCCAATCTCTCCACTTGCACTGCAGAAGAAGAGAACAAATTAAATTCACATTAACATATCAAAGACTACTTAATGTCTCCCACCTCTTCATCCCCCTAGCTCCAAGTCACTCGAAGAAAAGGAGAAGAAGCGTCCATTTCTCCTCTCAATTTCTTCATGCAGTAAATATTTATACCAATATAGTTGCACCATAGCCATAGTATATTTGATATATCTATATAGAGTGCAGACTTGTTAACCTTTCTTTAAGGTTCCTTTTGAGTTCTTTTTTGGGATTAATGCTAGCTGTGTCACCCTTCAGAAACACTGCAACCACCAAGAATGAGAGCCAAGAACAGATGGAGAGTTATTCTACTATTGTCAATGGAGAGTTCCCGGACTTCTGCGATGGGGACTTGCTCGAAAGCATCGATTTCGATGATCTTTTTGTCAGTATTAATGAAAAGGATGTTTTGCCAAATTTGGAGATGGATCCCGAAATCCTTGCTGAATTCTCAGTTAGTGGTAGCGGGGGCGAGGAATCGGATGTGAACACATCTATGTCGAATGAGAAAGTGGAGGATAATAGTATTCGAAGGAAAGATGAGGAAGATAAGTTTTCAGGTTCAGGTTTGGACTCGAGTTTGAGTAGTAGAGGAGAGGAGATTGTGAGTAAGAAAGACGAGTCCGTGGTTGTTAATCCGGTGCCCAGCGAAGATGGTGAAAAGGGAAGAAAGCCAACAACACAAGGGAAGAACAACAATAATCAAAGGAAGAGGAAAATGAAGGTAAACAAATTGATTATGCTTTTATTATTTAATTTTATTAGGGTTTGTTTCAGTCATCTATATAAAACAAAAAACTTGGATTTTTTGAAGAAAAAAAAACTAAGATTCTTAATAAACAAAAAATAATTAGATTAATTTTGTGGGGTTGACATATTTAGATTAGGTGCTAAATACTAAATATATTAATCTCTCTCAATCAATATGGCTGCTCAGCAAACTCCATGGGGGCCAAAGAGATCACGAGATGCATGGGAGACTGAGAATTATCCATAAGATTCAAAAGAGCTGTCTGTTTTGGTTGAAGAAAAAGTCTCTTTGGCTTTCTTTTTTATTATTTTATTAATTTTTGTTTTTATGTTTAGTGAAAAAGGTTAATTTTCTTGAATTGTGTGTAGGTGGATTGGACACCAGAGCTGCACAGGAGGTTCGTGCAAGCAGTGGAGCAGCTAGGGGTGGATAAGGCAGTGCCTTCGAGGATTTTAGAACTTATGGGAATTGACTGTCTCACTCGCCATAATATTGCTAGCCATCTTCAAGTATATACTACACACTGGAAAATTCTTCTGCTCTAAGTACTTAATTTTGTCTTACATTTTTCACATGCTTATACCTTCAACATTTCATTTCATTAGCCAACAAATTGACTCCCTGACTGTACTCTATTTGAGATTCGTTTACTTTCAAAACATAAGAAATTTCTAAGCACTGCAGGCCAATAGAAACTGTCTACATATAATTACTTTTTTGATTTTGCATGATTTGGATTAGCATATACTTTATTGATAGCTGAGAAAATGGACATTTGGAAATAAATTTTTAGGAATTTGTATATAAAGTCTTGTTTTGGGATTATTTTATTATATTGGATGATTAATTTTGATATATATGATTAAAGGGATTTGATGACTGTTGTGTGCAGAAATATCGATCGCACCAGAAACATTTGCTAGCGCGTGAGGCCGAGGCAGCAAGCTGGAGTCAAAGACGGCAAATGTATGGAACCGCTGCCGCGTCTGGTGGAGGTGGAAAGACGGACATAAGTGCATGGCATGCACCCACCATGGGGTTCCCTCCTATAATCCCCATGCACCACCACTTTAGACCATTACATGTATGGGGACATCCCTCCATGGACCAGTCCCTAATGCATATGTGGCCTAAACATCTAGCTCATTCTCCTTATTCACCGCTGCCGCCGCCACCTACATGGCACCAACCAGACCCTTCATATTGGCACCACCACGCCCACCAAAGGGTATGCCCTAATTAGCTCCTTCTTTCTACTTAATCAATCAAAGGATAGAAAAAAGAAGGAAAAGAAATGGGATAGCTAGCCTTTTCTAATTTAGTTACGTTACTTTTTGAGTAGGGTCCAAATGTACTAAACCCAGGGACACCATGCTATCCACAGCCACCAGCAACTGTAAGCATCGATATTGCTACTCTTTTGGAGTCTTTAAAGTTGTCTGTATCTTTTTGGATCCATATAGAACACCAGCATATGTTGCAATTAATAGCGTGTGTGTATAAGCAGTTTTGGATAATCTACAAATGATCATCTATTGCAGAGATTTCATGCACCTCCTGTCCCAGGAATCCCACCCCATGCCATGTACAAAGTAGATCCCGGCACTGGCGTCCCAGCCAGACACAATTCAGGCCCCGACCCTTTCTTAGACCTTCATCCGGTGAGCCTCCCTCTTCTTCTCAGCATTCTTGTTTTTTCCCCTTTTATACGTTTCAGTTTATGCTCCTTACCTTAATATCTTGGGTTCAATTTCAAAAGGAAGGCCGGAGAAAATAATTTCAAAACTGATCCGAGCATACCTCTTATCGTTGAGACCAGATAAAATGAAGAACTTTTTAATATGTTATGTGTATTTATATTTAATATTGTTGGAAAAAATAAAGAAGAAAATAGCAGTGGGAAGAAAACAATATAAACAAGTTTTATAAACCTTCTATCATAGCTTAAGTATAATCGCATTAAATAATAATGAATTATATTTGTTACTAACTATTCATGCTCTTGTTTAGAAGTGCGTCTCGAAATGGAGGTTTGTAAAAAATTAATTTTTTTTTATATTTTTAAACTGTTTTAATTATTTTAATATATTAATGTTAAAAATAAATTTTAAAAATTAAAAAAAATATATATTATTTTAATATATTTTTAAATAAAAAATACTTTGAAAAAAATTATAAATATACATTGTTTGCATTTTAAAAATTGACAGAGTTTTCTTCATATTCCCCTTCTCTCTTTATTATTTTCTTCGTTCCCTTTTTATCTGTTATTGTTAATAGACATATATTTACGAGGATAGAGAGTTATAACATCAAAACCTTTGGCAGTGAAGAGTTAGGCTTCATCATTATATATCTCGTATATATTAAATTATTAATATAAACAGTATTAATGTGGATATATATGGGGTTGAACCAGGTGACCCAAATCCATTTTTCCTATATTACTTTCAGTTAATTATAGATTTGAATAAAAAAGCATCTGTGTGTTAGTGAACTTATTGACTGTCTAATGATTCATGGCAACATGTTTTGCAACAGACAAAAGAGAGTGTCGATGCAGCTATTGGTGATGTTTTATCGAAGCCATGGCTGCCACTCCCTCTTGGACTGAAACCTCCAGCTACTGATAGTGTTCTAGTGGAGCTGCAAAAGCAAGGAGTTCCAAAGATACCACCAACGTGAGCTTGAACCCTAGAGAACATCCCGAATTCTGAGGCAGTTTCTTCATCACCAGCCTTCAAGACCACCAAAAAAAACCCTAAATTCGACGACATTTCATATATTAGATGTTCATATACATCTAATGAGCGAGTTTTTCTTCTTAACTTGCCCCCTCCCTTCATTAGTTCTTGACTAAATGAAACTGGGTATTGCTTTCTTGTTCTTGCTAGAACAAACTTTGTTCATTAATCGACTTGGAAATTAAATATAGGTTTTGTAATATTTCTATATATATATATAAAATCAAATAATCTATTCTTGCCAATGAACTTGACTCAATTCTCTTAATGCCAAATCAAATAATCCTAAAACATTTACCCAAATAAATAAATAAATTATCAAATCAACCCCTAGAACTAATTTTTATATTCACAGTTGTATTTTCAGATTTACATGAATCAACCTCTCTAAACAAATATTTCTATATATATATATATATATATATATATATATATATATATATATATAAAATCAAATAATCTATTCTTGCCAATGAACTTGACTCAATTCTCTTGATGCCAAATCAAATAATCCTAAAACATTTACCCAAATAAATAAATAAATTATCAAATCAACCCCTAGAACTAATTTTTATATCAATCATCACCGTTGTATTTTCAGATTTACATGAATCAACCTCTCTAAACAGTTAACATCATAATTTTCAAGGAAAGTTACCCACTTAAATTCTAGAGTATTAGTTTGGAGCTTTAGAAACCGGATAACATTAGCTATTTCTATCCAAATATCATAAAGTAAATCTAAGTATCACACTTTTTTTTTTAATGTGTGACAAATCATCATATTTTATACATAATTCATTTACTTAAGAAGCCCATGATTAGAAATGCCAAAGGCAGAGTATTAGTCCAACATACATGAGTTTGACAGACCACCAAGTCAAAATGCATGTTGATATGGCAATATATCAGACCAAACTTATTCGAAATCAGCTATGCGTTGAGTCCAAGTGCATACAAGTCAAGCAATATGTTAGATCCAACTTCCTCATATTTAGCTACGTGCTGAGTTCAAGTGCATGTGGGTCTGTCAAGATGTCAAACCCAACATCCTTGAAAGGATTGTTCCCATCAACATTAATGTTATATATGAAAAAATGTATAAAAGTTTTCTTTAGGTATGCTGCTTTTCTATCAGCATTAATGTTGTGAAAGAGTACAAGGGTTATAAATACTTTCTTAACTACTTAAATAAAGGGTTCATGATCTTTATTCTCTTATCATATATTCTCAAACAAATATTTTTATTCTTAGAATTTAATGTTCATCTTCTCATTTATTATAATCTCTTACTAAAAAGTCACTGACTAATTCATCTGAAGATCCCAAAACAATATATAAAATGGTTGTTTTGTGGGAACTGAAGCTTCTACCATCAATCCTCTGATCTACCAGTTCCTAAGAATACAATTCTGACATGAATGTGTGATTACTCATTATCCTAACACTAAAAACTCATGTTATTGAGTGTATTGAATTTTAGAATATCATCAATGTAATTTCTTAAATTTTAGAGGGTTATTTTCTTAAAAAAAAAGTGTGAAAAAAAATATTAATTAGAGGGTGGTTAAGATTAAGTTGAAACAGGGGTGATTGATACAAGAAATTAGTTTTTGAGGTTGATGAAAGATTGAATGATAAAATTTTTATTTTATGGTAACTATGTATTGCCATAATTATTTTTTTTCTGGTTATGGAAAATATATTCCAAATCTTTTGAGTTTCATATTACCAGTTTCATAAGTCCAAAAGAATTAGGTCAAATTACTTTCATATACTAAAGTAAGACCTTTATTTCTAGTTCTAAATACAAAATTTCCATGATGTAATTTATATTGGTGTATTAATAATATGTCAATATGGAGAGGATAGGGTTTATTTGAATTTAATTCAGGATTTTTAATATATATATATATATATATAGTTATCCATACAATTCTTTGCTAAATTTTAAATCACAATCAAGATTCATACTTTCTATTTTGTTAAAAAAAAAAAACTCTAAACACTTTTATTTATAAGAATTAAAAAGATTATAGTTTTACTTAAAAAAAAAAAACACTTTGATTGGTTCCATACCTCAAAAAAACTGAGAGCTGAACTGATGAAGGACCAGCAAGAGCTGATAATATTGCATAAATTTAAAAACTGGGGACCAAAGTATAATGTTACTAAAACTATATATATATCATTATAACGTCAAAAGAAAATATGAAAAAAAAATAATGAATCTTTGTTCTCTTTTTTTGATAATTTATATTCAGTAAACTACAACAAAACTTTCAAGTTAAATTTTTATTATATTCAAACTCTATTTATTATTTATAATATAAAAAAAATTAAATATTTATACTTTATTCATTAAATTAAATATTTTTAATTACCTTTAAAAAAGCCCATTGTCTAAAGAAACTTCTTCTGAATAGGCCCACAACTTGGACCCATTTGGTTTTTTGAGACAAATTCCATATCTTCTTCCATTGATCCAGCACAATCAACATACATGAACAAAGAGATTGCCCTTAGAAATCAGAACCCAGCCCGTGCTTCTCCCTTGCCTGGTCCCAGGAATAGTGTTTTTACTATCTTGCCCTTTTAAAAAAACTAATAAGATGATGGTTTAAGGTGAAATTGTCTGTACAGTAAGACCATTTGGGCATTTTAAAATTGACAAATGATAGGACAAACATTTCATCTTTTAATTTTGAAGAGCACAATAAAAAGACCTAATGACCCTTGAAGTCTAAATTTTTAAATCTTGCATCTGCGAGTATTTTCATCACTGTGCTATTGGTTTTTTTTTTCTTTATTCTCTGTTTTAGTTAGGGGTAATTTAGCACATGTCAATCACTACCTAATTTGAATGACGTTTACAGCTAATTTTGGTGGTAAAAAATATTTTTTATAATTTATTTTATTTCAAAACATATCAAAAAAAGTAATTTTTAATAAAAAAAATAAAATTTTAGGACCGCGTTCCCCAATGCTCTTTTAGTGTTGTCAAATTGATTATCATTTTTTTAATTATTATTTATGAAATATGAGATAATTTTTAGAATTGATTTTTTTTATGATTTCCCATTCCATTTTTTTTCCTATTAGATTTTATCCTTATTTTTGTGATTACTATTTTTTTTTGCTTTGACAAATTTTTTTTTTTCGATTTCATCATTCGACATTAAATCGTTGTTCTAGCATACGGCTTCTTTCGATGTCATCATGTATCCTTTGAGGTTTGTATTGTATTGGCGAACTCTTTTGGTGGTGAGAGATGTCTATGGTGGAGTTACGATGAATCTTCAATAAGCTTTTCTTTATTCTTTTCCTGAATGTGATATTGGTGTCTTATCTTTTAGTTAATTATTGCCAAATATTTTTTTTATGGTTTGTTTCCTGTAGTGTCTACTTTTTTAATTAGATTATTCGATCTTATTAGATTCAGTTAAATCAATGACCCGAGTATCGGGTTTTCTTGTTTTTTTTAAAAACACTATCATTATCTAAACATTTTTTTTTTATGTTAAAAAAATTTAAAAAGCCCGCGGCATAACGCGAGCCATCGATCTAGTATACACTATGTGTATTAGATATATATTATATTGTATTTTACATATACATATGCATATAATACTATTATATACACACAGTAGCTGTTACCCCACTTTCTTCAAGTGAGACACGTAACTTGACACTGCCTCAATTTCACACTACCTCAATTTCAGGAGAAGACTTCCAAAACTCAAATCAATGGGTCAATTTATTCCTTCACCGTCAAAAAAGAGACAAGAAGTCAGAAACTTTGAAATCGAGCTCCGATCATCACGCCCCGATCATCATGTGTTCTTCACTTTGCTTAAGACAGAATCAAAGAGCGGTGTGAAACATGTCTGTAACTAATCAATAATTATATTTGGTCACCTGGGCCACACGAAGCATAATGCTCATGTTTACTTGTTTTAACAGAATCCTGTGAGCTTGTGTGCTTCTCACTGTTTCAAAACATACTCATGCTTGCTATATTTCATTAGTCAAATCCTGAATTTATTCTATAAAAATCACCAATTCAAGTCTCCTAAACTTGAGAGCTATTGAAGGTTTACATGATTGTTAACTTCAAGACTTATAAAATTAATCAAGATACACGCAAGCTAGTTCGGACATCCACATTAATAATAAAAAAAAAATCATAACATTTTGATTCTAAAAAACAAAAAGCTCGATTATATCAATATTTTTTTTTATTCAAATTAAAACTTGAACTTATTCAAATCAATCCAAAATTATAGATTTTTAGTTTAATTTGCCTTAATAACTATAAACTTAAGATATCATCTGAGTTGATCTTTTACTAACATCAGCAAACAAGACACATTTTACTAAAATTCATCATCTTGTGCCACTTTCTTGAAATTGAGAAAATTGAAAGGAATTGGAGCTGAGAAGCCCACAGGCCATGAAAACCAACGTTACCTCCATATCCAAAGTAAAATTGCCAAAGCAATACCTCCCTCGTAAACTCTGAGAAAAGGAGAAAAGAGTTACTATCTGCACAAAGCCATAAAGTGCTAAGTGCTAACACACCTAGTAAAGAAGGCAGACCAAACCAAAGTAATAATAATAATGATGAAATATGCCCTACCATCCCTCTTTAGCTTCTCGCTTTTCTTGTTGAGGCCTAACTAACTCAACTGCTACGAAGAGATCGAGGACCCCGGATTTTAAACCACACTGGCCCTTCCTTGAAAGCAAAAGGAAGTGCTTTAAGTTTTGTGTTAGCTAGAGAAGCAGAAGGAAGTGCTTTTTGACTAGGAACTCTGTGGGTATATTGTTTTCTAATGAAGATTTGGTGCCGTCTTTTGCTAGACAGTCTCAATGAAAGCACATGCAGCATGGCACTACATGCCATTATTTTCTACCCCACAATTTTCCCTCAATCCACGCATAATTGTGCGGGCTACTAAAAATACAATGCTCGATAGTCTATAAAAGACTACGGGAAATGAAGCTTCAAACATAGCAAGAGAAGCCTAATTAAAATTTTCTTGATCTCTTGTTAGTCATTTCTCTAATGGCTTCTTTTGGTAAGCAGGTGTTTTTCTTCTTTTTTCTAGTGATTTTCTCCTCTATCCAAGCTAGAGAGAGCACGTTCTTTAGTAAGTTCACACATTATAGCATCACAAAAAACAATGGTAAGAAAGAATCCTCCATTTCTTCAGTACCAATTCAAGCACCTACATTAGCACCAGCTCCAGCTCCAGCAATAGACTTTCTACCAGATGTGCCATTACTAGCACCAGCACCAGCACCGGTCCTCGGCGAGATTGAGAACGGCTATGGCCTTTTCGGTGAGGGCTCCGGAACCTCCCCTCGTAAGGAGACTTCAACCACCACCACCACTACCACCACCGCGGTTGATGAAAATGAGCTTTTGAATGAAGAACTAGATGGTGTGCCCTTTGACAAGAAGTATGAAAATAGCAACAATAACAACAATGGCTACACTAGCAACTACAACAACAACGGCTACAAAGTTGGCAGTGCTAGATATGAGACAGGCAATCAAAACAACAATGGCTACACTAGCAATTACAACAACAATGGCTACAAGGTTGGCAGTGCTAGATATGAGTCAGGCAATCAAAACAACAATGGCTACACCAACAACTATTACAACAATGGCTACAAACTAGCTGGTGAAAGCTACGAAACAGATAATCAAAATAGTGAGAATGGCTACACCAAGAGCTACAACAACAATGGCAACACCAACAACAACAACTACAACAACAATGGCTATACCACAAACTATAATAACAATGGCTATGAGACTGAGAGACAAGGGATGAGTGACACAAGATTCATGGAGGGTGGTAAGTATTATTACCATGTGAAGAATACTGAGAGACAAGGGATGAGTGACACAAGGTTCATGGAGGGTGGTAAGTACTATAACAATGTGAAGAATATTGAGAGACAAGGAATGAGTGACACAAGGTTCATGGAGGGTGGTAAGTACTATAGCAATGTGAAGAATGAGAATTATTATCCTGCTAACGAGTACGTGTCAGGGAAGGTAAGCACTCAAAATCAAGGTTTATATGGAAATGATGAGAACCCTAATGAATACAACACCATGGAGGAGTTTGAGAGCCAGGAGGGATATGAAGAAAGCCAAGAGGAGTCTTTACCTTGAATACTGTTATTGTTGTTAATTTGTAGAGAAAGAAAAGTTAAAGAATTACAGAGGGAGAGCCTTTGATATATATTTGAGAGCAAGGCTAAGTTGTGAGGTCAAATTATCAATTTCCCATTTCATGTTTCATTTTCTTATTTGGTTTTGGGTCTTCGCAATATTTTTCATGGTTTGTGACTCAAAAGGGATGGAGGATTCTACATTTTTTCACTTTCAAGTGAAACATTGTACTATCAAGGATCTTTAATTTGAGCATCCATTGAGTTCTTCAAAACTTTAGCACATGAATGCATGAAATGAAGTTCTGTGTGGTTAAATTATTTTGTTCTAGTGTAAATCTTTCATTCAAATCTCATTGTTGGAGTCTTATAATATATGGCTGGAGTTGTAATAACTCTTTCGTGACTAGTAAAAATGTATACAAGTTAGCCCAAGAAGCTGAAAACCCCCTCCCTGCCTACAAGGTGAGCCTCCCAGCATTTCTTACCAAGCTAAGATGTTAATTTCAAGGGAAATTTGTGCCGAGGATCTTGAGCTTCTAATGGAAACAGGATTAGGTACACTAAATTGCATTAGTTTCTGCCGGCAATTAGTGCCTGAAAGCACCAAAACAGTAGTAGTGTTGCAAGCCGGACAATGCCAAATTCACCAAAATGCAGTGGAAATTAGGCTTTAATTCTTGAAATGCACTTTATCGAGTGATGGGGTAATGATCACTGGCAACTGCTTTCAACACAACTTACAGAACAAAATATGTTTCAAAATGTTGGCTAAACAGAGTTCCAAATTCCAGATATAACAACACAGGCAAGCAAACATCTGACTCTGTTGAGATCTCATTTATAGCTCTGGATCTGTTGCTTGGACAGAGGACAAAACATAGCATTTTGGATATCTTGGTTTCTAAGCTGCTGCATCTTTGGCCGGCAGTGCAGTTGTCTCTTTCAGGCATAGGCCATATCTCGAGTTTAATCCTGATCATAGAACCACCAAGAAAAGTAATCTCTTGTTTTCATTTCTATTCTACTCAAATTCTCATGGAGGTATGTTGAAAAACAGAAGAGAGTGTAGAAAATCTGACATCAAGCATAGTTGCCATCATACGTTTCTGTTTGTGAAGAAGCTAACATCAATCTGTGGCTTACACAGAATCTACATTGCCATTAGCCGGTGTAACTTAGACCAAAACATAATGGCCACCCTGCTATGGAAAGCATTGTTCAACACAAGTACAGAAATATAAGGAAAATGACTGGTGGTGCTCAGGTAATAGCAGAGTGATCGATTTATGACGAAAATTAGCTTACAGATTATGCCTTTTCCTTTTGACAAGCAGCAATACCTAGCTGTGATGGCCCAGCTGCAGAGCAATCAAAAGAGAAAGGATTTCTTGTAGCAGTTCAGACTTCATAACACTACCAATCAAGTATGCTTCTGTATTTCCAGCAGAAGAGAGAAGAATGTGAACCTAAAATGTCAATAAAATAATTGACTAACTAGTAGTGTGTGATCATCTGTAAACCTTGCAGACAAACCTGGTGCCACTTGAGCACAGTAAACGTTTATCTTAGGACCAATCTGTGCTACAGATTCTTTAAGGTTAACATTCAAGAAAATTCTCTTGATGCATGATTATCTTGAAAAACTTTGGATGAAGATTCTGCAAGGAACTCGCAGATAGTTTACGACAAGAATATGAAATGGACTAACAATAACAACAACATGATTATATGACAAATCCTGTTCTGATGAAAATAAAATGGTCTACAGTAATAGCAGAAGGAATCCCAAATGTAAGAAACATTGCTTGTGTTTTCTGCTCTGAATATTGCTTAGGCTGTCCCTCCTTGATGCTATATATTATATATGGGTCGGAACGAATGACTTTAATGGAAGAAACATTCGAGTAAGTGTATACAGTCATTTAATTTCCAAATGAAATCGATAATATAATTTTGTTAAAACCAAAATCCCCCTACCATAATTGATATTAAGTAAAATCCTCTTGTTTTTTTTTTTTATATATATATATATATAATATCTTCCTATTTAAAAGAAAAGGACTATTATTTTAAAACTCGGACTTGCTTTAAAGGTTGACCTTAAACCTAGACCAGTCTGAGTTCCAGAAAAAAAAAAAATTAGATAACCTAAAACCTAGATTGATTGATGACTCTTTTAATTTATGCTTAACCTCGGTTAAAAACTCGACCATAATCCATTAATTTTAAAGAAAAATTAAGTACCCTTTACTAGATTATTCTCTTCAGATTAAAGATTCTTACTAATTTGAACCTGATTGAAACATCGAATCCAAACAGAATCTAAGCAACACAAACTTTCATATTATATAATCTCATAAATAAATCTGGATTTTATATATATAAAAAAACTAAAATTTCATGATGGGTGCATGGTTCATTCTCAGCTCTCTATATTAATCTTTTATAATTATTTTATTTAATATAAGATGTGTTTACAAACATTCAATACTTTTTTTTTTATTTTGTAAATATTTAAAGTGAGTTAATTATGGACCAGTCCCTTGAGTTTAATAAAACGGATTAATCAATCCCTGTAGCATTACAAATAATTATATAGCCATTTGACCGATATACTTCATTTAGTAGTTTTTGTTCGAAAATATACTTCTTTACTCATAAAACTTTCCTTCCTCACCCACCTCTCTTTCATTTTTTTTCCTATTAAAAAAAAAAGAAATTAATAGAAAAGGAATGTGAGATCGAAGGAGTGTTTAAGAGTGTAATAACAATTATTTTTCGAAGTGTTTTTTATTCGGAAATGTATTAAAATAATATTTTTTTATTTTTAAAAAATTATTTTTGCATGTCAGAACGATCCAAAAATATAAAAAAAATAATTTTAAATGATTTTCATGAAATTCAAGTTTTCATAGTTTAAGAGGAGATCCTTAATTACTTTGAAAAATATGATCATTAATATAAGAAAAGGAAATCAAAATGCAAATAAAATATCATTAGAAAATTAATGTATGGCCTGGTTCTTCAAGAAAAAAGTATAATTTCCCATACTATTCTCTTCAAATTCAAGATTCTTAGTAGCTTGAACTTTATTGAAACATTGAGTTTATTGTTACATCCACATATCAAACACTACAAGTGCATCTGTTAAACATACAAGTGCAAAATGTTCCACACATGCAATTTTTGCCCACACAGTCTTGCGGGACATTGCAGCTGAACACAGGTATTGGGCCTCTTGCTGCTCCCATGTGTGAACCTACAATTGTTCATGTTTCAAAAATATTACTCAACATAGTATTCTTCTAGGAAAAAAATAAGGATTTACTGACAAAAACTAAACTATTTATTGTGAGAGGATTCATTGTTTATTGAAACAATATAATGGTTATTTTACCCTTAAAAAAAAAAAAGATGAACTAGCTAGTTAAGGTAATATGATTTTTTTACAAGATTCATTAGTTATTTTCAGATTAACCTAGAATAAGTAGATTTTTTATATTTTAAAAACACGGTGAAATGACTACATTACCTTGAAAACACATTTTTGTTTAATTGGTGTTCAAAGGGTTTTTGTATTTCCATTCTGGTTTTTTTAGTTATAATCAAGTTGGATAAGAAAAAATTCAGTATTTTAATAAATATAAAATAAAATTTTAAAAAATAAAACTAGTTGGTGCATACATCACACGCGCTAGCGCTAGCATCACTCTGTAGTAAACAGAAGACATATATGACAGAATACTACAGTTAAAAAATGACATTTGTTGATGTTTTTAAATTTGTCTCACTTAATGACCTCCGATTTAGTCAATGATCTTTTCTTTGTTTTTTTTCTCTCCATCTTGATTTTTGCACATAACCCTCAAAATTGTTAGAGCAACCCTTCATTTTTATTTTTATTTTTAGATTTGGTTCATGTTTTTTTATTACTATTTGTCTTATTTTAAATAATTTATAAAATTAGAACTTTTTCTTCAATTCCAACCTTATTTTAGATTTGGTTACTATTTGTCTTATTTTAGATTTGGTTTCATCCTTCAATATTAAATTGGTTGGGAATTGAAATCAGGTCTAGAATTTTATAGATTACGAGTTTGGGAGATCAACCTAGGTGTGGGAGATTCACCTGGGTTTTTTTGTTTTTTTTTTCTTTTTTAGACTCATGTTTTTTCATTTCATCTTTCAATATTCATTTAATTGGAGATTGAGATCCGTTGTTTTTTTTTTTGAAGTTTCCTTCTGTATGATTTTCTGTAAATTTTGAAAATGACTTGGATTATCTTAAATTTTTTTATTTATAATTCTTTGCTAAATTTATCTCTTTTTAAAGAGATTTTATTTTTTAATTAAATTAAATTAATTAATCAAATATAAGTATGGGATGCTCACTTCATGGAATTTTGTTTGGTTTTATAATTTTATTAAGTTTATCTTCTATGAGGTAATCCTGATCTCAGAAACCTAGATCGCAAGTTTGGAAGGTTAGTCTGGTTGACTTAGCTCATTTTTTAGGTTCTTTTTTATTAATCCTTTAATATTGGGTTTGTTGAGGATTTGGTTTCATTATTTTTTAATTTTTTCTTTTTATAGGGTTATCCTGATTTCATGTGTCAGGTCATGAGTTTGACAGGTTAACCCAGGTTAACTTTATTTTTTTTTTATTTTTTTAAAAAAAATTATTTTAGATTTCGCTCTTTAATATGGGTTGGTTTGACAATCAAGCTTTGTATTTTATTCAATTTACTTTCTATAGGGTTATCCCAATATCATGAACAAGTCATGAATTTGTCAGGCTACTTGGGTAGACCCGAGTAGGTTTTTTGTCTTTTTTTTAAAAAAAAAATTTATTTTATTTTTCAATATTTGATTTGTTAAGAATTAAATTTTAATTTTTTTAATATTTCGCTTTCTATAAATTCATTATATTCTCATTTAAATTTTATTTTGTTATGAAATAAAATCATAAAACCCTTTTAAGAATACCAGGAGGGATATTTTCATGATACTCACATTGCATTTTTTTATAGTTAATTATTACTATTGTTTGCTTGATTTATCTATTATAGTTGTTGTTTTTTTATTTATATTATTAAACTAACTACTCTTATATTGGATCTAATCAAGTCGAAGATCTGAGTTTCAAATTTTTCTTATTTTTTAAATGCTACTATCATTTTATTATTTTATTTATATTAAAAAAAAAATTAATCTAACTCGTGAGATAAAACAACCACCAATCTAGCATAAAATAAAACATAAACGCTAATTGAGAGAGAGAGAGACTAACAAGATGCAGCCAGCAATAGCACGATCAAAAAAGCCAACTTGAATGAAGACGACTTCTCCATATCTTCTGGGATGTTTCTGAGAAAATGTTTTAGATTGCAAATGCCAATTGCTTGTGTTTCTATATATCTCTAAATATTTCGTAGGCTCTTCTTGACGATTGCTGTGTTATATATAGGAGGGATCGCATGGCTTTAATGGGGAAAAAAACAACCAGTTAATTAAGCACTAAATGCTAGTTTTGGCGGATATATCACATACCTTCTTTACCTAGATTTTGTTCAATCCTTTTATGCACTCTTTTTTATGATAGCTTTGGTGGGTAGATTACATGGCCTATTTCACTTTCGGTTTGGTGGCCAAATGGCTTGAGAAGTGCTTGGTAGTAGGAGTGAGCAAAAAAACTGAAAAACTGATAAAACCGGAAAAAAATAATTGAAAAAACCGAACCGTGAAAAAAAACCAATTAAAATTTTGAAAAAACCGACCGATTTGGTTCGGTTTTGGTTTTATAAGCTTGAAACCGAAAAAACCGAACCGAACCAAACTCAAACAAAAAAACCGAGTCAAACTAGAAAAAACCGAGCCAAACTGAAAAAATCAAGCCAAACCGGAAAAAAACCGAGCCAAACCAGTTTGAACCGGTTTTTGTTCTAAAAAACCGAACCAAACCAAAATAGATCAGTTTGAACCGGTTTCGGTTTTTTTTATAAATTTGATTTAATTATTTTTGTTTGATAAAAACTGAACCGAACAAAAAATAAAGATCATTACTCTTGGCCAAATGGAAATGAAACTATTGGCTTAGCTTATGTCTTATGTTTACTCTTCAACATAATAAATATATGAAATTGGATTTTAAAGCGTTCTAAATAAAACTATACAGGAACACAGCAAGGAAAAAAAAAATGTAGGATCATGTTTAGTCTAAAAGTTTTTTACGGAATGGGAATGTAAACCCTAAATTTATAAGTTTATTCTTTTTAAAATAATAATAATAATAAAGTTTGTTTTCTTAGGAGGTTTACAAAGCCTTAAATAAATAATATCTCAACTAGAAAAAAAAACCAAAATTACAAAGGAAAAAAAAATTAAATCTGAAATAAACAGGGAACCCAAAAATAACAAGGAAAATCACAAAAACTATCAAATTCAAGGTCTTAGAACGAAGATTTTTAAAATCTAAAAATATGATGGTCAAAGTAGCGATTCCATAACTATTCTAAGAAAAACATCCTTCAGAAACTCTTGTAAAAATTTGAGCATGATCCAATGATTAGATAAAACATTATGATATTCTTTAGCTATTTTTCTAGTTTAGTGCGACTAGATCTCTTTTCAAATATAAACTTATCTTATTGGTTTATAAATAAATTTACTAGGCCATTCATATAATTTATTTATAGCATATTTTAATTTAATTATAACATACTCATATTTGACTGTCTAAAATCACTTATTATCATCATCATAGTGACCATTGCTTGATTGGGGGAAAAATCCTTGCCAATATTGCCGTTGCTTGATTGGCGTGATTAAATCTTAATATGCCCCCTGGAGTGTGCTTGTTAGAAACACCAAACTTGTCCTTCAAAATATAATATTGTGACCTTAGCGAACAAGTCAGCTAATTGATGGGAAGTAGAAATATGAGCATTACAAATCAAGCCTGCTTGAGCTTCTTCTCGGCAATCAAGTTAAAGATTAAATTTGATGCAAAGTACAAATCTTAATAGAACTCGTTGAAAATAATTTAGATAATTTTTTTCTTAATTTCCTTATATTGTTGGCAAAAAGTTTGCGAAAAGGTGGCAAACTTGTTCGCAATACAGAGTTCCAAGTATAATAGCACATGCAAGCAAACATCCGACTCTGTCAAGATCTCTGGATCTGTTGCTTGCACTGGGATCAAATATATCATTTTGGATGTCCTGATTTCTGAAATGCTGCATCGTTGGCCAGCAGTTATCTCTTTCAGGTTTTACCTTTTCTTTTCACTTTGCCATCATCCTCATTTCATCCTGGGCATGTAGCCATCTATCGGGTTTAATCCTGAACATAGAGCCATCAAGAATATAATGCTATTAGTATTAATCATCTGTTAAATATTCTGATCAAAGTTTTTCTTTTAAATATCTCATAAAATCCCAGTGAATTATCAAGTAATAACTGATATACAATGCTAGCAAGATCACTATTATTCTTCTTGTTTTCATTTCTTAGTAACTCTGCTTTGAATACAGAATCTCAAATTACTTTAAACCTCAACAGAAAAGAATAAGAAAACAGGAATTATGATCTTGGGCTGGCATTTGCTGATTCACTGTAAATCATGCACGGCTTAAGATGGGATCTGTTTATGCCCGCCTTTGTTTTTGAACAAATTGTTGGGAACCTATCTCTACCTAATGTGGTGATGGGCTGTGCGGTGAAGATCTGTTGTTGTGAAAATGCCATGCTCCAAAAATAGAATTTAAAACAAAGTAGATGCAAGGCTGAGAATTTAGCAAATACCTGAGCACGTTGGACAAATGACAGGAGACTGTTATTGCATAATTCTTCATCCTCTAATTAGAAATTTTTATACTGCGGATGTGAGAAATTTTGGGCCAATCTTCCCCTGTCTCCCTTTCACACCTTGTGGCCAGCAAAGGACAATCGATAATCTTGAGATATTCAAGGGAGGGGGGCAGCCCTTCTTCTGGCATGAACTCAAGCTTAGGAGAATGCGAGATCAACAATTTGCGAAGAGAGGTGAAGTGTTGAAGCCCCATATAGTTCAGAGATTTAAGATTTCTGAGATCTGAGATTTGAAGAGATACAAGGGAGGAGGGCAGCCCCTCACCTGGCACGGACTCAAGCTTGGGAGAACTAGAGATACGTAATTTACGAAGGGAGGTGAGGTGCCGAAGCCCCTTATATTCCAGATCTTCAAGATTCAAGATTTCAAGGTTTTCAAGGGAGGAGGGAAGCATTTCTTCTGGAAGGGACTCCAGCTTAGGACTCTTGAGAATCAATGTGCGAAGAGAGGTGAGGTGCTGAAGCTCCTTGGAGTCCCGACCTCGCTGATCCCATAATTGAAGGCATTCAAGGGAAGAAGGCAGCCCCTGCAACGATGCAAGCTTTGGACAACTCCAGATCTTCAATTTGCGAAGAGAGGTGATGTGCTGAAGCCCCATGTAGTCCAGAGATTCCAGTGTCATGAGATGAAGGCATTCAAGGGAGGAGGGAAGCGCCTGCTCTGATATGGACTCAAGCTTAGGGCAACCCTCGATACTCAATTTCCTAAGAGAGGTGAGGTGATGAAGCCCCTTATAGTCCAGAGACTTCAGATTTCCCAGACGTTTGATTTTAAGGGTTTTGAGAGTAGAGGGCAACGTCTCCTCGTCAAAAGACTCCACATCGTTCCCAGTAAATCTGAAGCATGAAAGAGAAGGGAGTGCTTGCAAACCACATACCTTGAGCTTGATACAATCCACAATGCAAAGTGTGTGTAATTTGGAGGGTAAACCTCCTTCGGGAAACGAATCAACTTCTGGAAGTGATCTCAATTGCAAATCCTCAAGGGAAGGGAGGAGGGAATGCATGTTTTCTGGCAAAGACTTCAAATATAAGCAACCCTCTAACACAAGGCTTGTCAAATCTGGGGCAGCTAGTCCTCCTTCGGGGAAAGACACCAAATTAGGACAGTGTCTGACAGTCAAATGACGGAGAGCAGGAAGAGATCTCTCGCCTATACAAAGAGATTCGAGATTGAGACATTGTTTGACTGTAAGTGTGGATACCTGGGGTAAAAGGTCTAGCCGGCAGGAGTTAAATGAACTACATCTATCGATTTCAACATCTGTGAAAGAAGAGGGATCCACATGACTCATTTGCTCCATTCCCTTCAGTTGGGGATATTCTCTAAATTGAAGGCACCGCCCACCGCCATATAATACCGATGCATTTATACGACCACTAGAACCATCAAATACATTGATTTCGGTGAGCAGGGGAGCCTCTGGAATTGAAACCACAAGCTGTGGACACGCTCTAATCTCAAGTATCAATAAAGAAGGAAGGTGATTAGGCAAGCCATTTGTTAACTCGGGACAACCTGCTATCAAGAGCTTTGCAAGATGAGGGAAAGCAGCAGCTACATCTGTATTCCATTCCTGCCATTTTTTCATCCCCTCGAACTTTAATATTTTGAGGGATTTAAATGGCTTCTCCATCGAAGAGTCACTTCCATAGAACTCAGAGTCAACTGCCACGACTTCATCAAATCCTTTAATTTGGAGCTCTTCTAGAGATGAAAGCTGCCCCAGTGGTGGTAAGGAGATGCAGTTCTTACATCCAGAAAGTGTCAACGCTACCATATTTGAGAAGGAAGAGTTTCCAAACCAACCTGGAAACATCGTACCCCCATAACCAGTAATGACAAGCTGTTTCACATTTTCAGAAGGCTCCAATTTCTCAAGCACGTCTCTCTCATGTTGTGTGTCATCCGTATTGCCAACCCATATCAACCTCAGCTTCTCAATCTTCTTCTTACCCTTCAAATTAGCATCCAAAGCATCTTGAGCATTTGCAACATCTCTGAGATTCCGAATAGAAAGTTTTTTCCTTATATGTGAGAGCTTCCCCAGCTCTTTCATGCTAGACCCACTCTCTTTTCCCACAATGTAATATTGCAAAGTTCGAAGCTTTGTGAGTTTCCCCATTTTTGGTGGCATCTCTTTCAAATTTGTCCCTTCAATATCAAGATGTTGTAAGTCGACCAAGTTCGAAATGTTGGATGGCAACTCCATGAGATGTCGACACTCTCTTAACAATAGAGTTTGCAAATAGTACAAGGTGCTCACACTTTCGGGCAACCGTTTAATTAATGTCTGAGAAAGGTCCAAGTGCCGCAAATGTTTCAAGTTGCCGATGGAATTGGGCAACCGAGAAGATTTATAGCTCCACCGATATAAAGATAGCGTTCGCAAGCGCTTAAGATTTGTCAACATGTCATTCAGCACCTCACTATCAATCCCCCCCACGTAGGTTAGTGGAGACAAGGTGCGCAAATGTTGGACTCCATGAATGCGAGGAAATATCTTAGAGACCCCATCATATAGTGTTGAAGTGATTGATAAATGACGAGTGCTTTCTGGAAGCGTGCATGAATTTTCACCCTCCAACCCAGAGCCCGATTCTCCATCCATAACAAATTTAAAGCAGAATTCTCCTGACATGTATTCAGCTAGATCACTTGTGAGGTCGTGCATGCTGAAATATGATGGGGCGTAAAGTGATTGCTGAAACAATGACCTGGAGACAAGGTCATTGAAGTATTTGTCACCTATTTCTTCCATCTCCTCAACGCCTCTGGACTGGACTAAAAAACCTTGTGCCATCCATGAAGTGATTACTTGATTCTTCTCAAATACATAACCCTTGGGAAATATTGCACAATAAGCAAAACAACGTTTCAGGTGTGAAGGGAGATAATAATAGCTCAATGTTAGAGCTGGAGGGATGTTTTCATTCGATAAACCCCACATCCTGCTCTTGGATATCTTCTCCCATTGCTTGACATCTCCTACAGAGTGCAAAAGACCCCCAAGAGTTTTCGCTGCCAGCGGTAAACCTTTGCACTTTCTCGCTATTTCTCTGCCAAATGTTTCCAAGTGCGAGACTGCTCCAGAATTTGCACCGCTAAATGCATGCCTTGCAAACAACTGCCAGCAATCTTCATCGCTAATTCCCTTCAAATGGTGAGAAGGGATGACAGTTTGCGTGACTTTTGCTACATCTTCATTCCGTGTTGTCACGACAATCTTACTTCCAGGCTCCGCATACTGCAAAGGCAGCAGTAATTTAACCCATTCATTGTACACAATGTTCCACGCATCATCTAGAACAAGTAGAAGTTTTTTCCCTTTCACTGCCTCCATTAGAGATTCATCTGGTTCTTTGGTGCCGCAAGTACCTGCGTTGATCTTCTTAAGAATATCATCAACTATCCTGGTGACGTCAAATTGTTGAGAAGCCCAGACCCAGGCTTTGAGCTCGAAGCACTTATCTACCCTTCTGTCTTTGTAGATAAGCTGAGCAAGAGTGGTTTTACCAACCCCTCCCATGCCCACAATAGGAATCACACCTACATTTGCGCCATTTGTATTGTTTTTTGTCAACAAGTACTTCATTATGGCTTCCTTATCAGCTTCCCTTCCATATACATGAGATTCATCAACCACAGGAGTTGTTTTCTCTGACAATGGTCTCCCTCCACCATTACCTTCTATGTGGCGCAGATCACCCTTGTGTTTAACTAAACGTTCAAGCTTCTCATAGATCTTTTGTAACCCTGCTTCCATCTCTTTCATCCTTTTATTAGCTGGATTAAGAATTGGAAACAAATTCCTTACCTGCAATGGCGGAACATATCCATATATATGAGATAGAATTTAGGAACAAATAAATACTAAAATTATTAAACTCGTCCCATGTCTTGGTACCGAGTAAGTTTACACAGCTGCAACGATGTTTTTTATAAAAAAAATTTTAAAAAAATTAAAATGAGATTATTTTTTGAAAAAAAAAATTAAGTCTAACCAAGATTCTAATGAGATGATAGGATGGTGAATTAACCCTACAGGTTACTAAAATTTGAAAGATAAATTCAGTAATTATCACAGTAAGCATAAAAAAGTGATGCAATGCAATGATATCGTTTGAAAAAGCTTTTGAAAAATAGGATATTTTCACCTTATCACATTTAAGAAAAGCAACATTTACTAAATTTTATTATTTCTAAGCATGATAAGATAGTTGTCGCACTTCCGAATAACGATATTTACTAAATGTTGTGCTTTTAAAAAGCGACAAGGTGAAACTTCAATCATCTGACTCAAATGATTGATTTGTTTATAATGGTTAGTGAAATTGGTCGACCGATTCCGAAAATAATAAGAAAAATCTCAAAAATATCAAAATCAATGGGCCTTGATGAGATTTTTGATATCTAGATATTTGATGGTCTACATAGCGACACAGTGGCTACAATAGGGAAGATGGTTTTCAAAAACTCCTATAAAAGTTTGAGTGCGATCCAACAGTCAAATCAAAAGTTATAGCATTTTTAGTCGTTATTTTGGTTTTGCGGAACCAGATCCCCTCTTAAACCTTAAACTATCTCATCAGTCCATAAATGTATTTTTTAGATCATACACGTAATTTGTTTAGGGCAGATTCTTATTTAGTTATGATAGACACACATGGATACTTAGGATCACTTGTTATCACAAGTCTTTCTAGATCATTGACATTGAAAAATAGATAACAACTACTGTGTGAATAAAAAAAATTTTAAAATTTTAATTGGAATCTATTTTTTAGTCTACATGTTGAACACATGTATATTTTGACTCATAATTAATATTTGGAAGAAAAAATTCATAAAATTATGGTTTTTATGTAAAATGGTCAACTAGTTAATACAACTGAATCCAATCGACCGACCAATTGAGCCAGATGATTGAACTTTAACTTCGTCGCGCTTCAGAAGAATAACAATTACTAAATGTTGCTATTCGAAAATGTGAAAGTATGTTATTTTATTTTTTTTTTCAAACGGTGTTATTATACCAATATTTAAATTTATTGTGCTAATTTAAAAAAAAAAATTGAATGGGTCAACTTTGATTTTTTTTTTTTAAAAAAACAAATTTAATTTAAATTCTAGATTGAACATGTTTTAATTAAGTTGACAGCTGGGCCAAGCAGTGGTTGGAATTTGTTGGAATAATAATGAGTAGTGGTTGCAGGAGAGTATCATAGGATTAGTTGCATGAGATAAATTAGCATCATTGAGTGAGGGGTGTTGTTTGCATGAAATATTTCAAGAAAAGATATGAAATTTTCTGATATTTTACAATTTCGAATTGTGCTTGTAAAAATCAGAGAGATCGATACTAACATTATACGAGAAAGGCAAAAACATATGCTTACCCGATTCCTAACTCGTCGAGAGGCAGCTTTAATATCCTTGGATCGTAGATGTTCATATTCAATCTCCTCCATTAAGTCCTCAGCTTCATACACAGCATGTCTAGCATCATTAAGCCACCTCTGCACAGCAGGCTTGGTAATCTGCTTCTCCTCCGCGTCGTCGAGAAGTCCGTTGAGAGTATTCAGTGTTTCTTTCAACTTTCCGAGAAGACCATCATTGAGCTTGTGGCTTTTGAAGAAGCCCAGAATCTCAGGAGTGGTCAACTTCTCGCCCAGAACCTCAATGACAGCAAAGAGAATTGATCGTCCAATGTACTCCACAGCCATGATGGGATCTTTGCAGAGAATTGGAAGGAAGCAGAAGCAGAGAATTGTAGAGAAAAAGATAGTGAAGAGAATAAGACGTTTAACGAATGGAAAAGGAAAGAAAAATCAAAGTAAGTACGCGGGTTCTCAGTTGACTTCACAGCTCTGCCACTCGAAACTATTGACCCCAGATTATCACTTTAGTCCTTTCATTTCCAAATTATCACTATACAATTCATCGGATACCCTTACAAGTTCTGGTCAAGCTTTAGGCAAAGATGCCAGTCAGAAAAGACAGTTTCTAAGCTCGAGTGAGAGTAACCTTCGAATAGTCTTTTAAAGTGAGCAAACACTTTAAACTAACTAGGCATTTCTTGCTCAGTTTTTTATGCAATTGAATCAAAACAAGAAAGAAACGAATAGAGCCATCACATAAGATTTTAATTCAAAGTTTTATTAGTAAATATTTTATCTTTTAAGTAATCTATCTCTCCAAAATATTTAATACTCCTTAAATAAACACAAAAACTACTCAAAAAAATTAAAAACCCAAAAGAAATATCAAAACTAGCCGAAGTGCATGTTTTGGGTAAAAAATATCCTAAAAGTTTTATTAGTAAATTATTTTTGAGATCAGTATACTAAAATGATTCAAAACATTAAAAAATTTTAATTTTAATTAAAAAAATTAAAATTTTTAAAAATACAAATTGACTTCGTTTCCACACGCTCCATCTTCATGATCTCGGGTAGGAAGCCCACAGGAATTTGCATAGGCAGCAAGGATCAAGGGAGACAGCTGGGAACCTTGACCTCAAAGAGCCAAATATTAATTTTAATTTCTCAATTTCTTTCCAAGTATTTTATATTGCATCACTCTTCCACTCTACCGAGTCGTTCCTCAAATCTTCTCAAGGAAAAGGATTTAAAAAAGAAAAACAAAATTTATGAGCACAGATTTTTTTTGTCGGCCAAGAAAAGCAACCGTGATAAGTGGCGAAGTTATCATTTTCTTACTTTTGTTGTGTAAAATTATTTAAGAGTAAATTGATTTTTTAATTAATTTTTTATATTGTTTTAATAGGTTAATGTTAAAAATAATTTTTTTTAAATAATATTATTTTAATTTTTAATTTTTTTTTTTTAAGAAACCCATTATCCACTCAAGAAAAAAATTAAAAAATAGTTATTAAATTTATTTCAACTCTGGATCAATTTATATGAATTGGGTTTTATTAAAATGATAGATTTGATTGAACCGATGATCATAGATTGATATGAAGCTATCTGGTCAATTATCGAATTAACAAACATTCTTCCTTTGACGACGACTTGTCGTCTCATTTGCCCTGAAACCAAGCATACGTTGTGGAATTGAAAAGTAAGCAAGAGTTGCAATAAATCTCGTAAGTTATGGATTGATTTGGTTCTACGAAGAGTAATATCACAACCAGCTTTTAAAACGAGTTCTTTCTAAAGTTATTTTTGTAGTTATTTTTTAAAATATTTTTTAATTAAAATAATATTTTTTTAATTTTTAAAATTTATTTTTGATATTATCATGTCACAACAATCTAAAAAAATAAATTATTTAAAATAAAAAATTAAAATAATATTTTTTATATTTTAAAATTTATTTTTAACTTCAAAACATCAAAACAATTTAAAATTATAAAAAAATTAATCTTAATCAAAAATATTTATATTTTAATGAAGAACCTGCAATTCTACTTAGTAGTGTGGTTGCGGTTGTTTTTCAAATAACTTTTCGTGCCGAAATACATGCCAATGATGTTTTTTTATTTCTTAAAAATCATTTTTGATATCATCACATCAAAACGATTCAAAACATATAAAATATATTAAATTTTAGAAAATAAAAAAAGTTTTGAATTTTTTAAAAATACAGTTTACACGCCTTACCAAACAATTTTTTAAATGGGACAAAATATAACAATGCAAGGGAAAAAGGCTGTCAAGTGTTGGCAAGGCAGAGTTGGCAATGCAAGGGAAAAAGGCTGTCAAGTGGTGGCAAGGCAGAGTTCCGAATATGACAATAGAAGAAAGCAAACATCCGACTATCTTCGTTGTGGCTCCGAATGGATCTGTTGCTAGGATAGGGACCGAATGTAGCCTTTCGGCTAAATATCATCTTGACTTGACTTGTGATCATTGCCAGTGCAATTCATCTATTGTTGAAATAATTTTCTGGATTTCAAACATTGATCCAGACATTGGTAATTGAGTAGCGTCACAAAAATGGAATGTGTCAATGGATTAAGGGTCGATGCTAAGTCAAGCCTCATGGTGCCATGTTTGATTAAATCTTTCCGTTCATATTTGATTATAGATTCCACTCAAATTGTATGTTTTGGATTAAAAACAAAATATATGTTTTGTAAGAACAAACCTGGTAATGGTAATTAATTGATGAATCCATTTAATTATGCTTTTAAATTTCAAGATTAATTTCTGGGTTATATTCTAATTATCCCCTAACCATCAACCAATTCTCAATTGAATTCTAGAAAAAAAATAATTGTATCCATCATCTATTGAAAAATACACAATCAACCCTTGCCTTAAGGTTTTTGCCTTTACAATCATAAAAAAGAGGGCCTATTTCTTTTTTATTATTTGTGAATCTAGAGTGTGTTTGGTATTGTAATAGCTGTTATGATTGTGATTTGAAAAAAATTATTTTATAAAAAATACTTTTAATCTAGTAAAGAATTATGTGAAAATTAAGAGATATGTTAATTCCCTTATTATTATTATTATTATTATTATTATTATTATTATTATTATGTTAAATATTCATAGGTTGTTCTCTCTTTATGAGTATGAACATGAAGATTTTAGAAAATTCATTCCACAAGCCTGCCCATTAAGAGATCGTCTAAGAACGCGGTGCAAACCTCGTTTTTAAAAGATTCAATATTTTTTTTGTTAAAATTTAATATAATTTGTATGTTTTGGATCGTTTTCATGTGTTAATGTTAAAAAAGATTTTTTAAAATAAAAAAAATATCATTAACATATATTTCAACACGAAAAATTATTTAAAAAACAATCACAGTAACACTGTAAAACATACTGAGGCTTTGCGGAAAAACTTCATCTGATTTTGGAAGACTCCCTCTTAATTATTAATTCATTTAAATTAAGTAGCGTTTCAACTTGCTAGGGCTCGCCGTCGCGGGGGGTAGGTTTAATTTGGCACACATATTTGAAGACTTCTTCACCTTTCATTTATTTTCAAAGCGTAAAAGACCAAAGCGAAATCAAATTAAGGTCAGTTGAAATATTGCATCACCACATGGAATCTAAGCTAGTATAGCTTATCATCCTTTGAAATATTGCATCAACTTCTTAGATGAGTTGGAATATTATTTGGCTGAGACAAAGTCAAATAAGAGTTCATTTTTTCCTAAAAAAAGCTCTAGGGTCAGAACTAATTATGTTGAAGCCAAATTGATAATCCATGATTAAGGTTTTAGGTTAAGAGCCTTAGCTTAATTTGTTAAAGAAGTGTTGTTCCAAACAATGTTATTAAACTCCGTCGATTAAAGAAGTATTGTTTCAAACAATATTATTAAACTCGGTCTAACTTAACAAATTAACTTTATCATTCATCAATTCAAAACATAATTTGAGCTAGATTTCAAATTAAATTATATAAAAGTTGATCTGATTAACTCACTACCCTATCAAAACTCAGGTTGATTTTAAAAAAAAATCAAAACCATATTATTTTAACTTTTTTAAAAAATAAAATTAAAAAATATCATTTTATTTTAAATTGATATAGCCCAAATAGCATGTTTTGAATCTAATTTATATTTCTTCACAATCTCAAATAGTTAAAGCAAGTTACGTAATCTAAAACTAGATTTTAGCAAAATTTAAACATGATACAATAAATGAAAAAAAATTATAAACTTTTTCACCAGGTTAATCACAATATGCAATACAGACCATTTCTTAAACCTAGTATTATCTCGTTATATAACAATCCTGATTTCCTACATCTTTTTTTTTTTCACGATACATTAAAAATTTTCAGGTAATTTTTTTGCTAGGCTATGTTTAAAGATATTCAGCCTGAAAAGACAAGTAATGAAAGGAAATTAAATAAATATACGAATGCATGTGTCATGTGATGTTAAATTTAAATGAGTTTTAGAATGAAATTTTCAATTATGGTAAAGCCACATTTGATATGTATCTTTAATGATACAGGAGAGATTGCAAGATATGTTCAGTAGTATGGGATTTTTATGCGAGTTCAAGAATTAGGTAGGTGCCTTATATCTCAAACTTTTGTTTTTACAATACTTGTTAGAGTTAAATAAATTGTATTTTCTATAAATGTAGGAAAATATAGTGGACTAGCTGGCTTGAATAGAGTTAGTAGCGGCAATGTATTGACTGTCGAGTTAGATGTGTAATAACAAAAATGAAGTGTACTGATTTTAGAGTAATAATTTAATGGTATATATTGTGATCAAATTATTGATACTCGATTTATATATGTATATTGATGATGTGTATGTGTTTAAATAATTTATGTGAAGGAAGTAGGTGCATCACACTTTATCTTTTTAATTTGTGTAAACTTATTGATAAATTTTAGAATTTATTGTTTTATTATTTTGATGATATTGGAATGAATAAGAGTACCTTGTGTGCAATAGTATACATTCATTTGTTAGGATGATGTTTGAACGAAAATTTTTTATTACACGGGGTTTTACACATCCCCTCCATTATATATCATTATATATCTATTATTTCTTATCTTGGTTTCCATCACTTATTGAGATGATATCATTTTTAGTTTTACATTTACATGGAAGTATATACATCCGCATATTTAAATTATAAAATTTCAGGGTTTCATACGTTAGTTTATAAATATCTCAACAAAACTATTCATGAAACCTAGTTATGAAAGATTCACAATGAACTAATCAGAACCACCGTTTAAGATCTTGATTTCTTTTTTGGTCCCCATTCAATATTTCTGAGGTGTTTAAGAGTGCGGTAATAATTATTTTTAAAGTATTTTTTGTTCAAAAATATATTAAAATAATATTTTTTATTTTTTTAAAAAAGTGTAGGTTTAATTAGTATATGGAATTTTCTTCAAAGGTCTCCATACTGAGTATAGGTTTCAATCAAGGTTGTCAATTTCATTCCGTTTCGCCCGAAATGACCGAAACATTCCATATCAATTCAAAAGATGGAACAAAACGGAACAATTTTCATCTCATTTTAAATCTCGGTCCGTTCCGGATTTTTCAGCTAAATTTCGGCCGGAACGTTCCGGTTCCATTCCACATGTTTCGTTCCGCTCTTGAAAAGTCATTGAATCAAATTGAACCTTATTCAATTTAATTAATTAAACCACCCAAGTATAAAAAGCTCTTTTTCATTACTATTTTCAATAACAATGATATTAATAATAATATTGAAAATTATTATTACTATTTTCATTAATTTTTTAAAATTAGATTTATCACTAATATATATGGTTTATATTCATGTTGTTTTTTTCATGTTTATACTTTGTAGGAATTTGAGCAAAACAATGGATGCTTTAGATTTCATTAGCCTTAATAACATTGACCTAACTTTATATTTAAAATATTTGTGTTAAAACATTTTACTTTTATAATATTTTAATATTTTATTTAAGTTGAATTACTTTAAGTTAAAGATTTATTTAATCTTGACTATTTAGAAATATTTTAAATTTTGAAATTATATATATATATATATATATAAACAGTATAACTCCGAAACGACACGTCAAAACACTTCAAAACTAAAATATTTTATTTCAATTAAAAAAATAAAACACCCAATAGATCGATCTAACTAATAGGAAAGCCCACAGGAAATTGTAGAGGCAGCAAGGATCTGGGAGACAGCTGGAAACCTTGACCTCAAAGACCCAAATATTAATTTTAATTTCTCCATTTCTTTCCAAGTATTTTATATTGATCCTCCAAGCATCACTCTTCCACTACCGAATCGTTCCCCAAATCTTCTGAAGGAAAAGGATTTAAAAAAGAAAAACAAAATTTTAGCACAAATTTATTTTTACGGTGTAAAAATATTTTTTTGAAATTAATTTTTTATTTGAAATTAATTTTTTTATATTTTTATATTATTTTAATGTATTAATATAAAAAATTTAAAAAATAATTACTATCACAATAATAAATAAATAAACTCCAAGAAGAACAAAAACATAGTTATTAAATTCATTTCACCTCTTGGATCAATCTATATCTTGATTTGAATTGGGTTTTATTAAAATGATGGATTTGATTGCGCCGGTGATCATAGATTGATATGAAGATATGGTAAACCATCGAATTAACCAACAATCTTCCTTTGACGTCGACTTGTCATTTCATTTGTCCCGAAAACCCAATTATCTATGCTCTGTTAACGCTAGACGCTGGCTTTAAGAATCTCATGCTCCTCTGTTATGTAGAACCAGAACTCGAAAATAGTGAGCTGAGATACTAACTTTGAATGGCAAACGTGGACAATACAAATTTGATAATTCTTCCATATAAAAATTTTATAGTGAAAGGAATTTGAAAGCAAGCATAGGTTATAGAATTGAATGTAAGCAAGAGTTGCAATAAATCTTGTTGTAACCCATTTTTAGGTCCCCATACAAAAAAGGAGAAAATACAAAAAAATTTTAAAAAATATATTCGAAAGAAAACCAAAAAAATAATAACAGTGAGAAAAGAATTCCAGAGCACCTAGAAAATGATCATAAATTAGTTGAGGAGGTTCAAAAATACAAAGATTGAAATTTGACAATATATTTTTTACTAATGAGAGCCTTGTTGATAAAAAAAAAAAATCAATTTGAAGAAGAAAAATCTAAAATCAAATGTTTATGGACTCAATTAAATTTTAAGTCAATTTGGGCTTTAATTGAAAGAAATTAAAGTTTAGAGATCAAATTATAATTGTTAAGAGTTGATTTGGTCAAATCAGGAGCTTAATTGCATAAATATTGAAGTTTGATGGCAAATTAGGGACTTGATTGAAGACATCCAAAACCAAAGACCAAACTGGAAAAAGCACGTAAATAGAGGAACTTGAATTAACTGAATCAGGGGCCAAATTGAAGAAATTGTAAGTTTATTGATCAAGTGAGGGTCAAAATGTACAAATTCAATACCAAGGACTAAAATGAAAAAGGCGGCCAACTTCAGGGCCGGTTATTGAATTTGGCAAGGATGCAATTGAATTGATTCTTAAAATCAAAATTGCAATTGAGGACTTGATTGAACAAATTAAAAATTAAGGATGGATTTGTAATTTGGCACTTCTTTGGCTCTTTTTTTAAAATAAAACGACATGTTTTTGTACAAAGCAGCATCATTTCAGTGCCCTATTAAAAAAAAATGCAAACGGTGTCATTTTGATGGCATTGTTTGCCATCTTCCTCCTATAAGCACACAAAGGGATGGGAAGAAGGTTTTTCTTCCCCTTTTTTGCAGCATTTGTTCCCCCCCTCTCTCTCCCCACTTGTCCAACCCCTAACACAACCCACGCCCCTCACTTGCCACCATGATAAAGATTAGACAGAGAAACCATGCCTTGCGGGCAGCTGGGGCGCCTACACAGAGACCGCCCCAACCACCTTACCCTATCTTCATGACTGGACATGGGTAGGGTGGCTACCTCTCCCCTGCCCCTATAAATAACAAAAGCTAAAAGGGGAAGTAGAAGGGGGATTTTGGAGAGAAGATGTTGGATGAGGGGAGATTGTTCAAGAAACAGAGAGGAAGAAAAAAAAAACATAGAGACATTACAGAGAGAGGAACTGTAACAGTCCGACTGTACGATCGATCATTGTTAAAAGTTCCCAACACATCCTCTTTATTTAAGGGTAAATTTTTCTTTCTTTCTTTTTTACCAAAAATTCGGCAGAGTTTCGTTTACATTTAGGACATCCCAAGTTATTGACTACTACCAATTTACTCAATTAATCCCATCATCACAAGGTCCCATAATTCCGCAGCTCATACAGTCTACACAATATATATATATATATATCCTACAAGTAAGTTCAATATGAACATAGTCCAAACATCATATCATAAAATTTAAAAGAAAGAAATACTAACATGCAAAAAAAGCATTTACAACATAATAAGTGTTTCTTAAATATTTCAAAATGGTTAATTACAAGATAATTAAAATACTACATGCTAAGCTGAACTTTTATAAATACATGAAGGTTTACACAAAAGTATACTACATAAATGTGTTAATTCTCTTTTGTTTAAGTTAAAGATTTACATAAGCTTCACAAAGTAGAGTCCTAAACTAATGATCTCCATGGATATTTAATGGACCTGTTACATAAATAAACATATCATTATGTTGCTAAAGAATATATATATATATATACTCATGTAATGAATACGAATAAAGTATTAATTTTTTATCTGATCCATAAGAATTCTAACAGAGAACTTATATTTTGCTTGTAAATCTTTTAACTCACTTAACGCTAATTTGTATATTCTTAATTTGAATACTCTTATTTACTTGCATGAACTTGGTGACCTTGCAAAGTCTAATCTTGAAATTCATTTCCCGGCAATCCTATCACGTATTCCATTAGCCGAAGCTAATCTTGTAATTCATATCCCGGCAATCCTATCACGGATGTCATTAGTCGAAGCTAATCTTGTAATTCATATCTTGACAATCCTATCATGGATGTCATTAGCCGAAACTAATCTTGTGAATCACTATACTTTATTTACATTGAACACGACATTTATTGTAACTACATTCACCAGGAGAATTTTAAATTGTAAAGGTGCAAATAGGAGGAAACCATGCACCTGCTTCGCCTGTCTCACGACCTCCCCTAACAGAAGATCCAATCCTGGTTGCTCCTCCTGAATCATAAGGAAGTTTTTGGTTATGATTCCTTCAAGCCGATATTATAGAGAATCCATATTCATCCATTACTCATATGTTACTTTCTATGTATGTTCATTTCCTCATATTAACATACATACATATATCACGTATATTTTCAGAGTTAGTATCTCAATATGCAAGTGTTCGTATAACTCAAGTCTTTTATATCCTTCTATATAGTATTCACGTGAAAGTCTACTGTTATTATCTAACTTTCAACTGTTACTGTTCAATTTTCAATTGTTACTGTCCACTTTTCAATTGTTACTGTCCAACCGTTACTGTCAAATTTTGAACTGTTACTGTCTAATTTTCAACTGTTATTGTCCAATTTTCAACTGTTACTGTCCAACCATTATCGTCTAATCTTGAACTGTTACTGTTAAATTTTCAACTGCTACTATTCAATTTTGAACTGTTACTGTCTAATTTTAAACTGTTACTGTCCAAACACTCACCAGATTTTTAACTATATCTAAAGTTCAAAAACTTCATTTTAAGTGAGATTAATCTTGTTAGAAAGTTAAGACACGAGACTACAAGTTCTCTGAAGGGAGGAGAACCCAGTTTTGCCTCTAAGATAGTCAAAATTGCTCATTAACTAATTAGTCCTACTGCACTACATAATCAGTCACGACTCAGTCTCAGTTGATAACCCATAACCGGAGTTCTACATCTCCAAATTGAGCAAGACCAGTTTTCTTGGTTAGCTAACATTCAAATCTACAATTTCTATGAGGAACCCGATTCTAATTCCCTCATCCTCCTACCTGAAATCTTATCGAAAGTCAGGAGACAAGTCTATCCAGATCCGTCTCCCCCTCCCCTTCACACAATACTTTCATAAACTACATACCACACACATGAATTAAATTAATCTTAACAATAAGTACTTTTTTCCCAATTCAAGTCTAAGAACTCTAACCTATGATTCAATATCAAGGCATCAATTTTTTATCGAATAAAAATAATAATTTTTTTTTTAGATCATGGTTAGAACACCTTACCCGGTACAAATTTAGATTTTGATCTTCAACCAGTTGAAGATTCTCAACTCCCTCCCTTTATTTTCTTCTTGTTCAATTTCTTGGTAATCCTTTGCTCTCAAGTGTTTATCTCATCTATAAGCTTTTAATCTTGGATGTATTCTTGAAATTTTAGTGTTTCTCTCTTGATTTCTCAAGAATGGGTATAAAACTCCATATTTTCTCTCCTTATGGTTCCTACAGATTTTGTTTTGTGAGGAGAGAGTATTTATACTCTATATTTTCTCTTATTTGCATTTAGGCCCTCTTTTTTTCCTTTGAGTGTATTATTCTCTTCCATTAAATCCAACCCTCAACAATACCGGATTTATTATAATGTGCCGAATTATTTCGCCCAGAAATTTATATTCAAAAATTTCTGAATTCTTGTTTCTATTTAACCATATGCATGAATTTCTTCCATTTTATTTAATTTTTTTTTCCCGGGGTTTATAGGAACACGACCAAAGAAAGAAGAGATTACAGGAGAGGTGAAAAACAGGGAAGACGGGGGGATTGACACGACACTTTTAGGGAGTTTTGGAGGTGAAAATAGAAAGAAAAAGAAAAAGGAAGAGACAGAGAGGAGAGAATAGAGAAAAACATAGGTGAACATAGAGGAGAGAACTAAAAAAAATAACCGAAGAGGAACGAAAGAAAAGGGAAGAAAACAGAGAGGAGGAGGAGCAGAAGCAAAGATAAAGAGAACAGAAAAAATAGAGGAAGAAGAACCAGAAGAAAAGCACACAGAGAAGAAGAAGAAGAAGAAGAAGAAGAAGAAGAACCGTCGGCTGGTGAAGCAGCTCCCCAGTGCACGACCGCCTCGTTTGGAAGAAGAACCACCAGCGCCACCGTCAGCAACGTCGCTACGTCAGCCTTTCCCCGCCCTTTTCCTCCTCCTTTTTCTCGTTCTCTTGCATCGATCCCTTCTCCACTGTTCACATGAACAATGAAGAGCTTTTCCACTGTTTTTTGGGTCGAACAGCTGCAGCCCGAACCAAAATGGTTGGGTCGGGTCCGACCTAGTCCAAAAAAATCTGTGACTTTCCCACATGTTTTTCTATTAAATTTTTGCTTAATATTGGTTTTTATTTTTATATTGTAAAGATACAAATCCGGTATTAAAATACCCAGCTTTCTCTAAAATGTTGCAAAAAAAATTATATAGAAAAAAATGTTTTGCTTTCTTGCATATGACCAAGTCTCTAAAAAAAATCATATCGTATTTTCATACGATAAAAAATTCAAAAATATATTTTAGCGTGCATTTTGGCTTTAATAACCAGTTTTTTAAAGTCATGAAAACTGGGCCAATATTTAAAAAAACACCCAAAAAATATTTTATTTTGTTTTAGTATCTGAGATTACGAATTAATACGTAAAACGTATTACCGATATTACAAAAGGTACTTCTTTTATAGACATTAGAACGATTAGGTTTTTACCCTATAAGATAAGGACCTCCTTACCGAGAAAAACTTTTCTTAAATCATAGATGGACCAATAATTAGAAATATAATAACACCTAGATTTTTATCAGACAATTAAACAATGCAGTTTATCTTATGTAAGGCGTATCTGAGGTGTTAATACATTCTCTTTACATAACCAGTCCTTATACACGATCTTTGAGACCAGTTAGGGTTCCTAGTGACCAAAATACTAGGTGACGACTCTCATTCCCTCTATACACAGATAAAAGATAATAAATCCTTGCCTTCTTTATTTCCTGATTTCCAGAAACATATGAGAGTGGACGCATTCACCGTAATGCCGCACATGTGCGACAAATCTTATAAGTTATGGATTGATTTGGTTCCATAAGGAGTAATATCACAAGCAGCTTAATATGGTTGGTCCTGTAGTTGCATGCTTTGAAAAAGTTGTTTTTGAGTATGTTTGTTAGTGTGGTGGCGGTTGTTTTAAAAAGTATTTTTTGTTTGGAAATATATCAAAATAATTTTTTTATTTTTTAAAAATTATTTTTAATATGAGCACATAAAAATTATTTGAAGTAAAGAAAACAATAGAAAAAATTAATTTTTTTCAAAAACAGATGTATTTTCAAAGTACTTTTCGCTTAGAAATATATTAAAATAATATTTTTTTAAAGAAATTTAAATTTATTTCTAACATCAGCACATTAAAACAATTTAAAATTATTTAAAAAATTAAATTTAAATAAAAATATTTAATAATTCGAGTGGGCTAGATAATAGATTATAAACTCTATAATAAAATTAGCTTAATTAGAGATAAATATAATTTGAATGGATAATAAAGATATATTGATTTTTCTCCTTTTCTCTTCGCGAATCGTAGTCCTATTTTGAAAAAAAATAAAATTTGCCAACCCTGGGCTTGGGCTCTATTTTGTTAAGAAGTCTTTTTTTACTCAATTTAAATTAAAATTCTTTAGAATTAAATTACTACAAAAATATTTAGTATATTATTTTTTCATATAATGTTTGGTTTTTACTCTATTGTAGCATATATTTATAATATAAACAAGCTGTTCTTTTATGTAGCTTTTAAAGTTTTTTTTATCTTATTATTTATCTCTGATGTGCATGTTTATTTTTTTACTATATAATTAAATAAATAATAAACCATAATAATTTTGACATTTTTTCACTAAAATATTTATTTCTTATACAACAGTTTATCAGATTCTTTAATGAAAAAAATTCCTTCAACTAAAATTCTTTAATTTTAAACCTAAGAATACATGTCAAATGATCTTGATTGTTATAACCCATTTTTGGGTCCCCAAATAAATGAAATAAAATAAATAGGAGGTTAGAAAAATAACAGGAGGTAGAAGCGCTCAGCAAATGGTCAGAAAAATCGGTCAAGGAGGTTAAAAATACAAAGATTGGATTTTTGACAGTATATTCTTGAAGGATGAGAGCCATGTTGAGAAGGAAATTTGAATTTTGAGGAGAAAAGCCCAAGTTTGGATGTTTATAGACTTAATTGGATTTTTAATTGATTTTATAGGGGATTTGATTGCAAGAAAATTGATTTTTAAGTCAATTTAGGCTTTAATTGAAAGAAATTTAAGTTCTGGGGCCAAAATATATTTTTTAGGAATTTATTGGGTCAAATCAGGGGTTTAATTGAATAAATATTGAAGTTTAATGACCAATTAGGGGTTTAATTGAAAAAACCGAAACCAGGGACCAATTTGGAAAAACCGGGTAAATAGAGGGGGCTGTTTTACTTTGGTTCAGGGGCCTAATTGAAGAAATTGGAAGTTTATTGATCAATTGAGGGCTTAATTGCATAAATCAGAGGCCAAGGACTAAAGTGAAAAACGCGGCCAACTATGGGGGCGGAGATCGAATTTGGCAGGGATATAATTGAAATGAACAAGAAATGATAGAGGACTGATTTGAAGTTTGGCTCATTTAAATGAAACGGCGCGTTTTATCCAAAACGACGTCGTTTCATAAAAAAAAAAAAAAAAAAAAAAAAAAAAGAGGAAGGCCAGAACGGTGTCGTTTTGAACGACACTGTTCATCTTCCTCCTTCCCCCGTTGAACAACAACAGAAGACAAAAACCATTTTCAAAAACCGTCCCGCCTCTCTCTCCCCGTCCCCACCGAAGCCCCACACCTTTAGACCACCGAACGGGTCACTGGCCGACCAGCCGTTGCGTGATTGAAGGCGCACCTGCTCCATTTTTTCCTATAAATAGAGAGAGACCGAGGGAGGGAGAAAAAAAGAGAACGCAGGAGAGAGAGGAGAGGAGAGAGAACAAACAAGAGAGAGGGAAAAGAGGAAGGAATAAACCGAAAACAAAGAAAAGAAAACCGAAAACAAAGAGAAAGGAAGAAAAAAGGGGGAAGGGAGGAGAGAACCCGAAGAAAAAACCGGAGGAAGAATTAGAGAAAGAAGGCAGGAGAGAGAGAGGAGAGGAGAAATAACACAGAAGCAGTAGAGAAGAGGAAGAGCCAACCTTCGGTCAGCAACCACCAGCAAAACCACCACCAGCACCACTGTCAGCTCCTCTACCCAAGCTCATCGTCGCAGGTAACTCTTCCCCTGTTCATCTTCTTGCATGCAGAACGTGCACTGTGCACGTTCTGCAAGTAAGAAATTAATTAGCTGGTTACTGTGCAGGGGCACAGTAACCGGCTAATTAATTCCCCCGGTTACTATGCAGGTCTAATTAATTAACATGTTACTGTGCAGGTGCACAGTAGCCACCTAATTAATTAACGGGTTACTGCGCTTATGTACAGTAACCCGGTTACTATTTGCGCACAGTACCCCGTCACTATTTGTGTACAGTATCTCAGTCACTGTTGTGTACAGTATCCCGTCACAGAAGAAGCATGATGGCCTGTTGGGCCGAGATCGGCCCAACCCAGTCTGGGCTGAGATCGGCCCAACCTTTCTTTGTTGGGCTGAGTCCGGCCCATTTATTTGGGCCGGCCCAGCCCGATTTGTTTTTATATTATATATTATATATTATAATATGTTATAATATATGTGTGTATATATGTATATATATATATATATATATATATATATATATATATATAAAATATGATAATTAAAAATATATATATATTTGGAAAAATCTAAAAAATATGGTTGATTTTTTTGCATATTTTTATCAAAGTGGTTTAATGTTGGTTTGTATTTTTATACCGCAAAGATACAAAACCAGTGTTAAAAATACCCGGTTTTCGTCGAAATATCAAAGATTTTCAGAATAAAAAATGTTTTTGCTTTCAAAAAAAATTCTAAAAAGTCCCTAAAAATGTGGTTGATTTTACTGCAATTTTTTATCAAAGTGGATTAATATTGGGTTGTATTTTTATACCGTAAGGATACAAGCTCAGTATTAAAATACTCAATTTTCGTCAAAGCATAAAAAATAATATTTTCCAAAAAAATTGTTTTTTTGTTTTAAAATACGGCCTAGTCTCTCCAATATATATATATAAATATTATAACATCATATTTTTACACAACAAAGGAAATTTTCAAAAAAACAATATATGTATTAGCATGCATTTTGGCTTTAATAACCATTTTATTTAAGCCATGAGAACTAGGCCAATATTTCAAAAATTAAAAAAAATCTTTTGTTTTCTTTTAGTATTTGGGATTACGAATTTATACGTAAAACGTATTCCTAAATATTAATAATAAAGTTTTGGTATAGACATTAGAACGGTTAGGACTTTACCCGAGAAGATAAAGACCTTCTTACTGAGGAGGATTTTTCTTGAACCATAGACAGACCAACAACTAGGAAAACACGAAAACACCTTAAATTTTATCAGACAATAAAACAATGCAGCTTACCTTAGGTAGGGCGTATTTGGGGTGCTAATACCTTCCCTTTACGCAACCAGTCCCCGTACCCGATCTCTGAGACCAGTTAGGGTTCCTAGTGACCAAAATACTAGGTGGCGACTCCCATTCCATTTTCTACCAATAAAAGACAATATTTTTTTTTTGTATCCCCATAGATATAGATAAATTTACATTGTAGATTTAAGAAAATGGAAAAAAACTTCAATAGATTTTCGCCGCGACGCCGCACACGTGCGACAGAATGGCGACTCCACTGGGGACCTTGTGGACTAAGCTTTGTTTTTGTCTGAATTGTTTTTGTTTTCGTGTGTTTTTTAATATACCTTTCCTTTTGTTATCTGCTTATATGCTTTAAATATTTTTACGCATATTGTTCATGCATTTGTATAGAACTGTCTCATGCATCTTATAGAACTGTCACATGCATCACATACTTTGATTTTGAGAAGCACACACAAGCTTTAAGCTAGGAGGGGGATTAACGATCTGCCCTATGACTATTGGTCAGGGTTCAGATGCGTGAAACACCCAACTCATATCTGAGTGCCTGCTTGGTAATGGTGGGTATACTTACCTTAACTGTTCCTTGCAACGCCCCCATACTGTCTTTACGAAGAACGTCACTGGGCAGATATGAGACCCTTTTAAAGACCAAATAGAAAACCTACCCATTCTCACCTAATAAATAGAACTTGTCCTTGGGATATCTATCTTACGTTCATTTGCATCATGATCAATAATGTTAAATTCATCAATCTAGGTTCTGAGCCGAAATCATGACTAAGTACCTATCTTTCCAAGAGTTTGGGCAAGACTCTGAGTTGACTCAAGTAGCTGAAGGAAAATGCCCAAGAATCGATGCTAGTAGGTTGCCTTGTATTACCAAGATAAATCACATGGTAAATGACTTGGGGAAGTTAGTGTCTATTATGGAATATATTGATGAGACTATTTTTGAAAGGCGATACGGGAGAATTGCACAACTAATGAGGTTACCCGTACAAGCAGCAGCAATCAAAGCCCTACTGAATTTTTGGGATCCTAGTTATCGGAGTTTTACCTTTGGGAACATTGATATGACACCGACTTTGGAGGAATATGAAAGGATTCTAGATTTTCCAAACAACAGCCACAGGATCTATCTAAGGCGAAGATTTGAAGACACAGCTTCGGAGGTAGTCAGTTTATTAGGCTTGGGAAAGATCAGTCAATGTAGAGTCGCCGAGGGGGGTTTCAAATGGAAGATCATAGAAGCCCGAATGAAGAAAAATGCCGAAGAAGGCAAGTTAGGAGAGGAACGATACAGGTTGGTGGCCTTCGCCATTTTTGGGCTAGTATTGTTCCCTTCCGAAATCGGAGTCATCAGTTTGGAAGCAGCAAGTGTCTTCATAGAGTACGAGCGTGACCAGATCAATCCTTCATCAGCCATTTTGGGAGAAACCATGTTATCACTCAATCATTGCAGAATGCATGGAAAAGGAGCCGTGAGATGTTGCACCCCTATGTTGTATTTATGGATTATCAGTCATATCGAAACACCAAGGGACATTTTTAACAACTTTTGGTGGTTTGACCTACGACCGTTAAAGGTTACCATGGATGAGACTTGGAAGAATTGGGATGAGAAAGCATGGATAGATAAGTATGCAGCATTGCCAAGGAGCAACTTCAAATGGAAATCACCATGGATGAACAATGCCATCTGCACAATGAGCTGTGGAAATAAGATAAGGGTTCCCTTGATTGGTATAACCGGGTACATCAGTTACGCGCCCGCCCTAGTAACAAGACAGTTGGGTGGAATGCAGTACGCGCCAAGAACTCTGGGTTTAGCTGATTTCATCGGTTTATTCAAGCACCAACCCTTCCTCGAAGAGATGGAGCTTATCCGACAAGATTGGGAAAGACCCCTGATGGTAAAAAGGGAAGAAGGGAGCACATTTGAAACATCATTCAGCCAGAATTATACAGTTTGGAGGAATGAAGAGCTTTTTGAAGAAAGGGGTTTCTCCATACCAAAACATCCAGAATCCGCAATAGAGCAACCAAAAAAGAAAAGGACTGATATTGAGGAAGAGCTGAGAAAGCAGCTAGAACAATGTAGAATTGATCTCAGCAAGAGCAAAGGGCAGCTGCGACTGTTAGAAAATCAATTAGAGGAAGAAAACACGATGAGGGTTTACTTGAACCAGCAGTTGGAAAAACAGGATAAACAATTGACATCTTAAAAGGAATGGCAGAAAAGGGCCGAGGTAGCTGAAGAAATAGCAAAAGCGGTCCAGGCTGAGTTAAGGAATCGAATAACCGAGTATGATGAGCTGTCTAACAAAAACGGGCTCACACAAAAAGAGTTGGCTAAGGTTAAAAGATCTACCAAAGGCAAGATGAGTGTCGATAAGGAGATGGTGGATTCCTTGAAAAAAGGAAGGAGCATTCTTGTAAAGAAAGTATAAGTTGAAAAAGAGAAAAATCGGTTAGCCCATCTCGACATAGAAGAGGAAAGAAGGATCAGAGCTCAATATATGATGCAACTGGAGGAAGAGAGAAGTTCAAGAAAGGCTGCAGAGTCTGATATGAGAGATTACCAGAAAAGAGCCGAGTCTTCAAAAGGAAGGATGATGGCTTTACAATCGGAAATCGAGATGCGAGAAGAAGAGTTAAAAGAGATAAGAAGCCGTTACTTCGAGATGGAAGAGGAGCTCAGTAAGGCTAAGCAAGAGCGTCAAGAATGTCAAGGCTACATGGACAGCTTTACGGTCCAAATTAACTCCAAAATAGCCGAGCTGGATATCAAAAAGGAAGAACTGCAGAGGGTAAGGGATAAGTTGGCCCGGTCGGATGATATGGTTCGAGTGTTGGAAAGAAGTAATGAAGCCCTAGGAGCCAGCAACGAAGTGATAATTGCAGATAACACTGTGTTCCATGATAAGATAAGGCATATAACGAAGCAGGTCGAGCAAGCAGCCCGTTATGCGGAAAGGTTGCAACGACAAGCTACTCAAGTGGGAAATGATGCTTCAAAGTATCGAGAATATATGGCGGCCATCACCTGTTTTATTGGGGATTTAGCTAATAGAGGAAATGCCTTTTAAGGGTAGCAATGTATAACGCCCTGTTCTGTTATCAATGTATGAGCTTCTTCTATTTATAAGAAGGCATGACCTATCTTTCTTTCTAAATATGTTTTGGTAAGCTACTATGATAAAGAACTTGGCAAACCCTCCTTTACAGTAATCGGGTCAACTCAGAAATCTTGCCTAAAGGATTACGAAAGTCATGAGTCGGCTCTAAAATATACATTGCATGAGCATCATATTTTCATCACACATTTTGTTTTTAATTCATCATATGCATTCCAGATCGTGAAACATAGGTCCCACATCCAGAGTCCACCAAACCCGGTCCAGATCAAGAATGGAAAACGAAGAAAGAGCTCACTTAGAGTCGCACTACCAGACCGAGTTGGAATCTGTGAAAAATGAAGTTTCTCGACTGACCAATCTGCTTGAGCAACTCTTAAGAGCCAAGAACGGGGAGGGAACGTCTACCCAACCACCTATAGGAGCACCGTCAGTTCATGTCCCGGGGGTATCTCAGAACTTGGGGGCAGATTCAGTGACGGGGCAGCAATTTGCGCCTGCCATTCCCATTCAGCCCCCTCAAGCTCACATCACTGTAGATGGGCCTTCCGATAATAGGTCCAATGGATTTATGAACAATGACAAGATATCAGCCTTGGAAGAAAGGTTAAGAGCAGTCGAGGGAAATGACTGGTTTGACCCCATGCGAGCGTCTGAAATATGCTTGGTGCCAAACATCACGGTACCAAAAGATTTTAGGATACCGGAGTTTATAAGGTACACTGGGTTGGAATGCCCAAACACTCACCTTCGATCTTATTGCAATAAGATGGCTGAGGTGATTCATGACGATAAGTTACTGATCTACTTTTTCCAAGACAGTCTATCGGGGTCGGCGCTAAGTTGGTACATGAGGCTGGATAATACCAGGATTAAGAAATGGAAGGATTTAGTGGAGGCTTTCCTTAAGCAATACAAGTTCAATTTGGAAATTGCTCCAGATCGAACAAGCCTTATGTCAATGGAAAAGAGAAGCCAAGAGTCAGTAAAGGCTTATGCGCAAAGATGGAGGGACGAGGCCACTCATGTGCAACCTCCTTTGATAGAAACGGAGATGGTGACTTTGTTCGCCAATACATTCAAGGCACCCTACTATGAGCATTTAATGGGTAGTTCAGCTCAGCATTTCTATGATGCTGTACGCATAGCGGAAAGAATAGAGCAAGGGATTAAAGCTGGACGCATAATTGAGCCATTGGAGACAAAGGGTTTTATTGGAAGAAAAATGAAAGGTCCCGTTAACAACTTCGAAGGTGGGTCCAATGACAAGATAACGGATTCATATAACCCTCATGTGGCCCACATAAACTTTAACAAATCTTTTTCCCCTAATCGAGCAAATAACCAGTCAAACATCCAAAACAACGACCAAAGACCAAACACAAGATACATTACAGAACAACTACCGCCATTACCCATGCCTTTGAAGGAAATGTATGCCAAACTACTGAGCATTGGACAAATAGCTCATATCCCTACATTACCACTACAACCACCATTCCCCATCTGGTATAAGCCCGAGTTGACTTGCGAGTACCATGCTGGTATTCCCGGACATTGTCTTGAAACGTGCTACGCTTTCAAGAACATGTTGTTGAAGCTCATCAAGATAGGATGGGTGTCGTTTGAAGACACACCCAATATCAATTCAAATCCATTGCCTGGTCATGACAAAAGTAATAGGGGATAAAGGGTTGGAAAACCTTGGTCAAGAATCGTCAATAATGAAGAAGGCGAGATCGAAGGAGAAGACAAGGAAACGCAAGTGGGAAAGGAAGATGAAGCATTGCCTCGGTTGACTTTCCAGAACGGGTTGACCCAAGAACTTCTCGTAGTTTTCAAAATGTAAAACAACTTTATTTGCCTTAGCATGCTTTTGTCATTTGCTTTTGTCATTGCTTTTATTTTCTCTATTTGGCAATCAGGGCTCATGTTTTCAGCCAGATTTTATGTTTGTCTTTGAGCCTACCTTTTTTTAATAAATGATGAGATTATGCACTTTTTGAACAAGTTTGAGTGGTTATATCATAAAATGGTTTAATATGAAATTTAAGAAAAGCTAACCCTAAAGTACATCCCTACCTCTGATAGCGTAATGAATGGATAAATGATTAAGTGGTCACTTTATAATCATCTGTAATTGTCTTTATCAACCATAACAATGTGCATTTTGAAAAAAAAAAAATCATCATTATCCCTTCACGCACTAAAAAAGTTTATCATTGGCTGAATGAATTTCTTCTCTATAAAAGCCCAGACTAGGATCACACCCCTACACTGGGGGCAAAACAAGTTGTTTTTTGAAAAGTTTTACGTGTTTAAAATTGGTTGGAAGCCCATAGATTTGAAAACCAAGCTAAAGCATTTGACAAAAGCATGACAAAGAGGCAAATACAAGTCATACATTTTGAGAAAAGGACTACTTGAAGAAAGTCAAAGACTTCTTCTCCAAGAATATGATAGGCAACACGAGAGATGAATTCAGCATACGACTTCAAAAGTAAAGTTCATGTTAAGAGGGAGTCTTATGAACTAGAAGAAGAGGATGGGGCCTATGTTTCAAAACCAGGTACGAATGCATGCATTGCATCTAATCATAAATCATTGCATGTATTTTTTTTGGATCGTTACAGAAGGAGATCTTAGCGCATTCCAACAAGATTATGGACGAAGAAAGAATCATTGAGTTGATTCTAGAACAACAAGAAGAGAAGATAATGGTTTTCAAACCATGCCAGCAGGAAGAACGACATTGATAGCATCCGGTAAAAAGGAATCGCCAAATGAGATTCCAAGTTGTTGAGATCGCCAGAAGGGATCTCATATTTCGATGGAGGTCGCCAGAAAGGACCTTAAATTTCAGCTTTTGTATAAAAGGAATCGCCAGATGGGATTCCAAGTTGTTTGGATAAAGGAGATCGCCAGAAGGGATCTTGTATTTCGATAAAGGTCGCCAGAAGGAACTTCATGTTTTAGCTTTGGTAAAAGGAATTGCCCGATGGGATTCCAAGTTATTTGAGATCACCAGAAAGGATCTCGTACTTCGACATTCATCAAGGAAGGTCGCTAGAAGGGACCTCGTATTGAAACTATTTCTTAGAAAAGCATGGAGTTTACTAAGAATTCTTCCCCTTGGGTAGGTCACCCATAAATGAGACCATCATTTTTCTTGGGTCCGTCACCCTTACAATGAGACCATCATTTTTCTTGGGTTAGTCACCCATACAATGAGACCATCATTTTTCTTGGGTCAGTCACCCATACAATGAGACCATCATTTTTCTTGGGTTAGTCACCCATACAATGAGACCATCATTTTTCTTGGGTTCGTCGCCCATACAATGAGACCATCATTTTTCCTGGGTAGGTCACCCATACAATGAGACCATTCTTCATCTTTTTTTTACCTGGGTAGGTCACCCATAATAATGAGGCCATTCTTCCCCCTGGGTAGGTCACCCATAATAATGAGACCACTCTTTCCTTTTCCCATTCGGGCAGGTCACCCGTCATAATGAGACCACATACGTGTTTTTGTATTTGGTTATGGGTAAAGGAATCGCCAGATGATATTCCAAGTTTTTGGGGTTAAAGGAGATCACCAGAAAGGATCTCGAGATGACTAAACTTTGATCATAGTTTTTGGGTTAAGGAGGATTGCTGTAAGGACAAAGTTTCAGAGCAATCGAGCTCCGACTAGATCAGTTTCGGGAGCTCAGTTTTGGTTTATCTTTATAAAACTTACTGCGCAGAACCTCTGCTCCGTAAGCTTTATAAAGAGGGGGCATCTGTTATAACCCATTTTTGGGTCCCCAAATAAATGAAATAAAATAAATAGGAGGTTAGAAAAATAACAGGAGGTAGAAGCGCTCAGCAAATGGTCAGAAAAATCGGTCAAGGAGGTTAAAAATACAAAGATTGGATTTTTGACAGTATATTCTTGAAGGATGAGAGCCATGTTGAGAAGGAAATTTGAATTTTGAGGAGAAAAGCCCAAGTTTGGATGTTTATAGACTTAATTGGATTTTTAATTGATTTTATAGGGGATTTGATTGCAAGAAAATTGATTTTTAAGTCAATTTAGGCTTTAATTGAAAGAAATTTAAGTTCTGGGGCCAAAATATATTTTTTAGGAATTTATTGGGTCAAATCAGGGGTTTAATTGAATAAATATTGAAGTTTAATGACCAATTAGGGGTTTAATTGAAAAAACCGAAACCAGGGACCAATTTGGAAAAACCGGGTAAATAGAGGGGGCTGTTTTACTTTGGTTCAGGGGCCTAATTGAAGAAATTGGAAGTTTATTGATCAATTGAGGGCTTAATTGCATAAATCAGAGGCCAAGGACTAAAGTGAAAAACGCGGCCAACTATGGGGGCGGAGATAGAATTTGGCAGGGATACAATTGAAATGAACAAGAAATGATAGAGGACTGATTTGAAGTTTGGCTCATTTAAATGAAACGGCGCGTTTTATCCAAAACGACGTCGTTTCATAAAAAAAAAAAAAAAAAAAAAAAAAAAAGAGGAAGGCCAGAACGGTGTCGTTTTGAACGACACTGTTCATCTTCCTCCTTCCCCCGTTGAACAACAACAGAAGACAAAAACCATTTTCAAAAACCGTCCCGCCTCTCTCTCCCCGTCCCCACCGAAGCCCCACACCTTTAGACCACCGAACGGGTCACTGGCCGACCAGCCGTTGCGTGATTGAAGGCGCACCTGCTCCATTTTTTCCTATAAATAGAGAGAGACCGAGGGAGGGAGAAAAAAAGAGAACGCAGGAGAGAGAGGAGAGGAGAGAGAACAAACAAGAGAGAGGGAAAAGAGGAAGGAATAAACCGAAAACAAAGAAAAGAAAACCGAAAACAAAGAGAAAGGAAGAAAAAAGGGGGAAGGGAGGAGAGAACCCGAAGAAAAAACCGGAGGAAGAATTGGAGAAAGAAGGCAGGAGAGAGAGAGGAGAGGAGAAATAACACAGAAGCAGTAGAGAAGAGGAAGAGCCAACCTTCGGTCAGCAACCACCAGCAAAACCACCACTAGCACCACTGTCAGCTCCTCTACCCAAGCTCATCGTCGCAGGTAACTCTTCCCCTGTTCATCTTCTTGCATGCAGAACGTGCACTGTGCACGTTCTGCAAGTAAGAAATTAATTAGCTGGTTACTGTGCAGGGGCACAGTAACCGGCTAATTAATTCCCCCGGTTACTATGCAGGTCTAATTAATTAACATGTTACTGTGCAGGTGCACAGTAGCCACCTAATTAATTAACGGGTTACTGCGCTTATGTACAGTAACCCGGTTACTATTTGCGCACAGTACCCCGTCACTATTTGTGTACAGTATCTCAGTCACTGTTGTGTACAGTATCCCGTCACAGAAGAAGCATGATGGCCTGTTGGGCCGAGATCGGCCCAACCCAGTCTGGGCTGAGATCGGCCCAACCTTTCTTTGTTGGGCTGAGTCCGGCCCATTTATTTGGGCCGGCCCAGCCCGATTTGTTTTTATATTATATATTATATATTATAATATGTTATAATATATGTGTGTATATATGTATATATATATATATATATATATATATATATAAAATATGATAATTAAAAATATATATATATTTGGAAAAATCTAAAAAATATGGTTGATTTTTTTGCATATTTTTATCAAAGTGGTTTAATGTTGGTTTGTATTTTTATACCGCAAAGATACAAAACCAGTGTTAAAAATACCCGGTTTTCGTCGAAATATCAAAGATTTTCAGAATAAAAAATGTTTTTGCTTTCAAAAAAAATTCTAAAAAGTCCCTAAAAATGTGGTTGATTTTACTGCAATTTTTTATCAAAGTGGATTAATATTGGGTTGTATTTTTATACCGTAAGGATACAAGCTCAGTATTAAAATACTCAATTTTCGTCAAAGCATAAAAAATAATATTTTCCAAAAAAATTGTTTTTTTGTTTTAAAATACGGCCTAGTCTCTCCAATATATATATATAAATATTATAACATCATATTTTTACACAACAAAGGAAATTTTCAAAAAAACAATATATGTATTAGCATGCATTTTGGCTTTAATAACCATTTTATTTAAGCCATGAGAACTAGGCCAATATTTCAAAAATTTAAAAAAATCTTTTGTTTTCTTTTAGTATTTGGGATTACGAATTTATACGTAAAACGTATTCCTAAATATTAATAATAAAGTTTTGGTATAGACATTAGAACGGTTAGGACTTTACCCGAGAAGATAAAGACCTTCTTACTGAGGAGGATTTTTCTTGAACCATAGACAGACCAACAACTAGGAAAACACGAAAACACCTTAAATTTTATCAGACAATAAAACAATGCAGCTTACCTTAGGTAGGGCGTATTTGGGGTGCTAATACCTTCCCTTTACGCAACCAGTCCCCGTACCCGATCTCTGAGACCAGTTAGGGTTCCTAGTGACCAAAATACTAGGTGACGACTCCCATTCCATTTTCTACCAATAAAAGACAATATTTTTTTTTTGTATCCCCATAGATATAGATAAATTTACATTGTAGATTTAAGAAAATGGAAAAAAACTTCAATAGATTTTCGCCGCGACGCCGCACACGTGCGACATTGATGATTGAAAATATTTTAATTTAGAGCACAGTAACAGCAGTAATTTCAACCAGCACAAAAGAGAATCCAGTTACAAATAAAATTAAAAGGCACCAGCCTTTTACTATTATTTCAAATATTATGCAATCTCTCACAATATGTGGATTGAAACATTTCATTTTTTATAATTTTTACTTTAATTCTTAAATTTTTATTTTGCATGATTTAATCATTTTGAGTCCAAATTAACCCTTAATTGCAAATCTTTTTTTACAAGAGAGGGTTGGATTGAAAGCTAAGAGACCGAAGTGATAATTTTAGGTAACATGGGGGACAGTTGAAAATTTCATTGAAATATTCATTTTTATCTCCTTTATTTTTTAGAAATTAGAAGATCAATTCCTTAAATTTAAAGACAATACATTTTAATACCTAACTTTATTTTTTTTTAACTCCTTTTCTGTTGGGATGAGAGAAATAAAGTTGTTGAATTCCGGTTTAGAAAGACAAAATGGTTCGTTGGGGAAGATTTTGACCACCACAATGATTGATTTTTGTGTCAAAATATTCCATATGATTATAGGGGGTTACATTTAGGTATCTGTTTACCTTGAAAACACCTAAAACAACATATCTATGCTTGAGAAGAATTGTTTTGGGTGGATTTTAGGTTTTTGGGCGGTTTATTGACTTTTTGGTAGCTATGGATTGGTTTAACAAGGTCTCCGAGGTGTTTTCTAAGTGCTTTTAATAAAAAAAAAGGTTGAAAATAGGACTTTGGGTGAAAAAAATAAGGGACTGTATTTTTCCGGTCACCACATTAATCTGATTCTAAGTTGACATGACAATGCATTGTCTGCTGAATTAGGGCCATTGCTTTATTGGGCCAGGTGTTGGGCTTGACTAGCTAGGTCCAGTAGCACCTGACCTAGTTTCTTTTTTATTTTATTTTAATTTTTAGTTTTTTTAAAAAAATAATGCATTATTTGTGTATATTTTCTTAAATAAATTTTAGTTTTATGTTTTAAATTATATTGTTATTATTTTTAAATGATATTGGGTGTGTTTAATTTTTAGAATGGCATGTATGATTCATCCGTGATTTTTTCTTAATTTTATATGAATTATTTAATATTGATTTTTTATAAGATTTTTCATATATGTAGCCTTGTATTATTTTTTTTAAAATTATTTCTCAATAAAATTTATGTATATATCAGTTTCTATTACAAATTTTATGTGTTTTTCTATAATAAATTTATTTTGATAGGAGAATTCATTAAATACAACTAGGTAAATTACTCGTATTATGATGTTAGATATCTTGATCTTTATTTTTCTCTTAGTTTTCTCAATTTCATTTTTGTTTACTGTTGATTAATTTTTTTTATTGCTTTACACAATGGTTATTAGGTTGTTTAATTAGATGCGTACATAAGTTTTTTTTATTTAAATCTAAGAGTGTTTTTTAGTGTAAAAAAACACATTGAAGAGTTATGCATATTCATTTTTTTTTTATTATGTTCTGATATTTAGGATTTGATGCTTATTCTTAAGATTATTTTTTTTCTTGAATCTTTTAAATTTTCATTGTTTTTAGTTTCATCCTTCAATCCAAGTTTATAGTGTATTTGTTTTTGTCTTTGTTCTTTTTATTTTTTTTCCTTTTATTGATATTTTTATTCTTTTTAATTTAACTTTCAAATTTAAAATTTGTTGTTGGCTTTTGATTTATTTTTTATTGTAATTTTAACATTCATTATTTTTATTATATTTTTTTATTTTGGATTTTTTGTGTTGTTTTCTTATGATCTTAACCCTAATGATTTTTTATATATAGTGCTTTCGGTCTGATAACTCGGTTCATAATTGAAAAAGTTAATAATAATTAACTTTTTTTTGTTTTTTTGTTTTTTTATTTTTTTTCTTTCCATAAAATTATCATATTCTCATTTAATTTTTTTCCTTTGTTAACAAATAAGATCATCGATAATTTTTTGAAATTTTATGAATGAAGATATATTTTTATAATATTGACAAGTGTTCATCTTTTGCATTGAATCATTATTATTATTATTATTATTTTACTTTGTTTGTTGTCAATATCTTATTTTCTAATGATATTATTAAATTAAAAGATTTTATTAAACTTACTCGAGTCAATTACCTGAATATTATATTTTTTATTTTTAAAAATATATTTTTTTTCTTAATATTTTTTATGCCAAAACAGAAAATAACCTGCAAGCCACCTAATTAGTTCCATACTATTCTGAGACTGCTGCACCTGCTTGCCATTTTTTTTAATTTTTATTTTCTAATGTAAAAATATAGATTGGCCCGAAGTAATAGATATTCATATTACATATCAGTGGGAGGATCAATCGGTTAATATATTTTTTGTTGGGACAGTTAAATGCTAAAAGGATTTGTGACAGTTGGAATATTGTGGTTAAAACATATTTAAACTGTTTTTAGTTGCATTTTAAAAGTATATTTAATTTAAAAGGTATTAAATTGATATTTTTTTATTTTATTGTATTGATATTAAAAATGAAATAAAAATAAAAAAAATAATTTATTTTAAACAAAAAATACTTTTGAAAAAAACCAAGTTGCCGCACCCTTAAAAGACATCTATCAATTTCTCATTTCTTGTTTTATTTTCTAATTTAGGTTCGGATTTGTACAATATTGTTTACGATTTGTAATTCAAAAGCGATGGAGGATTTTATAGTTTTGCAAATTTGTAAATTTGTAATGCCATGTACAATTGGCAGGACTTCCTGGGTAGAACTGCACTTCACCATCACGGTTTAGGTCCGCTTTATTTTTATATTTTAAAAATAATTTTTTTATTTTTAAATTATTTTAATGCGCTAATATTCAAATTATTTTTTTAAAAAAAATTTATTATTTAGATATGTTTCTGAGTTTGTTGGGTAAGTTGTTTTTTAAAATATTTTAATTTAAAAATATATTTAAATAATATTTATTTTATTTTTTAAAATTTATTTTTAGTATTAATACATTAAAATGATATAAAAATAAACAAAAATACAAGAAATTTTGACAGAATCTTTTGTTTCTCATGAAAACTGGATTAGCTAGTAAATCACATTGATTAGCATGAAATGGTAACACTAACGATATAACATAGGACAAGCCCTGTGCATATGCTAACAAATCACTATCCGTCAGTGTTTCTTGAACAATGAAATAATATAAAATAATTGCAATTATAATTTAAAAATCATTTGAGTATACTATACGTTTTAGAAAGAGATAAAAAGATTATTTAATGATTGGTGATAGATAATTAAGAATTAATTTGATGTGTATTTTATGAGAAAAAAGGACAAACTAATAAATAGGACAAGAAAATTTGTTTAATATAAGAATCTGAAACTCGTACAAAAAAAAATAGCTAGAAAAGTAAAAGAAGAAAGACAAAAGAAGAGGACAAGATCTCTGTAATAGGTCTGGATCTGTTGTTTAGAGTGTGTTTGACAGTGTTGTATCGGTTGCTTTTCAAATAGCTTTTTGTGTCGAAATACATGCCAATGATTTTTTTTTTATTTTTTAAAAATCATTTTTAATATCAGCACATCAAAACGATTTAAAAAGTACAAACCGCACTCAATTTTAGCAAAAAAAAATTCAAAATTTGACAAAACGCAGGTTGAAACGCACAGCCAAACACTCTCTACGGGGGATCAAATGTAACATTTTGGATAATCCTGATGTCTGCTTCTACCATTTCTTTTTATTTTTTTTAAAGATTAAGAGTATATTTTGGAATGCGGTAGCGATTTTTTTTCAAAGTACTTTTTATTTTAAAATATATTAAAATAATATATTTTATTATTTTTAAAAAATTAATTTTAATATCAATATATTAAAATGATCTGAAAACATTAAAAATATATTAATTTAAAATAGAGAAAAATTAAAAAAAATTTAAATTTTTTTCCAAAAAAACTTTTAAAATATAATGCCAAACAGTGTCTAAATGGTTGAAGATGCAACCTTCTTTTCCTTCTTTTAGGTTTTTGTTTTTTTTACAAACAAAAACTGATGCACCTCTTTTTGTTTTCATTATAGACAAAAAGAAAAAAGAAAAAATAGTGGGGCCACAGATTCGAACCACTGTTTATACACTTGTGTAATCATAACCCAAATTATTTAAATAATACTTGAAGAAATTTGTTTCTTAGCAAAAGCATTTAAATCAGTGTTTTGATCTTACCAGGATAAAAGAGGGCACTTCGTTTTTGTTAGTGGATTCGGCCTTCAAGGCCTTTTGGTCTAAAACATTTTCAGTTTTTTATTTTAAGTCCAGCTCATATGATTGGCCAGGCAGCCACCATTCCAAGCATAAAGCATTGTTTGGTTGTGCAAAATATTATAAAACAAATGCCTTTTTTTTTAGAACATGCTTGGTAAACATGTCCTAATAAATTTCAACAGTTTTCTTTGTTGAATTTTTTCTTATTTTACCAGACAAACCAAAATGATTTTCAAAATTTTGAAAGCATTTAGGTATCATTTTAAAATTATTTGCAAGTTTCTCACTATATGGTGCTAACCTGAAATTAAATATACATTTTTTTTCTTCATTATCTCTAAAAAAATACAAATAAATTAAAAAAAACTTATTTAAAAAATAAAAAAAAAATTTATGTGAGTACATGGTCAAATTCTAAAAATTATCATGCATATTTATAAAAAATAATAAAAATAAAAATTTTATTTTTATCATATTTTGTAAAATACAAAAATTAGTTGGTAGGTATCATTGCAAGTTGGTAATTATTCATTAAGATTTGACTAAAATTTCTAAAAACACAATTAATTTTCTAGGCCTTAGAATAGTTAGGTTTTAGACCGATAAAAAAGGGATCTCTTTACTGATGAAGATCTTTTCTTGAACTATAGATAGATCAATGAATGGAAACATAACTTACAAAAACAATCAATCAATAATGCAGCTTGCCATAGATAGGATGTAGTGGGGGTGATAGGTCTTTCTCATGCACAACTAGTCTCCTTACCCAGACTCTCGCAAATCATCAGGTTTTTTATTGACCAGAATACTAGATGGCGACTCCTAAACTTGTTAAATCATAATTTTATGATTTATTTCAACACATCCAAAAACTCCATCAATCAAGAAGAAAAATTTGTAATTAACAATGCTTCTGGTGGAAAAATAGCCATGGGCTGTTGCCCTCTCAAGCCAGCAGTGAGTGCCAACAAATCCAGGAGTTCAAATAATCTAGTTAGACAAATTTAGAGTTATTTAAGGTTTATAAAAAAGATTACATGAAGATCAGATGTTCTTTTCAACTTTGAATAATTACTTCACGGTATAATTGTCATAAACCACAAGTCATCCAAGTGTTCGGCTTTAATAGTAATTCACACTAACTACCAATGAGAAACTTATTAAATCTTTTTAGGAGAGAAAAATTGCTATGCATTTGAATGCTAACTCATATTTTATGTGTTTTTCATATGTTCAATGTATTGTTTACTATATTACACAGAAAATGAAAGGCATAACATTTTATTTATAGAAAGACCTAAAAGCTCTATATCACTACAAGATTTCACAGTTTTACCGACATAAATATTTCATCGGTATGTGATTAAGATTTCATCGGTAATTTATTTATCGACGTCCTCACCGACGAAATACGTCTGTCAGCTTTTATTTCGTCGGTAATACCATAGTTCGTCGCTATATCTGTCAGCAAAAAAAAATTTGCCAATGGTTTTACAGACGAAAATTGCACGCAAAAAAAAAGTTTCTCGCTTGAAATATACCAACGGATTTAGCCCGTCGGTGATTGTGTGACAGAGCGACGAATTCAAACTGTCGGTAAATTTATCGGTGAATGTTTGGAATACCGACCAAAGATATCCGTATGTACATTCGTCGGTCATTGTGGCAGGCGCTGTACAATACCAAAGGATTATGTCTGTCGGTAAAATTGTCGGCGAATCCATAATACCGACAAAATATATCCGTCTGTAAATTCGTCGGTGACTGTGGCAGCTACTGTCAAACACCGACGGATATATTCTGTCGGTAAAACCCTCTGTGATTATTTTTAAATATGTTTTTAAAAAATTATTTAGAATACAAAATATAAAATTATATAAATTAATGGTATTAAAAACCAATTATGCAAATAAAAGTTTTATTAAACATAAAAAACAAAAGAAATAAAGTTAAATAATATTCATTACAAACTGAATGTGTTTTAAAAAAAATATTAAATTAACTATTAAAGTTAAATAATATTTATTACAAATTAACATAATGGTGGAGCTGGAGGAGGAGGAGGAGGAGGAGGAGGTTGTTTGTTATATGGTCAAAATGAAGGAGGCGCACATGTATCACCACTCTGTGATGCCATGTTCATGACAAATTCGCGAAGCTGGTCATGGTCCGCTTTTTGTTGTGCATTCTCCGCTTTGAGTTGTGTATACGCCGCTTATAGGTGGTTGTATTTTTCGGTGAGCTAAGCCGTGTGTTGCTGTTAGGCCACGAACTCCTTAGATTGGGTGCTCGATACTAATTGGGAGCTCCTAACGGTTGAAACACTACGGGTCACCCGCAAGTTCTAGGCCGTAGTGTTGTAGAGCCCGTAAACCTGATTTTTATCGGGTCCACCAGATGATCCAACCTCCATCCACAAATCCGGATCGAATTTTGGATGGGTTAAAGGATCGTCCCCATATCTCTCTCTCAACCGGCTATTATAGGTCTCCTGAAAATAAAAAAAGTAATCATCATATTCAATTCAAAAAAAATAATAACTTACAAAATAAAATGGTTGAACAAACATACCACGAAGTGTTGAGCACGGTTGTCAACGAACTATTGCGCCCCCTTTTGGCGGTCTTGACTCCGCACATGCGTCTCCACAAACAGCTCCACCGGGCTCGTCTCACGTCTAAGAGATGTAGCCTATAATGAAAAAAGATTAATTAACAACAAATTAATTTAACGATATATTTCATTTAAATTAATCTTACCATCCGTTTCGCATGTGTAGCAAACAGAACGGAGCCGCCGGTGTGCGTTGTCACCGAGCCATGAATTGGCTGATTCCGGTTGCCAGCACCGGACTGTGAGCGTCATGTGAACCGCTCAGACGTCACGTGCTTAAGATAGTGCGACCATATATCTTCCGGGATGTATATCGGTTTGAAATCCCTCCAAACCGCCACGTCGTTCTAACCTTGAAGACCCCTATCTCTCACAGTTTTTTGTCTTTTTTTGTGCTTCATACCAAAAATCATGCAACCTACTTCCATAGCGAGAAATTAGAAGTTGAAACATAATTTTTTTTTCTAAAAAAATCTTGTATTGTTTTCGATGTTACCTAGTTGCCGCGTGATTTTTCCACACCCTCCTCACAACTTTGTCAAGCGCCTTGTACCAGGTGAATTTTTGCTATATATAAATAATTAGATAAATAAAAATGATAATTTATTTACAATTATATTAATAAATTATTAGAAATAAGCTGGAAATTAGAAATTAACACCAACCTCAAATCAGTTAAACCATAAATCGATTTGAGGTATCCATTCAGGATGTCTAGATACCTGACTCCATTGAAATAATGGAATCTCCATCGACGATTTAAACGCCGATGATATTACTCAGGCGGCCTCAATGTTTGTGAACCTGAAAAAAAAATCATGAAATATTGATCAGTTGTTCATAAATTATATTATAACTTAAAAGAAAAAACTAAAACCTTAACAAACTTACATTGAAAGGTCGTCCTTCCACTGTGCCTCGTACTTACGGGTGAACTGATTCCGCTGCTAAGGCACACCACCTCTGTGCTGTGATCCTGCGCTGGAAGAGGCAGTATCAGTTAACGGTGCAGGTGGCGTAGGTGCCTCTTCTTGAGAGGCACCTAAGGATACGTCATCCTCGTTGCTAGAAAAAGTAGCTGCGACTATACGTGAGCAAAGAGCTGTGGTTTTCGTTATACGCATCTACACAATTGTATACGAATAATTATATAATTAAATTTGAATGTTAAAAAAAATTCGACAGCACCTCCCTTATACTAGATACTACCCAAATCCACAAACCTGCAAATATTGACAAAAGCCATAACCAATTGACTCCATCTATACTAATATTGTATATAACATAACATCTATACATATAACATTCATACTAATTACAAGGTAAATTCAACATTAACAACATATTCAATCATTATATAAATACAAACAATAAAAAAATATTCAAAAAATTCAAAAAATTCAAAAAAAACTCTAGACTAACAATTAAAATTAATGCAAATAATTAAACACAAATCATGCAATAAAGTAGTAAAATTACTAATTATTCCAACATATTCAATTACTTATTCTAAGGTAAATTCAATATTAACAATTATAACTCAACAAATTATTCAATAATTATGCCTATACAACAATAAAATATATTCAATAAATTAAAAAAAAAAACTATAGACTTTAGGAATGAAACATGCTTACCTTAATAATGTGTTGATTTCAAGACTTTATCTACATTATAAAAATACACCAAAACAAAAAACATAAAAAAAATAAAAATAGCTAAAACAAAAAAAACCCTTAAAGTAAAATGAAATAGAGGAAACACATACCTTTTAATCTGATGAAGATTCACAAGAACACTTGCTAGAGATTGTAGGTGAAAGCCTTGAAGAAATGAGAGGAAAAAAATCAAAATTGAAGGTGAAGAACGGAAGAGATGAAAAAATGAACTGAAGGGGCGGTCTGTAGAATTTATAGGGCAGTTTTACCGCGGATTCACTGATGGATATAAAAAAATATTATTTTAATTTATTCTGTCGGTGACGTGTCGAAATTCCATCGGTAATTTTTGAATTTCGCACCAACATTTTTAATTACCCTCCATATTTTTCACTATCCGTCGGTAATTCCGTCGGCAACCTCACGCGGTCAGAGATGCATTTAGTGCACCGCCCCTTGGAATTTGCACAGTTCGTCGGTGATTTTTTCGGTAATATTACCCGTCAACAACTTACCGACGGAGTTTATTCCGTCGGTACCGTCGTCGGTGATTGTGGCATTTCAAGTAATTATTTTTGAACTCTCTGTGAAATGCCGACAGACTATTATCCGTCGTAGTGGCGTCGGTAATTGTGGCATTTTCAAGTAATTATTTTTGAACTCTCTGTGAAATGCCGACGGACTATTATCCGTCGGTATTGGCGTCGGTAATTGTGGCATTTTCAAGTAATTATTTTTGAACTTTATGTGAAATGCCAACAGACTATTATCCATCGATAGTGGCATCGATAATTGTGGCATTTTCATGTAATTATTTTCGAACTCTCTGTGAAATGCCGACGGATTTTTATCCGTCGGTATGGATGTTGGTAATTGTGGCATTTCAAGTAATTATTTTTCTATTTACCTTCTTGCAAACACTTAAATGATAAACTGTCCATCGCACAAAACAATAACAACAATGCTTAAACAATACATATTTCATGTTACAAAATATATCATCCATAATCTATATTACATTAAAAAAGGGTTATACATAGGGCTTCATTCTGATAGTTAGTCAGAATTTTCTTCTTCTTCATCATCAATTGAATAGTCATCACCTTCATTGCAATCTCAATATGGTCATCATCTTCATCGACATTTGCTTGTTCGGTAGAGCTCAAAACAACATTCAACTCCTCTGCGTCAACATTATCAAGACTATCATCGAAAACATGAAAATTTGAATTTTCTTCCAAGTCAATCGAATGAGCAACTCAATATGGTTCAACCAACTCACTAACTTGAAAGACTTCATCTCACACACTTGTGTCTTCGTTCTCATCCTGAACAAGCTCGACACGACCCCTAGGTTTCGTTTTTAAAATGGACAACTAATCCACTCTTGATCGATCCTTTCTAAAAGAAGGGGTGTATGTGTAATAAACTTGTTGACATTGCATTGCGAAAACAAAGACATCATTTGCGTTGCAGAGTATAGCTTTTGAGTTGATTTCGACCAGACCGAAGTGCGGATCAACTCTGATTCCTCTGTCAGTCGTGTCATACCAACAACATTTGAATAAAAGCACTATATTCTGCTCGCTATGATATTGCAGTTCGACGACCTCTACTAATCTACCATAGTAGTCAACTTCTAACTCACTACTAGTCGATCCCTTAACACAAACACCGCTGTTGTATATCTTTCTACCATGCTTCGGAGGACCACAACTACGCCAACTCATCAATTAACGGTTGAAGACAAACATCTATATTCCGGCCCGGGCTGCTCGGACCTGGTATGACCATAGATAAAAACATGAACTCCAACCTCATACACATCCCTAGTGGCAAGTTATAAACCGTCAGTATGACCGGCCAACAAGAATAAGGAGCAGCAAATGACCCGAATGGATTGAATCCGTCTGTACACAACCCAAGACGCACGTTCCTTGATTCATCTGAAAAGTGAGGATACACACTGTTAAAGTGTTTCTACGCTTCGCCGTTAAAAGGATGCACCATCACTCTATCAACCGCATCATGTGATTGGTGCCATGTCATGTGCTCAGCAATCCTTGGTGACATGAATAACCTCTGCAGTCTAGATGTGATTGGGAAGTATCGAAGTTTTTTATATGCCACTAGAGTCTTTCCCCTACCAGTTCTAGGTTTGTAACGAGAATGCCCGCCGCATATCATGCACTCGATCATCTCAGCATTTTCAAGGTAGTATAACATGTAGAAGTTAGGGCACATGTCAATTTTCTGGTATCCTAAACCGAGGGGTTTCGTCACGGACTTCGCAGCATAGAAGTTCTCTTTTAGCCTGTTCCCTTCAGGTAAAATGCTTATTGCCTATTCAATAATCTTGTCATACCCGGCCTCACTCAACCCTTAATCTGACTTGATGGTGAACACTGTGCTACGCCCGATAATTTATTGTGGTTCGTGCAGCCATCCCATAATGGTTCGTCAGAATCTTTCAACAAATCAAAAAACCTAGCTGCATCTGCATTAGGTTCTTTTTTTTATAATTGGACATTGACTAACATTACCTTGATTCATTCTTATTATATCCATAACCATATTCCTGTAAGGATTAGTGTTGTCATTTGCCGCTTCATGCACTTTGCTAGCACTAGAAGTTGACCCAACCACCATTTCTCCCATTCTCCTTTTACTAACAAATATTTCTTCATGTGCGTACCAACACTGGTAATTCTTTATAAACCCTTTGTGTAAAAGACACATCGTTACAACATCTGGATGCAGATACTTTTTATTTTGACACTTCCTACATGGACACCTAATACCACCTCCAGTAAAATTTCTGGGAATAGATGTTGTGAAATTAATAAAACCCTGAACCCCTTTACAATCATCCATCCTCCGCAATCCTTGGGGTGAATCTCGATACATCCATGAACGATCATTTATGACTTCTATCGAACCTCTATAAAATTATGATAACAACATGTATTAATTAACTATGTTAGGTAAATAAATTTGCAAAAATATTGGTTTACCTCAAGATTATCCAATAAACCAATTACAACTTCTCATAAATATTAAATATTCATTATCAATTATCAACGTCCATACAAATTAATAAATATATATAAATTTACAGAAATTACGACTCCGCAATACCATTGATAAAAATTAAAACGGACCCATTAAACAAGCTATTAATTATTTCAAAACAACATATGTAATTCGATAATTCAAAAAAGTTTCAACAATTTACAAACAAATACAATCTTACAAAATCTAAAACAAACCACAACTAGTATAAAATTATACATTCATATACTACAAGTTTGTTTGAGAAATAACAATAAAACATGTACATCTACTAAAAAAATAATAAAATTGACATTTAAATGTTAAAATTTAAAAAGATATAATTACATACAAAAACTGATAAAAATCCGTCGGTAAATTAGAACACGGATGTTGTGACGAGAAGACTTCAAGAAATATGACTTGTTGTGCTGAGAAAAGGGAGATTTTTTTTTGGGGGGGCTGGTTGTTTGCAGTTGGGGAGAGTTGGGATGGGAAAGAAGAAGGAGAAATAGGGGAGGAGAGGGTCGGTAGAGTGGGGATAAATTAACTTTTGCCAACGGATTCACCGACGGAAGTATTCCATCTGTGATTTCGTCGTCTGGTCTGACGGTAAACAGGGCAAGTCACCGTACGGAGCTACGTTTTGAATCCCTCGATGATTCCGTCGGCATTTTCATCGATGAATCGGTCATGTCGCTGTATGGAGCTGACGTTTTGAATCCCTCGGTGATTTCATCGGTAAAAAATACCTGCAATAACCTCCACGTCAGCGAACCGCCGTTTTTTTTATTCTCAACATTTTGTCTGTAATCCCGTTGGTATATACCGATGGAATTTGGTCGTCGGTATATACCGACGAGAGTACCGATGGATTAAATTCGGTTGGTAATGGCGACCTCAAATTACCGACAGAATTATTCTGTTGGTATTAAGCGAATTTCTGGTAGTGTATAAATGACAAAATATTAATTTACTCCCTAAATAATATCACATATATTACTTCAGGATAATTTTAGAAATTTATTCAATCAAGACCATACTTGATTTTTTTCTAGGTCCATAATTATGATTCTATATATAAATTACATTCTAGTCCTTCATTTCTAAAACTTGTTTACAATCAAGTTACACTTGATTAATCATCACAGTTTAATTTCTAACCAATGATTTTTATGTGTGTGACCCATTAGGTTCTTTAATAAGTTGACAAAAAAAAATCACATTTCTAAATAAAATAAGATTAAATTAATTAATTTATTATCAATTCAATAATTAATTGATTTATATTTGAAGATCAAGTATAAAATAATAACAATGTTTCATGACCCCCCAAATATTAGAAAAGTCAAAAGTGGTTTGACTTAACTTTCCATAGTTATTTTCTTAGTATAATTATTATTCTTTCATCAACAATATTTCAATTTAGACATTATAATATGAAGTGTGTTTACTCTGTCAAATTATATTTATTCTCAACATCATAGTTATTGATTATTTGAATAAGATTTGAAACTCTTTACAAGTCTTATTTCACATTGCGAAAGGATTTACAATCAATACTATTTAAAAATAAATGAAATATTTTTTTTTCACATAGGGTGATGAATTTTTTTTTATTACTCAAATGCCTTCATATAGTTCATGTTATATCCAATATATGCTCGTTTGTTACCTTTTATTATGACAACATGTAACACGATCGAAACATAACATTTTCTATATAAGATAACTTAGTGATCTCTAGTCTAATAATAACTTAAAGAACCATCATATAAGACTTTCTATAGACAAATGTAATCTTTCTATATAAATTTTTTATGTGGGCCAGTTCAATGTATATGTCATTTGACAAGTACCTATATATTAGTTCTAGATATCTCTTATAACTCAGCTTATGAGAACGATTGTTTCATTTTATAAAAAATAATATGTATCAGTCTCAGCAACTTTAATTAATATTCAATCTTAATAAAACATTAACTATAAATATTTAAAAATAATATTTTAATACAATAAAAATTATCTAATTATAAGAGTTTTATAATTTTTATTACAAAATTTTTGTTACTAGCATTTTCTTGTTATTTTAAATTAATTAAATATTATAAATAAATAAACTTTTATTAATAATTAAATATATTTACATGTAAAATTCTTCTCCCATCTCTAACGGATATCCAGTAGAAGGTTAGGACAGCGCTTTTCCGGGCAAGTACATAAGCTCCGGACAATCAATTCGCGAAGAGAGGGGGGGTGCAGAAGCCCCGTTAGAGATTTCAGATTTATCCGAGCTGATATTTTAAAAGATACAAGGGAGAAGGGCAGCCCCTCTCCTGGCACGGACTCAAGCTTAGGAGAACTATATTCCATATCTTCCAAAACCCAGATTTCAAGGTCTACAAGGGAGCAGGGAAATGTGCCTTCTTGAAAGGACTCAAGCTTGAGGCTCCTTCTTATCTTCATCTTGCCATGAGAGGTGAAGCACCAACGCTTCTTGCAGTCCCGTTCTTGCTGATCCAATAACTGAAGGAATTCAAGGGAGGAAGGCAGCCCTAGCAACGATTCAAGTTTAGGACAACTCTCAATCTTCAATCTGTGAAGAGAGGTGAGGTGCTGAAGCCCAATGTAGTCCAGAGATTCCAGTTTACAGAGATGAAGGTATTCAAGGGAGGAGGGCAGCGCCAGTTCTGATATGGACTCAAGTTTAGGGAAACTCTCGATCCTCAAATTTCTAAGAGAGATGAGGTGATGAAGCCCCTGGTATTCATGGGAGGAGCGCAGCATCTGTTCTGATATGAACTTAAGTTTAGGGCAACTCTTGATCTTCAATGTGTAAAGAGAGGTGAGGTGATGAAGCCCCATGTAGTCCAGAGATTCCAGATTTCTGAGATAAAGGAATTCAAGGGAGGAGGGAAGCGCTTGCTCTGATATGGACTCAAGCTTAGGGCATCCCTCGATACTCAATTTCTGAAGAGATGTGAGGTGATGAAGCTCCTTATAGTCTAGAGATTTTAGGTTTTCCAGACGATTGATTTCAAGGGTTGTAAGAGTAGAGGGCAACGTCTCCTCGTCAAAAGACTCCACCTCGTTCCCAGTAAATCTGAAGTATGAAAGAGAAGGGAGTGCTTGCAAACCACAAACCTTGAGTTTGATACAATCCACAATCCAAAGTGTGTTTAAATTGGAGGGTAAACCTCCTTCAGGAAACGAATCAACTTCTGGAAGTGAGATCAATTGCAAATTCTGTAGGGAAGGGAGGAGGGAATGCATGTTTTCCGGCAACGACTTCAAAGATGAGCAACCCTCTAACACAAGGCTTGTCAAATCTGGGGCAGCTAGTCCTCCTTTGGGGAAAGACACCAAATTACGACAGTGACTGATTGTCAGATGACAGAGAGCAGCGAGAGGTCTCTCGCCTATACAAAGGGAATCGAGATTGAGACAATGTTCAATGGTAAGTGTGGATACCTGGGGTAAAAGGTCTAGCTGGCAGCACTTAAATGAACTACATCCCTCGATTTTGATATCAGTGAAACAAGAAGAGGGACCCAAATGACTCATTTGCTCCATTCCCTTTAGCTGGGGATCTCGTCTAAAATGAAGGCACCGCCTGTGACTGGATGTTTCTGATATCCCAATTATACGACTTTCATCGCCCTCAGATACAGGCTGCGGACATTCTCGAATAAAAAGTTTCAATAAACAACGAAGGTGACTAGGCAAGGCATTTGTTAACTTGGGGCAATGTCTTATGCAGAGCTCTGCAAGATGAGGGAAAGCACCATCTACATCTGTATTCCATTTCTGCCAATTTTTCATCCCCTCAAACTTTAATTTTTTGAGGGATTTAAATGGCTTCTCCATCGAAGAGTCACTTCCATAGAACTCAGAGCTGACTTCCACGACTCCATCAAATCCTTCAATTTGGAGCTCTTCTAAAGATGGCAGCTGCCCCAATGATGGTAAGCGGATGCAGTTCTTACATCCAGAAAGTGTCAACGCTACCATATTTGAGAAGGAAGACTTTCCAAGCCAGCCTGGAAGCCTTGTACCCCCGTAACCAGTAATGACAAGCTGTTTCACATTTTCAGAAGGCTCCAATCTCTCAAGTACTTCTCTCTCGTGTTGTGTGTCATCCGTATTGCCATCCCATATCAACCTCAACTCCTCAATCTTCTTCTTACCCTTCAAATTGGCATCCAAAGCATCTTGAGTATTTGCAACATCTCTGAGATTCCGAATAGAAAGTTCTTTCCTTATATGAGAGAGCTTCCCCAGCTCTTTCATACCAGACCCACTCTCTTTTCCCACGACGTAATATTGCAAAGTTCGAAGCTTTGTGAGTTTCCCCATTTTTGGTGGCATCCCTTTCAAATTTGTCCCTTCAATATCAAGATGTTGTAAGTCGACCAAGTTGGAAATGTTGGCTGGCAACTCAATGAGATGTTGACATTCTGTTAACAATAAAGTTTGCAAATAGTACAAGGTGCACACACTTTCGGGCAACCGTTTAATTAATGTCTGAGAAAGGTCCAGGTGCCGCAAATGTTTTAAGTTGCCAATGGAATTGAGCAACTGAGAAGAAATATGTTCTAGATGACATAAAGATATCATTCGCAAACGCTTAGAATTTGGCAAGATGTCATTCGGTGCCTCAGTATCAACTTCCCCAAAAATATTCTGCGGAAACAAGGCGCGCAAATGTTGGACTCCATGAATACTACGAAATATCCAAGGTCCTTCGTCATATGCTTCCGCTGAAGTGATTGATAAATAACGAGTCCTTTCTGGAAGCGTGCATGAATGTTCACCCTCGAACCCAGAGCCCGATTCATTAATACCAAGCTTAAAGCAAAATTCTCCTGACGCGTATTCAGCTAAATCACTTATGATGTCATGCATGCTGAAATCTGATTGAGCATAAAGTGATTGCTGGAAAAATGACCTGGAGACAAGATCATCAAAGTATTTTTCACCTATATCTTCCATCTCCTCGACGCCTCTGGACTGAACTAAAAAACCTTGTGCCATCCATTCAGTGATTAATCCATCCTTCTCGAATTTATAACCCTTGGAAAATATTGCACAATAAGCAAAACAACGTTTGAGGTGTGAAGGGAGATAATAATAGCTCAATGTTAGAGCTGGAGGGATGTTTTCATTCGACAAACCCCACATCCTGCTCTTGGATATCTTCTCCCATTGCTTGACATCTCCCACGGAGTGCAAAAGACCCCCAAGAGTTTTCGCTGCCAGCGGCAAACCTTTGCACTTTCTCACTATTTCTCTGCCAAATGCTTCCAAGTGTGAGACTGCTCCAGAATTTACACCACTAAATGCATCCCTTGCAAACAACTTCCAGCAATCTTCATCGCTTATTACATTCAAGCGGTGAGAGGGGATGACAGTTTGCGTGACTTTTGCTACATCTTCATCCCGTGTCGTCACGACAATCTTACTTCCGTGCTCCACATACCGCAAAGGTAGCAGTAATTTATCCCATTCATTGTACTCGATGTTCCACGCGTCATCTAGAACAAGTAGAAGTTTTTTCCCTTTCACTGCCTCCATTAGAGATTCGTCTGGTTCTTTGGTGGGGCAAGTCCTTGCTTTGATCTTCTTAATAATATCCTTAATAATCCTGGCAACATCAAATTGTTGAGAAGTCCAGACCCAGGCTTTGAGCTCGAAGCACTCCTCTACCCTTCTGTCTTTGTAGATAAGCTGAGCAAGAGTGGTTTTACCAACCCCTCCCATGCCCACAATAGGAATCACACCTACATTTGCGCCATTTATATTGTTTTTTGTCAACAAGTACTCCATTATGGCTTCCTTATCAGCGTCCCTTCCATATACATGAGATTCATTAACCAGTGGAGTTGTTTTCTCTGACAATGGTCTCCATCCACCAGTACCTTCTATGTGGCGCAGATCACCTTTTCGTTTAAGTAAACGTTCAAGCTTCTCAAGGATCCTTTGTAACTCTGCTTCCATCCCTTTCATCCTTCTATTAGCTGGATTTAGAAGTGGAACCAGATTCCTTACCTGCAATAAGTTAACGCCATTAAATCGTTGATGCTAACTTAATATAAACATTTTCTTTCTACAGATCTTTTCAAGAATTTACAATTGTAAAATTCAAGTTTTAAAAAGATATTGATTAAATGTCATTAGTGATTTTCACAGCCCTTATCATATCATATTATATTATTTTTATAAATATAATGAAATTAATTTTTGTCTCAAATAAAAATATAATTTAATTAAAATTGACAAAATTTATATAAATAATTCAGATTTTAAAAATCCAAAGCCAATGTTTAGAAAACTAGTTAATAAATGAGAATTTGCAAGCGTAATTTCAGCACACACACGAAAAGCCAATAATATTAGTTGCATATATAATATACAATGAATACTCTTTAATTAAAACTCACAGAAAGACAACAGTCATGCCTAAAATTATCTTTTCCTCATTTACAGACATTTTATGAGGAAGCAAGGTCTACAAGTGCAAGAACTATGCTTACCCAATTGCTGTCAGGTCGAGGGGCATCAATGTCCTTGGATCGTAGATATTCATAATCAATCTCCTCCAATATGTCCTCGGCTTCATAGACAGCATGTTTAACATCATTAAGCCAGTTCTTCACAGCACGATTTGTAATCTGCTTCTCCTCCGCATCGTCGAGTAGTCCGTTGACAGTATTCAGTGTTTCATTCAGCTTTTCCAGAAGACCATCGTCGAGTTTTTGGCTTTTGAAGAAGCCCAGAACCTGACGAGAGGCCAACCTGTCGACCAAAACCTGAATGACAGGAGAGAGAAATGATCCTCCGATCAACTCCAGAGCCATGGTGGATTTTTGCAGAAAGGGTGAGGGTGGGAATACGTGAGAGAAAAAGAGAAGTGGAAAGCAGGAGCCTTGGTGGATTTTTGCGAGAGGGTGAGGGTGATTCTGTGAGAGAGAATGATGGTAGTAGAATGCTAATAAGCCACTGAATTGCATGATAACTCGTGGAAGCTGGAGAAACCGTTTGGGAACGCGGTGCAAACCGCGTTCCCAAAAACTTCAAAATGTTAATCATTATATTATATTAATAACAATATTATATTAATTATATTATATTTTATCAGCGCTCCACGATTAAGGAACCGATATGTATAAATAAATTTGTTAATCATTAATAAAAAGATAATTTTTGTGTTTAATACAATAAAGTTAAAAGTATATAAACAGTTAAACCGATAAAATTATTATGGATGTTAAAATTAAAAAGTTGGTTTTTCTAATAAAAAAACAAAAGATAAATGCATACAGAAATGTGTTAAATGCATACTGAAAATTAAGAGTTATTTAAATTAACGATAATATGGATGCATTAAATATTAGAATAGAGAAAATAGACAAAGGCAGCTCGACCGTTTTTATAATTAATTTTTAAAATAAATATTTAAAAGAGTTTGAATTATTTAAATTTTATTAAAAAAATATTTTTTTTGTCAAAATCTTCATCTCATATTTTTTTTAAACTAATTAAAATCAATATTCTCAAGAATTCTAATCATTCAAAGTAACGAGGAATATATATATTTTTTTGGTCAAAATTCCTTTTAATTGCGTGAAGGAGAGAATAAGAGAGCACGTAGGGTTCAAAGGAAAAAACAAAGAAAGAAACGCAAAATAATGGAAGCCTTCCTCCTTGCAATATTAAATTAATTATATTATTATATTTACAGTCGGTGTTAAGACTTTATTTTAATTAATAGGATTAAGATATTATCAAGTGAAGAATTAAGACTATATTAATTATCTTCAAGTGGACATCCATAAAATATTAATAGTAAGTTTTAATATCAAAACACTTTAAACTTTCCACGCATTTCTAGCTCATTTTTTGTCTTCATTCAACCTTTCGTCAGAGGTCTACGTCACGAGCAATGACAGGAGAGTGGAGTTCTTCAATAGATCGATCTAATTAATAGGAAGCCCACGGGAATTTGTAGAGGCAGCAGTGCAGGCAGGGGGGAGCAGGGCCCGGGGCCCCCAAGATAGATCGTGCTTGTAATCTTGCCAAACAGGTTTTCCTTTTAAATTTTATTTTTGTGCTTGTTCTGTCTTCTAGGTGGTTGCATTTCATGTATGGTTCCTTTCATTGAACAAGATACACACATAAATTATTTTCCAAGTTATTTATAATAATTTTACTTTATTTTTACAAAATTTAATTAATAGAATTTTTTTATTTTAAACAGGTGTTCTTATTACCAGTAATTAAATGTAACTTTACTTTTGATTTTTTATTTACTCTTAAAAAAAATATAAAGTCATTATCTTGTGTAGCCCTAATATAAATCTTGCAGCCGATAAAAACACAAATTATGAGTAAAATTTTTCTACAAAAAAATTGAAGCAGAGTTACCAATTAATTTATCTTTCATCAAATAAAATAAGGTAACCTAAATTTAAAATCTATTTTTGTTTTATTTTGAGATGTTTGTTAATAATTTGATGAGGTTTTTTTATATAATTCTACCATTTTTGCTAATTTTTTTCCTCAAATCTGCCAGTTCTACCAATTGTTTTTTGAATTCTTGTTATGGTGATTTTTTTCTAATTAATTAGATATATTTTATTGTTTTGTTTTGATTATACTTAGATTTTTTTTATGTTTTGTTTTAAGCAAAGCCATCAAAATTATCAATTTTTTCTCATGATATAAGTTTTGATTTTAGAACATGTCATCCAATCATGTACCCAATCATCCAAAGTTAAAGAACATGTCATTGATTGTTGATTTATGTCGAAGATTGGTTGAAACAGAAAAATCAACAATTTATCCGCTAGTTGACAGGTTGATTCGACTTATTTTGACTCTTCATGTTTCGACAACAACTACTAAATGAGCTTTTTCAGCGATAAAGATTGTTAAAACAAGATTTCACAATCGGATGGAGGATGATTTTCTTGTAAACTATTTGATTGTCTATATAGAAAAAGCAATTGTTGAAAGATTCACAATTGATATGATAATCGATGATTTCTATTTTATGAAAGAACGACAAGCACAATTAAAATAAATATATAAGAATTATTCTTTATTATTTTTTATTTTATTTCAAAGTTTATCAAACATAAATAATGCTTCGCTTTAGCTAATGTTTCTTATATACTTTGTATGTTTATATTTGATAGATATAAAGACTAACAACATTAAAGTGATGGATATATTGAAGATGAAATTAACTTCATTACTTTGACTCAATTTGGTATTGCTCCAAACCTTTTACATTATAATAAGGTCATTATATGTTTGTAGTAAGTTATTTGAATAAAACTAAATTATACAGATTTTGTTTTACAACTCATGTACAATAAATTAAAATAAATATTATATTTTATTATATTAATTTTAACCCTTCTAATAAATAATTCTAGCTCCGCCCCTTGCAACACCAATCAAGGGAGACAGCTGGGAAACTTGACCTCAAGGACCCATGCAATGTTATTAAACTCGCGAGTTGACTCATAAAATCGTATGATTTTACGAGTCAACTCATATATAACATGTAGAATTGGATTCAAAACTTGAAAATGAGCTAACTCGGTCAAACTCGGTTAAACTCGATTAACTCGGTCAACTCAGAACGAGTTTACGAGTTTAACAAAAGTTACAATTTACAAAATACAGTGTACTGTATTCTCCTTGAGTCCCTCCCGAGTCCCTGCTCCCCTTTCCCCTTCCTCTTTTGCCGTAGCAACACCACAACTTCCAGTCTTCCACACTATGTTAATCTCTCTCTCAAGAGCAACACCCAAAAAGCAGTCTTAGCTTTAGGTGGTTTTTCCAAGCTTGGCTTTGCTACGCAGGGTTTTCCCGTTGTACCATTCGCCTTCTGGGAGGAGCCAATTCTTATTATTTGGATCCCAAATGAGAGAGAGAGAGAGAGGGAGGGAGAGAGAGAGGGGTTAGAGAAAGGAAATGAAGAAGAGGATATTTTGGTAAGAAAAAGGCTGAAAACAGTGAGGCCTTATGTTTTGCTTTCCTTTTATACCAAGGCCACTTCGCCTTCAATTTATATAGTTTTATTTTAAAAAAATAATTATTAATTATGATGATTTAATTTAATTCTTTAAATGTCATTTCAACATTCGGTATCCTAAATTTTTTATTTATTTTGGCTAATATATAATTAACTCTCATCTAATTTAATATAAGACTTGATATAAATTATGATATGAATAAATAAGTTATTGGATTGACCGGTAAAATCAAGTTGAATTTAAATATAAATAAGTGTTTTATAGAAAATAAAAGAAGAGATAGATCATCATCAATTTTTTATATTAGTAGTAGTAGCATTAATGTTCACAATATCGATGCTGATATTAGTAGTAGTAATAATAATTTTTTAGATAGTAATTATTTTAATGAATATTTTAGGAATCATGAGGAAAATAAAGGTAATGAGGTTGTGTTTAGTTACAAGACACACCAACAAATTGTTTGTTTTAGGTTTGTTAATGAAATTCTATGGACATAATTGTGTTATATTGTATTGTTAAGTTATTTAAACCATGTATGAATTTTTATTTGAATCATGTATTTTAAGATGTTTGAATATTTGTATTGTTTATTTCACTTTTATTTTAATTGTGTTATATTATTATTTACTACTTGATTGGAATTGTTAATATATAATTAGTTAAAATATTTTATTTATAATTTTACCATCCGAGTTTATATTATATATTTCGTATGGTGTTAAAAAAACATTTTTAACAACCTTGGATTCAAGTATTAATTTTAATTTCTCCATGTCTTAGATCTATGACGGAGAAGGATTTAAAAAAGAATTATATTGCTCCTCCAAGCATCACTCTACCAAGTCGTTCCTCAAATCTTCTGAAGGAAAAGGATTTAAAAAAGAAGAGCAAAATTTATTAGCACAATTTTTTGACGTCGACTTGTCGTTTCATTTGTCCCGGAAACCCAATTATCTATGCTCGGTTAACGTTGGACGCTGGCGTTAAGAATCTCATGCTCCTCTGTTATGCAGAACCAGAACTCGAAAATAGTGAGCTGAGATACTTACTCTGAACGACAAACATGTTTGTAAATTAAGAGTGAAAGGAAAGTTGAAAATCACAGGGAGAGCCTTTGACACACACACACACACACACACACACATTTGAAAGCAAGCATAGGTTATGGAATACAAAAGTAAGCAAGAGTTGCAATAAATCTCGTAAGTTATGGATTGATTTGGTTCCATGAGGAGTAATATAACAATCAGCTTGATTAACTGTTTGGAATTATAATAGCGATAATAGTTTAAAGTATTTTTTAGTAAGAAATATATTAAAATATTTTTTTTAAAAAAAAAATTATTTTTGATATCAGTATATTAATACAAATTTTTAATTATTTTTTTTAAATAAAAAAATTATAAATTAATTTGGTTCCATATAATTGCATGCTTTGAAAAAGAAGTTGTTTTCGAGCATGTTTAATGTTGGTGTAACAACTAACATCATAAGTTTTATTTTGTTAAGAAGTTTTTTTTCCCTCAATTTAAATTTAAATTCCTTAGAATTAAACTACTAAAAACATATTCAGGATATTATTTTTTCATATAATGTTTGGTTTTTACTCTATTTTTATTAAGATTGTGGCATTTATTTATAACATAAACAAGCTCTTCTTTTATGTAGTTCTTCATGTTTTTCTTATTTTATTATTTATCTCTCATGCACATGTTTATTTTTTTTATTATATAATTAAATAAATAATAAATCATAATATTTTGACATTTTTCTTCTCTGAAATATTTATTTCTTGTACATCAGCTTATCAGAATCTTTAATGAAAAAACTTTCCTTCAATTAAAAATATTTAATTTTAAATCTATGCTACCTAAGAATACATGTCAAATGATAAATGGGTGAAAATATGTTATTGACGACTACATCCCTTTTAGCATTGAAAATAACATTTTAATTCATCCCGCAGCATATCACGCGGGCACAACACTAATTTTAATTATTAAAAGCTAGTTTTTTATATTTTTAAAATAAATTATTTTTTTATTTTTTTACTTTAAACTAATTTTTTTATGTTTTCAGTTTTTTTTGAAATATTAATATTAAAAATAAATTTTAAAAAATAAAAAAATATTATTTTAAAATATTTTAAAAAAAAAAATTAAAAAATAATCATTATACACTACTTTCAACCGATACAAAAGAGAACCTCCTTCCCTACTATTCTCAAACTGCTACCCCTGCTTGCTATTTGTTTTTTAAAATGAGTGGCCCAAAGCAATAGATATTCATATTTCATATTAGTGTGAGGATCAATCAGTTAATATATATTATTTTAGAATAATTAACTGCTAAAAAATTTCTAGGTTAAGTTAAGGGGTTTGTGACGGTTGGATATTGTGGTTGAAATTGTATTTGGGTATATTTTAAAATTATATTTAACTTGAAAAGTATTAAATTAATATTTTTTTTTAGTATTTTTTTATTGTTTTAATGTGTTGATATTAAAAATAAAATAAAAATTTTAAAAATAAATTTTGATATATTTTTAAATAAAAAATACTTTTTTAAAAAAATAAACTCATTTCATTTTAATTTTTTAATTGAGGTTTGGTTTTGGAAAATATTGGTTACGATTTGTAATTCAAAAGCAATGGAGGATTTTATAGTTTTGCACTTTCAAGTGAAAATTTGTAACGCCAAGAATCTTTAATTTCAGCATCCATTGAGTTCTTCAAGAATTTAGCACATGAACGCAAATATAAATAAATATATACATGGTTAAATTTTCTGTAATTAAAAAAAGCCAAATGTTTTCACCTGGGGCCATACTGAAATGACCGGCGAGATTGCCCGTCACCGTCACGGGCAAGAAGGATCCGACATGTACAATTGGCAGGACTCCCCGCCACCGTCATGGGTAGAACTGCATGTCACCGTCACGGGCTAAAAATGTTAATTTATAGGTGTTTTTCCTGCAAAAATACAGTTGTTTTTTCAAAATATATTTAAATAATATATTTTTTAATTTTTAGAATTTATTTTTAAAATCAGCATATTCAACAATATAAAAATATAAAAAGTTCTTTTAAAAAAATTAAAAAATTTTAATTTCTTTTAAAAACACTTTTAAAACAAAAAATTAAAATACAAAATGTATTTATAGAAAAATTTTATACAGAATCTTTTGCTTCTTATGGAAATAGATTAGCTAAGTAAATGAAAAAGTGACGTGGCATGTTCGTCAAGGAAAACTTTTGACATCATGCATGGTTGAGTACGTAGATCTTTCACTATTAATGTGATATTACCATTATGAGATTTATAAAGTGATTTTCAAAGTATATTTTGTATGTAAAAGCTTCGAATTAATTAACTTTATCACTATTAATGTTGGCATATAAATGCTAACGTTTGATTTAATGTGACGTGATTAAGATATACTTCATGTATACAAACTAATAAATATATAGGATAAAGATAATTATATAACTAAATTAATTAACTTTATCAAGCACATAAATAGAACTGACAGTAATGTCACACCCGGACATCGCGACGACTGATTAAAAATTAATCACAAATGGAATAAGAACAGATATCTGACATCTTGTTCTTTTAGGGGGAAAGGTCTTGTTTAAGGAGTCACCACCTAGTATTATGGTCACTAGGAACCCTAACTGGTCAATAGAGATTTTATGATCCGGGATTGGTTACGCGAAAGGGAAGATGCTATCACCCCTTAAGCGTCCTGCCTGAGGCAGGCTGCATTGCTGATTTTGTCTAAAATTGCTAAAGGTTTGTTTGTGTTCTGTTCTTATGGTCATCCTATAATATCCCCAACTCTGACATCATTGAATATTTACCTATGAATATTTCCAACTCTGGCGTTGGTAAATATTGTGCAATCCACAAAATACGGTATAATTTCTGACTCTGACGCCAGTGAACTATGAATATTTCCAACTCTGGAGTTGGTAAATATTGTGCAATCCACAAAATACGGTATAATCCCTGACTCTGGCGCCAGTGAACTATGAATATTTCCAACTCTGGCGTTGATAAATATTGTGCAATCCACAAAATACGGTATAATTCCTGACTCTGACGCCAGTGAATAAACCCACAAAAATCTGAATAAAAAAAACTATTTTTTTATTATGTTTTTTTATTTATTTATTTTGGGTGGGTCTGACCCAGCCTGCATGGCTGTGTAGACCCAACCTCCCCGGTCTGGTCACTGGCCTAAGCCAGTGACCCGGTTGAGGCAAGTGAATTATAGTTCAGTTGCTACAGTAGCAAGTGAACTATAATTCACAGCTACTAACGTGAATTGTAATACAGGAGGGGAAGCGACTCACTGACACTAGCGATGGCTAGAGCCACGGCCGGAAGAGAAAAGAGGAAGCTGACCCCGGTGGAGCAGGATCTTCTCCCGATCGAGGAACTAGTGGACGCTGGCAGGAAGAGCACGGTGGGGAGAGAGGAGTGGCTGTTGGAGCTTGTAGTCTGCTGATGTTCACTGCTGGTGCAAAGGCTGGCGAGAAGAGTGCTTCTAAGCGTTACTTCAATGGAGGCTAGACAGTCCATGGCTGCCATGCTGGAGCCTCACGGTTCTTGTGCATGAAGAAACTGCACCGCTGGAGGAAGGAAAAAAAACTACACCACACGACTTTTGCTGCTGCAGCTGAGTTCTGAGGAAAACTCTTCTCTGTTTTTGCAGCTGCCTGTGGCTGGAACCATTGGGTCTTCGGGTGCTGCTTCTCCGTTGCTCATGGTAGTCGGCTAGGGAAGAAAGAGAAATATTGCGGATGGGGGAAGAAGACCGTGTGTGGTCAGTTTGAGGGATCGATCGGTCGCAGAAAAAGGAAGTGAAAGGGCTGTCTGTGTATGGTTTCCTTCGGTTTCCCTGTGGCTGAGGATTGATGGGTGGAGGCTTGTGTTCTCGGTGAGGAGGCTGAGATGAAGGATGGTGGTTAACGGGGAGAGTGAGAGCGGGGAAGAGAGGCTGAAGGTCGGTGACTGGGAGGGAGAAAGACTTTTTATTTTTATTTTTATGAGGAGTTGCAGCTCCTTGGCGTTGAGATTGGCGGAAAGAAAATCAATGAATAGGAGCGTTTAATAGCTGGTTTGGGACCAGGGAAGAAGAGAGGAAAAAGCTGGGGGGAGGGTGCGGCGGCTAGTTAAGGATTCGGCCGCGCTCTTTTTTTTTTTATAAATGTTTTTTTTATTTTTTTTTATAGGGTTTCTACAATGGCCTTTTCCTGGGTTTTTTCCCTGTTTCTTTAGGGTCTCTCCCTAATCATCCTCTCTTCTTTTTTTCATACCCTGAAATCTGTATTTATAGTGTCAGAGTCCTTTCGCGTGTGAGAAATCAAGTTTCAATCAAACTCATTCTCTTCTTTGAAGTTTGAATTTGATTAAGAATCAAATTTGAAATCGGATAACGATCATTATCTTAAAAACAAGGATTATCTCGAAGATAAAGATTATCTTGAAGATAGGGATTATCTTGAAGATAAAGATAGAATGACAAAAACACATTGTAATCCTTAATTTTCACGGAAGTTTGACAAATCACACTTTTCATCGAAATAAATCTCTGATCTTTTAAATTTTCATTTTAAACCCTGTAAAAATTAAATTAAAAACCAAAGGGCCAAAATTGAGTTATGAAAATTAAAATATTAAGGATTCAACTCTTGTCCTTGAAGATAAATCTTCTGTAAATAGTTTTTTGAAATTATAACAACGTCATCTTGAGAAATCGCATGATGGATCGAGGTTTATGAACCGTTCAAATACTAGACTTAAATTCTCTGTATATATATATATATAAGTGGTAGGGATGGACTCGAAAGAACACTATTTACGTATTTGTATGATTATAAATGATAGAGGGTAACTCAAATCATTAAGAGATTGAGCTTCAACTTATATTTTAGTTTAATTTATTTAATTTTTTAGTTGAAATTTATTAATCATACATTATTTTTTGGATTTGATTTAATTATTGTTTTTACTATTTTATTTAGTGGGCTATAAGTTTAATTATATGTTATAATCAGGGTTTTAGTCTTTATCAGTTTTTTTTCTCTTTCTTTGATTTTTTTTTCTCTTCTTTAACTTTAAATCTCTTTTACAATGGCCTTTTCCTGGGTTTTTTCCCTGTTTCTTTAGGGTCTCTCCCTAATCATCCTCTCTTCTTTTTTTCATACCCTGAAATCTGTATTTATAGTGTCAGAGTCCTTTCGCGTGTGAGAAACCAAGTTTCAATCAAACTCATTCTCTTCTTTGAAGTTTGAATTTGATTAAGAATCAAATTTGAAATCGGATAACTATCATTATCTTAAAAACAAGGATTATCTCGAAGATAAAGATTATCTTGAAGATAGGGATTATCTTGAAGATAAAGATAGAATGACAAAAACACATTGTAATCCTTAATTTTCACGGAAGTTTGACAAATCACACTTTTCATCGAAATAAATCTCTGATCTTTTAAATTTTCATTTTAAACCCTGTAAAAATTAAATTAAAAACCAAAGGGCCAAAATTAAGTTATGACAAGTAAAATATTAAGGATTCAACTCTTGTCCTTGAAGATAAATCTTCTGTAAATAGTTTTTTGAAATTATAACAACGTCATCTTGAGAAATCGCATGATGGATCGAGGTTTATGAACCGTTCAAATACTAGACTTAAATTCTCTGTATATATATATATATATAAGTGGTAGGGACGGACTCGAAAGAACACTATTTACGTATTTGTATGATTATAAATGATGGAGGGTAGCTCAAATCATTAAGAGATGGAGCTTCAACTTATATTTTAGTTTAATTTATTTAATTTTTTAGTTGAAATTTATTAATCATACATTATTTTTTGGATTTGATTTAATTATTGTTTTTACTATTTTATTTAGTGGGCTATAAGTTTAATTATATGTTATAATCAGGGTTTTAGTCTTTATCAGTTTTTTTTCTCTTTCTTTGACTTTTTTTTTCTCTTCTTTAACTTTAAATCTCTTTTGTCTCATATCAAATTTGGTATTAGAACATTGTTTTTGGGTGGGATTAGAGTTGTTTTCTTCACTTGTAGTCATGATTTAGAAGAGGGAGAGGAGGCATAGAACATGTGTGAACCAAAAAGGTATGCACATTGGAGAAGAAGAAGCTTATGAGAGAGGATGGAGGTGGTGATGCTGCAGCTCGTCTTTTTTTTCTTAAACAAACCGATGGAGAACACATGAGGTGAAAGTGTGTTGTTTCTTCTGTCAGTGAGGGTTTTTTGATCGATTTTTGTCCTTCCGTTGCTCTCTTTATGATTTCTACATTGATTTGAATATTTTTTGCTTATGCATTTGCCATTGAAACCAATCTTTTTGTTTTCACTATGTTTTTATGTTTTGTTCACAAGAGGACCTTTAATGATGAATAAAGGATGTTTTTGGTAAGATTGATTTGGTTGTGGCATGGTATTGCAAATGCATGTGCAGTTTTTTCTGCCTTTTAGGCAGGTTTGGACGTGATGATGCAGGTGTCTAGTTTTTTTATTTTCTAGTTTTGTTTGGAACCAATGTTTGATACGTGCGGTTAACACTTATATTACATATAGTTTTTATATTTTTATTGTGTTTTTCTACAGTTTTTTTAATTTTTATTTTATAAAAATAGTATTCATTGCTATTTATCTCTAATCATTTTATTTTATTTTATTTTTATATAAAACTTAGCACTATTTCTTTTGATATTTTTAAATCCTTCAACTAATTAGATATTGTTTCGATTTTATTCCTCTTTATTTGATTTTTAATTTTTAGTATCGAATTTGATCTCTATTTTTTTTTACTTATATTTATTATGTTTTGAATTTTTTTTATTGGTTTTTTTTAAAGATTTCATCACTTAGCTTTTTTTTTTGACATGGCTTTTAAAGGTTTGCACGGGTTGATTTTGGTTTCTTAATGATAGAAATTTATTTTTTTCAATTTTATTCTTCAATATTTAATTTTTATGAAATTGGTTTTCATGTTTTGTTTTTTCTTTCCTTTCTATAAGATTATTTAAATTATATACTCGTGGTTACATAGTTGACTCAGATATTTTATGTTGCTTTTTTTACTAAGTTTCTTGCCTCAACTTTTTTATACAGAGAATTTTGTTATGTTGTTTTTTATATGGTTAGTCCCAACATCATGATCATGAGTTTTAAAGGTTAATGATCTTTTTTTTTTAATTTCACCCTTCAACGTTTATTTTTTATATAGTTGTTCTTTGTGCTTTTCTCTGTCACTTTACTTTCAATAAGGTTATCCCGATCTGTTTCCATGGTCACGGGGTTAGCGAGTTAACCCTGGTTGATTCATATTGTTTTCATGTTTTTTTTTTATTGAAAGTTTCATGCCTCGATATTTTTTTATTGAGAAATTTGTTTTGTTGTTTTTTTGGGTTTGACTCATACATGAGTAGTCTTGGTCTCATGATCACAATTACAAGTTTCAAATATTAACATGATTTGACTCTAGTATTTTTTTTTTAATTTCATCCTTCAACATTTAATTTTTCTGAGAGTTGGTCTTTGTATTTATTTTCTTTCACTTTCATCTCTATGGGTTTATTCCAATCATATGCCAATGGTCGCAATGTTAGCGGATTAACGAGGGTTGACTCATATTTTTTTTGTTTTTCTTAATTATTTTTTTAAAAAATTCATCATTCAACATTGAGTTGTTTTATAATTAAGCTTCATGATTTGATTTTATTTGCTTTCATTTGTGATTTTTTTTACCTTTTATTTGCATAGATAATTGTTTGATTAAATAAAAAAATATTCTAAAAAACAAAGTTATTAAACATAGCTGAATGCATGAACCTGATGTGAAATCAAGTATTCTTGTGTTATTTTAATTTCATCCTTCAACATGTAATTTTTTTTGGAATTGGTATTTGTGCTTCTTTTTTTTTTACTTTTTTTTCTATAAAATTATCTCAATCATGTCACAAGGTTATTATATTTATATAGTTTGACCCATGTATTTTTTAAAAAAAAAAATCTAGGAAATATAATTGTTAAACACAACTAAATGCATGATTCATATTATAAGATTAAATATCTCAATTTTAATTATTTTTTTATGAAATATTGATCTAATTACTAATGTATGTAAAGATATTTCTATTTATTATTGAAAAATATTTTATATTAAAAATGTATTGTAAAACCTATTTATTAAATTTAATTATATAACTAATCGCTCGGCCGCGGAGCGCGGGTAAGATACATGGTCTAACTAATGCAACAACTCGGTTCTACAAAAGGACAACCACTAATATCAGGAACTAGGGGTAAGGACAGCTCTTCTGTTGGCAAGTACTCAAGCTTAGGACAATCCCGGATAATCAATTTGCGAAGAGAGGTGAGGTGCTGAAGCCTCATTACAGATTTCAGATTTATCAGACCTGATATTTTAAGAGATACAAGGGAGGAGGGCAGCTCCTCTCCTGGCACGAACTCGAGCTTAGGAGAATTACAGATATGTAATTTACGAAGAGAGCTGAGGTGCCGAAACCCCTTATAATCCAGATCTTCCAAATCCTGGATTTCAAGGTCTTTAAGGGAGGAGGGAAGTGTGCCTTCTTGAAGGTACTCAAGCTTAAGGCTCCTTCTTATATTCATTTTGCGAAGAGAGGTGAGGTGCCGAAGTTCCTTATAGTCCCGGTCTTGCTGATCCCATAACTGAAGGAATTCAAGGGAGGAAGGCAGCCCCTGCAACGATTCAAGTTTAGGACAACTCCCGATCTTCATTTTGTGAAGAGAGGTGAGGTGCTGAAGCCCAATGTAGTCCAAAGATTCCAGTTTACAGAGATGAAGGCATTCAAGGGAGGAGGGCAGCCCCTGTTCTGATATGTGCTCAAGTTTAGGGTAACTCTCGATACTCAAATTTCTAAGAGAGGTGAGGTGATGAAGCCCCTGGTATTCAAGGGAGGAGGGCAGCACCTGTTCTGATACGAACTCAAGTTTAGGGCAACTCTTGATCTTCAATGTGTCAAGAGAGGTGAGGTGATGAAGCCCCACGTAGTCCAGAGATTCTAGATTTCTGAGATAAAGGTATTCAAGGGAGGAGGGAAGCGCCTGCTCTGATATGGACTCAAGCTTAGGGCAACCCTCGATACCCAATCCCTGAAGAGAGGTGAGGTGATGAAGCCCCTTATAGTCCAGAGACTTCAGGTTTCCCAGACGTTTGATTTTAAGGGTTGTGAGAGTAGAGGGCAACGTCTCCTCGTCAAAAGACTCCACATCGTTCCCACTAAATTCGAAGTATGAAAGAGAAGAGAGTGCTTGCAAACCACATACCTTGAGTTTGATACAATCTTCAATGCAAAGTGTGTTTAAATTGGAGGGTAAACCTCCTTCAGGAAACGAATCAACTTCTGGAAGTGAGATCAATTGCAAATCCTGTAGGGAAGGTAGGAGGGAACGCATGTTTTCCGGCAACGACTTCAAATATAAGCAACCCTCTAACACAAGGCTTGTCAAATCCGGGGCAGCTAGTCCTCCTTTGGGGAAAGACACCAAATTAGGACAGTGACTGATTGTCAGACGACAGAGAGCAGGGACAGGTCTCTCGCCTATACATAGGGATTCCAGATTGAGACAATGTTCAATGGTAAGTGTGGTGACCTGGGGTAAAAGGTCTAGCTGGCAGCACTTAAATGAACTACATTCCTCGATTTTGATATCAGTGAAAAGACGGGGATCCAAATGACTCATTTGCTCCATTCCCGTTAGCTGGGGATCTCGTCTAAAATGAAGGCACTTGGGTGGTTGATCTGGTAAGTAGTAGCAATAATAGGACGACGTACGACCAGTTATACGACTTTCATCTCCCTCAGATACATTGATTTCTCTGAGCAGGGGAGCCTCTGGAATTGAAACCACAAGCTGCGGACACGCTCGAATCTCAAGTATCAATAAAGAAGGAAGGTGATTAGGCAAGCCATTTGTTAACTCTGGACAACCTGCTATCAAGAGATTTTCAAGATGAGGGAAAGCACCAGCTACATCTGTATTCCATTCCTGCCATTTCTTCATCCCCTCAAACTTTAATGTTATGAGGGATTTAAATGGCTTCTCCATTGGAGGGTCACTTCCATAGAACTCAGAACCAACTGCCACGACTTCATCAAATCCTTCAATTTCGAGCTCTTCTAGAGATGGCAGCTGCCCCAATGGTGGTAAGAGGATGCAGTTCGTACATCCAGAAAGAAGCAACGTTACCATATTTGAGAAAGAAGAGTTTCCAAGCCAGCCTGGAAACGTTGTACCCCCGTAACCAATAATGGCAAGCTCTTTCACATCTTCAGAAGGCTCCAATTTCTCAAGTACATCTCTCTCGTGTGGTGTGTCATCCGTACTGCCATCCCACGTCAACCCCAACTCCTCAATCTTCTTCTTACCCTTCAAATTGGCATCCAAAGCATCTTGAGCATTTGCAACATCTCTGAGATTCCGAATAGAAAGTTTTTTCCTTATGTGTGAGAGCTTCCCCAACTCTTTCATGCTAGACCCGCTATCTTTTCCCACGATGTAAGATTCCAAAATTCGAAGCTTCGTGAGTTTCCCCATTTTTGGTGGCATCTCTTTCAAATTTGTCCCTTCAATATCAAGATGTTGTAAGTCGACCAAGTTGGAAAGGTTGGATGGCAACTCCATGAGAAGTCGGCACTCCTTTAACAATAAGCTTTGCAAATAGTACAAGGTGCACACACTTTCGGGCAACCGTTTAAATACTGTCTGAGAAAGGTCCAAGTGCCGCAAATGTTTTAAGTTGCCAATGGAATTGAGCAACTGAGAAGAAATATCTTTTGGATGACATAAAGATAGCATTCGCAAGCGCTTAAGATTTGGCAAAATGTCATTCAGTGCCTCAATATCAACTTCCACAAAAAACTTCAGTGGAAACAAGGCGCGCAAATGTTGGACTCCATGAATGCTACGAAAAATCCGAAGTCCTCCGCCATATGCTGCCGCTGAAGTGATTGATAAATAACGAGTCCTTTCTGGAAGCGAGCATGAATGTTCACTCTCCAACCCAGAGCCCGATTCATTAATACCAAGCTTGAAGCAAAATTCTCCTGACACGTATTCAGCTAAATCACTTATGAGGTCATGCATGCTGAAAAAAGAATCACCAGTGGATTGCTGGAAAAGTGACCTGGAGACAAGATCATTAAAGTATTTTTCACCTATATCTTCCATCTCCTCAACGCCTCTGGGCTGGACTAGAAAACCATGTGCCATCCATTCAGTGATTAATCTATCCTTCTTGAATACATAATCCTTGGGAAATATTGCACAATAAGCAAAACAACGTTTCAGGTGTGAAGGGAGATAATAATAGCTCAATGTTAGAGCTGGAGGGATGTTTTCATTCGACGAACCCCACATACTGCTATTGGATATCTTCTCCCATTGCTTGACATCTCCTACGGAGTGCAAAAGACCCCCAAGAGTTTTCGCTGCCAGCGGTAAACCTTTGCACTTTCTCACTATTACTCTGCCAAATTCTTCCAAGTGTGAGACTGCTCCAGAATTTACACCACTAAATGCATCCCTTGCAAACAACTTCCAGCAATCTTCATCGCTTATTACATTCAAGCGGTGAGAGGGGATGACAGTCTGCGTGACTTTTGCTACATCTTCTTCCCGTGTTGTCACGACAATCTTACTTCCGTGCTCCACATACCGCAAAGGTAGCAGTAATTTATCCCATTCATTGTACTCGATGTTCCACGCGTCATCTAGAACAAGTAGAAGTTTTTTCCCTTTCACTGCCTCCATTAGAGATTCATTTGGTTCTTTGGATTCATCTGGTTCTTTGGTGGGGCAAGTCCTTGCTTTGATCTTCTTAATAATATCCTCAATAATCCTGGTGACGTCAAATTGTTGAGAAGCCCAGACCCAGGCCTTGAGTTGGAAGAACTGATCTACCTTTTCGTCGTTGTAGATAAGCTGAGCAAGAGTGGTTTTACCAATCCCGCCCATGCCCACAATAGGAACCACAACTAAATTTGGGCCATCTGTCTTGTGTTGTGTCAGCAAGTGCTCCATTATGGCTTCCTTATCAGCGTCCCTTCCATATACATCAGGTTCATTAACCAGTGGAGTTGTTTTCTCTGACAATGGTCTCCATCCACCAGTACCTTCTATGTGGCGCAGATCACCCTTGTGTTTAAGTAAACGTTCAAGCTTCTCATAGATCTTTTGTAACTCTGCTCCAATCTCTTTCATCCTTCTATTAGCTGGATTTAGAAATGGAACCAGATTCCTTGCCTGCAATGGTGGACTAAATATATGAGATAGAATTCAGGATAACATTATAATTTTTTAATATCAAAACATAAACATTAAGATTTTTACATCTAGAGAATTAATAAGTTTTCTTTCTACAGATCTTTTTCAAGAATTTACAATTGTTGATGCTAACTTAATGCACGCAGTAAAATTCAAGTTTTAAAAAGATAGTGATTAAATGTCTAGAAAACTAATTAATAAATGAGAATTTGCAAGCATAATTACGCCATAGACACCAAAAGCCAATGATATTAGTTGCATGCATAACAATGAATACTCTTTAATTAAAACTCACAGAAAGACAACAACCATCCCTAAAATTATTTTTTCCTCGTTTACAGACTTGAGAGCATACATGAAAGTTAAAAAAAAAAAAAAAACATTTTATGAGGAAGCAAGGTCTATAGGTGCAAGAACTTATGCTTACCCAATTGCTGTCAGGTCGAGGGGTATCAATGTCCTTGGATCGTAGATATTCATAATTAATCTCATCCAATATGTCCTCAGCTTCATACACAGCGTGTTTAACATCATTAAGCCAGTTCTTCACAGCACGCTTTGTAATCTGCTTCTCCTCCGCATCGTCGAGTAGTCCGTTGACAGTATTCAGTGTTTCATTCAGCTTTTCCAGAAGACCATCATCGAGTTTGTGGCTTTTGAAGGAGTCCAGAACCTCACGAGAGGCCAACCTGTCGACCAGTACCTCAACGAGAGCAGAGAGAATTGATCCTCCGATCAACTCCAGAGCCATGGTGGATTTTTGCAGAAGGGGTGAGGGTCGGAATATGTGAGAGAAAAGGAGTAGTGGAAAGCAGGAGCCTTGGTGGATTTTTGCGAAAGGGTGATAGAGTGATTATGTGAGAGAGAATGATAAGCCTTGGTGGTCTGTTTCATTCAATATTTGGACGTGTAAGTGGCCTGGAGTAAACTGGTTAACATGTTGGGTAAACCTGGAACTCGGGTGGCCCAATAAAAACTTGATAGAGATTCTGTTTTTATTAAATGTGTTTTTCTTTTATTTAGAGATTTTTTTTATATATTTTCAGTTTTTTTCTAACTCATTTCAAGTTCAGTATATAAATATTAGAAAAATATTTTATTTTTGTAATGTAAAATTTGAAGTCTTTTAGTGTGTGTATGTGTCTATATATTTATTCTATATTCACAATAAAAAAGTTAATGGTTATTCAATGTAGGATAGAAAACCTTTTTTATTTAAATACTTTAACTTAAAAGAATAAGATAGTATCTTTTCAATGTGGAATAAAAAACATTTTGAAATAATCTTTTAAATTTAATTGTTTACAACATGTATAGCATATATCCATATGGATTATTTCTTATTTTTTCATATAAAATATTAAAATCTCAAATATTTTTTTAAAATTTTTCTTGGTTGACCCGAGTCAACTCGTGTAAACCAGGACTTAGCCCATTAGTCGGGTTAACTCCTAGGCTGGGTTTGATAGCTATGGTTGCCATGAAAATATAGCTTTAAAGAATGCAATTGAAAAGAAATAAAGTAATGTGACTGGTTAAAAAACCAAAAAAATAGATAAAACCTCCTCTTTTTTATTTTGTTTAGGGCCACTTTTAAAAAATATTAATTTTTTTTGTTATGTGTTTAAAGAAAAATTTATGGACACTAAGATCAGTATTTTTTGTTCTTGAAATACAACTCACCAAAATACTTTTCTTTTTATCTAACGACTTTCTCTTTATACTCGTAACATCAAGGAATTAAAATGTGAGGAAAATAAAGTTTTAGAATTAAATAAATAGCTAAAACTACGAGGATAAAAGAAAAAATTTTAGGAACCCAAATGAACTTTTATGAGAATTTCAAGGACCAAAACTCAATATTCAGATAGTGAAACGAGTGGGAAATGAAGTTTACGGTTAAAATGTAAACACATAAAACTACTAGGTTCAAAAATATGTTTTGTTAAAAAAAACTTCATTTGGTATTACTCTTAGAAGGTATTTGGTATAAGGCTTAAAAATATGGTTGAAATTATCACATAAATAATTATTATTATTATAAGAGCAAATTTAAAAAGTGTAAATGTTGGTTTTTTAAAATGACTGATGTATTTACAAATTAAATAGTTAAATAGTTGTGAAAAAAAGAGAGAATAATTTAATAATTAACTTCAACTTTTCCATTAATTAATTAAGATCTAAAAAATCCAAAAATTATAATTTTTTAATATAAAGTTAAAAAATTTACATATATTATAAAAAGATATTTCATAAAATTCTATATATATATATATATATATATATATATATATATATTGCATATATATATATATATAAAATTCACAATCGCTCATTGCAAGACTTCATATAGTGAAAACATTGTAGGATCTTTTCATTATCAACACTTTTAAATATATCTTTATTGATATAAGTAACCACACAATCATTCAACAAATCACCCCTAATTTGATCATGTAATCGATTTTTAACCAATTTGAATGCTAAAAATATTTTCTTTATTGTTGCAGTAGCCACTGGTAAAATTAATGCTAATTTTATCATGCATTATATGTTAATTATTAAATTTATTACTTATATACTAAAATACGTTGGATTTTCACTATGTATTTGTTACTATGCAAAATTTTGTTTTTTTTTTTTCAGTTTAGTCATGGCAGCCAGGTCCAAGATGTTGGGGTCTGGCATGATTGCGAGACCCAATCACCAGACCCTAGGTCTGGTAGTCATGTAAGATCCAAGGCTATTGGGTCTGATATGGCCGTTAGATCCAAGGATATACCTAACATCTTGGGTCTGACATGGTTGTTATCATAGTTATCAAACTCAGCCCCGCTTGACGGGTCAACCCAGGACCCGGGTAACTCGGGGCCTTGGTTGGGTCTGTTTCATTCAAAATACAACTCTCCAAAATCAACATTTTTTGTTCTTGAAATACAACTCACCAAAATACTTCTCTTTCCTCTCTTTTTTCTAGCGACTTTCTCTCTATAATCGCAACATAAAGGAATTGAAATGTAAGGAAAATAAAATTTTAGAATTAAATATAAATACCTGAAATTATAAGGATCAAAAATAAAAATAAAAACTTAAGGAACCAAAATGTACTTTTATGAGAATTGCAAGGATCAAAACTCAATAGTCAAAGAGTGAAACGTGTGAGAAATGAAGTTAACGGTTAAAATATAGATATATGAAACTATGAGGTTCAAAAATATTTTAAAAAATTTCATCTGGTATTACTCTTAGAAGGTATTTGGTACAAGGCCAAAAAAACATTGGTGAAATTATCACATAAATAAATAATTATTATAATAGCAAATTTAAAAAGTGTAATTGTTGGCTTATAAAAAAGACTGATGTTCTTACAAATTGAACGGTTAAATACTTGTGAAAAAAAATAAAAAAGGAGAATAATTTAATGTTTAACTTCAACTTTTCCATTGATTGAGCTTGTCTTTTGAAAAAGCCTAGAACCTCAGGAGAGGACAGCCTGTCGACCAAAACCTCAATGACAGCACAGATAATTAACCTCTACTCAACCCCAGAGCCATGGTGGATTTTTGCGGAAGGACGACAGTATCAAAAGGACGGGAGAGAAAAAAAAAGGACAATAGCAGAAGCCATGGTGGATCTTCGCGGACGGTGTGAGAGAGAAGGCCGTAGAAAGCAGAATCCAATGAATTGCATTAAGAGAACAACCATATAGACTTTTAAAGGAAAAGAAAAGACAAGAAGATTCATGGAAGCCGGTTTTAAACTTCCTAACAATATTAAATTATTTATATTATATTCACACGAGGTAAAATTACTAACCACAACCTTCTTGGCCTCCACTAATTTCTGAGCAAGATCATTGATTCCTTTTTATCTTTGGAAATTCTTCACAAGATCTCAGGTTAAGAATATAAGTTTCGAGTTGATTATAGATTGTTACAAGCTTAACAATGTAAGCCGGCCGTGCTGGCATCCCTGACTGTTTGCCGGGGATCATTTTGTAATGATATTCTCTTCAGAAGTAATCATTCTTCTCTACTGTCGGCTAAGCATCGCATCTGATGTTCTCTGAACGTGAATCTACAATGGCCTTTGGGCGGCAATTTGGGCCCTACTTATCATCGAGAGGTCCATTCCTACCATCTATTTGAAATCTGTGACATCCCACCAGTTCTTGAAAAGAATGGTGCAATGCTGAACCCTACCTGTCTATGAATTGTTAGGAGATGGGGTCAAGATTTCTGAGTCATGAAGTTGTCGATTTTTGCGAAAGGGTGAGAGAGAGAATGATAGTAGTAGAAAGCTAATAAGCCATGATGGGAATTCGGGGACTTTAAAGGAAAGGAAGAGACAAGAAAACTCGTGGAAGCGGTATGTATAAATAAATTTGTTAATCGAATAATAAAATTTAAAAATATATAGACAGTTAAACCGTAAAAATTATTATGGATTAATTATCTTCTTGTGTACATCCATAAAATATTAATAATAAGTTTTTAACCTATGCTATGCCATTCAGATACTGATGATAATTAATATCAATGGAGAGAACAAAACCTAGTGGACAACCACACAAATTGATAAACAGGTTTTTTTTTAGTAACGTAGTATATCCTTCGATAGTGGGCTATTTATCTATCATTGACCTATTATATCTTTATTTAAGTCAATTTTATTTAAAATATATGTTAAATTTTAAATATAATCTTCTAGTTTTGCATGTAACAGACACATGACAAATTGGAGTGAGTTTACATGAGAAGAATGATAAATTATAAATTTAATATATATTAAAGAATAAAATTAACTTAATTAGATATATAGAAATAGATCAAAGAAATATTTTATAATATAAGAACATATCAAGTCATTAAACTTTATTTATCTAGCTAAAATGTTGTTGCTTTTAGCCGCCGTTCTCTCTTTCAGAATTTCATAGTGAGGATTATATATATATATATATATGAAAAAAAGCAACAATAATATATAGAAAATGATTATAAATTATAAAATGATTTTATAATTTTAGCGACAATAGTGTATAGAAAATAACGATTCTAATTTGAAGAAAAAATAATTTATTTATATCTATTTATCATTTTAATTAATGTTTTTTTTCCAGTTTCCTTTTTTTTTCTATCTAATCTATTGTATGGGATCGCATTTAAAATCATGTTTTTTTAAAATTAAATTTTTTATATTAATTTTTTTATATTTTTTGTTTTGTTTTGATTTGATGTATTAATATCAAAAATAATTTTTAAAAAATAAAAAAATATATATATTTAATATATATTTTAAAGAAATAACTACTATTATATTTTTAAATAGCCCTTCAAAGCAAATGGTGATAGCAACGATATTGCTTACACATTCGAATTAATCACTGTGAACACATAGCTTGGCTCATCGGAAGCACCATGTTAATTTCCAAACCCACTAATGATGCGCCGCCGTGGATAGCAAAGATGAGTTAATTTTAGGACTTTTGACTATTCTTCGTGTCTGCAGAGTCAACGAAGCCACTTTCAAAGTCTTCTGAACAAGACAAACTCTATTTATGGCATTGATGCATACCTACCGTCCTTTGGTTTTTCTTTGATGCATACCTACCGTACTTGTTAAGTTTTGATGGTGAGTATGGTAATAATTATTTTTTATTTAAAAAAATAAAAAATTATTTTTTATATTATTACATTAAAATAATTTAACAATACTAAAACAATATTAATTTAAAGCAAATTTTATTTAAAACAATCATAAAACATAATTCTTAATATAAAAACAAATTCATGTATATATTACCAATGTGGAAATCCAAAGAATATATACGACCGTGCCCTTTCATTTTTCCATGCCAAACGCTCCCCTGAGCTACCGTTCTCTACTTCTCTTCTTTGGTTTCTTGGCTGGGGTTTTATATCTAAGTGGATACGTGCATGTCCCTTACATAAGGTCATTTTTGTTTCTGGATGTAAAAGTATTTTTGAAAAAAAATTATATTTTTTCATTTTTATTTCAAATTAATTTTCAAAATGAATCTTTAATTTTGGCATTCACTGGGTTCTTCAAGAATTTAGCACATGATGCACTTGAGGGTCTAGCTGTTGTGGTCAATCGTGTGACTTGTTCCGCTCCCGTCCCGGGTTCGACCCTCTATGTGCACGCCTGTCACCTCCGCGGTGCCTTACCTGCTCCTGGGCTTGCAGGATGTCCAGCGGGCTGTGGGGAATAGTCGTGGTGCGCGTAAGCTGGCCCGGACACCCCACGTAAATAATAAAAAAAAGAATTTAGCACATGACATGTTAAGTTTTCAGTAATTAAAAAAAAAGGCCAAATGTTTTCACCTCGGGACACGCTGAAATGATAGGCAATATTAAATTCATGGAAGCCGGTTTAAAACTTCCTAACAATATTAAATTATTTATATTATATTTAGGGCTGGGTCACAAAATAAAATTAAAAAAAATATTTTAGAAGGCAAAGATTTCAGTTATTTTATTATTTGAGCTGAAACTATAAATATTATTAAAAAAATATTGACAAGAACATTTTCTTACAAGGCCGGGTCCTGCCAGCCCCGGGGCTCTGCCACTGATTATATCAACACTTGTGCTTAATGTATTAATCTTTTTTTATCAGCATGATTAAGGCATCATCAAGTGGATTAAGTCTGGATTAATTATCTTCAAATGGGCATAAATAAGATATTTCATCTATGCCATTAAGATGAAGGATGGACTCCAGTTTTAACGTATAAAATAATATAAGTATATAATTAAATTAATTAAGATTTAAAAAATCTTAAAATTATAAATTTGTAATATATATATATATAAAGATGATTCATGAAATTCTTTTTTATATAATTTATAATTGTTCCTTGCAAGATTTTATATGTTGAAATATAGGATTTTCTTATTATTATCACTTCTCAATATATCTTTTTCGATATAAGTAATCATAATCAAACAATCATTTAATTAATCATCTCTGATTCGATTGCGTAATCAATTTTTAATCAATTTCATCGCTGAAAATATTTTATTTTCTAATGAAATAGTTTGTCTTTACCAATTTTTTAGCAGAATAATTGATTTCTTTTAGCTTTGGAAATTCTTCACAGGATCTCATGTCAAGAATATAAGTTTCCAGTTGATTATAAGTGCTGCAAGCTCAACTATGAAGAAAATAGATAGATAGAATTAAGCAAGATGAATCAACGTTTGCTTATCATAAGCCATTATTTGCTACTCCAAAACTACAAACGAAAAGACTCTTTCTGTCACAGTGTCAAATGTGCACGAGGTGCACGCTTCGGCAGGCTGGCCAAAACAAGGCCGAAGGGTGCTGGCAGCCATGCCATCAGTGGGAGAAATCGTCAGCGCAGATTTATGCGGCTGTAGGTTCGTCAAAGGGAAAATCGGCAGCGCAGATTGTTGACGAACATGGGCTGGACGAGGGACTGTCCAAGCCTCGTCAGGAGGATAGGCTGACGAGAATTGGGACTATCGCAGAATTCGGCAGCGTAGACAGGGGCAGCCTGCACGCAGATGCGAATTCGGCAGCGCAGAGATTGGCAGCACGCATATGCGAATTCGGCAGCGCATTGGCAGCTTGCCTGCAGATGCGGACTCGGCAGCGCGCAGCAAACTTGTGCAAGTCAGGGGCTCGACTTGGCACGATCTAAAACTTGGGCGAAGGACTGTCCAAGGCATGGGCTAAGAGCTCTAGGCGCTGGGACGCGCCAACGAAGGCACTCTGCCTAGAATTCGGCAGCGATGGATCGCGGCAGCCTTGCATAGGCAGAGATGAATTCGGCAGGCAGCATGCAATGGTCTATGCGAGTCTTTGAGCTTGCGACTTGGCATGGACGTGGGGGCTTAGATGATGGACCTTCTAAGTCAGCAGCTGACGCAGCAGAAGCTGGCAGCTGGGGCTGCCAAGTAGACAGCCAGAAAATAAGGAGAGTGGCAGCTTCATGGGAGGCAGAACATGGGATCATGGGTGAGAGGTAGTGCTCCACCATGTCCTGAAAACATGGGATCATGGGAGAGAGGTAGTGCTCCACTAGGTCCCGAAAATGGGGGATAATGGGGAGGAGCCTTTGCAGCTCCTTTGCTTGTCTATAAATACAAGATGTAGCTCTTGGTTGTGGGAGAGCATTCGGGTGGGAATGTTCAGATTGTAAGGGCATTCGGTTGGGAATGTCCAGCATGTAGGGGCATGCAAGAACATGTGTAGAACACTAGTTAGAGGTAGCTTAGTGTAGCATGTAATCTTTGTGCATAGCACACATACGGATTTGTGTATAGTTTCCTTTGTGTATGAGATTAATAAAGGTTGGGAAAGAGTTCCTGTAAAGCTTGTTGTGCACTATGATTCTTATCCTTGCTTGTGTATTCCGCTTGCTTAGTTATTAGGCAAACACGAGTGAGATTGGTGAGGAAAGGCTGAGTCTAGCGAGGGACTAGGCTGTCGCACGGGTTTATTCGCGTAGCGAAAAATACGCCCGTGACAATTGGTATCAGAGCGCGGTTGCTTTCGTGGCAGGATGACGAGAATGTTTCTGCGGCCAAATCAACGGACTGATTTGGGAGAGCTACTGCTTCTGCCGATGGAGAAGCAGATTTCAGCGCAATGATCAGCGACGAGAATGCTGATGTTTCTCGGGGCAAATCGAAGGGACTGATTTGGGAGAAACATTGCTGCTGCCGATGGACTGGCAGAAACTTTGGAGCAAGAGCGCAATATGCGTTCATGACGAAACGATGGGCTGTTTCGTAGCACAGACGATGGGTTGTTCTGTGGGGGCAGATCGAAGGGCTGATTTGTTCCAAAACTTTTGAGGAAAAACTTGCTAGCGTTTTGGGCAGTGTTGGTGTTCAAAAGGCCTGCGGTGTTTTGGGAGTTTAACTACTCCATGGGCGATGCAAAGTGATGATGAAGGGATCAGCTCAAAATAGGTGCTGATTCGGCCATTGAAACTGTCAGGTGGACTGGCAGACTTGAGAGCAGGGGCCAGCGGAGGGGCTGCTGGGCGCTTCTGTATTTTCGTCAAAGCCTTAAGGGAAGGATGGGGCGAGACAGAAGAAGAAGCAAGTCAATGCGGAGAGCCTAAACTTGTTGCTGCTGATGATGGATAGTCAGACGAAAAGGCAAATCGGTAAGGGTTCGAAACTGAAACTTGTATTGTTATTCTCTTGCGATGGAAATTACTTTGTGCGAGATTGTTGCCCAAAGGAGGGGAAACCTTGATGTTGTCATTGTGGAAGATGGTGTTTGAGATTAGACATACGTAAACCTTATACGTTTGCTAGATGACCGAGATGGAATTCAGTCATCATGAGCCAGCATATCGGGGTGGATGCGGTCTGGCCTTGCTTGCTGCCTTGGTGGCAGAACTTAGGGATTGTTGTGCATCTCAAGAAAGGAATGTTCAGGGAGATGAATGTTCGGGGAGGTGGAAGCAAAATCCAGAGAAGACCAAGTTGAGGGCAGACGAATCTACGAGGATTTGTTGTGACTTTGCTGCCTTTGTGGAGGCAGAATTGATGTATTCGGTGGAGACCTTGATGATGGACAGTTCAAGGCGAAGAAGACAGAACAGTGGCTGAGATAGACTTTAGTCACGTTGAGACCAGGATTGGAGGCGTTACAGAGGAGGCAGTACCGTGGGGGTGTGTCTCAAGGAGTCTGCACGTTGTCGAGGGACAGATTGGGTGATGGATTCGGCAGCCGATCCAGTGAGCTTGGCGTGGAAGCCAAAATCGTCGACGAAGATGATTTTGTGTGCTGTCTTGGAATCAGTATGAGTGGCTATTCTGTGCATTGCGATGGCTTGCAGTGATGGAAGCAGAATGCTAATGACCTTTGTTGGGACAAAGTGTTGTGAGTTTTCGGCAGACGAAACATGCAGCGAAGGTTGAAAACAGTAGGGGCTGCTTTGCGTCAGCGAAAACTTGTGTAACTAACGAAGTTTCTAGGGCATGACAGTAGCGCATGGGGGAACCAGGTCAGACGAAACTTGATGATGGGATGCTATGTTTTGTGCTATGGCAGGTTAGAGATGGACTTAGAGGGACTTGCCGAAAGACTTCGACATGAGATGGAGTTGATCATCGAAACTGAGTTGGTGCTAGGTTCAACAGCACTGTCTCATTCTTATTTCTTGCAGGTGGAGAACCTAAAAGGGCTGACGGCAATGGGAAGTCAGAAGCCAAGGGCAAGGAAAAGGTTTCGGAATCATGTTTGGGCTGTTTTATTTGTGAGGGGAAGCACTTCACAAGGGACTGCCCGTTGAAGAGCACAGCTGAGTGCTACTTCCGTGGAGAAGGATGGAGAAGGAACGATATACGTAAATCCTATACGTGTGCTCAACACTAAGTAAAGAGTTAGTGTGAAGGGGCCAGCGTAGTTGATGAAGACTTAGGCGTGGCCAAACTGCCTTGTGCGAGGCAGATTCGGGGGAGTTTCATAACTTTGATGATGGACAGATCATGGTTTAACTCTAGGCGTGAGAATGCGCCAACGAAAAACACACTGCATAGGATTCGGCAGCGATAAACAGCAGCAGCCTTGCAGGGGCAGAGGTGAATTCGGCAGGATGTGTTGATTGCTGAGAAGCGGACAAGTAAGCAATATTGGTAATACTTGCAGCCAGCTTTGGGGCACGCAGAATGGTTGGAGAACTAGAATGTTCGTATGGGAGCTCATGCGGTTCTTCGAAGTGATTTTGTGTGGATGTATTTTGTGAAGGAAGGGACGGATTCCTTGGGTGCTAGGCGTGGCATCTAAACTTTGCGAAAACATTCTTGCGAGTAGGATGTGTTTGACATTTGTGGAAAACTAACGAGCCAAAACAGAGTGTGTCACAGCTTGGTTTTTTGAAACAGGTTGACAAAGATTCGGTGGACTGAATTTGTTGTTGAATGTGGGAAAAGCTAAGAGGTTTCGTGCGGAGAAACATGGATTGTGACGAGGAACAGATGCGGTGCAAGGGTACTTCAAATCTGTCCGACGAGGGCGTCGGGTTCTTTTGGTGGGGGTGGTTTGTCACAGTGTCAAATGTGCACGAGGTGCACGCTTCGGCAGGCTGGCCAAAACAAGGCCGAAGGGTGCTGGCAGCCATGCCATCAGTGGGAGAAATCGTCAGCGCAGATTTATGCGGCTGTAGGTTCGTCAAAGGGAAAATCGGCAGCGCAGATTGTTGACGAACATGGGCTGGACGAGGGACTGTCCAAGCCTCGTCAGGAGGATAGGCTGACGAGAATTGGGACTATCGCAGAATTCGGCAGCGTAGACAGGGGCAGCCTGCACGCAGATGCGAATTCGGCAGCGCAGAGATTGGCAGCACGCATATGCGAATTCGGCAGCGCATTGGCAGCTTGCCTGCAGATGCGGACTCGGCAGCGCGCAGCAAACTTGTGCAAGTCAGGGGCTCGACTTGGCACGATCTAAAACTTGGGCGAAGGACTGTCCAAGGCATGGGCTAAGAGCTCTAGGCGCTGGGACGCGCCAACGAAGGCACTCTGCTTAGAATTCGGCAGCGATGGATCGCGGCAGCCTTGCATAGGCAGAGATGAATTCGGCAGGCAGCATGCAATGGTCTATGCGAGTCTTTGAGCTTGCGACTTGACATGGACGTGGGGGCTTAGATGATGGACCTTCTAAGTCAGCAGCTGACGCAGCAGAAGCTGGCAGCTGGGGCTGCCAAGTAGACAGCCAGAAAATAAGGAGAGTGGCAGCTTCATGGGAGGCAGAACATGGGATCATGGGTGAGAGGTAGTGCTCCACCATGTCCTGAAAACATGGGATCATGGGAGAGAGGTAGTGCTCCACTAGGTCCTGAAAATGGGGGATAATGGGGAGGAGCCTTTGCAGCTCCTTTGCTTGTCTATAAATACAAGATGTAGCTCTTGGTTGTGGGAGAGCATTCAGGTGGGAATGTTCAGATTGTAAGGGCATTCGGTTGGGAATGTCCAGCATGTAGGGGCATGCAAGAACATGTGTAGAACACTAGTTAGAGGTAGCTTAGTGTAGCATGTAATCTTTGTGCATAGCACACATACGGATTTGTGTATAGTTTCCTTTGTGTATGAGATTAATAAAGGTTGGGAAAGAGTTCCTGTAAAGCTTGTTGTGCACTATGATTCTTATCCTTGCTTGTGTATTCCGCTTGCTTAGTTATTAGGCAAACACGAGTGAGATTGGTGAGGGAAGGCTGAGTCTAGCGAAGGACTAGGCTGCCGCACGGGTTTATTCGCGTAGCGAAAAATACCCCCGTGACACTTTCCCTTGGCCAACAAGCTATATTGGCTATAATTTTGCCTCGGGTGTACCATTTATTAGTTTATTTTTACAAAAAAGTACTTTGATGCTTTCAAATTGATCCATCAACTAATAAAAATATACATATTCATATTATTATTATTATTATTGTCATGGTTATCATATTTTTTTTTTGTTATTGCAATGCTAACCTATTTATAATATTATAGAGATTGAGTTTCAAACATGCAATGCAAGGAAGCAACTCCATGTGTATCTTGATAAAACAATTGTTAAGCTCGTGAAGTTGCATGTCAATTGTTGTATAGAACAGCTCGGCCTGTTAATGATACAAGTTTATTAATTGTTGGGTATTACACCTTGATCGGCTGCAAATGACAAACACATCATTTATTTTTGAAATATCAATGCTATGTCTTTCACACCAAAAAAAAATCTCATCAACTAAATATTTTCATCCTTCATCCCTTATCATTTAAATTTGTTGTTTCAAAACTTTTTAACTTGTCAACACATTTATGATATCTTGATATTTCCTTCGCAATGCTTAAGTTAATTCATTTATGATTCCTTGTATATTTTTCATCAAATGCAAATTGAAAACAAATTTATAGGATGGCACTTAGTCGAGATGTGTTTAATATTTATTCCCTCACCTATCTTGCCTTAAATCTTGATTCAAGGGTTCCAATGAGTAAGCTCTCAATTTGTTTTTTCTATTATAGTTGTTTTAGCACTAGCCGGTAGTTTAGAGGGGAAGAAGAAACTAAATTTTTAGTTTTTCTAGCTTATTTATGAAAATATCATTAATGAATCTACATGTTATTTTTAGTTCGACTGTTGATATTCTATGATGGCCTACCCTAAACTTTTAACCCAAGATAGAGCAATATATCAGAAGTCTTCTTGTGGACTTTCAACTCAATCGAAAGATCGAATTGAGAGTCATGCTCAATAGCGTAAAACTAGTCAATATATAATTTTATGTCTAAATCCAAATTTTCTTTTTCAATATTGCTAGAACCATATAAGTTATTTTACTATGATTCCTTGAAATTATTTTATCACTCTCAAAGCACATCTATTTTAATTTTTTTTTCCTGATTCTTCTATCAATCGAAACTCATTACCGGTTTCAACATGATATATACTTCATTTGATAAAGGACGGATCCAGATCGAGTTTTCATAGATAGCAAAATAATATAACTAAATTAATTAAGATCTAAAAAATCTAAAAATTTTAAGCTTCTAATATAAAATTTAAAAATTCACATATATTATAAAAAGATGCTCCGTGAAATCCCTGCAAGACTTCATATGCTGAAAACGTTATAGAATCTTTCCATTATCAACACTTTCAAATATATTTTTTTCGATATAAGTAACCAAACAATCATTCAACCAATCATCCCCGATTCGATTGCGTAACCGACTTTTACGAGAAATAAAAATAAAGTGATAAACATATTTTTTTAGTAACTTAATATATCTTCTCTCATTGCTTGACAAACTTAATATACCTAATGTATTTTAAAAAAAAATACAGTTTAATAAAAAAATTTAGTAACTTAATATACCTAATGTATTTTTTTTAAATACAGTTTAAAACTATTTTTTTTATAACTTAATATAACTACAATTTTATTTCTGCCCTCCACTCCAAAAGTCAAAACACTCTCAGGTTTCGATGGCAAGAGAGGATGAATTTCACAATTCTGTGCCGTAATGTCGACAAATTATGATTTTTATTTTTATATAGTTGCGTAACAAAACCTTATGGACAACCAAACAAAATGATAAACACCTTGTTTTAGTAACTTAATATATCTCCTCCCATTGCTTTACAAACTTAATATACCTAGTGTATTTTAAAAAATATATATATACAGTTTAAAAATATTTTTTTAGTAACATACTGCTATTGGATATCCTCTCCCTAAAATGCATACCTTGCAAGAAGAACCTGCTAGCAATCTTCATCGCTTAGTGCATTCCAGCGGTGAGAGGGGATGAAAGTTTTAGTGACTTTTACATTGATTTCGGTGAGCAGGGGAGCCTCTGGAATTGAAACCACAAGCTGTGGACACGCTTGAATCTCAAGTATCAATAAAGAAGGAAGGTAATTAGGCAAGCCATTTGTTAACTCGGGACAACCTGCTATCAAGAGATTTGCAAGATGAGGGAAAGCACCAGCTACATCTGTTTTCCATTCCTGCCAGTTTCGCATCCCCTCAAACTTTAATATTTTGAGGGATTTAAATGGCTTCTCCATCGAAGGGTCGCTTCCATAGAACTCAGAACTAACTGCCACGACATCATCAAATCCTTCAATATGGAGCTCTTCAAGAGATGGCAGCTGCCCCAATGGTGGTAAGGAGATGCAGTTCTTACATCCAGAAAGAGTCAACGCTACCATATTTAAGAAAGAAGAGTTTCCAAGCCAGTCTGGAAACATTGTACCCCCGTAACCCTTAATGGCAAGCTGTTTCACAATTTCAGAAGGCTCCAATTTCTCAAGTACTTCTCTCTCCTGTTGGGTGTCATCTGTATTGCCATCCCATATCAACCTCAACTCCTCAATCTTCTTCTTACCCTTCAAATTGGCATCCAAAGCATCTTGAGCATTTGCAACATCTCTGAGATTCCGAATAGAAAGTTTTTTCCTTAAATGTGAGAGCTTCCCCAGCTCTTTCATGCTAGACCCCCTCTCTTTTCCCACTACGTAATATTGCAAAGTTCGAAGCCTTGTGAGTTTCCCCATTTTCGGTGGCATCTTTTTCAGATTTGTCCCCTCAATATCAAGATGTTGTAAGGCGACCAAGTTGAAAAGGTTGGATGGCAACTGCATGAGATGTCGGCTCTTCTTTAACAATAAGCTTTGCAAATAGTACAAAGTGCACACACTTTTAGGTAACCTTTTAATGGCGGTGCGAGAAAGGTCCAAGTGCCGCAAATGTTTTAAGTTGCCAATGGAATTGAGCAACTGAGAAGAAATATCTTTTAGATGACATAAAGATAGCCTTCGCAAGCGCTTAAGATTTAGCCAGATGTCATTCAGTGCCTCACTATCATCTTCCCCGAAAATATATAGTGGAAACAAGGCGCGCAAATGTTGGACTCCATGAATGCTACGAAATGTCCGAACTGCCGCTGAAGTGATTGATAAATAACGAGTCCTTTCTGGAAGCGAGCATGAATGTTCACCCTCCAACCCAGATCCCGATTCATTAATACCAAGCTTAAAGCAAAATTCTCCTGACACGTATTCAACTAAATCACTTATGATGTCATGCATGCTGAAATATGATGGAGCATAAAGTGATTGCCGGAAAAATGACCTGGAGACAAGATCATCAAAGTATTTTTCACCTATATCTTCCATCTCCTCAACACCTCTGGCTGGAATAAAAAACCATGTGCCATCCATTCAGTGATTAATCCATCCTTCTTGAATACATAACCTTTGAGAAATATTGCACAATAAGCAAAACAACGTTTCAGGTGTGAAGGGAGATAATAATAGCTCAATTTTAAAGCTGGAGGGATGTTTTCATTCGACGAACCCCACAAACTGCTATTGGATATCTTCTCCCATTGCTTGACATCTTCTACGGAGTGCAAAAGACCACCAAGAGTTTTCGCTGCCAGCGGCAAACATTTGCACTTTCTCACTATTTTTCTGCCAAATGCTTCCAAGTGTGAGACTGCTTCAGAATTTAGACCACTAAATGCATCCCTTGCAAACAACTTCCAGCAATATTCATCGCTTATTCCTTTCAAGCAGTGAGGGGTGATGACAGTTTGCGTGACTTTTGCTACATCTTGATCCCGTGTTGTCACGACAATCTTACTTCCTTGCTCCACATACCGCAAAGGTAGCAGTAGTTTATCCCATTCATTGTACTCGATGTTCCACGCGTCATCTAGAACAAGAAGAAGTTTTTTCCCTTTCGCTGCCTCCATTAGAGATTCATCTGGTTCTTTGGTGCGGCAAGTTCTTGCGTTGATCAAGAATATCCTTAATAATCCTGGCAACATCAAATTGTTGAGAAGCCCAGACCCAGGCCTTGAGTTGGAAGCGTTGCTGTACCCTTTCGTCTTTGTAGATAAGCAGAGCAAGAGTGGTTTTACCAATCCCGCCCATGCCCACAATAGGGACCGCACGTAAATTTGAGCCATCTGTGGTGTGTTGTGTCAACAAGTGCTCCATTATGGCTTCCTTATCAGCGTCCCTTCCATATACATTAGATTCATTAACCAGTGGAGTTGTTTTCTCTGACAATGGTCTGCGTCCACCAGTAACTTCTATATGGCGCAGATCACCCTTGTGTATAAGTAAAACGTTCAAGCTTCTCATGGATCTTTTGTAACTCTGCTCCCATCTCTTTCATCCTTCTACTAGCTGGATTTAGAAATGGAAACTTTATTAAATGTTACTATTCCTAAGCATCACAAAATAATTGTCGTTTTTTCGAATAGTGACATTTAATAAATGTTATGTTTCTAATAAGGTTCTGATAAGGTAAAATTTTAATCATTTGACTTAATTAATTGACTTGTTCATAATAGTTAATGAAATTAGTCAATTAATTCCGAAAATAATAATAAAAATCTTAAAAATACCAAAATCAAGGGGTTTTGACGAGATTTTTTATATCTAAAGATTTAACAGTCTACATAGCAATGCAGTGACTACAATAGAGAATGTGGTTTTTAAAAACTCCTATAAAAATTTGAGTGCAATTCAATAGTCAAATAAAAAATTATGGTTTTTTTTCTTATTATTCTGGCTTTGTGGGATCAAATCTCCTCTTAAGCTTCAAACTATTTTATTGGTCTATAAATATATTTGTTAGGTCATACATTTAATTTATTTAGGACAATCCTTATATAGTTATGATAAACAAACATCTGACAACTTAGAATCACTTACTGTCACAAGCTTTTCTACATCATTAATTGACATTGAAAAATAGATAACAACTACTATGTAAATAATAATTTTTTTAAAACTTTAATTGAAATCTATTTTTTAGTCTAGATGTTAGACACATGTATATTTTGACTCATAATTTATATTTGAAAGAAAAAATTCATAAAATTATGGTTTTTATGTGAAATAATCGACTAGTTAATACAATTAAATTCAATCAACTAACTAATTAAGTCAAATAATTGGACTTTCACTTTGTTGCACTTCAAAAAAATAATATTTACTAAATATTGCTATTAAAAATGTGAAAATAAGCTATTCCACTAATTTTTTTTTCAAAGGTGTTATGACACCAATATTTAACATTTAGTGCTAATGTTTTTTTAAAAATTAATGGGTCAACTTTGATTTTTGTTTTAAAAAAAACAATTTAATTCAAATTCTAGATTGAACATGTTTTAATTAAGTTGACAGCTTGGCCAGGCTGGGCTATTAAAAAGTGGTTGGAATTTGTTGGAATAATAATGAGTAGTGGTTGCAGGATAGTATCATAGGATTGGTTGCATGAGATAAATTAGCATAATTGAGGGGTGTTGTTTGCATGAAATATTTCAAGAAAAGATATGAAATTTTCTGATATCTTACAATTTCGAATTGTGCTTGTAAAAATCAGAGGGATCGATAATAACATTATACGAGAAAGCAAGGTCTACAAGAGCAAAACCATATGCTTACCCGATTCCTAACTCGTCGAGAGGCAGCTTTAATATCCTTGGATCGTAGATGTTGATATTCAATCACCTCCATTAAGTCCTCAGCTTCATACACAGCATGTCTAGCATCATTAAGCCACTTCTGCACAGCAGGCTTGGTAATCTACTTCTCCTCCGCGTCGTCGAGAAGTCCGTTGAGGGTATTCAGTGTTTCTTTCAACTTTCCCAGAAGACCATCGATCATTGAGCTTGTGGCTTTTGAAGAAGCCCAGAATATCAGGAGTGGTCAACTTCTCGCCCAGAACCTCAATGCTTCATGAAATTCTATGAGGAGTAATATATATATATATATATAAGGCTCTCCCTGTGATTTTCAACTTTCCTTTCACTCTTAATTTACAAACATGTTTGTCGTTCAAAGTTAGTATATATATATATTTGAAAGCAAGCATAGGTTATGGAATTGAAAAGTAAGCAAGAGTTGCAATAAATCTCGTAGGTTATGGATTGATTTGGTTGTATGAGGAGTAATATCACAAGCAGCTTAATATGGCTGGTCCTGTAGTTGCATGCTTTGAAAAAGAAGATGTTTTTTAGCATGTTTGTTACTGTAATATCGTAAGTTTTATTTTGTTAAGAAGTCTTTTTTCCTCAATTTAAATTAAAATTATTTAATTATTAAAAGCTAATTTTTTTATATTTTAAAATCATTTCACCTGGGGCCACACTGAAATGACAGGCGGGATTGCCCATCACCGTCCCGGGCAAGAAGGATCCGACATGTACAATTGGGAGGACTCACCGCCACCGTCATGGGTAGAACTGCCGGTTACCGTCACGGGCTAAAGATGTTAATTTATAGCTGGGTTTTCTGCAAAAATTCAGTTGTTTTTTAAAAATATATTTAAATAATTTTTTATTATTATTTAGAATTTAGTTTTAAAATCAGCATATTCAAATAATATAAAAAAATAAAAAATTATTTTGAAAAAAATTATAAAAATTTAACTTCTTTTAAAACAAAAAAATTAAATACAAAATGTCATTATAGAAAACTTTATACAGGATCTTTTGCTTCTCATGGGAACTGGATTAGCTAAGTAAATCACATTAATTTCTGAACTACCAAAAACTAATACAGGATTAGCTTCTCATGAAATAGTAACACTAACACTATAAACTAAAACATGGCTCCCTTTTCTTTCTGTACATAAAACAACACTGTGCATACACTCACAAATCACAGTGTTTATTGAACAATGAATAAGTTTATTCTCCATAATTTAAATTATCAGAATTCCTACACGTATTTATCTTAATTACCACAGAATTAAATAAAAATAATTTTTAAAGATTGCCCTACGACATCGTATTTTCTTGGCTAAAAAACGTCGCATGTTCGTCAAGGAAAACTTTTAAAATCATGGTTGAGTAGATCTTTCACTATTAATGTGATATTACCTGGGTCTCCAGAACCGTGATGGGTGCAGACCCTCCCACATAACATCTTATTATTTTGATTATTATTAATATAATAATTAATAAATTTATAAAAACTATTATTAAAAAATAATAATAGATTTGATTTAAAATGTAAAATTAAATATTATTGTTGTTGTTGTTGTTATCATTAGTAAATTTTAAAAAAATATTATTATCATCGAAAAAAAACTATAATGTTTTTTTTAAGAGATTAAAAAATATAAGAACTTTGACAGATAAGTTAAATATTATTATAAATATTATTCAATTAATTAATATTATTAAAATTAAAATAAATATTATTACTATAAAAAAACATAAATTTGATTTTAAAGGTAAAATATAATATTATTGTTATTAACTTGGGTTAGGCATCCCTTTCCAGACCTAAAAATCCTGGGGCTGGAAAGGGGTGCCTCACCCAAGTTACTTGGGTTTGGCAAAAGAGCAGACCCAAATCACTTGGGTCTTGCAGCCCTATCTAGCCCACTCTGGGGTTCGTATCGTACCAAAGGTTGTTGTGTCCGGCGTCTAGACCCATTGGTAATGTATCCGTGTCCAGACCCAAGCTAATGAGTCCTGTGTCATAACCCAATTCTCTTGGATTCGGCGTTAACACCCAATTCTCTTGGATTTGGTGTTAGGATCAAACTCTCTTGAGTCCTGCATTAGAACCATAAGCTAATGGGTCCCGTGTCAGAACTCAATTCTCTTTGGTTCAGTGTCAAGATCCAAAGCTAATGGGTCTTGCGTCAACACTCAATTTTCTTGGATCTGACGTTAGGACCCAAATGTAATGGGTCCTCTATCAGAACCTAATTCTCTTAAGTTCGGCATTAGGATCCAAGGCTAATGGGTCCTTTGTCTTGGTGCCTGTCGGACTTGAGGCCCCATCGATTCTTCATGCCCTGCTTTAGTCGATACTGCTGGTGCATGTGAAGCAGTATCTTTCAAAAGGTTCTCTTCTTGCCCAACGTAAAAGTCTATATCTTTATTCCCCCTCCCTGTTGAAGATAGATCTGATCTAATCTCTTGGTGGGTACGTACCATCCTGCAATAAATTAACAAACATCAATAACCTCTTTTGAATTCTTCCTAGAATCCATACCAGGGCTCTAATACCAACTGTAACAGACTCAACTGTACAATTTGATCAACGCTAAAAGACCCCATCATATGCTCTTAATTTGAGGGTAATTGTTTTTGTAAAGATTTCTACCAAAATTTTGGTAGAGTTTCGTTTGTATTTAGGATATCCCAAGTTATCGACTACTATCAATTTACTCAATCAACCCATCATCATAAGGTCCTATAATTTCAGACTTTATTTCAATCATCAATATTCAACACCTCATACAATCCACACAATATATATATATATATATATATATATATATATATATATATATATATATATATATATATATATCCCACAAATCATATTATAATATTTAAAAGGAAAAAGGGATACTAACATGTAAAGAGAAAATTTAAAATATAATAAGTATTTTTAAACATTTCAAAAGAGTTAATTACAAGATAACTAATGTACTATATGTTGAGCTAAGACTTTTATATATACATCAAGATTTACACAAAAACATATTGTATAATCATGTTAATTCCCTTATGCTTAAGTTAAATATTTACATAAGCTTAACAAAGTGGAGTCCCAAACTAATGATCTCCCTGGACAGTTGATGGACATGTTACACAAACAACTAAGTAAGCATACCATTATGTTGATAAAAGAAATATATATGATCATGTAATGTATACGAATGAAGTATAAATTTTCTATCGAATCCATAGGAATTCTAACAATCAACTTATAATTTGCTTGTAAATCATTTAAACCCAATTAAAACTCATTTGCATATCCTTAATTTAAATACTCTTATTTACTTGCATGAACCGGGTGACTTTGTATAGTCCAACTTAGACATTTTTAGGCAATTATATTTATCAATTTCCCCTAGATCATTCAAACACGGATACCCTTTACAAATCGAGTCTTATCAATCGTTCTCGGGCGTCCCAACGCGGACAACATTAGTCAAAGTTAATCTTGTAGTTCATCTCCTAGCAATTCTATCACAGATGCTATTAGCCGAAGCTAATTTTGTAAATATGCTAGATTTTATTTACATTGAACATGACATTTATTGTAATTGCATTCACCAAAAAAATATATTTAAATTGCATAAGTGCAAAGAGGAGGGAAAATCACGCACCTGCTTCGCCTGTCTCGTGACCTCCCCCAACAGAAGATCCAATCATGGTCACTCCTCCTGAATCCATATTCATTCATTACACATATGTTACTTTTTATGCATGTTTATTTCTTCATCATAACATATATACACATATCATATATATTTTCAGAGTCAGTATCTCAACGTGCAAGTGTCCACACAACTCAGTTCTCATATATATATATATATATATATATATATATATATATATATATATATATATATATGTTTGATCTGTTACTGTCTTAGACCTCAACCATTACTACTTGATCTGTTACTGTCTTACACCTCAACTGTTATTGCTTGATCTGTTACTGTTTTAGATCTCAACTATTACTATTTGATCTGTTACTGTCTTAGACCTCAACTGTTACTATTTGATCTGTTACTGTCTTAGACCTCAACTGTTAATGTTTGATCTGTTACTGTTTTAGACCTCAACTATTACTATTTGATCTGTTACTGTCTTAGACCTCAACCGTTACTATTTGATCTGTTACTGTCTTAAACCTCAACTGTTAATGTTTGATTTGTTACTGTCTTAAATATCTCACCTTTTGTAATAGTCCCGTTGAATTTCATGGATTTTAGCCATCAAATTAACATCTCTAATGAATTATTAACGTCTCATAACTCCATTACATACAAAATCTAATAAGGACCAACAATCAACTATATTCCTCATCAGACATCTCCATGAAATTTAAGAAGTTGTAAAGAGATATTCAAAAAAATAGTTCTATTGCCTACATTGTTCATCAATTCACATCATGGAGTATAAAGCACTAACAGAGTAGCATAAAATAAGATTGAAAAACTCTCATCATTGGTTAACCACTAGCCCTATTTAATTATCAAAATTTTTTACTTCAACTACAATAATTTAATTACTTTACTCTAACTTTCACATTATTCCCCATGATAATTTACAGTAAAGTTTTATTTCTTCCAAATTCATTCAAGAACCCTAACTTTCCAAATTTCAAAAATTCAATCAATTAAAGACTTTAAGCCATTAAAAATCAAATTAAAAGTCTTTAGAATGCCCTACCAAGCAAATAATAAGACTCTAAACACTACCCAATTCAAGCTTCCAACTCCTCTTTTCTTTAATCTTGGTTGAACTTCCCTCCTTTTTTTCTAGGTTTTTCTTCCTTCCAATTAATGCTCACTAAGTTTGGTTAATGTTCCCTCAAGATCTCCTCTTAAGATTTTATGTTTTTATCATTTTGTTTTCTCTCTCACATGTAAATGATAGTTTCCCCTATTTCTCTCTATTTCTTTTTCTCTCTTTTTTCTTCTTGCCCACACACATGCACACTTATATATATATATATATAAACTTTTTACCAAATTCCCTCTATATCCTAAATAGTAAATTTCTTGTTCATGAGATAAAATTCTTGGATCCTAGTATTTCTCTGTATAAACTTTTTATCCGGGTGAATTCGATTTTCATTTAGTTACATATTGATAATTTTATTTCTAGGTAATTCACTCTTAGTAATATTTTATTCACTTTTCTGTTTTTTATTTTACATGGTTTGTTCTAATGCTTATTTGGTACTTCTGATAAATCTATTCTATAAGCATTTAAATTGCTTTTCAGACTAATTTTCAATTGGGGTTTACACTTGGATCCAGCGTTTGGACCCATAAGTAGTGGGTCCTGCGTCAGGACTTAATTCTCTTCAGTCCGACGTCAGGACCTAACTCTCTTGGGAATTGCATCAGGACCCAATTATCTTGGGTTCGGCTTCAAAACTCAAGGCTGATGGGTCATGCGTTAGGACCCAACTCACTTGCATTACAACCCAATTCTCTTGGGGCCAGCATCAGGATCCAAGGGTAATGGGTCTTGTTTTAGAACCCAATTCTCCTAAGACCTGTGTTAGGATCTAATTCTCTTGGGTCCGGCGTCAAGTTCCAACACTAATGTGTTTTAGGTTTCTAAATATTATTATTTGTGTTATAAATATTGTTATTTTTATTATACTTAAAAATATTATTATAAAAATATTATTATTTGTGTTATAAATATTATTATTTTTATTATAATTAATAGTATTAATATTAAAAATATTATTATTTGTATTATAAATGTTATTATTTTTATTATAATTAATATTATTAATAAATTTGAAAAACATTATTATCAATATTGAAAAACCACCATAGATTTGATTTAAAAGGTAAAATTAAAAATTATTATTATTATTATTATCATTATTATTAATAAATTTAAAATAATACTATTATTACTATTGAAGAAAAATCATAATTTTTTTTTAAAGATTTAAAAATATAACAATATAGGCAGACAAGTTAAATATTATTATTTATATTATAAATATTATTGTTGAGTTTGGTGTTGCAACCAGACTCAATACTTTTAGATCTAGTGTTACAGTCAGACTCAATGCTTTTAGATCCAGTGTTACAGTTAGACTCAACGCTCTTGGGTCTTATATTTTTTTGATATTTTTTATGAAAATAAAACGTTGGCTCACGGTATAGCGCAGACCATCTAACTAGTATTAATCTAGATGACATAAATATAATGACAAAGTAAATATGACTTACTTGTTAAAGAAATTTAGATGAAAAGTAGGGAGTATAAATGTGCTATTAAGGATTCAACTCTTGTCCTTGAAGATAAATCTTCTATAAATAGTTTTTTTAAATTATAACAGCATCATCTTGAGAAATTGTATGATGGATCGAGGTTTATGAACTGTTAAAAAACTAGACTCAAATTCTATGTACAATATAAGAATCTGAAGCTCTAGAATGGATAGTAGAAAGTAGGAAAAAATAGCTAGAAAAGTAAGAGAAGGAAGGCAAAAGAAATGGACTAGATCTTTGTGATAACTATGGATTTGTTGTTGGGACCAGGGATCAAATATTGCATTTTGGATAATCATGATGTCTGCTTCAACCTTTTCTTTTCACTTCTTCTTAAAGGTTATGTAAACCCCAAGTTGAAATTTTTAGAAAATAAAAATGTTTCAATACTTATAGGGTGAATTCAAAATAAGAAAATAAATTACGAAGTCAAATATTTTACAAAAATATGGGTATAAAAACTAACAAATGTCTAAGGATTAAAATGTGTGAAGGGAAGGATGAGGGAGAGATGTTAAACAAATTGTGAAATGAAGAACTAAAGCACACAACAAGGAGAAAAGTAATGTTAGGAACAAATTTGACCAAACTACCAAACAAGACCTAAGGCATATATAAGGGAGTATAAATACATTAAAAAAAAAAAAAGAATTCCTGACCTTTCCTCTCACTTTCAATTAGAACAAGTTGAAGAGAGAAGATTGGCTCCCTTTTATTGCACACATTTCTCACCCAAAACACCTTGCATGAACCTACGTGAGAGAGGAGAGTAATTAGGAAGTGTAGATCCATAAAATCTTGAGGTTTGGAGGGCACAAGGGCCGGCTGAAACAGTGATAAAGAGGAGAAGAAGAAAACCATCAAGAAAACACCTTCCATCTTTAGATAAAATCGTGAGGTAAGGATAAGCCCTTGCTATTCTATTGTTAATTTGATTTGTTTTGAATCCAAAGGGGGAAAAAACCCCAATATAAATAATTTAGGGTTCCTAGAACTTCATGATTTTGACAAAAAAAAAACAAATGATGAAATTAAAAGGTTGAGATGAGAAGTTAAACATTTTCAGCTTCTATGACAAAAGAAAATGATAGAAATTAGTGGAACAAATCCTCTTTAGGGACGACCATGAAAGTAGAAAGAAAGAGAATAGAAATTTGATACTAATCTCTGCTAATTATGACCTTACATAGTTATCCTAAGGCTAAATCAAGGGCTGAAACAGAAACTTAAACATGTTTGTATGTTACTTCCATTACAAATATGTAAGTATAGAAATTATGCTAATGTTAGGCATAGAAGTCGATTGAAATTGTTATAACATTACATATGAAAGTTGTAGATAAATGAGTTAGCTAACTTTTGGCACTGGTCTTACCTCATTTGGAATTATAGAACTCCATATATAGGCAAACTACCGAGAGGAGGTTAAGCTGCTGGACAGATTTGTTGTCTAACTTCTTGTTTGGTTTGGGATTTGATATTGACAGAGTATCATGAATTTTCCTTCATGTGGATATCTATAAATGTGTTACCTTTCAATTGACATAAATCTCACTTTGTTTGGAGTTATAGAACTCCATATACAGGCAAAATACTAAGAGGAGGTTAGGCTGGAAGCTGCTGGATAGATTTTCTATCTAACTTTTTATTCAGTTTGGGATTTGATATTGACAAAGTATCATGCATTTTCCTTCATGTGGATATCTATAAACGTATTACCTTTCAATTGACATAAATTTCACTTTATTTGGAGTTATAGAACTCCATATACAGGCAAAATACTAAGACAAGGTTAGGCTGGAAGCTACTGGATAGATTTGTTGTCTAACTTCTTGTTCAGTTTGGGATTTGATATTGACATGGTATCATGTATTTTCCTTCATGTGGATACCTATAAATGTCTTACCTTTCAATTGACATAAATTTCATTTATTTGGAGTTATAGAACTCCATATACAGGCAAAATACTAAAAGGAGGTTAGGCTGGAAGCTGCTGGATAGATTTTCTATCTAACTTCTTGTTCAGTTTGGGATTTGATATTGATAGAGTATCATGCATTTTCCTTCATATGGATATCTATAAATGTGTTACCTTTCAATTGACATAAATTTCACTTTATTTGGAGTTATAGAACTCTATATACAGGAAAAATACTAAGTGGAGGTTAGGCTGAAAGCTGCTGGATAGATTTGTTGTCTAACTTCTTGTTCAGTTTGGGATTTGATATTGACAGAGTATCATGCATTTTCCTTTATGTGGATATCTATAAATGTATTACCTTTCAATTGACATAAATTTCACTTTATTTAGAGTTATAAAACTCCATATACAAGCAAAATACTAAGAGAAGGTTAGGTTGGAAGCTGCTGGATAGATTTGCTGTCTAACTTCTTGTTTAGTTTGGGATTTGATATTGACAGAGTATCATGCATTTTCCTTCATGTGGATATTTATAAATGTGTTACCTTTCAATTGACATAAATTTCACTTTATTTAGAGTTATAGAACTCCATATATAAGCAAAATACTTAGAGGAGGCTAGGCTGGAAGCTGCTGGACAGATTTGCTGTCTAACTTCTTGTTCGGTTTGGGATTTTATATTGATAGAGTATGATGCATTTTCCTCCATGTAGTTATATATAAATGTGTTACCTTTTAATTGGTATAAAGTTCACTTTATTAGGAGTTATAGAACTCCATATATAGGCAAAATACTGAGAGGAGGTTAGGCTAGAAGCTGCTGGACAAATTTGCTGTCTAACTTCTTTTTTGGTTTGTGATTTGATATTGACAGAGTTTCATGCATGATCCTTAATGAAATTATGGATAAATGTGTTACCTTTTTATTGACCAAAGTTTGCTTTATTTAAAGTTATGAGACTCCAGTTATGAGTCATAAGTCACTAATTTACGTTGATGCAAAAACAAACTTAGTCGTAGGGGCACTTGCACGTTGATATAAAACCTTGAAAATATATACTTGATATGTATATGTATGTTATGATGAGGAAATGAACATGCATGGAAAGTACCATATGTATAATGAATGAATATGGATTTCCTTAAACATTTAGCTTAAAGGAAACATGACCAAAGACTTCTTTGTGATTTAGGCGGAGCGACTAGGATTGGATCTTTTGTTGAAGGAGGTCACGAGACAGGCGGAGAAGGTGCGTGGTTTTACCTCTCCTTTACTCTTATGTAATTTAAAGTCTTCCCGATGAAGACAATGACAATTAAGTTATGTTTAATGTAAACAAAGTCCGGTGTATTAACAAGATTAGCTTCGGCTAATAGCATCCATGATAGGATTACCGGGAAATGAATTACAAGATTAGCTTCGGCTAATTGCATTCGTAATAGGATTGTCGGGAAATGAATCTCAAGATTATCTTAGGCTAATGGCATCCGTGATAGGATTGCTGGGAAGTGAATTACAAGATTCGCTTCAGCTAATGACGTCCATGTCAGGATGCCTGGGAATGATCGATAAGGCTCGATTCGGAAAAGGTATCCATGTTTGGATGACCTGAGAGAATTGATAAGTATAATTACCTAAACTATCCAAGTGGAACTATGCAAAGTTAAAGATTTAGTAAAACCAATTAGGCAAAGGTACTAGGTTCATACAAGAAAATAAGAGTATTCAATTAAGAATACGTAAATGATGTCTAATTGAGTTTTTAAATATATATGAAAGAATTTATAAGTTGATTATTAAAATTATTGGGAAACTAATAGAAAACTTATGCTTTATTTGTATTCATTATATGATCATTTTTGTTTCTGTTGACAATATAATTGTATGCTTATTAAGTTGTTATTGTAACAGGTCCATCTAATACTCAGGGAGCTCATTAGTTTTTAGGACTCTGCTTTGCTAAACTTATGTAAAAACATTTAGCTCAAGCATAATAGTATTAGCTAGGTTACGCAATATGCTTTTGTGTAAACCTTGATGTATACAAAACTATTGGCTCGGCATATAGTATGTTAATTATGTAAACTTTGATATAATGTATGAGTAAGAACTCCTTAGCTACTTTGTTTTTAACCCTTTGAAACTTTTAAGAATACTGATGTTATGTTTTAAATTCTCTCATTACATGTTAGTATCCCTTTTTCTTCTAGACTTTATTATACGATATATGGGCTATATTTATATTGATCTTATTCGTAGGGTGTGTGTGTGTGTGTGTGTGTGTGTATAAATTGTGTGCATGAATTGTATGAGGAGTTGAGTATTAATGATGTAAAATAAAGTTCAAAATTATGGGACCTTGTTTTGATGGCTTGAATGGGTAAATTGAAAGAAGTCGATAACTTGGGACGTTCTAAATACAAAGGGAACTTTGCCAAAATTTCAGTGAAAATATCGGTAGACTTTCATATATATATATATATATATATAAGAAAAAAAACAATTTACCCTCAAATTAAGAGTATATATTGGGATCTTTTAGTGTTGACGAAATTGAAAAGGTGGGATTGTTATAGTTGGTATTAGAGCCCTCGTATGGATTTTGGGAAAAACTCGAAACAAAGGGTAATGATGTTATTAATTTATTGCAGGATGGTACGTACTCGCCAAGAGATTAGAACAAATCTATCCTCTATAGGGAAGGGGAACAGAGATATAGACTTTTACGAGGGACGAGAAGAGAGCCTTTTAGAAGATACTGCTTGACATGCACCAGCAGTATCGAAGCAAGCAAGGCATGAAGAATCGACGGGGCCTCAAGTCAGACAAGTACCGAGGCAAGCTGGGGATGTTCAGCCGACCGTGTCAACCCTACCGGAACGAGCAGAGGAGCCCCCACAGACTACACTTGGAAGGCCATTTGTTTCTTATGTTGATTTGATGCTCCTAGCCCAGCTACTCAAAGCAGTAGTGGAAGGTATGACTAGTGTTGCCGCTCCTATGCCAGCACCTTCACTCGCACCCATCGCACCAACTGTTTCAGAAGTAGCTACAACTACTGATAATATAGTACATTTGGTTCGATCGGTAAAAAGTATGTAGTACATTTGGTTACTTTTTTGATAAAAACTGAACCGAACCGAAAATGATCACCTCTAGGTGCAACTTTTTTTTCTTATTTTAGGGCAAGAAATTTTTTTCCTAACAAAAACATATGCACCTCTTTTTGTTTCCACCAAAAACAAAAAAAATGTGGGGATACTGACTCGAAACATGTATTCATATAATCATAAATGATAGAGGGTAGTCCAAATCATTAAGCGATTAAGCTTTAGCTTATGTTTTAATTTTATTTATTTGAACTTTTAGTTGAAATTTATTAATTAGATATTATTTGTTGGATTTGATTTAATTATTTTTTAGTATTTTATTTAGTGGATTATAAACTTAATTATTTATTCTAGTTATGGTTTTAGTATTTGATCAGCTTTTTCTTCTTTTTCGGGCTTCTTCTTCTTTTCTTTCTTCTTCAACTTCAATCTTTTTTGTCTCGTATCAAATTTGATATTAGAGCATTGTTCTTAGGTGGGATTAGAGTTGTTTTCTTCAATTGTAGTCATGATTCAGAAGAGGGAGAGGAGGCATGTGAGAACCAAAAAGGTATGCACATTGGAGAAGAAGAAGCTACTGAGAGAGGATGGAGGTGGTGATACTACAGTTCTTGTCCTTTTTCTCTTGAACAAATTGATGGAGAACACACGAGGCGAAGGTGTGTTGTTTATTCTTTCAGTAAGGGTTTTTTGATCGATTTTTGTCCTTTCGTTGCTCTCTTTATGATTTCCACTTGCCATTGAAACCAATCTTATTTCAGAAGACCTTTAACAATGAATAAAGGATGTTTTTGGTGTTGTTACTATTTTGTTTTGTTTTAATTCTCGCTATGGGTAAGATTGATTTGGCTTTGGCATGCTATGGAAAATGCATGTGCAGTTCTGCCTTTCAGGCAAATCCGGACCTAATGACGGCAGGTGTCTTGTTTTTTTATTTTCAGGTTTTGTTTGGAACCAATGGTTGTTATGTGACATAAACATTTATATTACTTTTTTTTTGTTATATATTGTGTTTTGATTTTTATTTTTTTTTTTATTTTTTTCTTTTTATTTTATAAAAATAGTATTTATTACTATTTATCTCTAATTATTTTACTTTATTTTATTTTTAGATCAAATTTGACACTTTTTTTTGACACTTTTTAATCCTTAATCTAATTAGATATTGTTTTGATTTTATTTCTCATTATTTGATTTTTATTTTTTTAGTGTTGAATTTGATCTCTATTCTTTTTTTACTTATGTTTATTATGTTTTGAATAATTTTTTTTTATTGTTTTTTTAATGATTTCATCACTTAGCTTCTTTTTTTTTTATTATTATTGAATCATGACTTTTAAAGGTTTGCACGGGTTGATTTTGGTTTCTTCAAGTCTTTTTTATAAAATTAATTTTTTTAATTTTATTCTTCAATATTTAATTTTTATAAAATTGGTTTTATTGTTTTTTTTTTTTTGCTTTCCTTTCCATAAGATTATCTAAATCACATGCCCATAGTCAAATGGGTGACTTGGGTTGACTCATATATTTTTTGTTGCTTTTTTTTACTGAGTTTCAAGCCTCAACTTTTTTTCACTGAGAATTTTGCTATATTGTTTTGTTTTGGGTTTGCCTTTTATATGGTCAGTCCCAACAGCATAATCATGAGTTTTGAAAGTTAACAACGGTTGACTTTGGTTTTTTTTGTTTTTTTAATTTCACCCCTCAACTTTTATTTTTTTTAGTGTTATTCTTTGTGCTTTTCTTTATCACTTTCTTTTCATTAGGGTTATCCTGATCATGTTTCCATGGTCGTGAGGTTAGCGAGTTAACCCTGGTTTATTCATATTTTTTTCATGTTGTTTTTTTATTGAAATTTTCATGCCTCAACATTTTTTTATTGAGAAATTTACTTTGTTGTTTTTTTGGGTTTGACTGATGCGTGAGTAGTCTTGGTCTCAAGATCACAATTACAAATTTCAAATGTTAACATGGGTTGACTCTAGTAGTTTTTTTAGTCATTTTTTAATATATATATATATATATATATATATATATATATTAATTTCATCCTTCAACATTTAATTTTTCTAAAAGTTGGTCTTCATATTTTTTATGGGATTATCACAATTATGTACCAATGGTCGCAATGTTAACGGATTAATAAGGGTTGACCCATATTTTTTTTGTTTTTCTTAATTATTATTTTTTTAATTTCATCATTCAACATTGAGTTATTTTATAATTGACTTCATGATTTGATTCAATTTGCTTTTATTTGTGATTTTTTTTTATCTTTTATTTGCATAGATAATTGTTTGATTAAATAAAAAATATATTCTAAAAAACAAAGCTATTAAACACGGCTTAGTGCATGAACCATGTTGCGAAATCAAATATCCTTGTGTTTTTTCAATTTCATCCTTCAACATTTAACTTTTTTAGAATTGGTATTTGTGCTTTTTATTTCATTTTTCTTTATATAAAATTATCTCAATCATGTGTCTATTGTCACAATGTTACCATATTTATACAGTTTGACATATTTTTTTTTTAATTTTCTTCATTTTACATTGGATATGATTTTTTTTTAACCTTTTATTGGCACATATAATTGTTTTATATATAAAAAAAACTTTAGAAAATATAATTGTTAAACATAACTAAATATATTAATTATTTATATTGTAAGATTAAATATTTTATTCTTAATTATCTCTTTATCAACTATTGATCTAATTACTAAATATATATATAGACATTTCTATTTATGATAGAAAAATATTGTATATTAAAGAATGCGTTGTAAAACCTATTTATTAATTTTTGTTTACTTAAAAGAAATAACCGCTCGGCCGCGGAGCGCGGGTACAAAACTAGGAAAATGGTATAGTGAGACCGTCTCCTATAACCAAATTAAGTTTAGGACAACGTCTAATATCATCATATCGGAAAAGGGGCAGCCATTCTCTTGGCACGGACTCGAGCTGAGGACAATCCGAGATAATCAATTTGCGAAGAGAGGTGAGGTGCTGAAGCCCCATTACAGATTTCAGATTTATCAGACCTGATATTTGAAGAGATACAAGGGAGGAGGGCAGCTTCTCTCCTGGCACGGACTCGAGCTTAGGAGAACTACAGATATGTAATTCACGAAGAGAGGTGAGGTGCCGAAACCCCTTAAATTCCAGATCTTCCAAATCCCAGATTTCAAGGTCTTCAAGGGAGGAGGGAAGTGTGCCTTCTTGAAAGGACTCAAGCTTAAGGCTCCTCCTTATCTTCATTTTGCGAAGAGAGGTGAGGTGCCGAAGCTCCTTGTAGTCCCGGTCTTGCTGATCCCATAACTGAAGGAATTCAAGGGAGGAAGGCAGCCACTGCAACGATTCAAGTTTAGGACAACTCCCGATCTTCAATTTGTGAAGAGAGGTGAGGTGCTGAAGCCCAATGTAGTCCAGAGATTCCAGTTTACAGAGATGAAGGTATTCAAGGGAGGAGGGCAGCGCCCGTTCTGATATGGACTCAAGTTTAGGGTAACTCTTGATACTCAAATTTGTAAGAGAAGTAAGGTGATGAAGCCCCTGGTATTCACGGGAGGAGGGCAGCACCTGTTCTGATATGAACTCAACTTTAGGGCAACTCTTGATCTTCAATGTGTAAAGAGAGGTGAGGTGATGAAGCCCCTTGTAGTCCAGAGATTCTAGATTTCTGAGATAAAGGTATTTAAGGGAAGAGGGAAGCGCCAGCTCTGATATGGACTCAAGCTTAGGGCAGCCCGCGATATACAATCTCTGAAGAGATGTGAGGTGATGAAGCCCCATGTAGTCCAGAGATTCTAGATTTCTGAGATCAAGGTTTTCAAGGGAGGAGGGAAGCGCTTGCTCTGATATGGACTCAAGCTTATGGCAACCCTCGATACCCAATACCTGAAGAGAGGTGAGGTGATGAAGCCCCTTATAGTCCAGAGACTTCAGGTTTCCCAGACGATTGATTACAAGGGTTGTAAGAGTAGAGGGCAACGTCTCCTCGTCAAAAGACTCCACATCGTTCCCAGTAAATATGAAGCATGAAAGAGAAGGGAGTGCTTGCAAACCACATACCTTGAGTTTGATACAATCTTCAATGCAAAGTGTGTGTAATTTGGAGGGTAAACCTCCTTCAGGAAACGAATCAACTTCTGGAAGTGAGATCAATTGCAAATTCTGTAGGGAAGGGAGGAGGGAATGCATGTTTTCCGGCAACGACTTCAAATATGAGCAACCCTCTAACACAAGCCTTGTCAAATCTGAGGCAGCTAGTCCTCCTTTGGGGAAAGACACCAAATTAGGACAGTGACTGATTGTCAGATGACAGAGAGCAGGGAGAGGTCCCTCGCCTATACAAAGGGATTCGAGATTGGGACAGTGTTCGATGGTAAGTGTGGATACCCGGGGTAAAAGGTCTAGCTGGCAGCGCTTAAATGAACTACATTCCTCGATTTTGATTTCAGTGAAAGAAGAGGGATCCAAATGACTCATTTGCTCCATTCCCTTTAGCTGGGGATCTCGTCTAAAATGAAGGCACGGTAGATCTGATACCCCAGATATACGGCTTTCATCGCCCTCAGATACATTGATTACGTCGAGCATGGGAGCCTCTGGAATTGAAACCACAAGCTGCGGACATTCTTGAATATAAAGACTCCATAAACAAGGAAGGTGACTAGGCAAGGTGTCGATACACGACGTCGGGCGACGGCTCCCGTCTTTTTTGTTTATTTAACAAAAAGGGTTTTTTTTCTCGATTGGGGGAAACAAAGATTTTATTGGAGTCGCCATCTAGTAATTTGAGGGAACTAGAAATCCCAAATTAGACACTGGTCCCAGAGATTCGGGTACGGGGTTAGTTATGATTAAGGGAAGGTAGACACCACCCTTAAAACATCATTTCAAAAGAAAGGTTACCCTTACTTGTGTGTTTTTATTTGATTCAAATGCGATTATATTTTGGGCTTATTTGTAAATTTTTGTAAATGATTAACGTCGGTCCCTAAAAATAGGAGACACGTTAAAAATGACATCAGTCCCTAAAAATTGGAGACTCGTCTGAGTTACCAAAAGAAATAATGGATATAATCCATTATATTTTGGGTTTATTGGCAATTTGTTTTTTTTTAAATGGTTAACGTCGGTCCCTAAAAATAGGAGACACGTTAAAAATGACATCAGTCCCTAAAAATTAGGAGATTCGTCTAAAATATTGACGTTTATCCCTAGAAAAGGAGAATTACGTCTGGGTTACCAAAAAAATAATGGACATAAGCCATATTTGGTATTTACATTTTTGATATCGGTCCTTTTAAAAAAAAGAGACGTGTCGACTTTGGTTTTTGTATTTTTTACAACATGCAAGAAAATTTACAAGCATTTATATATAAAAAATATCAAAAATACCAGTAGAAAACCCCGAAAAATTACCTGAGTGCCACTGTATAGGTAAAATACTAAAATACCCTCGGGTTTCTTGAAAAATTACGAAAATGCCACTGGCGGTGCGTGTGGCACACGCGCGGCTACTGTTGGCGGCGGGGAGATTTTCCGGCGATATTTCTGGCCAACCGATGGTCGATCCTGGTAGATCTGATGTCGAGGATTCTTATGGTGGTGGTCTTGACGGTCGTTGATGGCTGATGAGCGAGAATCGACGACTTGAAGCTTCGGTGGCAGCCGACGAATCGCGGCCCGTTTCCGGCCAAATAGAGCGGCGAAAACGCTGAAACCGGCCGAGGTTTTGCTTTATATGAGGAAGGCGACCTTTCTGTGGTGGTTGTCAAGCTTGCAGTGGCCGGAGATGGGAGATCGGAGGAGAGAGAGGGAGTCGCCGGCGAGAGGAGAGAGATGCTCTGGGCTATGCTACGGTGAGCACACTAGCACGGTACACCGGTGCAGTTGATGCCTGTGATCCGTTGGATCTCTGATGGAAAGATCGTGCGGCTGTGATTGGCCCGATCTGCAGGTTGATCGGACGGTCCGGATGAACAGAGGTTTGATCGGGTGTGACGCGGTGCACCGAAATCTCGGTACACCGGGTGACGTGGCACAACGGGATCAAAGCTTAGATTATTTCAAGGGCTGAGATGTGTTTGGGTTTTAATCTGGTGTGGTAAGCCCTATTGTATCCTCTTAAATCAACGGTTCAGATCTAAACACTATTAGATCTAACGGTTAGGATATATTTGGTATTTTCCATATTGTTTTTTTTTTAAATCAATATCCTACTCTCGTGAAGAAATAGTAAAAAAACTTTACAATTCTTTTCTTTCTTTTTTTTTCTTTTCTTCTTCGTCCTGCGCACTGTAATTTTGTTTTATTATATATAATAATATATATTTATACAGGTAAAATTAAAACTTAAATCAGTATTAGAAAAAGCCCGATTCAACCGCTAAAAATCAATTTTAATTACCGAAAATTATGTTGAAACATAAAAAAAAACTTTCAATGGATATAAACCCGGTGGACCGGGTTTTGACCAAAAAATAATAGGTTTGACCCAAAACGGCATGAAACTCATTTTTTACCCTGGTCGACATGGTTTGACCCGTATTGACCTGGTGAACTCGGTTTTTGTAAAAAATGACGGTTTTGACCCGAAACGGCCCGAAACTCATTTTTTACCCTGGTCGACATGGTTTGACCCGTATTGACCTGGTGAACTCGGTTTTGGTCAAAAATAACGGTTTTGACCCGAAACGGCCCGAAACTCATTTTTTACCCTGGTCGACATGGTTTGACCCGTATTGACCCGATAGACTCGGTTTTGATGGAAAGATGCGGTTGACTCGAGAAAAATATATTTTTTGAATTTTTAAACTTTTTCTTAATTTTTTTAGATTTTTATAAATAATAATAGAAATAAAATAACATTCAAGAAAATCTTGGTGAATCCAAAATTGGGTTACAACACAAGGCATTTGCTAACTCGGGACAACCTGCTATCAAGAGCTTTTCAAGATGAGGAAAAGCACCATCTACATCCGTTTTCCATTCCTGCCATTTTTTCATCCCCGCAAACGTTAATATTTTGAGGGATTTAAATGGCTTCACAATCAAAGGGTCACTTCCATAGAACTCAGAACTAACTGCGACGACATCATCAAATCCTTCAATATGGAGCTCTTCAAGAGATGGCAGCTGCCCCAATGGTGGTAAGAGGATGCAGTTCTTACATCCATAAAGAAGCAACGTTACCATATTTGAGAAAGAAGAGTTTCCAAGCCAGCCTGGAAACGTTGTACCCCCGTAACCAATAATGGCAAGCTCTTTCACATCTTCAGAAGGCTCCAATTTCTCAAGTACATCTCTCTCGTGTGGTGTGTCATCCGTACTGCCATCCCACGTCAACCCCAACTCCTCAATCTTCTTCTTACCCTTCAAATTGGCATCCAAAGCATCTTGAGCATTTGCAACATCTCTGAGATTCCGAATAGAAAGTTTTTTCCTTATATGTGAGAGCTTCCCCAACCCTTTCATGCTAGACCCGCTATCTTTTCCCACGATGTAAGAATCCAAAATTCGAAGCTTCGTGAGTTTCCCCATTTTTGGTGGCATCTCTTTCAAATTTGTCCCTTCAATATCAAGATGTTGTAAGTCGACCAAGTTGGAAAGGTTGGATGGCAACTCCATGAGATGTCGGCACTCCTTTAACAATAAGCTTTGCAAATAGTACAAGGTGCACACACTTTTAGGTAACATTTCAATGGCGGTGCAAGAAAGGTCCAAGTGCCGCAAATGTTTTAAGTTGCCAATGGAATTGAGCAACTGAGAAGAAATATGCAAATGTTTTAAGTTGCCAATGGAATTGAGCAACTGAGAAGAAATATCTTTTGGATGACATAAAGATAGCATGCGCAAGCGCTTAAGATTTGGCAAAATGTCATTCAGCGCCTCAATATCAACTTCCACAAAAAACTTCAGTGGAAACAAGGCGCGCAAATGTTGGACTCCATGAATGCTACGAAATATCCGAAGTCCTCCGCCATATGCTGCCGCTGAAGTGATTGATAAATAACGAGTCCTTTCTGGAAGCGAGCATGAATGTTCACCCTCCAACCCAGAGCCCGATTCATTAATACCAAGCTTAAAGCAAAATTCTCCTGACACGTATTCAGCTAAATCACTTATGAGGTCATGCATGCTGAAAAAAGAATATTCACGAGTTGATTGCTGGAAAAGTGACCTAGAGACAAGATCATCAAAGTATTTTTCACCTATATCTTCCATCTCCTCAACGCCTCTGGGCTGGACTAGAAAACCATGTGCCATCCATTCAGTGATCAATTCATCCTTATGAAATTCATAACCCTTAGGAAATATTGCGCAGTAAGCAAAACAACGTTTCAGGTGTGAAGGGAGATAATAATAGCGCAATGTTAGAGCTGGAGGGATGTTTTCATTCGACGAACCCCACATACTGCTATTGGATATCTTCTCCCATTGCTTGACATCTCCTACGGAGTGCAAAAGACCCCCAAGAGTTTTCGCTGCCAGCGGTAAACCTTTGCACTTTCTCGCTATTTCTCTGCCAAATGCTTCCAAGTGTGAGACTGCTCCAGAATTTACACCACTAAATGCATCCCTTGCAAACAACTTCCAGCAATATTCATCGCTTATTACATTCAAGCGGTGAGAGGGGATGACAGTTTGCGTGACTTTTGCTACATCTTCTTCCCGTGTTGTCACGACAATCTTACTTCCGTGCTCCACATACCGCAAAGGTAGCAGTAACTTATCCCATTCATTGTACTCGATGTTCCACGCGTCATCTAGAACAAGTAGGAGTTTTTTCCCTTTCACTGCCTCCATTAGAGATTCATCTGGTTCTTTGGTGCGGCAAGTACTTGCGTTGATCTTTTCAAGAATATCCTTAATAATCCTGGCAACATCAAATTGTTGAGAAGCCCAGACCCAGGCTTTGAGTTGAAAGCACTGCTCTACCCTTTCCTCGTTGTAGATAAGCTGAGCAAGAGTGGTTTTACCAATCCCGCCCATGCCCACAATAGGAACCGCACATAAATTCGAGCCATCCGTGTTGTGTTGTGTCAACAAGAACTCCATTATGGCTTCCTTATCAGAGTCCCTTCCATATACATGAGATTCATTAACCAGTGGAGTTGTTTTCTCTGACAATGGTCTCCATCTACCAGTACCTTCTATGTGGCGCAGATCACCCTTTTGTTTAAGTAAACGTTCAAGCTTCTCAAGGATCTTTTGTAACTCTGCTTCCATCTCTTTCATCCTTCCATTAGCTGGATTTAGAAATGGAACCAGATTCCTTACCTGCAATGGTGGACTAAATATATGAGATAGAATTCAGGAAAACATTATAATTTTATAATATCAAAACAAAAACATTAAGATTCTTACATCTAGTGAATTAATAAGTTAATGCCATTAAATTGTTGATGCTAACTTAATGTAAACATTTTTTTTCTACAGGTCTTTTTCAAGAATTTACAATTGTTGATGCTAACTTAATGTAATTAAACAGTAAAACTCAAGTTTTAAAAAGATATTGATTAAATGCCACTAGTGATTTTCATAGCCCTTACTATATCATATATATATATATATATATATATATATATATATATATATATATATATATATATATATATATATATTGAAATTAATTTTTTTTCTAAAATAAAAATGGAAAAATAATTTTATTTTAAAAAATAATTGTTTAGCAATTAAAAAGTAAAGTATTTATTTTTAATATTTAAAATATCATTTTAATTTATAATTGTGCTACTAAAAAATCAGTGCATAATTCTTGGTGATTATTATATATATAATTACTAAGAAATTTAATATTTATAATAATGGGTTTTGAGTCTCGTAAGTCCTAATTATTCGTGATCACTAAAAATATTGAAAGACAATTCAGTTTTATATCCCTTATTTTTTCAGAACAATTAAAATTTATTTATGTTCTTATAAAAAATATATAATTTAATTAAGATTGACAATATTTTTATAAATAATTCAGATTTTAAAAATCCAAAGCGCATGTTTAGAAAACTAGTTAATAAATGAGAATTTGCAAGCATAATTTCACCACAGACACCAAAAGCCAATAATATTAGTTGCTTATATAACAATGAATACTCTTTTAATAAAACTCACAAAAGACAAAAACCATGCCTAAAAATATTTTTTCCTCCTTTACAGGCTAGCGAGCATCCATGAAAGTTAAAAAAAAAAAATAGAGAGATCAATACAAATATTTTATGAGGAAGCAAGAACTATGCTTTGTAATCTGCTTCTATGCTTACCCAATTGCTGTCAGGTCGAGGGGCATCAATGTCCTTGGATCGTAGATATTCATAATCAATCTCCTCCAATATGTCCTCAGCTTCATAGACAGCATGTTTAACATCATTAAGCCAGTTCTTCACAGCACGCTTTGTAATCTGCTTCTCCTCCGCATCGTCGAGTAGTCCGTTGACAGTATTCAGTGTTTCATTCAGCTTTTCCAGAAGACCACCATCGAGTTCGTGGCTTTTGAAGAAGCCCAGAACGTCACGAGAGGCCAACCTGTCGACCAGAACCTCAATGAGAGCAGAGAGAATTGATCCTCCGATCAACTCCAGAGCCATGGTGGATTTTTGCAGAAAGGGTGAGAGAGTGATTATGTATGTGAGAGAGAGTGATAGTAGTAGAAAGCTAATAAGCCACTGAATTGCATGATGGGAAGACGTAGACTTTAAAGGAAAAGAAGAGACGTGGAAGCCGGCTTCATAACAATATTATATTAATTATATCATATTGTATCAGCGCTCCACGACTAATAGGCATAGCAACTCCAACCCATGTGCTAAATGGAGTGCAAAAAATAAAAAATAAAAAATAAAAAATTTATTTTCCATTGGAGATGCTATAAGGGACTGGTATTATTGGTGTGTTTTCTAGTATTAATAAATTTGTTAATTGAAGTATAAAAAGATAATATCTGTGTTTAATATAATGAATTTAAAAATATATAAGCGTAAAAAAAATCATGAATGTTAATTCAAGATTAAATTAAAAACTTTATTTTTTTAATAAAAAAAAAAGAAGAAGATATATACATACGAAAATATATTTTAAGTGCATACCGAAGAGAGTTATGTTAGTCAATAATAATAAGGATGCGTTAAATATTATAATAGAGGAAATAGCAAAGGCAACGAGACCTTTTTTATAGTTAATTTTTATTTAATTATATCAGAATTAAAATAAATATTTGAAAGATTTAAATTTTATAGAAAAAATATATTTTTGTCAAAATCTTCATCTTTTATTTTGTTTTTTCTATTTTGACAAAACACGTATTAAAAACATGATTTTTTAAATAAAACTTAAAGTAATTAAAATCAATATTCTCAATAATATAATTTAAATTCATGAGGAAAAAATATATTTCTTTGGTCAAAATCCCCTTAATTTTCCTTATTCATTTGTTTTTTTTTATTTTGAAGAAAACATGTCTCTTTTATTAGAAGCATTTGTTTTTTAATAAAAACTCATCATGATTTGAAAAAACAATTTAAGTAAAAAAAGAAAAAACAATGTCTTGATAATTTTTTATGAGCTTGTAAGGAAAAATTAAAAAAAATAATTAATTCACAATAACAAAATAAAAATTCACAATAATAAAATATATATTTTATTCTTTTGTAAAGATTCATGTGCAATATTTAAAGGCCATGAAGCTAATGCGCACCTATGCTTTAAAGCCGAGGCTCAAACGCCTGATTTTTAAAAATGGTCAGGCTCCACTCAACCTAGAAGGTCAGGCTCGCATTTTTTTTATTAAAAAAGCATACAATATGTTATCTGTCTAAGTTTTTTTTTTTTTTAATGTAAAACAGATGACACATTATTTACTTGGACAGATAACATGTCGTTATTTATTAGAAAATTAAAATTCAAATTTTTAGATGGTAAAAACTCAATTCAACTTGTTTTTAACCAAAAATGTTTTGGAACATTAAAAAAAAAACCATACAAAAAAACCTTTATAAACACCAATTTATCTTTTCCAACATGATTAAATGATAAAACTACATTCATTGAACTCTTCTTTTAAAACAAATTTATTAACACTAAAATTAATATTTTTTGTTCTTGAAATATGACTCATCAAAATACTTCTTTTTCCTCTTTTTTTTTCTAACAACTTTTTCTTTATACTTGTAAAATCAAGGAATTAAAATGCGAAAAAAAATAAAGTTTTAAAATTAAATATAAATAGATAAAACTACAAGGAAAAAAACTTTCGAAACCAAAATGAATTTTTATAAGAATTTCAAGGACTAAAACTCAATATTCAGATAGTAAAACACGTGGAAAATGAAGTTTACGGCTAAAATGTAAACATATAAAACCACTAGGTTAAAAAATATTTTTTAGAAAAACTTCATTTGGTATTACTCTTAGAAGGTATTTGGTATAAGGCTAAAAAAATATAGGTGAAATTATCACATAAATAATAATTATAATAAGAGCAAGTTTAAAAAGTGTAAATGTTGGTTTATTAAAAAGACTGATGCTTTTATAAATTGAACGGTTAAATACTTGTGAAAAAAAAAGGAGAATGATATAAAAGCTTAATATTTTTTCATGTATTTAGATAATTTTAATGTATTAATATTAAAAAATCAAAAAAAAATTTAAAAAATACACTGCTCTGTATTCCCAAAAGCCCTGAATACGGGAGAGGAAAAAAGGAGAAGGAAGCAGAAGCCATGGTGGATCTTCGCGGAAGGGTGAGAGTGTGAAAATGTGAGAGAAAAGGCCGTAGAAAGCAGAATCCAACGAATTGCATAAAGACAACAAACATATAGAATTTTAAAGGAAAGGAAAAGACAAGAAAATACATTTTAAACTTCCTAGCAATATTAAATTATTTATATTATATTCACACTTGGTGCTCAATGTGTTAGTCTTTTTTTATCAGCATGATTAAGGCATCATCAAGTGGATTAAGACTGCTTTAACTGCTTTCAAATGAGTTTAAAGTTTTGTTTGTTTTTATTTTTCAAAAATATTTTAAAAAAATTAAAAAAAATTGTTTTTTTTTTTCAAATTAATATTTTTTTTAGTGTTTTCAGATATTTTTGATGTATTGATATCAAAAATAATTTTTTAAAAATAAAAAAAATATTATTTTAATATATTTCCGAGTGAAAAGCACTTTGAAAAACAACCATTACTGCACTCTCAAACATTCTCTTAAAGCAAAATAATACAAGTATATAACTAAATTAATTAAGATTAAAAAAATTTAAAAATTATAAGTTTCTATATATATATATATATATATATATATAAAGATACCTCATGAAATTCTACTTTTTCTATAATTCATGATTGCTATTTAGAACACTTTATATGTTGAAAACGTTATAAATTTATTGTTTTATCAACACTTTCAAATATATATTTTTTGATATAAATAATCAAATAATCATTCAATCAATCATTTTCAATATAATTACATAATGATGTAGTGACCACTGGTTAATGCTAATTTTATCATGCAATGTATGTTAATTATTGAATTTATATAAAACTATATATATATATATATATATATATATATAGAGAGAGAGAGAGAGAGAACAGTAAAATGTGTTTTAGTTGAAAATCATAAAATTAATTTGACTCATTTAAAGTATAATTAAGTCCTTATACTTAATTAAATCCTTTAATTGGACCCAAATTAACTCTTAAATATAATTAAAATTTAATTTGGCCCATGATTAAATCAAATTGGCCTATTAAAAATTTAATTATATCTTTGAACTTAATTTTTATGCAAATTCGTCCAATAATAATTTAATTTGACCTTGAAGTTGCATTTTTTCTCCATTTTTAGGCATAATAGGGGTACAATTAGGTCTTGAATTTTCTCCAAAAATTACAGCTTGATTTCTCGGCCTTACTTTCTCCACGTTACCAGCATTTATTTTATTTTTATTTTTTATTTTTATTTTGAAAAAAAAATAAATTTTAGGGAATAACCCAGAATTGAGTTATGATAATATGCAAGAAAAAAAATTATTTTTATTTTTTGAAGCTTTGTTTGGGAAAAAAAACATTTTTTTTCTTGTAACAAAAATACCCAAAATAAGCTTAAAAGATGTTTGTCAAACACACCCTTTAAATCAAAATACCCTTTACCAAAAACATGACAAATCAAACAGGGTATTAAAACCCTTTGACATAGATTTGTTTTGTCCGCGTCGACTTGATCTAGCCAACTGCGGCCGAGTTGATCTGATAGGGTTGACTTGAAAATTTTTTATTCAACCACAAATCAACCAAAAAATCTTAGTTAGGCCTCAAAACAACCCAAAAACAAAACCAAATTAAAAAAAATAGATTACACACCTAAAAAATACAAAAACTCAAAAATTCTTAAACAAAACGGATCAAACACACAAAAAATGAAAACCACCAAACATGAACCTAGCAACATGGGTTCCAAATCATACCAGATTTGGTCAATATGAAGGCACATGCATATTGAATATCATGCAAGGATCAATAATCTACCATTCAATCACTTCGAATTTCACTTAAATATCATGATCAAATTAAAGTTTGTTAGTCAATTGAGGGTTAAAATGCAAAAATTCAGAACCAATGATCAAAATGAGTCTGTCATGGGTAAAATTGCATGAAATTAAAAGTTTGAATGCGATTATAGATGCAATTAAAAAAGATTCAAAGAATAGGGGTACAATTAAAATTTTCCAATCCTAAATCAAAAACCCTAAACGACACATCGTTCAGAATTAAAGAGGAGAATGTGAGTGACATGTCATTTGGTCACTTGGCCTTTGTTTTTTACAGTTTTGATTAATCAAGTTGGAAACTTTAAATGCATGAATGTGGAGCTATAAACTTCCAAATTGAATAAGGTTGGATTCAATTGAAATATGTGAATCTCATCTACCAACTTTTAGGTGACAATGACGTCAGAATTTATCTGACGAAGCCTAAAAAATGGGCAACCCAATCAGCCTTGATAGTTTTGGCTAATCGAATTAGTAACTTCAAACGCATGAATGTGTCATACTTGCCCTCCTTCAATGGCTTTCATACTTGCCCTCCTTCAATTATTATGAATTAGCTATTTTTTAATTAATTGAGGTTATTATTATCTTTTTTATTTTTTTTTGCAAGGTTAAGTTACTATAATGCCTATAAATACAAAACAACACTTAACCTAGGTATAAGGTTTTTTTTTGTTAAGAATATTCTCTTTTAAAGCTTGACTTTAGGGGTTTAATCGTCATCTCAAAGGCAATTTGGTCTTTCACTTAGTGTCGATGATAATTAAAAAAACTATTTTATTTATTTTTTCTCGATTTCATCAATCGATGTTTAATTGGTTGTAAAATAGATTTCATGAATGGTTTTTTTTCCTGTTTTGTTTAGGGTTATCATAGTTTCAAACAAATATCTATTTTATGATTCATGCTTGAAGTTGCAAGTTTCTAATTTTTATCGTATATTTAAGTAAAAATTATTTTCAAAAAATTTATTAAATCAATTTAGATTCATGAACTGAGTCATGTATGTTCAGGGTCATCCAATATTTTATCATTTCAATACTTTTATTTTTTTTTTATAAGTTGATTTATATTTTTATCGATTATCTGTATTTTTTTTTAAACTCATTAAATCAAATTATTTTATATTGAGTTAGCTTTTATATATTTGATTAAAAAATTATATTAGTCAAGAGTCAGGTTGATGAATTTCAATACTTGCCCCGCTTGTGTTGGTTTAATGGCATTACTAGAAAATCCATATGTTATTAATGTTTTTTTTATATTTAAAAAAAATTGGTCCCACCTGCGCCAATATACTAAGAATGTAATAAAATCTCTCAAATGTTGATCCTTCAATGTAAAAAGGTCATTTCTGGCATTTCAAAACTTTAGTCAATACTAAAAATCTAAAAATATAGGGATTGATGTGGACATTAAAAACATCTATGAGGACTACAATATAGTTTACCCTAGATGAAGTTTCTTCTTCTCTAAGTCGGTTTGAGAGATATATATACCTTTCTTTCACTTGAATCAAAGTTAAATTGTGCTGCCTCTCTTCTTCTACTGTTTTGCTCTATCAGTTCTCCTAATCTAAAATTAATTCAATTTAATCCCTATTCAATTGAAAAACTATGGCTCCGGACCTGAACAAGGCGAGCGGCGGCAGCGGCGCATCCAAAAACGAGGCGCCGGTGAAGGCGCCGCCGTCGAAGAAGAAAGAAGAGAAGAAAGATGAGGATTTAGTAAGTTTTAATTACTATAATCTCTTACTTTAGGGTTTACAGTGACGTAGATTTATAGAAAGTTTGGTTCTTTTTTGAATCGATTTGGGGTTTTGCTTTGTAGTCAGAGGAGGACTTGGCATTGAAGCAGCAATTAGAGTTGTATGTGGAAAGAGTTCAAGATCCTGAACCTGGGATTCAAAAGCTCGCTCTCGAGAGCTTGAGGTAATCACTGATTCATTAAAAGTTTTGAACTTTAGGGCTATTTTCTGCTAATTTGTTGATGATGATGAATTGGAAGCAGTTTGAGACTGTGGAGCTGTTGTGAAGGGTGCGAAATGTTAAAGGACGTGAATTAGGTTTTTTTTTTTTAGGGGGGGGTTTGAAGCTGCGTGGTTGAAGTATTGGGTTATCGGTAAGATGGAAATTTGGTAATTTACAGGAATGCAATTGGTTTTCTTATTGGAATTGTAGTAATTGTACAAGCTTATGGGATTTCTCTTACAATTTAGGGCTATTTGTTTGGTATTAGCAAAAGTAGAGTTCGACCTGGAAGTTGTTTAGGATATGTTTGGTAACTGCATGGATATTTATGAGATCGATGGAGGGGAATGTGCGCGCTCTTGGCCACTTAATAAATGGGTGGTCTGGCTTGTTCTTTTTGTTAATTGTTGTACTGAGTTAAGACTGTGTTTGGTAACTGTGAGTGGACAAATGCTGTAATGGTTGTGAATATGTTTCTTCTTGTTCCGTGGGATATTCAAGGGTGAAAATGAATTTCAGCTTCTTGAGTTGTGTATCAAATGATTGACAATATCTTGCATGGCTTCATATGTGTGTTAAAATAGTAAATGATTACTGGTTAGTATCAAGTTGCAGGACTTAATTGAGTATTGGTATTGACAATGCGTTTATCTTCTTCTTTTTTTTTGCAGACAGGAAATTCGAAGCTCAACAAGCTCGATGACTTCAGTTCCAAAGCCATTGAAGTTTCTTCGAGCACATTATGGAACCTTAAAAGCACATTATGAAAACATGGCTGAGTCTGATCTGAAGGTAAATTGTCAAATTGGATGTTGTCCCTTAATTTCACTCATAAAAGCTCGGGCATTAACTTGTTTTTTGTTCTGCAGAAATACTTGGCAGATATACTCTCAGTCTTGGCGCTCACCATGTCTGCCGAGGGAGAACGGGTATGCCTACATGTTAGATGTTTTTAATGTGTTCCATCTTATTTTCTGGTGATTGGCTTGATTTCTATGCAGGGGTGTACTCAGTCTGCATCTTTGCTCTTGTCACCCATATATTTCCCCCATGATTCCTATTAATGTATTTTGTTTATCATTCTCAAAAAGAAAATGTTTGTTTTGTTTATCACATATTTTTCTCTTGCTTATCATACTTGATGCATGATTATGAATGTTTATTTCTGCACATGTTAATCTGAAGCTCTTGGAGTTCCTTCATGTATATCTATTTTTCACTTGATGACTTTCAGGAAAGCTTAAAATACAGATTGTTGGGTTCAGAGGGTGATATTGGTTCATGGGGACATGAGTATGTAAGGTGAGATCTTCACACTGAGAACACTCTTCATATCTTACAAGATAAAGTTGAACATGCTCTTTTAGGGCTTCTAATGATGATAAAGGCTTGGTTTATGTGCTGCTGTGATTGTGTTTTTTTTTTTTTATTTTCCCTGAGCTTGAAATTTTAAGTTTTCTCAATCCATAAATGTCTGAAAAAACAGAACTGGCCAATGCTATGTGTATTAGTTTTTGGGCCTGCAATATATTGAGCACAGCTACAAGTTTTGTTAAAGCATATTTGTTATGGTAAATTCCAAGAATTGGAATGTTCTTTCTTTTCAAGAGGATGTCTTGTTCCTTTGATTTCAGTTAATCAGTCCGTCTCTTCTAATAAAATTTATTCCTTGGTCATAAGAAATAAAGCTTGATAATGACTGGCCTTTTCTTTTTTCTTCAATGGCTTTAAAAATTGTGCTTGCATTTTTGTGTTGCAACATTTTCTTAGGACTCAGTCACCCAGTTTTTTTTTTTTTGTGAATTACTAGTATTGTTTATTTTCCTGAATGAATTTTGTATCTATCTGCAATGCCCACAACATATTATGTAATCTTTCTTTGTTTTTTTATATTTTTTAAACAACCTACTGGAGTAACTGGACAGAGAAGTTCGTTTAGCATTTAATAGTTGTGAAGACACACAAGCAGATACATATATTTGATGCATATGGATCAATCTTATCATCATGAATTTTTTTTTTTTGTCGGCAGGAACTTGGCTGGAGAAATTGCTCAAGAGCATACAAAGCGACAGGTTGGAATTTAATTATGTAGTGATACTCTTGAAAATTGAAATGACTAGTTAAGCAGAAAAGAAGAAACAAATTCATGGTGATGATGACACATCTACTGACTTTTCAGGCAATGATAAGGGTATTCACTTTGATGTATACTTTTAGTTTAAAGTATACTTCAAAAGTAGGTTTACAGTTTAAAGCATTACTATGCTATCTGGAGAATCACATTAAAAAAGCATGATGTCTCTCTCTATTATAATTACTACGCAAATATTCTAGTGTTTGTTCCTTTAGCATTAAGCTTTTCATTGCCTCCACTGTGGCTCTTTTATAGATGGGTACCATACCTCAGGTCATGATGCTCAGAGCTGTTTTGTATTTAATTGTGAAGAACTTGCTCTGAACTCTGGTATTTGTTCCCAGTTTCATACCAATTATATTTGTGCTGCTTACAGACTGAAGAGGCCTCGGTTCATGATTTGATTGAGCTTGTACAACAGATTGTTGCTTTTCACATGAAGGTACTCTTTAAAATCAACTTTTGAGATTGGTTCCCTTAAATGGAACATGGATGCAATATTGAGTCTTGATGTACACATAAGTACCAAGTTTGTTCTGAAAATATCTAATTACCATTAACCATAGCCCCACATCATGAGAGGATAATTGTGTGTTTTATATTTAACAATTTTTTTCTGTTTTGCAGCACAATGCTGAACCCGAAGCTGTGGACCTATTAATGGAGGTAAAACACTATTATTTCTTCAATCTTAGCATTCTTTTATGAATTTTCTTTTCTTCCACTGAGCTTTGAATATTTTGATTTGACTAAATCCAGGTTGAAGATCTTAATATTTTAAGTAAGCATGTGGATAAAACAAATTTCAAGAGGACTTGTCTCTACCTCACCAGTGCAGCAAAGTGAGTGAATGACAACCATGATTTTACTCAGGCTTGTTGATCGATAGTTTCAAAGAATAAATATTTTCAGACTTATGTTTTTATAGAATCTTATCACAAAACAAGCCTCATAGTATCTTATCATTATTTAATTGCATCAATTTTCAAGTAAATGCTCATGTATATGTATTTTAACTACTACAAATGTTTGAAAGTAAGCCCAACTTTAGACCAGTTATCATATTGAGTGGTGAAGAATTAAAGAGGAGAGAATCTTGTGAAATACAATTTTTAAGAAGTTTTCACTTCCAATTCTTCTCTCTGAGTAGGAAAAAAATTTATATATAATAAAAAATGGCTTTCAAAGATCAATCTCCTCACCCATGTTCTATGCTGAATAGCAGATCATGTGTGCCTTGTGTTGACATTTCATTTTGCAATATTTTGCAGATACCTTCCTGGACCAGATGATTTGGCAGTTCTTAAAATAGCATATGAGATATATCTCAAATTTGGAGAATATGCTAGTGCACTTCAGATTGCATTGTTCCTCGATAACTCGCAGGTTTGCTTATTATTTGATTTTATTGATTCAAGTAAGCTTATGTATGAGTCATTTATATCTAATGCAAATACATATTGAGTCGATTATGCTTAAAAAGTAATTGCGCTTTAATTCCCAATGACTCTGTATGGTGGCAGTATATCAAGCAGGTTTATATATCTTGTGATGATCTGCTGCAAAAGAAACAATTTTCTTACATCCTTGCTCGACATGTAAGTTTATAAATGTGTATTACATTAGTTTTGTGGCAATTATTGATATGTTTGTACTTGGTGGTTAACTGGCATTTCATTTTTTCAGGGCACTGCTTTTGAGCTTGATGATGATATATCTGCAGATGATGTGGACAGGGAAGTATTGGAGGAAATAATCAACAACACCAAATTGACTGAGGGTTATCTTACCCTTGCCCGTGACATTGAGGTCATGGAGCCCAAATCTCCTGAAGACATCTATAAGGTTTGGACTTTTGATGGTCTATGTGGTGCTGGAATTAGATTTTTAACTAATGGTTTTGATGGTTTTATATTACTAGCCAAGTATGTAATTCAATCATCCATGTCTTTTCTACCCCAACTTCATGATTTGCTCCCTTGCTTTCTGTTAGGCACACTTGCTTGATGGTCGTGCTAGTGCTGGTGCTAGTGTTGATTCAGCCAGACAGAATTTGGCTGCTACATTTGTTAATGCATTTTTAAATGCAGGATTTGGACAGGTAAACATCTTTTATTTTCACATGCAAATGCTTGAGGTTGTTGGTTATGCTGACATTTGTTGCTTAAATTTGTAACAGGATAAGTTAATGACACCTCCAACAGACTCTTCAAGTGGTGGTTCAGGAAATTGGCTTTTCAAGAATAAAGATCACGGGAAGACCAGCGCTGCAGCAAGCCTGGTATGCTTTTGTACTTTATATGATTTACTAAGAATTCAACCTGCCTGCAGCAAAATTCTCACGAATGTTACCCTTAACAGGGTATGATTTTAATGTGGGATGTGGACTCTGGGCTCGCTCAACTTGATAAGTATTTCCACAGCAATGACAATCATGTGATTGCCGGTGCACTACTAGGGGTTGGAATTGTCAACTGTGGTATCAGAAATGACTGTGATCCTGTGAGTTCTCCTGATTCCTGTGCCAGAGAAGCGTAATTTGTCACCTATCAATTATCTCTCCCTCTGACTTAATTTCTTTTCTCAGGCACTGGCACTTCTTGATGATTTTGTTGATAAAGAAGATCCATCTATCCGAATTGGTGCTATAATGGGGTTGGGAATTGCATATGCTGGTACTCAGAATGAGCAGGTGAGCTTTCTTTTTCTTGCTGATTAATATGGAGTCCATGACAGTTATTATCTTTAGTAGACTAATAATTTTTGTCTTTTGCCTTGGTGTGATGTAGAAATTGTAGCTCCCTGATATTGGCTGTGTATTTTATTAGCCATCTTGTATTCAGTTTATCAAACCTACTATTGATTCACTAAATTATCATTCTGGTTAGGAATGTATAAAACATTTGTTTACTTAAAATTTATCCTTGAGTCTGTGAATTTTGTATTAGAGCGAAATATGTGTTCTCGTATGATTAGAGGCTGACAAGTGTGTTGTCATTTGATTTCTTTTGCGTATGTTATTGACAGATATGCAGTAAATTGTCCGGGATACTTAGTGATGCAAAAGCTCCACTTGATGTAATAGCATTTTCTGCAATCTCATTGGGCTTGGTTTGCGTTTCTTCGTGCAATGAAGAGGTTGCACAGGCTATTATACTTGCATTAATGGACAGGAGCGAGTCAGAATTGCAGGAGCCCCTTATTCGATTTTTGCCTCTTGGCCTTGGTCTCCTATATCTTGGGAAGCAGGTAATTGCAACTCGTGGAGGCTCTTATAGAATCCAATATTACTTCCCAACGCCATGTATTGTTATATCTAGTATTGTTGCCAGATTTTGTATGGGTTTCATTTATTGTGCATCTGATGTTGTCTTCCAATGAATCTGTGGAACACTCTTGTAATTTCAATTACCATTGTTTTTCTTTTTTCAACAGGAAAGAGTGGATGCCACTGCAGAAGTGTCGAAGACATTTAATGAGAAAATAAGAAAGTATTGTGATATGACACTGCTTTCCTGTGCCTATGCCGGGACTGGGAATGTTCTTAAGGTATTTTATTTAATTCATTTAATGATGCTGTTATATTAAGTCTTTTTTTTCTTAGGCACTACTGGCCTTTCTTGCAGGTTCAAAACCTTCTGGGTCATTGTGCTGAACACCTTGAGAAAAGTGAAACTCACCAGGGACCTGCTGTGCTTGGGATTGCTATGATAGCAATGGCTGAGGAATTGGGCCTCGAAATGGCAATTCGCTCGTTGGAACATCTGTTGCAATATGGGGAGCAGAATATTCGTAGAGCAGTTCCTTTGGCCCTTGGACTCCTCTGTATTTCAAATCCTAAGGTATAAAACTATCTTTGAATTGACCTGAAAGTTTACCTATTTTGCACGATATACTATGATGATTTTAATTGAGTATTGAAATAACTATGAGGGCTGTGTAAGCAAACCAAGTAAATTTTTTTTTATTTCCTGTTATGAAATGGTGAAACTCTTGCAATAGATCTACTATGATGAAAAAAGCAAGATAATAACCAATCAGTTATGTTTATCCCTCTTTACTTGCGAGTTTACCTATTTTGCACGATACACTATGATGATTTTAAACTGACTATTGAAATAACTATGAGGGCTGTGTAAGCAAACCAAGTAAATTCTTTTTTATTTCCTGTTATGAAATGGTGAAACTCTTGCAATAGATCTTACTATGATGACAAAAGCAAGATAATAACCAATCAGTTACGTTTATCCCTCTTTACTTGCGCATTTGGCTTTCTTTCTATATGTCCACAGTTTGAGGAAATAAAAAGTTGGCATGTTTTTCTTGTACTATATTTTTTCTTAAACAGTTTTTCTTGTGATTACTGATCCAAATTCTTACTCATTGAGTTGCCTCTGAGAATGATACACAGGTTTTGTTTGCTGATGATGTTTATTTCATTTCGGTTGCCTATTTATGTGTCAGGTTAATGTTATGGACACATTAAGTAGACTCAGCCATGATACAGATTCAGAAGTTGCAATGGTATGATAGAGCCAGCTTTGGTTCACGGTACAAGTTTTCTTCTGTTGCTTACCCTCTAAAAGTTGTTATATTTGTTCAAATATTGCAGGCTGCAGTTTTTTCCTTAGGTTTGATAGGTGCTGGAACTAACAATGCTCGCATAGCTGGAATGCTTCGCAATCTTTCCAGCTATTATTACAAAGATGCCACCCTTCTTTTCTGTGTAATGCTTCTTCTAAACAAGTCTTCAGAATTGTAATTCTGCTGTTGGGATTCATCAAAGATTGGTTGACTGATTTCACTTGGCCTATGCAGGTGCGAATTGCCCAAGGTCTCGTACACTTGGGGAAGGGCCTGCTGACCATCAATCCATATCACTCTGATCGCTTCTTACTATCACCGTAAGTAATCTTTTTTTATAGAAAATTGACTTCCCTGGAATTACTTGATGAGATTGAATATGAGCGTTATTTTTTTTTCTCCCAACAGCACCGCGCTTGCTGGTCTAATAACCATGCTTCATGCATGTCTTGATATGAAGGCCATCATTTTGGGGAAATATCACTATGTCCTCTATTTCCTTGTTTTAGCAATGCAGGTTTGTTCAAGTCTGGACACATCGACCTATCTTATTTGCTTCCTTTTTGTCTATTGAATCACTGGCTTCTTACTACAAGTTTTTTTCTTTTTGTGGCCACAGCCAAGAATGTTGTTGACAGTGGATGAGAATCTCAAGCCTTTATCTGTACCTGTTCGAGTGGGACAAGCAGTTGATGTTGTTGGTCAAGCTGGAAGACCCAAGACCATTACTGGTTTCCAGACCCACTCAACGCCAGTTCTTCTGGCTGCTGGTGATCGGGCTGAATTGGCTACCGAGAAGTGAGATTTTCGCTTCAAAATCACCATTAGCTTTTCTGTTATTGTTTGATAGTACTCTAACGATTACTTCTCCTGCAGGTATATTCCCCTCTCACCCATTCTTGAAGGGTTTGTCATATTGAAGGAGAACCCAGATTACAGAGAAGATCTGTAGTTGCTCACTGGGATTTCATAGAGCTTCTTCGACAAAATACGAAATTGCAGACCTTGCCTGATTACTTCAAGCCTGGGATTTTCAGCAAGGTTTGAAGTTGTATGCACATTGCACGTCAACTCCGCCCCGTCTTCCTCTTTCTTTGGTTTATGTAGCAAACATTGTAGATTAGCAGGAAACAAACTCACACTTCGCATTCTGAGTGGGAGAATTTTACCCAAATGCATCGGAACTGTTGACCTATCTGCTTGATAAATGGAAAGCGGGGTATCATGCTTGTGTTAGGATACATTTTCCCCCCCTTGCTTTTTATGTTTAATGATGATATTCTAGTAATTTACTACTCCGGATGAATATATTAGGGATTTTTCTCCGCTTTTTAATTAAGTTTGTGATAAGACTCAAGTGCATTTATTAGGAACTTGATCTTCATTCTTGGTTATTCAATGCTCTCATTTTGTTCAAAGCAATGAACAGAGCATGAACCCAACTTGAAATCTAAGCTTTCCTTGTCGGTGGATTGATGATCAGTTGCAAGATGCATTAAGTTCGTAGTTTGCCTCAAAACTGAAGGATGATAATAGATGTTGGTGTGGCAAGTTAAGAGTTTACGTTGACGTTAGCAGTTAATTTATACTTTAGAAATAGCACAATTAAAATATTCAGGAAAGTAACACCGACATGGTTGCACTCTTTTTAAATTATAATTAGCACAATTAATTCTTCATTTTTTAGAAATAGAGTACAGTTGAAAAAAATATTTAGAAAAATAGTTTAGAGAGAGAGAAATAGAGTACATAGATGATATCGAATCTTTTATAAAGTAGGCTGTATGTGCCGTGGACTTGCTATTAGACTACTTGTGTGGACTTTTATTTATTGTTAGTGATTTTTTTTTACGATTAATTTATTTTGTTGTGATTATTTTATGATACTAGGTGCTTTTGTCATAGAATTTAGATGTATTTAATGATTTTTTTTTTCTCTGCCCTCTTTTTATAAATTACAAAACTGCATTTTTTTTTTTAAAGCTATGCTATTTAAATAAAAAAAAATTTTGTTGATGCTATTTCCTGGAAACATCAAAAGAAACTGCTGCAGCACCGTTCTAAAAAAGCAAACAAAACAAAACAAAATAAAGTGATTATCAATCTATATTCAATTAATCAATCAACTCTATTTAATTCAATAATAAAATTTATTTTAAAAAATAAATTTAACAAAGAACAACAAATAAAAAGACACGAGATAACTCAATTAAATAAAAAAATAAAGGATAAAACAAAGGTCATAGAAAGCAGGAAATGAAAAATAGCTCAATCTTTAATTAAATAAAATATTGAAAGATAAAATTAAATAAAATATTGAAAGATAAAATTAAAAAAAATATTAACTTAATAAAATAATTAAAAAAAAGTAATCTTGGTCAAACCTCCTAAAACGAGGTTAATTTTTAAAGCTTGCATCCCAAGAAATCTTAGACACAGGCTTAACGAAAAGCTCAAATTTTTAAATCAAATAAATGTTAAAAATGATATCAGGTAAAAGAAAAAAAGTCAATCTAGAAAATTTTGCAAAGCCAAAAAAAAAAACATCAATGAAAATAATGAAGATAAAATTTAATAGGAAAAAAAATCATGGGATGAAATTAAAAAAAATACAATTCTAAAAATTATCTCAAATTATAAAAATAGCAATTAAAAAATAAAGTCTAAATTTGATAAAATAAAAAATTGAATGAGGATGAAATTGAAATAAAAATTTAATTTTATAAATGATTTCAAATAAAAATAATAATAATAAAAAACATTTAGACTTTATTTTTTTCTTCTTATAAGAAAGAAAAAAAAATTAGAGGTTGATTTGAAAAATCAGAAGAAAAGAAAGGAAAGAAAAAAATGAAATTTAAATATAAGAAGCCCATGTTTAATCCATCACCTTATTAACTTGAGCTCAGGCCCGTTAAGCTTTCCGGGCCACAGCCTTTATTTTTCTCCCTCTCTCTTAGCTTCGGGGTTTTAGCTAAAACCACACGGTCTCTCTCTTTCTCTCACTAGGGTTTCTCTCTCTCTAACAACCCAGCTGAACCAGACATCTCTCCATCTCTTCCATTAATACTTGAACTGTAAAATTGAAACCCTAATTCACTATGAAAGTGAAAGTAATTTCACGATCTACCGATGAATTCACTCGAGAACGTAGCCAAGATCTCCAAGTAAGCTCCTTCTCTCTCTCTCTCTCTCTCTCAAAATCCCCAATTTTTTGTATCAATTCATTAAATATTTCAAAACCCAGCTTTTAAAAATTCCTTTTTTTTGTATCAGTTGATTTAACAAAAAAAACCCAATTTTGAATCGGTTGATGAAATCAAAGGGTATCTATAAAAATCCCCAATTTTGTATTAATTGATCTTTCGGAAAGTAACCCTTTATTTTTCTGTCTGGGATTTTACTCGTTCTTCAACTTTTTTTCTATTTCTCTTTCAAAAACCTCATTTGTGCTTCTTTTTTTCTCGCTCGGATTTGGATTAGAGAGTGTTTCACAATTTTGATCCGAATCTAAGAACACAAGAGAAGGCGGTGGAGTACCAGAGGGCACTTAATGCTGCCAAATTAGATAAGGTAATGTTGATTCTTTTATTTTATCGAATAGGATTTGTTTTGTTTATCTGGTTTTTTTTATTTGTTCAAACTGGTTAATTTGGTGTTTATTTGTTCTTATAGATATTTGCAAGGCCGTTTATTGGAGCGATGGACGGTCATATTGATGCAGTTTCGTGTATGGCGAAAAATCCGAATTACTTGAAAGGGATATTTTCTGGTTCTATGGATGGAGGTATTTCGAAATATTTAGTATTTCTAAGATTATTATGTGATTTAATTTATCATTTAAATTTGACTCTTAGAATAGTTTGTTTCAATTTTTTTTTTTTGCTTAAAATAAGTATGATATTTCTGATTTTTCATTGTTTTTGGGATGTTTGCAGATATTCGCCTTTGGGATATAGCTAATAGGTAACTTCCTGCTGTATTTTTCAATTTGAAGTTTTTACTTCTTAGATTAACTATAAGCTAAGCTTCTTGCATGTTGGATTTTAACCTGAATGGAAGGGGAAAGAACTGGTGGTAGCTGTGAGACTGTTATAGCCTTTTTATTCCTTTCTGTTTCCATTTGAATTTTAGGCCAATCTATGGCAAATTAGACTGTTGATTGATCTTTATTCCTCTGGGCTGAAAATAGGGAAAGAAAAGGACAACAATGAGTTATTGCTTACTACCATTATGTGTCACAAAGTCTTGTAATATAAGTGAGCTTTGGGAGTAATAACTATGCAGGCTAGCTTTTTAAGATGAGTATAATAATACAATTTCAATGTTTAACTGCGTATGGCCACTTTTGTGGGGTTGAAATTGGCAGTAATGTATTATAAATGATCAGGCTTCAGAGGAACTTCTTGTGCTTATCAATTGATTGATCATTATAATAGAGTAATCTTTCTATGAATACTATGTTTAAAGATCCCTAGATCAATTCTGAAAAGATTTTTTTTTTTAAAAAAAAAACTGAATCAGGTCCTGCTATATGTTTTGGTTATGCTTTTGGTGGATCGCTTGTTGAGACATTGATATTATGCATGTGATGATGTTTGACTTATGAGATTTGAATCAACAGGAGAACAGTTTGTCAATTTCCTGGTCACCAGGGTGCTGTAAGAGGTTTGACTGCCTCTACAGATGGGAGTACTCTTGTATCTTGTGGAACTGATTGCACGTAAGATATATATATTTTTAAGATGAAAAATAAGTTTTTGAATCTGAATGCTTTGTGGTATCTGGATGTATCTTTCATTTCAACCTAGAATTTAACTCACATTTTAGCGAACTTGTTGGTTCAGTGTCAGGCTCTGGAATGTTCCTGTAGCTACTATTATGGATTCAGACAACTTGTCTGACTGTTCATCTGAGGTAATGCTTTTTTGATATAGTTAATCATATATTGATCAAATTATCTCCTCTTTCTGCATACCCTGAGAAAATTTCTACTTGTATCTACAGCCACGGGCAGTTTATATGGGGGAAAATGCATTTTGGTACGTTATAACTTCACTTCAGGGATATTTGTTCTCGTATATATATCTAATTTAGGTGTGTTTGTTTGAACATCTCTCCTATTCTGAACTCTTCTGGCTATTTTCAGGGCTGTTGACCACCAATGGAATGGTGATCTCTTTGCCACTGCTGGTGCTCAAGTAGATATTTGGAATCATAATAGGTTTTGATCTCAACTGGTTTCTTTATTTCTATCAAGTGCACAAGCTATCTCAATTATATTCTCTAACATACCTGCCATAATTAGGTCTCAACCAGTGAACAGCTTTAAGTGGGGAACAGACTCAGTTATTTCTGTCCGATTTAATCCAGGGGAACCAAATCTCTTGGTAACATCAGCAAGGTATGCACGCACAGCTAACCTTTAAGGTCTGTTACTGTGAACTTGATAGCGTGGATACTTGACTCAGAGCATGTTTTCATCCTGTCTGTCTTGTTTACCTTTAATATGGAAGGTCTAAACAATTCAGCAAGCACATGAACTACTATGAGTACAATATTCTTAACACATGTGAGCCTACTTGGGATTTTAAGATGGAAACTAGCTCAGCAAAGTTTGATCCCAAACTTGGGCTCATCTTTCCCACTCCCAAATGTGAATAGAACCTCAACTGTCTCAAGATTTGTGACTAGCTTAGATGTTTCAGTTGTGTGAATTCAGCCACATTTAGGTTCTTAAGCACCTCATGAAGTTTGGGAAACAGAAATAATTGATTTGTTCGGGATATTTGTGCTTAAAGAAAGTGTTTTTATCCATGTTCAACTTTGGTCATTGGACATAGCATTTAGTAGTATGGAGAGTTAGCTTTTTGTTTTTAATGATGCAAAACCAATGGACCCTTGAGTCTTAAGGATTCCCAAGGATCTTGTTTCATTTCATGATATGTCCTCAAACCAATACCAAGTTGCCATATCTTATTGGGGCGAATGCTTTATATTCTTGTGTTTGTGCATAAGCTGCATATTCTATGGTGCTTTTGACTTTCTTCCCTTGTTAATGACCACTTATATTTGAGGACATTGAGGATGACAGATCCTTTCACCCTTAAAAGATGGACAGTGTACATTGTATGTGGATGTTAACTGGTTATTTACCTTATATAGGTTTTTCATAGTCATGCATGTGTCACTCAACAGCTTGCACACTCGACAGCATTAAACGAAACATATGCTTATTTGAAGTGTATTTTCTTTTTGTAGTGATCGCAGCATAATATTGTATGACTTGCGTGTGTCATCTCCAGCAAGGAAACTTATTATGAGGGTAAGTTTATCTATTTATCAGCATGAAGTTCAATGCATGGTTATGATCTTAGATCTCCTGTTTGCATTTTTTGATGAGCTATTAACTTTTTTTGTTGTCTGAGTGAGGTAAATAAGACAAGTGATTTTATTTTATAAAAAATACCCTCACTTTTCATAAAGATGCATTCTGTCACTTCTTAATTCACCAACTCTTGACGAGGTTTGAAAAGTTATATGATAGCATAAGAATTCAGTCAAGATTGTAATTCAGGGAGTAGTGACCTAGTTCCAGTGGCATACAATTTGTTCAAAAGCCAGAGATGTGGTATCTTTCTACTCTAAGTTTCATGCAAACATGGGGGGGGGGGATTATTTAAGTTGGCAATTCGCAAATCTTTTTATTGATTTTTGTTACGAAGTGTTCCATTGTTGAGGTGGTTTCCCAGATATTATATGTCTCTTAAATACTTCTAATTTATTCAGTCCTTAGTTCAAGACTCATCATACTGTGATTGTTCGATGCTAATGTGCTTTCTTTTTTCTTCCTGCAGACAAAAACTAATTCTATTTCTTGGAACCCAATGGAACCCATGAACTTCACAGCTGTAAGCACATGAACTGATGCATTCCTTAGAATTTAAATTTTTAATTTGATTTAGAATAATTGGGTGGTTTGTATGATCTTTGATATTTTAGCGCTATCAGATACTAGATTAAAAATTTAAATCTTATTCATAGGGTGATCTGCTTCATAGAGTTGAATACATTGCATTCTGTTAGGATTTACTCATTATATTGCATAATGCTGCAGGCAAATGAGGATTGCAACTGCTATAGCTATGATGCCAGAAAATTGGAAGAAGCCAAGTGTGTGCACAAAGATCACGTTTCTGCAGTGTAAGATGGCTGGTGTTTGAATTCTGAACTTATAAGTTTTCTGTCAATTTTAGCGATGACCAAAGAGATTGTTTGTTAACACCAATTATTCACTTCCAGGATGGATATTGATTTCTCGCCAACGGGTCGGGAATTCGTAACTGGATCCTATGATAGAACAGTGAGTTGCATTTGAGCAAATTCTGCTGCATTTAGTTAGCTTAGTTAATGAGGCTGGATTTTATGTTTAATCAAGCTTCTTGTTTTTGCAGGTTAGAATTTTCCAGTATAATGGAGGTCACAGTCGGGAAATCTATCACACAAAGAGAATGCAAAGGTTTGATTGAATTTGTAGTCCTTATTAATGCTTTTGGTCTTGTATCTTGTTGATTGATCATAGGATTTTTTTTGTTGGTGTTTGTTATATTTGTATCTTGTCACATAAAAAATGAGGCCTTTGTGCATGACCCAGCACTTTTTTGAGGTGTCTAAAAGAAGATTCAATTTTCATAGTGCTCATTTTCTGTCTGAAATATGTAGGGTATTCTGTGTCAAGTTCAGCTGCGACGCAAGCTATGTTATTTCAGGAAGCGATGACACAAATCTGAGGTTATGGAAAGCTAAAGCATCAGAACAATTGGGAGTTGTAAGCTTCTTATTTGTTACACACATTTTAAGTTAATTCTTGCATATTTTCCTCAGTGCTGCTTAGTTTTCAGCATTGCCACCACAATGTCTATATTGATTATGTGTGTGGTGATGCTAACTGAGCTGCTGAAGCAACGCAAGATATGATGGTGCACTGAACCTTTAAAAAAGTGATGATTTTATTATTGAAGCTCAGATGAATATTTAGTTTTACAGTTTAATTTCTTCATTAGCTACATTTTTCTATAAAAAATTGTGCAATAATGTCCCATATCTCAATCACAACCCATCCATTTTCTATTCTGCAGCTACTACCAAGGGAACAGAAAAGGCATGAATACAACGAAGCGCTAAAGAATCGCTACAAGCACCTTCCTGAGGTCAAGCGCATTGTGAGGTAAGGGGATTTTAGCTCCTAAAAGTACTTGTATTTGGCTGGAAAACTATCCACAAGAATGATACTAGTCAGTATTAGACTTGGAAAACTTTGCCGCTAGCTAGTGTTGGTTGCTGATTTTTCTGTGTTTTGATGGCAGGCATAGGCATTTGCCCAAACCTATATACAAGGCTGGTGTCCTTCGCCGTGTAATGATTGAAGCTGAAAGGAGGAAAGATCAAAGGAGGAAAGCTCACAGTGCCCCGGGAAGCATTGTAACTGAACCAATGCGAAAAAGAAGAATTATTAAAGAAGTTGATTGAGTCATGTATGTTGGCTAGAGTATCTCCAGTTGGATCTTACACAGTCAAGTTTGCTCCTCGGCTTAAAGCTAGCACCTTAACGTTTGTTTTATGTGATCCCAAATTCCGATTCTTTCATTGTAATTCAAAGCGAGAAGAAACCATGTGAGGTTGAGGGTCGAGAGAACCAGCTCCATCGATGCACCGTAATGTTAATTGTCATATGATAATCAAATTTTTGTTTCCTCTTCAACAGTTGAATGTAAGCATGATTATGGCTAATTTTTCTTCAGTATATTAGCTTTCTCTAGTTACTGTTATGGGTTTTTACATCCTCTTCTCACCCTCCCAAAGTAAATGAAATAAAGAGATTCACCCAGAGAGGAGATGGATAGAATGATTCGTTTCTTTCAAAATACCAACCTCGACAAAAGCAGGTACCTAAGCTAGGTCATTCGCGATTCAAAGCTTTGTTTGAGTTTAGGGAAGTCCTCATTATTAACAAAGAGCGAATCGAAAAGAAAACAGAATGAAGCCTACACCAGGTAAAAAGAATGGTAATTCAAAGATCAACAGTGTCTATAACTATGAAGTTATCACTCAGAACTAAACTAAGGACAAGACAGTTGGCTGCAACACGAACAATTTGGTCCTTGAAAACATGGTCACTAGTGCAAAATGCTACTATTCCCTAAACTTAATAGTACAAAACACATCAATATGCGCTGATTAAGTTCGTTGCTGCTTATCATCTTCCTCTTCATCATCAGAGTTGGCACTTTCACGGAATCGTGGATTCTTCTCCTGTCACATCAAAGCAACAATGGATTATACAACAGAAAAGAGATAATTCAAAAACATAGGAAAGCAGAGAGCATGTGAGAATTTTGGGTTCTCTATAGTCTATAGTGATCAATGCCATTGCAGAGTCAAAATCAGCTAAAAGCAAGCTGGAAATCAGACCTCCCTCGTTACAGTAAAAAACATAAACCTGTAATGGCATGGAAGACTGGCACCCTGTTGGCAACATGTTGACAATTGCAAAGAATGCCCACAGGCATATAAGACTGCTATGCAGTTAAAGATTACCGGTCGTGAGTCGGGATCAAAGTTCCTCCTGGACTCATGATCTGAGGTTCTCTTTGAAGATTCGCGTGGAGGTCGGTCATCCTCTCTGTGCCGCTTCCGGTGATGGTAATCTGCTTCTCCAGAAAGACAATCAGGCAAAGATTATTATGAAAACATCAAGAAGGATCAAATACAGGCCAGGCCCAAACTCTTGAATAAAATAAAAAGTCATACTGAATAAAGGAATGTAAGAAGAAAAATACACTCCAAGCCATCAACGTGTGCATAAAAAGGAAAAATACCTCCACTCTGGCGAAGAGAACCACCGTGATTGTGGATTCCACCACGTCTGCCATCTGCAGGGATAAAATGTCAGAGGATGTTGAAACATAAATTTCATTGCATAGTGAGGGAAGTCAGAGAAAACTTTTGTGGTGTAATTCCAATGATATAGACATGACAACCTAATGTTAACAAATTGAGTGAACCATTCAATAAAAATTAAAAGAAAAGCAGCAACAGAATCAATCAATGAGCAACAATATGAAAAAAAGGTGGGTGGATCATGATGGATATTCCAGCCAAGAATTATTCACGTTTTAAGAGGCAACAAAGGGTTTTTACTTTAGATGGGCGCTGCAAACTCTAAACTATGGGACACATGCAGATATTACCAAGAAGATCATGCATCATCCAAGATGATAAATAGAATTGGATATTAAGTTGTAAATAAGGAAACAATTGTCATCCTTTATTTCATTTTCCATTTATATTGTGCAGGTTGTACATATTAACTATACTACAACTTTCAAAAAAAGACAATAAAAAAAAATAGAAGAAGAAAATGACGAGTACAAATAACAAAACAAAACAAAACCATAAATTAGCAAGGCTTGCTTACAAGAACAACATTTTCTCTCCATGCTCAAGCAAGTGGTCACAATCATGTTGCAATTTACATGAATGACAATTCATGCACAATCTCAGTAAAAGATTACTAGATTCTAAACTCATAGTTCAAGGTTGCACCTTTGCTACTAAAAACAGGTTCTACTGCATCTTTCGAAGACTGATTATTTAATCGTTCATAATAGATCATGACATATGTATACAAGGTTGGAATTAAACTGTGCTTATAGTTCTTGCTTCAGCAGGGCTGCACTGTTACCGAGCTTGTTGCAATGCATTGCTAATAAATTTCAAACTCCATCCTTCTACTTCAATAGACAACTCAAAGAATATAAACAAACACTGGAATCATTCTAGAAAACAAAAGGAAATTTTTGGAATTAACAGATCTAGTTTAAGAAAAGGATTTTTAAATAAAATAACCCTCAGCAACTCACAATGAGGTGGTGGCATAACTGGAGGGAAAGAACCCAAGGACCCAGTACCATAATCTACAAGCTGTCTTTGTGCTTCCAACTCTTGCTGAACTAATTTTCCATAACCACCTCTGCGTACCTCAAGTTAAGGAAACTGAAGGTGCCTTATGTTTCACTAATGATAAATCAGGAGAGGAAAAAAATCAGTTGATTAGCATGTTGGCAGTACTTGTCCTTTTCTAGAAGACAAAGCCTTTAAATATGCAACCATTTGATCCATGATCGAACACACACAGACAATGCTAAAAGGATATCAGGATCGTAGTCTGTCCGATATTCATCTCGCACCTGTAAAAACAAATTCAAACCAAAAAACAATTAATGCCAAAAGAAGGGTAAGCTTTTAGCAAATTGATGGCCAATGCAGCAAGCTCACCTGTCCACCACTTCGACCACGACCCCATTGCCTTCCTTCCTGAAAACCCCAATCAAAATCCACACGAATTGGACGATCATCAAGAATGGTTCCACTCATAAACTTCACCGCATCCTCTGTGTCTTCTCTAGAGTAATATCTAATCAATATGCATAAAAATGAGTTAAAAATGATAATCGTGAAATAACTACTTGTAAAAGTTATAAACCAAAACAACTTATCATAAAAAAACCACTAAAAAGGAACAAGGAGACAGGTTTCCTTAGCAAAAACAATTCCTCAAGACTTCCTCGTAAAGAAATCCAGAGCCTTACAAAAGAAAAGCCACATGGGTACATTCTTATCTTTCTAATTTTGTCAACAAACAAAATACTTCAGAATTCAGATTTCCTTGTGAATAATACAGGAGATACCCACAAAACAAAACAAAACCCGCATAGGGTTTTTGTGCTCTTGTCTAAAACAACAATTATCTTCGAAGTTTCTTCCACAAACTAAGTTCTTGAAAATTCATACCTTTTAACGAACTAGACCAAAGGCGAACTAGACAAAGTAAAACCGACATGAGGTTTTAGTCTTCCAGTCTAAACCTACAACTATCTTCTCAGCTCCATAAACATAGAACTTAAAGATTGAAACTTCGTATAAGAAACAAACCAAACATTTAAAGGACAAAACAAAACCCACATGGGGTTTCAGCCTTCCAGTCTAAACCCACGATTATCTTCTCATCTCCATAAACAAAGCACCAAAAAGATTGAAACTCTGTACAGAAACAAACAAGAGACTTACAAGACAAAACAAAACCCACATGGGGTTTTACTGTTCTTATCCAAACCCATGATTATCTTCTTAATCTCTCCAGCTCGAGAGAAAAGCTCATAAACTTGCTCTTCAGTAGAATAAAAAGACATGTTACCAATGTAGACAGTTGTTGAGGTTTGAAGTGCCTGTTCAAACTCTTCTTGATTACCAGGAAACCTCCTGTCTCTATAAGCTGATAGCTTTGTTAGATCCTGAAATTGAAAAAAGAAAAAGAAAAAAAAAAAGAGGTGATTATTTATAAGAAATAAAGTCTAAAGATTGAAACTTTTTTGTGTTATAGTGAATTTACCTTGAAGAGGGAAGCCATCGTTTCTGAGTTGAGGAATTGAAATCTTGAAAAATGGAACCTGGGAATTTGATTTTACGGGCTTTTGTAGGGGAGGGATTTTTGTTTCCTTATTGGGGGGTGTTTGGTAATTGGTGGTGTTGAATTCAGAAATGGTTTTCTTTGTGTTTGGTTACAGGGGCTTTGATTGAAAGTAGAATTTGAACCCTGTCCTTTGCAAGCCGGGTATAATGTAATGTAAATGTTATTTTTTAAAGTATGTTTTATTTAAAAATATATTAAAATAATATTTTTTAAAATTTATTTTTAATATTAACATATTAAATAATTAAAATATTAATAATTTTTAAAAATATTTTTTAACAGGAAAACAAAAACAACAACACATTCCGAAATTACCATAGGGTTTAAGCTTCCCTATTAACAAACCCCTACCAAAAGCAAAAACAACAACCTTCTCTCATCTGAAAAAAACAATCACAAAAATGGCCTCATTTGCAGCCGCCAGATCCGTTATCCGGTCATCCGCCGCCCGTAACGCGGCGGCCCGCTTTGCTTCCCAGTCCAAATCAAAGCCTAAAGCCTCCCCCTTTGGCCTCAACTCCACCACGAGCAAACCCATTCTCAGGTCACCATTACCTCTCCTTTTGTGTGCGTGTGTATTGATTTATTTTGATTTAGAAAGATCAAAACTTTAATGAGCTGTTTTGCTTTGAATGATTGAAAGTGTTAATGTGATGTTTTGTTTTTTTTATTGTTTTGGTTAATGAAGGAGGAGTCCAGTGGAAATGAGCTTTGCTGTTGAATCAATGATGCCTTACCATACAGTGACTGCCTCGGCTTTGATGACTTCGATGCTCTCCATTTCTCGCTGCAGTTGTGGCTGGCTTCTTGAAGGTATAGAAAAGATTTGATCTTTTTGGTTTATATGTTTCTGTTTTATGATTGATTGTTTCTTGATTGCGTTTTATGTTGGTGATGTTGCATAAGTTTGAATTGTTTTACTTGATGATTATGCTATACTTTTTGGTAGTTTTGTGTTAATCTTTTGAGAAACTGTTATGGAAATTGGAATTGTGGTATAAAGGGATGGAGCTTGTGGTGGTAAAGGTAATTAAGAAATGGGGTAACGGTAAATTTTATGTGTCTGACATGTGTGGTCATTCCGTTTTCTTGTGTTCTAGGTAGTTTTCGTATTCTATGTCTAACCAGTGGGTTTTATTCTTGAATTAGGTATCTAACAACGTTTGTAATCCTCCTTGATGTTCTTTTTCTTCCTTTTAATTTTCTGGTAAGTTAGTGTTTGCTGGATTAGGCTAGTAGTGAATGCTAGGCCATGTGGTTAAGATAAATCGCTTAAGTTTATTTGCAAAGCCCTCTCAATCTTGCATTATCACATAAAAAAAAATAAGAAGAAAATAAGCCTCTCGTTTTAGTGCTTTGTTTTGATAAAGAGGTGCAAACTCCTCTCTTTTCATGTTGTAGGACGAGTCAAGACTAGATGAAGATCGAGAAGCAAAGATGGAATGACTTGGATTTGTTTTTATTTTGAAGCTGTTAAACTAGGAGGGTTGGCATCATGTTTAGATTAGACAAAACAGTTACTTTATTCGAACTAATGATGAAACATGATGTAAAACTCAGCCGTTTTAGATAAGGATTATGTTGTATGGATTAGTATTTATTAAATGATCTCTGTGTTTGACATTATTCTCAAAAGAGTTTTCTGTTGCCTCATATGCCATCTAACCTATTATTAAGAGTCCATCATTTTTTTGTATGTGTTTGAATTGTAGTTTTTCTTGTGGAATAATCCAGTGTCTTCCTAAGATATTGAATGAGCTTCAGAACTTAAATACAGATCATTTGTGCTAATTAAGAATTTCCATGAATCTATGAATAATGTAACAACTGCATGGTGCAGGAGCGTAATGGTAGCTTGACCTAGATTCAGCCAATAGGGGCAAACATGGTGGATGTATTATATGGATGTCTTGTCAACCTTGAATTGGTTTTGCTGGACAAATAAACAAATGGAGGGCTTGGCAGCTACTGTGGTGGCCTGGCTGTTTCCTGTAGTTGTATGTTAGATGGAAGAGGAGTAATTGTATTTTAAAAAATAAAATAAAAGTCCCTCGATATTGAGAATTATTTAGAAAGGAATTTAACTCGTTAAATTGTAGTATCAGTATCAGATGGAATGGGTGAATTAGGATTGGTGGTCATTAGCAAGATGATGGATGTAAATATTTGTTGTTTCAAGAACTCATATTGTTCATGTTTCTTTAAACTATTGCCTACAATAAAAGTACATGTTGTTCAAGAATCCTTTTGACAATTTATTGTGATGACATATGTAGTTTTAAATGTTCAACTTCTTACTTGGAGTTTAAATAGTTTGCTTAAGCATTTCTTTGATTAATTTCTCCAAAAAAGAATCAACCTGACCATCAAGGGAGCATACTGATTATTGTTATTCAATCAGCTTGCAATGATGATGTGTGATGAATTCTCAGAAGATTCAAGCAAGTTTTAGTACAAAATTCTGCCTTTAGAAGTTTTGAATGAGCTGCTGAAGAGACCAGTTGGATTTCTGAGCTTCTAAAACCTAGATGAATTAGTAGACTCTTATCCTTCTACAGCTCTAATAAACTACTTGTTTGTCTGATTTTTTTATGATAAGATTTAGTTCTCAGTACATTAATTTGAAAGATGTATTGCAGATTCATTCAGTTATAGTTTTCACTTTTTTCCCTTTCTGAAGCTTTTGTACTGTTGGTGTTGAAAAGGTGATTTTATGCACCCTACTAATTTCTTGTATTTAATCAGCTTGCAATGATGATGTATGATGAATGTGCAATGGGTTCGGGGAAGTTTTGTTCAAAAGTTCTTGCATCTAAGAGAATGATGCCTGCTAGATTAGAAGTGTTGAATGAGCTGCCTATTGGAAAGTTGACCCGTAAATTGTTTTTTCCCTTTCCTTTCATGTTTTATCTAAGGACAAGACTTTAAGTATTTGTACGTAAGAAACTCTGGGACTGCACTCTTTCCATTAGTGTCATGTAGCCTATAATAGCTGCTTTATTCACTTTGATGGACATTAACCAAAATGAAGGTGTTTCAAATATTTGCATTTCTGTGTATATTGATGTTTATCTGTTTCCATTTGTTGTTTTAAGCTTTTTATTACATGTGTGACAATTATGAGCCGTAACTTCATATCTATCACGAATCAATGCAAATCCTTACCCTTTCAGGCTACTTAGGATAGAGTGTTGCTTGAGATACTTTTAGCTCATATCAAACCCCCCAATAGGCATGCTTCATCTTAAGCTCATAAAAAGTTAAAAACCATGCATGTTAAATTGGGGTGGCATTCGCTCTTAGTGAATGCTAAATGTGTTTTGCATTGCTTTCTGCTGGTAGTAGCCCTTTTGTCCAATGCAAGTCAATGACATCAAATTATTTTCTTGTCAGCTAGATTATGCATTGTGCCCTAGAATTGGTTTATTTAGTAGTAGAATTGAGGAATTGTGCATCTCAACCATGAGGGTTTTTGGCTTTTTTATTCTGACTTGATCTTTTGTTTGTTTAGGGTTGTAATCTGTTGTTGCTTGATGTGGCCTGGAAGACTCAGTAGATCTCCCCTTGTTTTTCTTTCCATTGCTTATGTAGCACCATTTTTTTTCCCCTTTAATTCCAGCCTGAACTCGTATTTTTCAGGCCTTTAATTCTCTCTTGGCACATTACATCCCCGATGTTGCGTGTGCATAATGACCCGCACCAGTTGCAACTATTACCTGGAAAATGACAGTGGCTTCGCCCGCTTGAGTTTGTTTTATGTTACATAGCCCTACCTAAATGAAAATTCAGAGTTGAACTAAGCATTTTGGGAGTCTTTGTTTTCTTGACACTTGCAAGTTTTTTTTCCTATTCTCTAATAGATTGCTTTGAATTATTTATAAATGAATAAATTTGAATATTTCTTAAGATGTTTGATTTTTAAACATATAAAATAAATTTGATATATATATATATATATATATATATATATATATATATCAAAATGAACGATTCCAACCTTGCTAATCTTTTCTGTTTATGAATAAGCACCCATTCTATAAATCATTGCAAATCAGGTATTCAAGTCAGCAAATCCAGAGAACTGGATACGCTAAAGACAGATCCTTCCTATCGATTTATGATCGAAATCACAGAAAATCAACTATATTAAAAGAAATCTGCATTTGCCAAAGCCCTCCCCCTTCTCTTTTAGATTCATATGCATTTTGGCTGCTGTTCTCATGGAGATTCATGTTTTATTTTTAAGGGAACCAGGAAACTTAACCCTGACGAACATGATACCAAAAGTTTTACACAGGACAAATGCCTCCAGCATTACTCTGCATGCAAACGCAACCCATGCGAAATCCATGCACCTTGTTGCGAAGTAAACTGGAAATAAAGAGACTGGATTTGGCTAATCACATTTAACTAGTATTTCATTCTCAATCTGATAATTGTTGCATTAACAACGCAATATTGCTAAAACTTACAACTTCTGAGCATATCTTAGTCTTCATATATAAGTTATAGTTCACAACCAGGGAACAATAATCAAGTCTTTACTAAATTTGAAATATTCACTCCCATAAGAGACGCTAATCATGCTTGAACAGTAACCAGTTCATACTCCACCAGAGAAAGATTGTTGTTCTCTGTAACTGCAAAGTTCGCAGGTTCTGCAACTTCAACACGTCCCCACTTGTCTACGGCAAGCCTCATAGACCCCTTGAACATGTCAATCTTGGCATTGCGCAGGATGACAGTGGCACCAGGCTGCATAATGTCAACTGCATAAGATTAAAATGACTGTTAGAGCATGATATCAAAATGCATTAACCAAAACCTTTACAATCACTGAAAAAAAGCAACCTAAATGTGTTTATCAACACCCAGATCAAGGAGAGCATGATCAAAGTACTATAGATAGCAAGACAGCCTCAGTGCCTCCCCAGCATGCAGTTTGGGGTGGGGTGGGGGGGTCAGGATATGTTTTCCCCCTTGTTACTAACTACAAGCACAGATGAAGCTACACTCCAGGAAATGAACGAACATAAAAAAGAAACGAAGACAATCCTCTACCTATATTGATATGCAAGCAAGACCAAGGTGATCTTGACCCATACTTGGCACATAGCCACATATTAGTTACCAACAGTGGGCTCGCTGACCAAAGCATCCAAATTTTATTTCAAGCAAGTAACAAAAGTAACACCAAGCTAATTTCCTAGGCACCTGAACTCAGCATTCTGGTTTAAAATCAATAAATGACATTCAAAGTCCACTGGCTCAAAGTATTAGTTTTCCATATCAAATAATTATCTAGGAATCAAGAATGAATAATGAAGAGTGAATTGTGAATTCTAAACTTCAAGCAATTGTTTAATTCAGAACTATCTAATGCAATGCCTTCTGGAAATCAATAGTGCATTTTCAAAGAAACCACAAATGCGAGAACTATTTAATATATCCAAAAATCGCTACCATAAACATAGTATTCATTGAGAGAAACTAAAGGGAAATGTAAAGTCGATGCCTCTATAATATCCTAGTTCAACATGTGTTGTCTTGAAACATACAACACTACTACTTATAGCACAATATGTTAACCTTATTATAACTAAGCAGAACTATGAAACTTTCACACGATACATCAGCAAAATGAAAACATAAAAGTGGACCAAAAAAGCATTAACTTTCAAAATGGCCATCCTACGATCTAGATACTCTTAGGAACCAAGTGTCAATACAACCCAAAACCCATTCTCGCCCTTAAAAGGCTTTGCTTCCCAAACACACCTGAAAATTCAAACCTCTATTTTGGATTCTAAAAAATACAAACAGACAGACTTCACAAGCTAGCTTGAACTACAAGCTCAAAGGCCCAACAATGCCAAAACTTTACTTTCCTTCCACCCCATTAAAACAGTGACCCAGAAACTGTTCTCTCAAGTCAACAAACCATAACAAAGTAACAAGAACCAACAATCAATCACCTTAACAACACACCATCATATCAGCCAGACCTCATAAACAAAAAAGATCCAAATAACAAATTCATACAAATCAAGTCTCAAAACCCTGAACCCAGAAACCATCAAAGCAAAAAAATCAAAACCCCAACAAAAAAACCAACAAAGTAGCCACCTTTATTGGGTCTCCATAATCAAAACCCAAAACCCATAAATCATTTCTTACAAAAACCAAAACCCAGAAACAATCTCAATAAAGAATCCTAGAAAGCACAAAAAAGCATAGTCTTTATCAATAAAGGAGGAAAAATCTTTCACCTTGTTCATTTCTTGCAGTGAAAACAATACAACCAGTTTCATCACCAACAAGACATTCATTGATTCGAGAAGGGCGTTGAGGGCGTTGGGAGAGAGACATAGGAGCACGACGTGGCTTAGGGACAGGGACTGGTTTAGATTCAAGAACTTTGACAGTGAGATTGTGACCATTGGTGCCAGGCTTGAGTTCTTCTACTTTGATGAACACTGGCTTTCTTTTCTCAGCTGTTGTTGCCATTTTTGATTGATTGATCGATCGAAGATCAGTTGATTTCACAGAGAGGAGAGGAGAGGAGAGGAAGAAAGATTTCACAGAGAGGAAGCAAGGCTGTTTCTTTTTCGTATGTACAAGCCTTGGCAGCGGTGGTTGTTTATAAATTGAAGGGAGAAAGGAAAAGAAAGGGCAATTAGGGTTTTTAATTGTGTTTTAACTTCAAGGAGAAGTTATGTGGGGTTTATGGCTTTATGCACGTGTGGTGTTTTTATTGCTTTGTGTTGACTTGAAGTCAAAAGGTTTGCTTTTGCTTTATGCTCGTTGTGAGCTTCCAATCTATTTTGCTTTCGAGAATAATAGAGCTCCAAATATTTTTGCATTTGAGAGTGATCCTTTCTGTACGGATAATAATGGATAATAACCCGAATCTATCCGAATGGATGGATGGAGTTTTTGATAGGAGAAGATTTTACGTAATATTTTGATTTATTATTATTTTTTAAAATATTTTTTATTTTAAAATAATATTTTTTTTATTTTTTAAAAATTATTTTTAAGATCAGCGCATTAATACAATTCAAAATATATATATAAAAATTAATTTTTAATAAAAAAAATTAAATTTTTAAAAACACGGGTTGACCCAAGTTTCCAAACACTCTTTTAATTGCAGTATGTATTTTATATTATGGTATAGGATCTTTAATATTATTTTTTATTTAAAAATATATTAAAATTATTTTTTATATCATCAAATTCAAAATAGTATTTTTTATTTAAAAATATATTAAAATTATTTTTTATATTAATTTGTATATCATCAAATTCAAAATAGATAGAGAACAAGAAGGGGGAGTTGTTGGTAGGAGCTTTTGGCCTTGATCTAAAACAAAATCAAGTGTGCTCGATTAGCCAATAATGGTATATAAATTGATTATTCCTATGGTTGTGAGGAAATGGGCCAAGTGTAAGTGTATTTGCATCATAAACTCTTATGATTATCTCTTATACGAGCAACTTCTTGCAAGACCTACCTTCATTCATATACTTTATTTCCATTTACATAATAAATGGATTGAAATACGATATCTTTTTATTTGTACATAATAAAATGGAGGGATCGTTCTTTGTCCACAGTAAGTGTTAGTTTTATAGAGGACAACACAATGCCTCTCATATTCTGCTTAAAGTGCAAGTTATTGTTGTTAGAAATGGCAAAGATGCCTACTGATTTAGGGAGGCCACTCCTGCCTGTTTTGGCTCTTGTTCTCCTTCTGCTTCCCCTTCTACTTGTGTTGGCTGTAACCCGCCTTCTTCCTGGCTTGGCATTAGTTGTTGCCGGCAGCATCGTAGTATTACCAAAGATATAAATGCTGCAAATAAAACCAAATCTAAGTTAAGAATCATCAGCTAGAATTGAAGTTCTATTTAGCTTTTAACAGCTTAAAAATACTGAAAATCCATCACAATTACCAGTAAATATACGGGTTTTGACACTTGACAGATTCCAGAAAGCTGTGACTGCTGATGCTGCCACCATCTTTTTGTGAAAACAAGCTCTCCATGCTTCCATCATCCGGCATTTCAAGTGCTCAACTGCAGTATCCCCACAAAAAATTCACTTCCACGGAACCATAAATGGCCAGACAAGCTAACAGCATTTCATTTACATGGAGAGGCTTTGTATACCTTTCTGGTTAATCTGACTAGAATAGCAAGCAAATAGTTTTGGTATGGTGAAGCTAATGAAAAACCCTGCCCAAATTCACAAAGACACGACCAAGATATAAGGAGTAAATTATCATCAAAACATTAATCTCAAGCAGATTTCGTAAACAATTTATTGTTATAGTTGACATACCAATTCCACAAAGCCTCCTCAAAGTTACAAGATGACCATACTCCGCACCAAGAAGCAAGAAAGGAATCACCTGTGACCAGGAAATAGAAGGCTCTTTAAATGCCTGTTTGATCAAATTGCAAAGGTTTTTAAGAGTATTATGCAAAGAAAATTTGGTAATTACTTTGAGGGTCATGGATGGCTCTCCTGAGAATAAATCTCTTGTCTTTAAAATTGCAAGATTTGCAGCTGGAAGTATCAATCTACCCACTCTCAAAATGTCCTCTTCTGTCAGCTTAAATTTTCTCAGCTTCTCAACACTGTTTCTGTGATTACATTATCAGAATCTCAATACTCAGAACCCAAATTAGAGGAACTTGAACACAAACATAATCTATTGGCTATTGCAATAACATTGGAGACTTGTACCTTTGACATATCGAATTCGAGAGGAATGATACACCCAAAAACAGAAGCCCGAGTTGTGAAATGGCAGAGAAAATGCTTAAAAACATAAAATTGAAGAGATTTAGCTACCTTAATAGCACCCCAAACTGAAAATTCAAAGCAGAAAGAGTAGATTAAGAGATATCCACCTAAAGCTAATCCCTTTAGCAAAGCAGGAAGACAAGAAACATAGGCATCCAAGACCAAACCAAAGACTTGATTTTGCCACATCTTTCCACATTATCAGATTATAAACAACCATCCCAATCCTCTCCAAATTGACTCCATCACCTTCATCAACTTCTAAAATCCAAAAATCATCATCAAAATAGCACAAATCAATTCAACAAAATCCAGATTTAAAGGACTTAGCAACAAAAAAATGAAAAAGAGAACACATTTCTACATACTTGGAGTGGTGCTAGAAGAAGGCAATGAAGGGACTAAAGAGAGCTTCTCCTTCTCCTTCTCCTTCTTAGACCGGCCGCTATGTCTCCTCTTTCTCACTTTTCCAACCTCATCCACAAAACCAATCAAGTCCCTTTCTTCCATACTCTCCACCTCCAATCTTCTCCTTAACCTTCTATTACTCCTTGGTGAAGCACAACCTAAAGAACCCATCTGAGATCCTCTACTTTTGCATCTCCTTCTAGACCCATTTTTCTCTAAAACACCCTCCTCCGGCATCTCATACCGGTCGACAAGACGGTTTCTTGATTTTCTCAAAGGAGAAGGAAAGAGGAGGAGTTGTTCTTGAAGAGGGAGAGAGTTGGTTGAGGATTTGAGTGAAAGACTTGATGGGGTTTTCTTTTCCGACGAAGGGATAAGGTCTAGAGACAGCTGTGGAGGCTTTGCTTCTGGTTCGATAGAGTATGTGATTCTTGACAAACGAGAGGCTGATTTTGCTTGAGAGTTGGGGTTTGACCTATGAGAAGGTGGTGTTGTATCCATTTCTTGAATGCTTTAATGGCAGATTTTTGGGGGATTTTGGAGGGATTCGAGATAGAAGAAGAAGCAAAGCTTGGTAAATGTGAAGATTTGGAGAGGGTTCTTGAGGTTTTTGATTGAGAAAGGAAAGGGTTTTTGATGTTGGGGTTTTGTTGAAATGAAAGGAGCCGTTGGAGAGACAGGGTTTTTGTTGCCTTTTGAATTCTTAGGGTGGGAATTGTGGGGGTCAATAGGGCCAGGAGAAGTGCAACGGTAAGAAAGTGATGGGCCTCTCTATCTAATCTACTCTTTGTTTTGTGGCTTTGTCATGGTGGGATTGCATTTGTTGAAAGTATGGATATTAAACCCAATTTATATATCCAGGTAGAATGTCTCATAGGTTAATACGGATTAATTAAAAAAAATAATTTTTTTTTTAAATAGATCAATTCTGGATAGAATTCTTTTAACATGAATGCTTTTAATATTTTAAATAGATCAAATATTTGTCAATTAACACACTTGCCTAGTTAGTTACAGCTATGGTAGCATATTTATTTTGAAGTGTTAGCATAATAAGCAAGGATTAATGTTCAACATGAATCTGCTGATGATTCTGTAAAATCATAGTTATCAAACTGCTCAAAGGTTTAGGTTGTTGGTTTGTAGGATCAATCCTAAAAACCATGTTGTTTTAGATAAAAAAAAAAAATTTAAAAACCAAAATATTATCATTTTGAAAATCCTAGAAATTAACTATGCAGGGTATCATTGAGTTTAGTTAGATCAATCAAGTTAACAAGGTGTAAATAGATTAACCCGGTTTTTACCGGATCAACCTCTGAACTAGTTTGAGATAAAACCTGACCTTGGTTACTAAGATTAACCGTTAGTTCGGGTCAGGTTTAGTAATTGTGTAAAAAACTATTGTTTCTCGGCATGTCTCTGGCAGAAGGACTTTAACCTTCCAAGGCCATCTTCAAGAGATGATTGTTCAACTCTAATAGAAGTTATTCGGAACTAATTCTTGAACCCCCCAGTAATCCCTGCAAGAGTTGTTGCTCATTAGTGTCTCCATGGGATATCTTTCAAGCAACCATTGGTGTATCGGTTAGGTTCCTTACCAGGCACAAGGATGAGGGATTCTTCTTTAGCTACCCTTCTTGGGTATTAGATTTGCTTGGTCACATTTCATGTTCAGATGGAGACAATTATAGCTCTGTTGATATTTTGGCCTCGTATTATTCTTATCTTAACTTCTTCTGGCCCTAGTTTTGCCAGAAATTCTTGGTGAAAGTGGAAAGGCGTAAATGCAACAATTGGCCTAGATGTTGCCAAGTGTCTTGGTTTCAGACTGATGTATAGGATCCAAGAATTTATAACGTCATGAAAAAACAAGGAAATTTGCAAATTTGTAATTCTATGACTGAAGAGGGACAGGAGGGACAGCTCCTTGCCCTCACATACTATTCAAGACTCCGATGGACAGGTTTTTTACAAGCACAAACATGTAATAACACTTTGATTTTTGATATTTGAAGGAACTTCAGTGACACCATGAGAAGTTGTTGATCTCTTCCAGCATCCCCTCTTCTGATGTGCTTACAGGCAGATGGGTTTTTATTTCTTGACTAGATGGGACAACTTTTGCTGTCCTCTTAAGACACTTTCCATATTAGATAAGGTAGTGTAGAATTTAAGAAACTTGATGGCACCTTGAGAGATTGTCAGCACCATCACTTGATCTTAGATTTGGTATATCTTATCACTTCCTGCTGTGCCTTTGACAGAATGCTTTCATCCTGTCGAGGCCTTGTTCAAGAGACTGTGGTTCAATGGAAAATGTTATCCGGAGCCAATTCTTCAGTCCCACAGCCACTCCTGCACCCAATTCGTCAGTGATCAAAACATTATTACTGCCAACTTGACAGAAAGCTTGCATCAATCTTCTATGCTCGTGCAACATATTAGACATTGGAGAAACAACCATCAAAGCACACGCCCAGTTATATTAACATCCACCAGATGATTCTAAATTGTTTATGCTTTACCTGGCAGAATAATCACAGATTCTTCTCTGGCCAGCTTGAGACAGAAGTCCATATCATCACTAATGTCTTCCAGCAAGGAAAGATTTAGTTTTACCTGTAACATATATAAGTCATCAGGAATCTCACTTCCATGCTAAATTTTCTTTCAGGCCAGAATTGAGTTCAGGATTGCTTTGTTTTTACCATAGCAAACATGGATCCATCAGGTTTGTGTGGGCAAGTAACACAAGGGATCTCCTTGGTTTTTTCATAACATATATCCGCGGCTTCTCGCATTATGTTAATAGTTTTTGAAAAGAAATCTTCTTTTGTTTTCTCAAAGATTTGAGGAATTGCAGCCTGATAAACAAACCACGGGATTATTGATTGAATGGTATGAGCAAGATATTAGATATCAATAATGCATAAGCAGGCTTAGACTAATAAAATGAACAAGAACACATGTTCTTGTCTAACAATAGAAAATCTTGCATATCAGCCTCCAGGAGTGATAAGAATGATATCAAGTATCAATGCTACAGGTTAGAGAAAGTTCAATCCCTAACAGAACTGAAAGAGAAAAGGCAGACAAATGGATCCAAAGGAACCTGGACAAAGGTTGCAGGGTTACTTGAGATGTTGAAATAGCTCTTAATGCTGTCCACTATCTGGTAAGAATATGAAGGTATTAATTAGACAAGTTGCTTTGCTTCAGAATGAACAAGAACAACCTTCATCTGTAAGAAAAGATGAGAAACAAACCCCATATTTCTTAAGGATGCCATTAGGATCACAAGTTGCAATCCAACCAAGTCGCCAACCCGGAACAATCCATCTTTTTGATATAGACCCGAGAGAAAGAACAGGAACAATGGATCCGAACTCCCCCATTGGTACATATGGATTGCTTCCAAATGCTATATGGCCATAAACTTCATCAGCAATCACAAAAATCCCAAGTTTTCTTGCAGTCTCTGCAACCTAGTAAAGCGACTGAAACATAAGAGTCTAGTTCTAGCAAATTTTAGCAGCAGCCAAGATAAACTTAGGATAGACCTGTACCTTCTTCAAATGTTGGTAAGAGAAGACATTTCCACAGGGATTTCCAGGGCTTATAATAACAATGGCAGCAGTGTTCTCATCTGCAAGGGCTTCAACTGATTCAAGATCAACCTCCCAACCTTTTTCTGGTATCAGATCAAAATGGCGTACTTCAAGCTTGCTAAAACTCGCCCGTGATTCATACAGCGGATATCCTGGTCTAGGAAGCAGAATATTGGCACCGGGACGAGCAAGAGCAGATAATATGACTTCTATTGACTGTGTACAACCAACTGTGAGATAAATGTCATCTGCTGATAGATTGTATGGAAGGTCTGCAGAAAGATATTCTGCTACAGCCCTTTCATAAAATCAAAGTAGAAACATCAGTTTGGCTCAGCGATACTAATATCTAATGTATAATAAGCATTGGAAAAGAACCCGAAGCAAATACCTCCTTGCTGGAAGGATTCCAATAGTAGGAGCATAAGAATTGAACTCAGCTGATTGAACAGCATGGACAATAGCATCTACTGCTTCCGGACTGGTCCTAAAGCATGCAAATGCTGAGGGATCACCATGGGAAAGGGGAACTACAGGCCTTTGATCATCTTTGTCAAGATGATCATACAGCATACTCAGATAACCTCTGATACTAGTAGCTGCTGTTTCATCCAACAGCTTATTCCCTCTAATTATCCATTTTGCAGAATGCTCCTCCATTGCTTTGTTGTGTGTGTGACATAGAGTGCAAAAGGGAAGCTAATAAATAGACAAAGCTTGTATAAAACAAAAGCTCTTCTTTTCCATGAAGATGCAGTGAAAATAGCGCCAAGGTGGAAAAAGACAATTGGGTATCTGTTTCTATATAAATTAAAATATAATTTATATTATTTTTTAATTATTAATATAAAAATTAAAAAAAAAAAAAAAAAAACTGAGCTGTGACAGCTCCAACTAACATCATGTCAGCGGTGACAAGGGGGTGTATTTGATGTTTTTTAAAAAATATTTTTTATTTAAAAATATATTAAAATAATATTTTTTTATTTTTTAAAAATTATTTTTTATATTAACACATTAAAATAATTTAAAAATACAAAAAAATATTAATTTGAAGTAAATAAAAAAATAAAAAAATAAATTTTTTCAAAAATATTTTTAAGATTTTATCTTGCTATAAGGAATTTCTCAGCCAAAAATTTAACTCAGTGGACACAATCATGATTATTTATTGTCTGTTTGAGAATATGGTTGTGGTTGCTTTTCATGCCGAAATGCATTAAAATAATATATTTTTTTATTTTTTAAAAATTATTTTTGAGATCAGCGCGTCAAAACGATCCAAAACATACAAAAAAAAATTAATTTTTTTGGAAACATAGTTTGCACCACGTTTTCAAATATTTAACATCATGTGAATTGAATGAAACATATTAACATAAAAATTTAAATATATAATTTATGTTATTTTCACACACTTATTATTATTATTATTATTATTATTATTATTATTATTATATATTAAAAATGATCTTTGTTCTTGTTTTTATAACATTTTGATTCAAAATCATTCCTTGAATATTAGCATCATAGCTGTCTTATTATCCACCAAATATAGAATGGAGAAGTTCTCTTTCTCTTCATATCAATGGAGATTTCTCAGAAATCCCACATCTGAGACTTTAAGAAGTGATATAAACTTGCGGACCAAGAAAACAAAATTTACAACTCATTTGCCTTCTGACCATGAAATCTTGTCCACGTGGAGCATAACAAGTGGCCACTGCTCAACCTTGTAATCAAACACATCACCAACCATCAATTTTGTTTTTTTTTATTTTTATCATTTTTAAAATCTGAAATTCAATGCTGTTGGCCTTGGAATTTCTGCATTTAGCATTGTGCAAGGGAGACTTCTACTATCATAGTTATTAAAAAAATAATATAAATAATATTTTAAAATTTAATCTAATAACTTAAATTAGAGAAAATTCGTTGATAATTAAAACTTGTAGACCAAGAAAGGGAAAGAGAACAGAATTGAGAATTCCTCTACCGCAGGATATTTTAACCATAAAATCTTGTCCATGTGAATCATTCACCAACCAACCATTTTTAATCATTTTTAACTAACTGGACAAACTTTCTATAAATTCTGAAATTGAATGCGATTAGCCTGGGAATTTCTGTGTTTTACTGGTGTGCTGACTGACAGGGGGTGATTTCTACTTGGACATAAGCCTTTGATCATGAAGATGCTTCCAGCTTTTTATATTTTTATTTATTTTTATGTTTCAAAAATATTTTAAGAAAATTAAAAAATTTTAATTTTTCTTTACTTGAAATTAATTTTTTTTATGTTATCAAATCATTTTGATGCGCTGATATCAAAAATAATTTTAAAAAAATTATTTTGATGTATTTTTAAGTGAAAAACACTTAAAAAAACAACCGCAATTACATAAAGCCGATGCGGTTACTTGGTGGGAGGCTTGGATGAGCTTGGCTTTCTTCTCCTTGTTAGAACACTTGGTGGCAAAATATAAACATACTGACAAGGATTCTTAAACGAGTAGAGATGTACTCTGCAGATCATATATTTCACGGTTTTAAACATAGGAATTAAAGCCCTTTCTAATGTTTGGTAAATTTCACCAACCACAATACCCGATTGAACAACAACTATATTAGGACATTCAGAAACTAGTAACACTTAAGTTACTAGCAGCAAACAAGGATCTCCAGACCCTTCTTGCTTATTGACAGAGGCAGGGCATTTTTATTTCTTGACTGGACGGACCACTAAATCTAAGAATGGAGCTTGAGAATCAACTTGCAACTATTAATTCTCACTGCTCGATGCTTGGATAAAATCTTATTGTATCTTGGCATGCCTTTCATAAAAGGCCTTTAGCCTCTCGAGGCCAACTTCAAGCGCCGAAGGCTCAATGGCAAAAGTTATGCGAAGGAAATTCTTCATTCCCACAGCAGTCCCTGCAAGTAATGTTTGTCAGTACAAGTTTCAATTTTGAATTCAGTAGCTTTTGAACACCAACAATAAACACATTTAGAAATTATGCAGATGTGATCCCACAAATATTTAGTGTAATGCTATACAAACAAACAAGTCATAACAAGTTTTTCTTACAAACAGTTGCATTTTTCACAGGAGAGTCGGACGCCGATCATTTTAACACTTTACTTGACACATCGTTTGTATGAAAAAATGACGATATCAACACTTTACGCCGGTATCAACAACAAATTTTAGTGTGAAAAGTTTGTATATAGATCATTTTCCAATTTAATTAAGCTCATATTCGCCCTACAAGCCTAAGATTGTCGATACCGGCGTTCCTTTTATTCCTTGGTGTTCCCCCTTTCGTTTAGCGTATGAAATGAAAAACTGGTAGCAAGAGAAGTTCTAAGAATGTGATACCACTAATTTAACCCTCCACGATGAGAAACTTTGTGCCATGAAATGCCTTACCTGGGAGTATCATGACTGATTCCTCTTTAGCAAGCTTAAGACAGAAGTCCATATCATCACCAATGTCTTCCAAAGAAGATAGGTTTAGTTTTACCTGTAAGAGTAATTTTAATTTATAATTATCTTCTTCATTTGTAAAGGAAAAAAAAATATCTATAGTATATGATACTCTCACCATTACAAACATAGAACCCTCTGGTTTATGCGGCAAAGTAATGCAAGGGATGTCCTGGATTTTCTCATAGCATATGTCTGCGGCCTCTCTCAGTATGTTATTGATTTTTGTGAAGAAATCCTCTGTCGTGTTGTCAATGATTTGAGGAATTGCACCCTAAGAAATAGCGAAGCTTTGTCATATTTCAAAACAAGCGGTCGAAGGGACATGGGGTGCTAAGCAAGATGAAAGACAACGTCTCTGTTAAAGAATTTATCGAATGAAAATTGAAGGTTTACACTCATTAGTCAGGATGAATATTATTATAGCAGCACCTGAAAGATCAACTCAACACTATGAATATACTGTTTCGGAAAAGCATCATGAATCACAAACCTGAATGAATGTTACAGGATCAGAGGAAATGTTGAGACATCCCTTGATTGATTCAACAACCTATGAAAAGCAAACAAAATTGTTAATGTGGTGGCGAAAAATACAGAATTCATCAGAGGTTCTCTGCCCAAAGAAGAACAAAAGGCTTCGAACCATGGTGGCACAACCAGTCAATTCCCACATAATGGAACAATGCCAATCCATATACTCTGAGAAATGGGAAGAGAGAAAGAGAACCAACCCCAGATTCTTGAAGGATGCCATTAGGATCACTTGTGACAAGCCAACCAATCCGCCAGCCAGGAACAATCCATCTCTTTGAGATGGACCCTAGTGTAAGGACAGGCACAATTGGTCCAAAGACTCCCATTGGCACAAATGGAGCATTCCCAAATGTCAGATGGCCATAAACTTCATCAGCAATCACCATAATTCCAAGCTTTCTTGCTGTCTCTGCGATCTAGTAATGAACATTAAACAATAACTACTAGAACTAAAAATGATAAAAATGACACAATTACAACTTCATTTTGTAGCCGAAAAGAAAATATTATTAGTGTAATTAACAAAATAACACAAAATGTGGCTAATGTGAGCACATGCTCCAATTTATGCAACCCCACTTTTCATGTAACCGTGCAATATCATGCAAAGACATGAAGAGACTAAAATGCAGAAACCAGCATCATAGCTTGCGAACCGATAAGGTTTCTCAATGATTACATAGAAAAAACAGGATTGGATCATATCCTTGCTTCAGTTCAAATGGGAGAAATATAAAGCAAAAGAAAAACAGAAAAGTAGTTTTACCCACCTTCTGTAAATGTTGATAGCTGTAGACACTTCCACAAGGATTGCCAGGGTTTATGACAACCATGGCAACTGTATTCTCATCTGCCAGAGCTTCAACAGCATCAAGATCAACCTCCCAGCCCTTTTCTGGGATAAGATCAAAATGGCGAGCTTCGAGATGACTATGTGCAGCCCGAGCTTCATAGTATGGAAATCCAGGTCTTGGAAGCAAAATGTTGGCACCAGGTCGAGCAAGTACAGTTATTGTGATTTCAATTGCTTGTGTGCAACCAAGTGTAAGAAAAACATCATCTGGTGATAACTTGTACGGGAGATCACGATTAAGGAAATCTGCAACACTCCTGTGAGAGAGTACAAAATTACATTCAATCAGGCAATTACGAAATGCCCTTCAAGGAGTCTTGTTTCATAGGATTTCAGTAACTGTTTGCTTTTACAACCACTTGATTAAACGAAGGCCACTATTATAATTCAATGAATAGCATCATTTCTAACCTCTTCAGTAAATTCGGAAACTCCAAGGAGAATATAATAAAAAACATGGTATCAACTTGTTTACAGCGCTCACGAAAAAGACCAAACATAATATTTTAGACTTATAAACAATTTTCGGGTAATGATCAACATATGCTTCACATTCACAAAAGCCTTTGACAGAATCAGATGCAAAATTGCAAATTGTTTAAAAAGAGGAAGTTAAAATTTGATAGTGTATTACCAAAGAAACACATTTATCAAAACAATACAGATAGCATTACGATGTTGTTGTTAGAATTTAAGCTTGTAATACAACTGAGTCTTGGAACAAAAACTTGCGGTTGTTTACTTGGATAATGTTTGGTTATTGTCTAGGATTAAAAGAGATGGAGAGAGTTGGAACAGAGTGGACATGTCTCTCTGCCTTTCCTGTTATGAAAAAACATAAATTCATTCTAAAATTATTTCAAAAACAGATTTATTTTTATGTTTCTGTCTCTTCCCACCAACAAAAAACGTTTCCATCTTGTGTGATTGATGTTACATATCGGAGTAGTTACATATCTAAAAGAAAACAAAGATCTCTGAAAAATAGAGCTACGCATAGAAAATGTAAAAACACTCAGAAATACAAATCAGAAAAACCATCAAAGCTCCACATTGGACACTTCAATTCCATTGAAGTTTGATAAAATTTGTTCATCAATTTTCTTGAAGCAATTAAATTATTGAAGGAACATGAAGACAAAAGGAAAATGGCAGGTTTTACTTGTTGACCATAAAAATGTCAGGCTACGTAGGATGAGCAGAATGCAAGTCCTAATGGCCTAATATTCTATCCTCCTGCTAGTCAGCTCACCTATTAACTATAAGTGGCCGGGATAGTGCACCTGATTTTATCATAGTTTTAGAAGACGACACCCTGACAAAGACTTCAAGATCCTCCTTCTAGCAAGCATGCACATCAACAATGGTCTTAAGCATTTCTAACCTGGTTGGTGGGCCCCCACAAACTGGTGGGTCCCAGATGTGGTAGGCAAAGCATTCATGTCAAATAGTAGAGGTTGCCTGCTCTGTACTAAAGCTTTTGCAGATGTCTAAAGAGACGATCTAGTTGCATGGAGCAACCTTTTTATTTTTATTTTTATTTTTATTTTTATGTTTTAAAAGTATTTTTAAAAAATTTAAATTTTTTTAATTTTAAATTAATATTTTTTTATATTTTTAAATTATTTTAGAATTTAAAACTTTCATATAAAAACGAAAAAATGTTAGGTAGGCTAGCAATAGAAAAATAATTAAAGAAAGATTCTCCTTGCTTTTCCTTTTTTGTTAGCCAAAACCCCGTGAAGCACCTTCTTACCTTCATGTCTCGATCTGCTACAAAATCAATGCATAAAAACAAAGAAAAGACTGAAGTACAACAATGAACAAGCACTCAAAGCCTAGAAGCAAGCACCACCGCAATAAAATAATAACGTGCAGATATTTTTGACATAAATAATAAGCAGCTCGATTTCAATGAGAATCCTCCATTGTCCTTTTCAAAAACATTGGATACAAAAGATGTATTGATTCAATAAAAGCAGACCCCACATAATTTTTAACAAAACGATATCATTATTTATAAAAAATGACTAAATAAACATTGAAATAATGTCGTTTTGGCTTTCAAAAAATCAAGTTTAACATGATACCTAGACCATCTCGGGTCAGCGGGTCATAAATCCTGAATAGCCTGAATGGTTTTATAACCATGAGCAAAAGCAAGATGATGAGTAGCACAAGAGAAACACTAAGATTCATACCACCACAGAATCTAGCAAAAGGCAAATGAAGCTTGTAGCACAAAGATGTTCAACAATCCATGCCGGGAAAAGGAAATGCAGCAAAAACAGAACCTTGTAATATACCAATATTAATTATATTTCCCATGTCATAGCAATGAAAAATTAAAAATGATGAAAATTCATTGATCCTTTGGACCGCATAAAAATACCCTCAAAGATCCCCCACAAAATAAAACGAAAGAAAAGAAACTGAATCCACAAGAATCTGTCAAAGTGGTTGGGTTACCTCCTAGCAGGAAGAAGACCAACAGTTGGGGCATAATGGTTGTACTTGGCAGATCTCACAGCGTCAACAACAGCCTCGTCGGCCACAGTTGTTGTACGAAAACAAGGAAAAGCAGAAGGGTCGCCATGGGCTAATGGCATGACCTGTCTTGTATCTTCTTTGTTGAGATTGTCCTGTAAGACATTAAGAACTCCACGGACTGTGACTGCTGATGATGTGCTGAGGCTCTTGTTTGCTTGAAAACCCCATTTCTTTGATCCGTTTTCCATCTCTTAATTACAACTATGTTGTTGTGGCCCGTGGGGTTTCTTGAGGTTGTCTTTGAAGCCGGCAAGGGGGTGGCCGATGCTGCTGTTGTTGCATGTATTAATATATAGCCTACACGCAAGTGGATGGTTAGATTCATTGGATTCTCTGAGTGGAGCCCACCCATTTATTTTCTTTTTCATATCGTAAAATCTTGTTAGATTGGATCGTGTAAAATCTAGTATGATAAAATATATATAAAATTGTAAGTTAATCTAGTGGCTGAGAAATTTTATAATATTTTTAGAATAATAATAAATATCATCCTATTAATTATCTTTCCGAGCTTATTTTGAAAAAAATACATATAAATAAAGTGACATGTTTGTGTATCTGGTATTGCAGTAGCTGTTGTGGTTGTGGTTTGAAAAAAAATTATTTTATAAAAATTACTTTTAGTTGAGGTTGGGTTGAAAAAATATATATTTGGTTAAAACTGTAGTTAAAATTGAGGTTGAACAAAAGGTAGTTTAAGGTATTTGGTTAAGAATGCTTTTGAAATTAGGGTTATAAAATAATTTTAAAAAATATATATTAATATTTATGGTTTTTAATTTAAATATTGTAATTTTAACTATTGTCATTACATCATGAAATAAATTATACTTTATATATAAAAAAATTTTATTGTTCCATTAAACTATCTACAATTCCATTACGTATAAAATTTATCCGACAAGAACTATAGTTTTCATGATTTTTTGAGCATGCAATGAAATTAGATAAAATATTATCAGGAATAAAATTGAGATTACAGTACAAGTAAATTTAATTTACTTTAAATTAATTTTTTAAAAAAATAAAAAAAATTATTATTCATGTTCATATGAACAATACAAATAAAATCAATTAATTACATTAGTATTTAAAAAAAAATCTTCATATAAACAGTACAGCAGTGGAGCCATGCTCCATTGTTCATTATAAATCCCCTCCAAAACCTGTGGCGCGCCTGCAAAGTTAGTGGGTCCTATAATTATAAATCATTTTTTTTTAATCAAACGATAATATATATTAATTGTTGAAGATGAATTTCACCCACAGCTACGTTATTAAATAGCCTCTTTTAATTTGGTCAAACTTCACGTTCAATTAACACGTAGTGGATGGTTGTATTTGTTCATGGTATCTCATGTTTTGATGCCCACAGAGCAACCTATAAATTATGAAAGAATCTAATTGATGATTAATCATTAACACATTATGGATTAATTTAAATGAAAAATAAATCATAAATCTAATCAAGACTATACCTGCAAGCAATGTTCTAAAATCCTGCTTAACATTTTAATTATTTAACTCGTGACTCAAGCTCTGACTACATCAGTAGAAGAATTTAAAAAAAAAATCACTAAACTAATGTTGTTCAAGATTTTTAAAAAAAATAAAAATAAAAAATTGCATTTATCTAGATAAATGAATCAACAATCCGGGTTGGATCCATCTCAGATAAAAAAAAGCGTTTGGAAATACAAGTTAACCCGCGTTTCCAAAAAAATTTAAAATTATTTTTTTTGTTAAAAATTATTTTTTTTATTTTTTAGATTGTTTTGATGCGCTGAACTTAAAAATAATTTTAAAAAAATAAAAATATATATATATATATATTATTTTGACATATTACAAAATAAAAAATATTTTAAAAAGCAACCGAAATCAAACTTCGAAACGAAGCTGAATTTCATAACTATTATCACAAGTAAATCACTTCTTTTAAGGTTTCCCAAAAAGAAAAGGAAAAGGTAATTACATGCAAAGATGTTGATACCTTAGACTAAAGACATTCTCCATTAATTATTTAATGCGTATAAACCTTGATGCGTTCAAAACCAACAGGCAAGGAGATAGTTAAATATTTGTTCTTGACAAGATTTTTGCAGTAACGTAACGTGATCGAAGATTTCTCACGAAATCGCCGAATTGTTTGTTTGTTCTTGGTACGTAGGCTTTGTAGCAAAAATAAATACAAATTCATAGAAATGTTATTTTATGGTGAAAAGGGTAAATAAATACCATTGAAAAGTATCCAAGTTTAATTCGAAGACTTTCTAAAGCATAAGAGTTTACATCAATCTTCCCTAACCAAAATTATTTTCCTGCCCTATGAAGTAAACGGACAACAACTCTCTTTTTTTATATAATTTAAATATATTCTTCTTGTTGAGATCAATATTATATTTGCTTTTAGCTTATTTGAAAAATGTTAAAGAATATTTCTATAATAATCAGTTTTTACTTCTTCTTTTTTTAATATATATAGCTGGTTTATTTTTTTGTAAAATTAAGTTCTTCATCAAACACCTTGATTTTTAAAAATAGAAAGAATATATATACATATATTGAAAAAAATATAGAGTTCGGAGTGTGTTTGAGATTGAGATTGAGTTTGTTTTTAGATATTTTTTAAAAGTATTTTTTAAAAAATAAAAGTATCAAATTGATTTTTTTTTATGTTTTACAATGATTTTTATATGTTGAAATTAAAAATAAAAAAATTATTTTAATTTATTTTCAAATAAAAAAATTTGTAAAAAGCATTACGCAGCTCAGTATTATACACACAAACACTAACACTGCCCCTTTAGAAGTGTACTTGTTGGGAGGGCTTTCACCTCCACGCTCTCGGCTCGAAATGGGATTAGTCTCGGGCCGAATAGACAGGCTACATGTAAAAGCAATGTCAAAAGGTTTTTTGAGGCAAGAAAATCACTTCACAGTAGAGTTTAAGAGAGATAATTTTCTGACAGGCAATTACACCTTGGAGATCCAACGAGAAGTTGTACATCTCCACAGCCTGTTCTTGTTGACAGAATGGCTAGTAAATCCAACATTGGAGCATGCGAATCAACGAGCAACTATTGATTCTCTTCACTGCTTGATACGTAGAGTTTGCGAGAAAAGTTTTTTGATGATAAGCAATTGCACCTTGGAGATCCAACGAGAAGTTGTACATCTCCACAACCTCTTATTGTTGACAGAATGGCTAGTAAATCTAACATTGGAGCATGAGAATCAACGAGCAACTATTGATTCTCTTCGCTGCTTGATACTTTGATGAAATCTTACTGCTTGGCATGCCTTTGGCAGAAGACTTTTAGCCTCTCAAAGCCAACTTCAAGTGCTGAAGGCTCAATGGCGAAGGTTATGCGAAGCCAATTCTTCATTCCTACAGCAATTCCTGCAAGATGTAATACAATGTTGTCAGGATGAGTGTCGACGATTGAATTGATCAATCATCAGTGCACTGTGATACTCAAATTAAAGCTTAAATTGTTAGGTAAGATGACGTGAATTCTACAAGGACACCAAGAATGAACACATTTAGAGTTCACATTTTAAGCTTGTAAAGTCTATAAAGCTCACATTTGTCATCAATATATAGCCCACCCCACATCAGAAACTTTGTGCCATTGGCATTGATTACCTGGGAGTACCATGACTGATTCCTCTTTAGCCAGCTTAAGACAGAAGTCCACATCATCATCTATGCCTTCCAACAGAGTCAAATTCAATTTTACCTGAAAAGAGGTTTTTGTTTTTAATTATTAAAGCACCATCTTCTTCATCATATAAAGGAAAAGAAATGTGATGCGCTCACCATTACAAACATAGAACCTTCTGGTTTATGAGGGCAAATGATGCAAGGTATGTCCTGTATTTTTCCATAGCATGTGTCTGCAGCCTCTCCCAGTATGTTATTAATTTTCGAAAAGAAACCATCCTTTGTATTTTCAATGATTTGAGGAACTGCAGCCTAATACATGTCAAGGATTCATTATATCAGTGAGATTCTAAGCGGGAAACCAACAATATGCTCTTCAGGAAAAGTCTCGTGAATTACAAACCTGAATGAAAGTCGGAGGATCCGAAGATATATTGAGGTAGTCCTTGATTGACGCAACAATCTAGGAAGAACAAATAGATATGTTAAGAAGCCAAGATTACAAGTCCATATTAACGCAGACATAGATGTTATCATTAAAAAGAACAGAAGGCTTTGAACCATGATGGGATAACGAGTCAGTTCCCACAGAATTAAAAAAAAAAACAACGTCCATGCATCTACTTCGAGGGAGAGACAGGGAGCCAACCCCAGAATCTTGAAGGATGCCATTGGGATCATTTGTGACAAGCCAGCCCATTCGCCAGCCGGGAACAATCCATCTCTTCGATATAGATCCAAGTGTAAGGACAGGCACAGTTGACGCAAAGACTCCCATCGGCACAAATGGAGCACTCCCAAATGTCAAGTGGCCATATACTTCATCAGAAATCACCATAATCCCAAGCTTTCTTGCTGTCTCGGCAACCTGATATTGATCAAAAAACATTACTCCAAGGGAGCTGCATTACCACGCGCTCCAGCTAATGCAGATTAAAAGATAGGAAGGAAGAGATATAGTTTATGACACCTTTTCCAAGTGTTGATAGCTGTAGACACTTCCACAAGGATTGCCAGGGTTTATAATAACCATTGCAACCGTGTTCTCATCTGCCAGAGCTTCAACAGCTTCAAGATCAACCTCCCATCCTTTTTCTGGGAGAAGATCAAAATGCCGGACATCAAGGCAACTATGTGCAGCACGAGCTTCATAGCATGGGAAACCTGGTCTTGGAAGCAAAACATTGGCACCAGGTATAGCAGCCAAGACTGTTACTGCAATTTCAATTGCTTGTTTGCAACCAAGTGTGAGAAAAACATCATCTGGTGATAACTTGTATGGGAGGTCACGGTTAAGGTAATCTGCAGCAGCTCTATGATAAAGAATTCAAAATCACTTTCAATTCAGAGTATATTTGAATATTGCAGCCTACAATTAAGGAGAGTATATTGATTGATTGAAGACACAGTGTCTGAGGTTCCTACGGGATGTATGCCAAGCTTTATCGCTTCATGTTAGAGCTTGTTAAGCTCAATAAAACTTCATCGCCAAAAAATTGATGCAAATTTAACATAAACCACAAATCAAAACTGCTTCATTGGAAATTATCAACACGGAGAAATTTTAAAGACAGGGAGCATAAAAATCTACACACACAAAATCATTCAAAGTAGATACCTCCTAGCAGGAAGGAGGCCCACAGTTGGAGCATAATGATTGTTCTTAGCAGATCGTACAGCATCAAAAATAGCCTCATCAGCCACAGGTGTAGTCCTGAAGCAAGGGAAGGCAGAAGGGTCACCATGAGCTAGTGGTATAACTTCTCTTTTGTCTTCTTTGTTCAGATTTTCAGCTAAGCGGTTAATAACTCCACGAACTGAGATTGATGCTGTTGAGTTCATGCCTTTCTTTGCCTGAAAACCCCATTTCTTTGTTCCGTTCTCCATGTCTCACGATGGTATCTGCGTTTGCAGTGGAGAAGCTGTGGCTGGTTCTTCTTGTCGCTGCTCCTGTTTGATGCATAGCCAGCACAAGCTTCATTATAAAAGAGAGTTTTGTCACGTTTGTAATTTTTTGTCAAAAAAAAATCGAGTAATCCTTGCGGAACAAAACATTATTACATAACCCTTTGACTAGCCTTGATCAGTCACCAGTCTCATCCTCAAATCTAGTGCTCCTTTTTTTCCATTTTCTTCTAAAACAAATTATGCTACGATTGCAATGCTAACAGACACCATCTACTCTTCACTCTGGTTATTTCGACGCCAGATTTTGATTACGACTGAGGTGGGTTAATTTAGATTAATATATTCTTTTAAAAAAATATCAAAACAATAATATTATGAAAAAAAATTAAAACAGGCTTGCTCTAAATCACGAGTCATTTGAATTTTTAATTAAATCATACCATATCATGTAATTTCATGCAATTAGCTACCGCGATAACATGATGATAATTATTTTTAAAAGTATTTTTTATTTTTAAAAAGATTATTTGTAATATTAATACATCAAAACGATTTAAAAAAATATAAAATTTAATTTTAAAAAAATCATTTTTTTTTCAAAAGGTGTTTAAAAGGCAATGCCAAACATGTTCTTAGTGTCAACTTAGTCCCTGTAATTTGTTAAAACTCATTGAGTAATCCTTATGGGATCAAAAATCACTACATAACCCTCTGACTAGCCTTGATCGTGATCAGTTCCATCCTCAAATTTAGTGCTCCCTTTTTTCCATTTTCTTTCTATTTCATAAAAAATAAAAAGAAGTTGAAAAAACAAAAACGTGAAATTGAACAGAAGTCTAAGGTAAATCTTAAAAACTATAGGGACTAAGTTACAACTAAAAACAATTAAGAAAACTGTACTTACTTTAGGCTCCTATTGGCGGATCTATCAATGTTGTTTAAAATCCCACCAAAGCCCAGGTTTGAAAACGAGGTTACACCTGCTACGCCACTAGTGTTTTCTAGTATAAAGCATCATTTATATATATATATATATATATATATATATATATATAAAGATTCAAATTAGCCTATGAAGTAAACTTATTAAACACGTCTTAACCGGTGACACGATTCAAGCTTGTAGTTGCAAATTGAATGAATCAAAGAGTGCCAGGAGTGAGTAACGGATTTTTTTTAAATATTTTTTATTTTAAAATATATTAAAAAGATATTTATTTTTTAAAAAAATTATTTTTGATATCAGCATATCAAAATATAAAAAATATATTAATTTAAAACAAAATAAAAATAAAAAATTTTCAAAAACATTTTACAACCGCAATATCAAACATTATCTTAATCCCGATCAAGTAAAATGGTGCCGTTTCAAGATAAGAAAAAAGTTATATCAATGTTACTATGAAAAAAATAGTCCGATCAAGTTTTATTTAAGCCAATTTTTGTTTAATTTTTTAAAACATTATATAAAAATCAAGTTTTGAATCAACCTGGTTTTTTTTTCTTTGTTTTTACTTAAATATCATTATATCTTTTTTAAAAGGTAAGACTAGTCAGGTTTGAGATTCATAGCTGTTCTTTTTAATAAGTCAAACTTGTATTTTTATCCTTGTAAAAATATAACAAAAAGAATCCATGAAGAGAGAAGAAATTCATTAGATATCATTTTTTAGAAAGGATTTTCCAAGGTTCCAGTAGTCTCAAAATAGGGCTTGGTTTTGTGGAGTTCCTGTGCGTGTGACCAAATCGAACGAAGCACAAAAATAGAGAGAAAGTTCATCGCAGTCAAATTAATGATACTATTAAAAAAAAAGTAGTCTTTCATTATCTTGACTGCTATGAATCTTCCTTTGGATTACCTTAAAATATCTCTTTTGATGAGTAGCTTACAAATATATCAAAGCGTTTGTACTTTTTATTACAATTTTCTAGCAAATTTATTTTTAAGTTTATGAATTTGTTGTATAGTAAATGATAATTCAATGAATAAAAAAACATTTATTTAGTATATTTTATTTATTAAAAAAATAATTCAATCCGAACGGTATCTACTATTATATTTTTAATGTGTTGTAATGCGAAGTGATGTTTTATATTTTAATAATAAAAACAAGTAGATATTAAAAGTTAAAATAAATTATATTTTATTTGTGATTGTTATTAAATCTGATTTGACTTGATTTAATTCAATGACTTACTAATCTAAGTTATAATTTAGATCGAGAGATAATTTTCTGACAGGCAATTACACCTTGGAGATCCGACGAGAAGTTGTACATCTCCACAGCCTGTTCTTGTTGACAGAATGGCTAGTAAATCTAACATTGGAGCATGAGAATCAACGAGCAACTATTGATTCTCTTCGCTGCTTGATACTTTGATGAAATCTTACTGCTTCTTGGCATGCCTTTGGCAGAAGACTTTTAGCCTCTCAAGGCCAACTTCAAGTGCTGAAGGCTCAATGGCGAAGGTTATGCGAAGCCAATTCTTCATTCCTACAGCAATTCCTGCAAGATGTAATACAATGTTGTCAGGATGAGTGTCGATGATTGAATTGATCAATCATCAGTGCACAGTGATGCTCAAATTAAAGCTTCAATTGTCAGATAAGATCACGTGAATTCGACAAGGACACCAAGAATGAACACATTTAGAGTTCACATTTTAAGCTTGTAAAGTCTATAAAGCTCACATTTGTCACCAATATAGCCCACCCCACATCAGAAACTTTGTGCCATCGGCATTGATTACCTGGGAGTACCATGACTGATTCCTCTTTAGCCAGCTTAAGACAGAAGTCCACATCATCATCGATGCCTTCCAGCAGAGTCAAATTCAATTTTACCTGAAAAAGGGTTAATGTTTTTAATTATTAAAGCACCATCTTCTTCATCATATAAAGGAAAAGAAATGTGATGCGCTCACCATTACAAACATAGAACCTTCTGGTTTATGAGGGCAAATGATGCAAGGTATGTCCTGTATTTTTCCATAGCATGTGTCTGCAGCCTCTCCCAGTATGTTATTAATTTTCGAAAAGAAACCATCCTTTGTATTTTCAATGATTTGAGGAACTGCAGCCTAATACATGTCAAGGATTCATTATATCAGTGAGATTCTAAGCGGGAAACCAACAATATGCTCTTCAGGAAAAGTATCGTGAATTACAAACCTGAATGAAAGTCGGAGGATCCGAAGAGATATTGAGGTAGTCCTTGATTGACGCAACAATCTAGGAAGAACAAATAGATATGTTAAGAAGCCAAGATTACGAGTCCATGTTAATGCAGACATAGATGTTATCATTAAAAAGAACAGAAGGCTTTGAACCATGATGGGAAAACGAGTCAGTTCCCACAGAATTAAAAAAAACAACGTCAATGCATCTACTTCGAGACAGAGACAGGGAGCCAACCCCAGAATCTTGAAGGATGCCATTGGGATCATTTGTGACAAGCCAACCCATTCGCCAGCCGGGAACAATCCATCTCTTCGATATAGATCCAAGTGTAAGGACAGGCACAGTTGACGCAAAGACTCCCATCGGCACAAATGGAGCACTCCCAAATGTCAAGTGGCCATATACTTCATCAGAAATCACCATAATCCCAAGCATTCTTGCTGTCTCGGCAACCTGACATTGAACAAAAAACATTACTCCAAGGGGGCTAGCATAACCACGCGCTCCAGCTAATGCAGATTAAAAGATAGGAAGGAAGAGATATAGTTTATGACACCTTTTCCAAGTGTTGATAGCTGTAGACACTTCCACAAGGATTGCCAGGGTTTATAATAACCATTGCAACCGTGTTCTCATCTGCCAGAGCTTCAACAGCTTCAAGATCAACCTCCCATCCTTTTTCTGGGAGAAGATCAAAATGCCGGACATCAAGACAACTACGTGCAGCACGAGCTTCATAGTATGGGAAACCTGGTCTTGGAAGCAAAACATTGGCACCAGGTATAGCAGCCAAGACTGTTACTGCAATTTCAATTGCTTGTGTGCAACCAAGTGTGAGAAAAACATCATCTGGTGATAACTTGTATGGGAGGTCACGGTTAAGGTAATCTGCAGCAGCTCTATGATAAAGAATTCAAAATCACTTTCAATTCAGAGTATATTTGAATATTGCAGCCTACAATTAAGGAGAGTATATTGATTGATTGAAGACACAGTGTCTGAGGTTCCTACGGGATGTATGCCAAGCTTAATCGCTTCGTGTTAGAGCTTGTTAAGCTCAATAAAACTTCATCCCCACAATATGGATGCAAATTTAACATAAACCACAAATCAAAACTGCTTCAGTGGAAATTATCAAAGCCGAGAAATTTTCAAGATAGAGAGCATAAAAATCTACACACACAAAATCATTCAAAGTAGATACCTCCTAGCAGGAAGGAGACCCACAGTTGGAGCATAATGATTGTTCTTAGCAGATCGTACAGCATCAAAAATAGCCTCATCAGCCACAGGTGTAGTCCTGAAGCAAGGGAAGGCAGAAGGGTCACCATGAGCTAGTGGTATAACTTCTCTTTTGTCTTCTTTGTTCAGAGTTTCAGCTAAGCGGTTAAGAACTCCACGAACTGTGATTGATGCTGTTGAGTTCTTGCCTTTACTTGCCTGAAAACTCCATTTCTCTGTTCCATTCTCCATTTCTTACGATGGTATCTGTGTTTGCAGTGGAGATGAAGAGGTTGTGGCTGGTTCTTCTTGTCGTTGCTCCTGTTTGATGCATAGTCAGGACAAGGTTCATGATAAAAGAGAGTTTTGTCGCGTTTGTTATTTTTTGTCAAAAAAAAAATAACGAGTAATCCTTATGGTATAAAACATTTATTATTATTATTTTTTAACTGCAGGAATCTGGATATAGTCGCTCTAAAGTTTGTAATATTTAAATTGATAATATCTGAAAATTATATTTAAGGTATAACCAATTAAGTTATACTTTAATAAAAAATATTATTACATAACCATTTTACTATCGATGACCAGTCTCATCCTCTAATCTAGTTCTCCTTTTTTTCCATTTTCTTCAAAAACAAAGATGGAAAAAACATGAAATTGAAGAAAAAACTAAGTTAAATCTTAAAAAACTTAGGGAAGTTAAATCTTAAAAACTATAGGGACCAAATTAAACCTTCCTCCTCTGATACATGATCTAGTTTAAAGTTCTGATCAAATCTAACGCAATCTACAATTGTATTTTTAATGTGTTGGAGTACGAAGAAATCTTATGTTACTCAATGCTCTCTAGATATTTTATATTTTAGTAATAAAAATAATTAGATACTAAAAACTTGAAATAAATTATATTTTATTTGAAAGTATTATTAAACCTGACATGCCTTGTTAATTTAATTAAGACCTTGCTAATTCGAGATCTAGTTTATATCGAGTTTTATATTGGATTGAGTGGGAGTTGATAAATTAAATCTAACAAGTTAACTTGATTAAAACCATGATAAAACCCTGCTTGATTTTTTAAAAAAAATCTAAAATAATATTATTTCAACCTTTAACAAAAAAAACATTTAAAAAAAGTGTTTTAGATCAATATAAGTTGATCCGTACAAACTATACCGTAATTATTGATTAAGGATGTGTTTAGAAACGCGGTGCAAATAACATTCCCAAACATTTTGAATTTTTTTTACTTTGCTTAAAATGAATATATATATATATATATATATATATATATATATATATATGTTGGTGTTAAATTTTAAAAAATAAAATTTATAAATAAAAAAATATTTTAAACTGTTAACGTTGTCATAACCTAATTTTTGACCCTTTTATTTTAATTATTATTATTATTTTATTTACTGAAAAGAATAAAAAAATGATGATGAAAAACAAGTAAAATGAAATAAATGAAAAATGAATTAAAATTTGGGTTAAAGGCAACATGATTGGAAGTTTTGGGGTTTAATTAAACTTTGGAATTAATCTAATTAATCCAATCAGGGGTTTAAATGGAGAATTGATAAGTTTTGAGATTTAATTGGACTTGGATTTAATTAAATTAATGAAATCAAGGACTTAATTGAACAATTATCAAAGTATAGGGCTGATTCTTGTCACATTTGAAAGAAATTAAAACCCAAGGACCAATGTGTAAATGGCGCTGAGATGCAGGGGTTCAATTACAATTTATCCAAGGACTGGACTGAAAACATTCAAAATGTGAAGGATCAAAACACAAAAAAAGGGTGCCGTTTCTCAACACTGTTCATCTTCTTCGGCGCCTCAGCTGCCCACCGCCACCATTACTCCTGCAATAACAGTCGATTTATTACCTGGTAACGGTGGAATTCTGTGGCTATAAAGCCAGAGAAAACAAAGAACGCAAAAAAAAAAAGGAAGAAAAACTGGGGACTGAAAGGGGGGGAAACAGTGGGATTTCGGACGAGAAACCGAGGAAAAGCTTCAGCTAAACCCAGACAAAAAACCAGAGAAGAAAATCAGAGCAAAGAAGAGAGAAAAAGCAGAGCACAAATCCAAAGCAATAATACACCGAGAACAGGAGGAACTGGAGCAAAACACCAGAGGAAAAAAAAAAGAAAAAAAGAAAAAGGAGTGGACGTGTGGAGCCTCTAGTTTCTTCAAAAGGAAACAGAGGAGACGAACGAACGGGGGGGAGAAAAAGGGACTGAAAAGGGGAGAGCGCACTGGGCAGAGAGAGACGGAGAGAAAAACAGAACCGAGAGACTGAAAAAACACGAAAGAAGAAAACAAAGGAGAGACGGGGACCGAGAACAAGAGGACAACGCAGGAGCATACAAGGCAACCGAAGCAGAGCTTTGGCCGGTCATCCATCACGCCTCCGTCTCCCGAATCAGAGAGCAAGCCAGGCGAACAAAAAACGAAGAAGAGCCAGAGAACAAGAAAGCTTCGCCTCCAGCAGACCAGGTAAGTTCTTCCTCTTCCCCGCTTTTCATTTTAATTCACCGGCTACTGTTTACTTTGAATTTTAATTCACACATTCTAACTCATTTCCTCTATTCTGCTCATGCACGCGTGAAATCACTTCACGCGTGCTTTCTTTGATTTTTGCCCAGCCGGGTCACTGGCTTGAGCCAGTGACTGGGCTGGGCTGGCTGGGTCTAGCCCAGCCCATGTGGGCTGAGTTGGGCCCAGCCCAAAAAAATAAAAAAAAATAAAAAAAACAGAAAAGTAAAAAAGTAGAAAAAATAAAAAAAATGTGTATGAATGAATAAAAATAATATAAATTTATTGGTTTATTCACTGACGCCAGAGTCAGGAATAAAAATACCGGTTTAAATTTATATTATTTTTATTCGGTGTATTTTATTTTATTTAGCTAGAAAAATAAAAAAATATGTGCATGCATAAAAATCAATTTATTTTTATTTATTTATTCACTAGCACTAGAGTAGGGAATAAAAAAATATTGATCTAATTTTTCGTAGCTACGAATTTTTACCAACGCCAGAGTTGGAATTATTCGAGCTCGAATATTCACTGGCGCCAGAGTCAGGAATATTATAAACAGATCATCATAGCATAAGCGAATAAATGTTTAGCAATTTAAGACAAAACCAGCAATGCAGTCTGCCTCAGGCAGAACGTTTAAGGGGTGATAATATCTTCTTTTTTACGTAACCAATCCCGGGCCATAGAATCTCTGTTGACCAGTTAGGGTTCCTAGTGACCATAATACTAGGTGGCGACTCCTCAAACAAGACATTTTTTCTTAAAAGAACCAGATGCCAGATATCTGTTCTTTTTCCATAATCAAGAGATTATTTTTTAGGACCGCCGCGATGTCGGGTACGACAAACGTTACTAGAATCTCAAACCTACAGTAAACCGGTAACTACGTTATTATGGGCTATTGCAAGGTATAATGAATTAGCATAAACTTGTTGATTTTTAAGAATGGCCCAAACTGATCGACAGGACATGACCAAGCATTATTTTCTAATATATAATCTCAATTTTGCATGTATGGGCCATTCTTATTAGAATCCTCTAGATTCAATTATTGTTCATGCATTATATTATATTATATTATAGGCCAGCCTTTCTAAGACCTTCAAATAAAGAGCAATTCTTTTTCCTTAGTCAAATTATGCTACGATTGCACTGCTACACAGACACCATCTACTCTTCCACAGTTCTCTCTCGCTCTGGAGTCGTAAGTTATATAACATGGTTATTAAATTTTACTCGGGTTATTTAGATACAAGGTTTCATTATGAATTTAGAAAGATTAATATATTTTAAAAGAAAAAATTAATGAGTTTTAACTAAATCATAAATCATTTGAATTTCTAATTAAATCATATCGGGTCAAAAAAATTATTTTTAAGTAAAATCTGGCTCGGGATAGGTCTCTAGCGGACCATGCCAGGGTAATTTTAACAACAGTGATTTGGTGTGTATTTAGTCTTACCGTACTCAGTTTTATCTTATTATTTTCTCCCTCCTTGATAGAGCACCCTTTGCCTCTTCCAGAGACATTGTAGATCCTGCCATCAAGGGTGGATGGTGTTAATTTTTAAGGGATATGTAGCAATTAAAAGTTAAATTGATCGCAGTGTTACAAATAGGATTAAACAATTACAAATTAAATAATAAAAGGACTAAGGGGTAAAGGACCAAATCAAGACAAAACTAGGAATAAGGGGGCAAATGCACCAACAAACCACATATTACACAGAAGAGACTGGAAAGTTTCTCATCTTTCATAAAAAAAAACAAATATACTGCAGGTAAAAGCAATGTCAAAAGGTTTTTTGAGGCAAGAAAATCACTTCACAGTAGAGTTTAAGAGAGATAATTTTCTGACAGGCAATTACACCTTGGAGATCCGACGAGAAGTTGTACATCTCCACAGCCTGTTCTTGTTGACAGAATGGCTAGTAAATCTAACATTGGAGCATGCGAATCAACGAGCAACTATTGATTCTCTTCACTGCTTGATACGTAGAGTTTGCGAGAAAAGGTTTTTGATGATAAGCAATTGCACCTTGGAGATCCAACGAGAAGTTGTACATCTCCACAGCCTGTTCTTGTTGACAGAATGGCTAGTAAATCTAACATTGGAGCATGAGAATCAACGAGCAACTATTGATTCTCTTCGCTGCTTGATACTTCGATGAAATCTTACTGCTTCTTGGCATGCCTTTGGCAGAAGACTTTTAGCCTCTCAAGGCCAACTTCAAGTGCTGAAGGCTCAATGGCGAAGGTTATGCGAAGCCAATTCTTCATTCCTACAGCAATTCCTGCAAGATGTAATACAATGTTGTCAGGATGAGTGTCGATGATTGAATTGATCAATCATCAGTGCACAGTGATGCTCAAATTAAAGCTTAAATTGTCAGATAAGATCACGTGAATTCGACAAGGACACCAAGAATGAACACATTTAGAGTTCACATTTTAAGCTTGTAAAGTCTATAAAGCTCACATTTGTCACCAATATAGCCCACCCCACATCAGAAACTTTGTGCCATCGGCATTGATTACCTGGGAGTACCATGACTGATTCCTCTTTAGCCAGCTTAAGACAGAAGTCCACATCATCATCGATGCCTTCCAGCAGAGTCAAATTCAATTTTACCTGAAAAAGGGTTAATGTTTTTAATTATTAAAGCACCATCTTCTTCATCATATAAAGGAAAAGAAATGTGATGCGCTCACCATTACAAACATAGAACCTTCTGGTTTATGAGGGCAAATGATGCAAGGTATGTCCTGTATTTTTCCATAGCATATGTCTGCAGCCTCTCCCAGTATATTATTAATTTTCGAAAAGAAACCATCCTTTGTATTTTCAATGATTTGAGGAACTGCAGCCTAATACATGTCAAGGATTCATTATATCAGTGAGATTCTAAGCGGGAAACCAACAATATGCTCTTCAGGAAAAGTCTCGTGAATTACAAACCTGAATGAAAGTCGGAGGATCCGAAGATATATTGAGGTAGTCCTTGATTGACGCAACAATCTAGGAAGAACAAATAGATATGTTAAGAAGCCAAGATTACAAGTCCATATTAACGCAGACATAGATGTTATCATTAAAAAGAACAGAAGGCTTTGAACCATGATGGGATAACAAGTCAGTTCCCACAGAATTAAAAAAAAAAAAAACAACGTCCATGCATCTACTTCGAGGGAGAGACAGGGAGCCAACCCCAGAATCTTGAAGGATGCCATTGGGATCATTTGTGACAAGCCAACCCATTCGCCAGCCGGGAACAATCCATCTCTTCGATATAGATCCAAGTGTAAGGACAGGCACAGTTGACGCAAAGACTCCCATCGGCACAAATGGAGCACTCCCAAATGTCAAGTGGCCATATACTTCATCAGAAATCACCATAATCCCAAGCATTCTTGCTGTCTCGGCAACCTGATATTGATCAAAAAACATTACTCCAAGGGAGCTGCATAACCACGCGCTCCAGCTAATGCAGATTAAAAGATAGGAAAGAGATATAGTTTATGACACCTTTTCCAAGTGTTGATAGCTGTAGACACTTCCACAAGGATTGCCAGGGTTTATAATAACCATTGCAACCGTGTTCTCATCTGCCAGAGCTTCAACAGCTTCAAGATCAACCTCCCATCCTTTTTCTGGGAGAAGATCAAAATGCCGGACATCAAGACAACAATGTGCAGCACGAGCTTCATAGTATGGGAAACCTGGTCTTGGAAGCAAAACATTGGCACCAGGTATAGCAGCCAAGACTGTTACTGCAATTTCAATTGCTTGTATGCAACCAAGTGTGAGAAAAACATCATCTGGTGATAACTTGTATGGGAGGTCACGGTTAAGGTAATCTGCAGCAGCTCTATAATAAAGAATTCAAAATCACTTTCAATTCAGAGTATATTTGAATATTCTAGCCTACAATTAAGGAGAGTATATTGATTGATTGAAAACACAGTGTCTGAGGTTCCTACGGGATGTATGCCAAGCTTAATCGCTTCATGTTAGAGCTTGTTAAGCTCAATAAAACTTCATCCCCACAATATGGATGCAAATTTAACATAAACCACAAATCAAAACTGCTTCAGTGGAAATTATCAACACGGAGAAATGTTAAAGACAGAGAGCATAAAAATCTACACACACAAAATCATTCAAAGTAGATACCTCCTAGCAGGAAGGAGACCCACAGTTGGAGCATAATGATTGTTCTTAGCAGATCGTACAGCATCAAAAATAGCCTCATCAGCCACAGGTGTAGTCCTGAAGCAAGGGAAGGCAGAAGGGTCACCATGAGCTAGTGGTATAACTTCTCTTTTGTCTTCTTTGTTCAGATTTTCAGCTAAGCGGTTAAGAACTCCACGAACTGAGATTGATGCTGTTGAGTTCATGCCTTTCTTTGCCTTAAAACCCCATTTCTTTGTTCCATTATCCATGTCTCACGATGGTATCTGTGGTTGCAGTGGAGATGCAGAAGTTGTGGCTAGTTCTTCTTGTCGTTGCTCCTGTTTGATGCAAGCTTCTTGATAAATAGAGAGTTTTGTCACGTTTGAAATGTTTTTGTCGTGGAGCTCTCTGTGCTTTGCTTAAGAATAATTAGTTAGTTTCAACTTAGTCCCTGTAATTTGTCAAACATCATTGAGTAATCCTTGCGGGATAAAACATTATTACATAACCCTTTGACTAGCCTTGATCAGTGACCAGTCTCGTCCTCAAATCTAGCGCTCCTTTTTTTCCATTTTCTTCTAAAACAAATATGGAAAAAACATGAAATTGAAGAAAAGACTAAGTTAAATCTTAAAAAAGTTAGGGAAGTTAAATCTTAAAAACTATAGGGACCAAATTAAACCTTCCTCTGACACATGATGTAGTTTAAAGTTCTAATCAATCTAACACAATCTACAATTATATTTTTAATGTGAGAATTAACCCAATTAAATCTAATTAAATTGCTTAGACCAAATTAAAACTATGGGTCGTTCTTATTAGAATCTTCTAGATTCAATTATTGTTCATGCATTATATTACAGGCCAGCCTTTCTAACCTTAAAATAAAGAGCAATTCTTTTTTCCTAATGAAACAATTTATAATCTTTCCTTAGTCAATTTATAACAATGTTATGGTGGAAAAAATAATCAAATCAAATTTTATTTAAATCAATTTTTATTTAATTTTTAAAAAAATTATATATAAATCAGGTTTTGAATCAACCAGATTTTAGATCTACCCACAAAAATAGACATGGTTTAACAAAGGAGAATCCATGATGAGAGAAGAAATTCATTAGATATCATTTCTTAGAAAGGATTTTCCAAGGTCACAGCCCAGTAGTCTCAAAATAGGGCTTGGTTTTGTGGAGTTCCTGTGCGTGTGACCAAATCGAGCGAAGCCCAAAAATAGAGAGAAAGTTCATCGCAGTCAAATTAATGATGCTATTAAAAAAAAAAAAAGTTAGTCTTTCATTATCTTGACTGCTATGAATCTTCCTTTGGATTACCTTAAAATATCTCTTTTGATGAGTAGCTTACAAATATATCAAAGCGTTTGTACTTTTTATTACAATTTTCTAGCAAATTTATTTTTAAATTTATGAATTTGTTGTATAGTAAATGATAATTCAATGAATAAAAAAACATTTATTTAGTATATTTTATTTATTAAAAAAATAATTCAATCCGAACGGTATCTACTATTATATTTTTAATGTGTTGCAATGCAAATAAATAGTGATATTTTATGTTTTAATAATAAAAACAAGTAGATATTGAAAGTTAAAATAAATTATATTTTATTTGTGATTGTTATTAAATCTGATGTGATTTAATTTAATTTAATGACCTACTAATTCAAGTTCTAATTTAAATAAAGTTTTATATTATACCGAGTGGGAGTTGATATAATTAAAACTAGTTAGTTGATCTGATTGATTAAAATTATGGTAAGATCTATTTTGACTTTTTTAAAAAAAATTCTTAAATAATAGTATTTCAATTTTTAAATTAACTTAAATTAATTCAATGAATAAAAAAACATTTATTTAGTATATTTTATTTATTAAAAAAATAATTCAATCCGAAAAAAATATACTAAAAGAGTCTGGAAAGTTTTTCTCATTTCATAAAATAATAAATATACTAAAAGAGATGGTGGTGTTTTTTTGTAGTTATAAATCCTGTTTATTATTTATTACAATAATAAATCTTGAAAAAAAAAATATTTTTCAGCCAGAAGAATTTTAGTATTTATGACATATTGCATGAAGTTTACGAACTTCATGATAGAAGAGAGTTTTGTCACTTTTGTGTGGTGTTTTTTTTTTAGTGAATCTAGTTACAATGTGTTTGATTTTGTAATAATAATTATTTTTAAAAATATTTTTTATTTAAAAATTATAATTTTTAAACAGATGATTTGTAATATCAAAACATCAAAGCAATTTAAAAGTATAAAAAAATTAATTTAAAAAATTCAATTTTTTTTCAAAAACAATGCTAAATATGTTTTTAGTTTCAACCCGGGCCTTGTAATTTGTCAAAATTCATTGAGTAATCCTTATGGGATCAAAAATCACTACATAACACTTTGACCAGCCTTGATCGGTGATCAGTTTCATCCTCAAATTTAGTGCTCCCTTTTTCCATTCTCTTTCTATTTCATAAAAAAGAAAAGGAAGTTGAAAAAACAAAAACGTGAAATTGAACAGAAGTCTAAGGTAAATCTTAAAAACTATAGGGACTAAGCTACAACTAAAAACAATTAAGAAAACTGTACTTACTTTAGGCTCCTATTGGCGGATCTATCAATGTTGTTTAAAATCCCACCAAAGCCCAGGTTTGAAAACGAGGTTACACCTGCTACGCCACTAGTGTTTTCTAGTATAAAGCATCCTTTATATATATATATATATATATATATATAAAGATTCAAATTAGCCTATGAAGTAAACTTATTAAACACGTCTTAACCTGTGACACGATTCAAGGTTCTAGTTGCAAATTGACCGAATTAATCCCGATCAAGTAAAATGGTGCCGTTTCAAGATAAGAAAAAGTTATATCAATGTTACTGTGAAAAAAAATAGTCCAATCAAGTTTTATTTAAGTCAATTTTTGTTTAATTGTTTAAAAAATTATATGAATATCAAGTTTTGAATCAACCATTTTAAATCCACCCACAAAAATAGACATGGGTTTTTTTTAGTCTTTACCCAGTATCTTCACACCTTTTTTAAATGGTAAGATTAATTCCGTTCGGGGTTTATAACTATCTTTTTAATAAATATATTTTCTAAAAATTAAACTTATATTTTATCTTTATAGAAATATAACACTAACTTAACCAAAGAGAATCGAGAAGAAATTCATTAGAGAACATTTCTTAGAAAGGATTTTCCAAGGTTACAGCCCAGTAGTCTCAAAATAGGGCTTGGTTTTGTGGAGTTCCTGTGCCTGTGACCAAATTGAGCGAAGCCCAAAAATAGAGAGAAAGTTCATCGCAGTCAAATTAATGATACTATTAAAAAAAAAGTAGTCTTTCATTATCTTGACTGCTATGAATCTTCCTTTGGATTACCTTAAAATATCTCTTTTGATGAGTAGCTTACAAATATATCAAAGCGTTTGTACTTTTTATTACAATTTTCTAGCAAATTTATTTTTAAGTTTATGAATTTGTTGTATAGTAAATGATAATTCAATGAATAAAAAAACATTTATTTAGTATATTTTATTTATTAAAAAAATAATTCAATCCGAACGGTATCTACTATTATATTTTTAATGTGTTGTAATGCGAAGTGATGTTTTATATTTTAATAATAAAAACAAGTAGATATTAAAAGTTAAAATAAATTATATTTTATTTGTGATTGTTATTAAATGACTCGATTTAATTTAATTTAATGACCTGCTAATTCAAGTTCTAATTTAAATAAAATTTCATATTACACTAAGTAGGAGTTGACATAATTAAAACTAGCTGGTCGACCTGATTGATTAAAATTATGATAAGATCTATTTTGACTTTATTTTAAAACAATTCTTAAATAATAGTATTTCAATTTTTAAATTAACTTAAATTAATTTATCTAATTTATAATTTAAATTTTGAGCTGGATATTAGTCAAGCCGGATTTAGAACTATATTACCTTTTGTTGTGTTGAGGTATAATGAATTAGCATGAAATTGTTGTTTTTTAAGAATGGCCCAAACTGACCCACAGGACACGACCAATCATAATTTTCTAATTTATATAATATAATTTTTGGATGAACGGGGCGTTTTTACTAGAATCTTCTAGATTCGATTCTTGTTCAGCCATTATAGGCCAGCCTTTCTAAGACCTTAAAAGAAAGAGCATAAAACATCCCTTTTGCAATTTGTATTCTTTCCCCTAATGACACAATTTATACTCTTTCCTTAGCCATTTAAAAAAAATATCACAATTGAAGTTTGATTTAGTGGGTATTTAGCTTAGTTTTTTCGGTTTAATTTGATTTGATTGGATTTGGTTTTTATTCAATAAGTTAGTTTGATTAATTCAAGTTTGTTTTTATAAATATTTTGGATAATTTAATTAATTAATTTAGTTAGTTATTAATGCCAAATTCAATAAGAGTTTAGTATAATGCGTGTTTAGTATTGCAGTATAATGTGTTTTTTTTTAATATTTTTTATTTGAAAATATATTTAAAAATTTTTTTATATCATTACATAAAAAAATTGAAATACTAAAACAAATATTAATTTATTTTTAATATATATATATATAAACACGCAAATATAGCGAAGTCATATCCTCATGTGGCAGTGATTTAATCCGATAACGTCAGTAAAGATAAGATATTTTTCGTTGCCAACTCTTGCATGGCACGTAAACTAAGTATTTGTTAAGAATTGAACTCTTCACCACTACCAGTGAGGTAGCAACACGTGGGTCATGTTTGAAAGGGACAAACACGCGCTTGTAAAGGAATATATGGAAGCATCGCAGCCGGACAAAACAGTCACGTAAAAACAAGATTATTTGTTATTTTTAGAGTATTTTTTTAAATTATAAAATTAATGAGAAAACACACACAAAAAAAAAAATTATATATATATATATATATATATATATATATATATTGCAGTTAAAAAATACAATTTTTATAGCTTGTTGCTGTTAAAAATAGTGATATTCTTGAAAAAAAAAAGCAAGCATGAGAGATGAGAGATAAAAACAAATTCTTGAAAACACTTTGAAACTCTAATTATTACATCACCGATTATATCAAAAAACAATTAACGAGATTAATATAATAACTTCAAAAAAAATCACAAACAACGATCCTAGTGGGTCATGATAGCCGTCTAAAGATAAAGGGTGACTTATTTGTTTTTTTAGTCAAGTGTGACCTATTCAAATCACTGTTTAATGACATTTATTTGTGTTATTGGGTTTGTCTCGTTAAGATTTTTGTGAAAGTATTTATGGTATTATAATCGGAACCTTGATATATCTTCAAGTTTTTTTTTTTCTTCCCCTCTCCTATCTCTTTAATATTTTTTTAAAATATAGTTATTATGAATAAGTATAAGCTATAAAAATTATATTTTAATTATAATATATATAAATTGTGTTATTTTACTCTTTTTTTTAATCTAAATTATCTATATTTTTAATTAAGTATGATAATTGTTTTATAAAAAAATCCGTAAACAAGTGACTTGCACCCTGAACAAATGATGACAACGCGGCCTACTTTCTTGATGGGTCATTCGAGAGACGCGTCAAGCTTTAGAGAAGGACGCGTGTCGACGTATAAATGGTTGGTGTTTACTCTCACTTAACTGTCGGTCAAAAGAGCGATTCAAAAGGCTGTTACTATGCGAAACGGCGATGCGGTGGATGGTAGTGTCTCGGACTTGGTCATTATCTAATCCACTTCCAATCCTTTTGATGTAGCTCAATCCTGTAAGGAGACAGTGTGGTGCACGCGCGATTTATTATTTGTTCTCTCTTTTATAATCCTTTAATTAATCAACAAACTATTTTATAATATTCTTTCCATTATTAACATTTACCAAACCTATTTTAATTGCGTTTAAAAACTCCAATTAATACGTGTTTCTAAAAAAATTAATTTTTTTTGTTAAAAATTAATATATTTTTTTTTATGTTTTCATGCACTGATCTCAAAAATAATTTTTTAAAAATAAAAAAACATTATTTTAATGCATTTCGGTATGAAAAACACTTTGAAAAGCAACCACAACTACACTACCAAACATACATTTTGAGTAATAAAAAAACCCGACTATTTACATCGTTATTTTTTTAATCGGATACTATTAATTAATGTTTATTTAGCTAATATATCTTGCATACTTATTTTATAAAATAATATGCAATCCAGATTTTCTCTTGATTACAGAAAGTGAAGGATCACTAACTTTTGAACTTCATTAACTTAATTAATTATTACCCATTTATCTAAAATAAAGCGTGCATTTATTTATTTACAAAGATAATAATTATTTGTAAACCCAAAAATAAAGGAAGCATGGTATTTCAAACCCGGGCACGCTCTTAAAACCAAGCGTGAAACAATCCACACCCACACGCCCACAAAATTCAAGCCGTGATAACGGCCCCCGTTATCAAAAGCCGTCACAGCACTCACAAATCGCCCACTCATCTTACCAATATTATCTCTTTTTTTTTATTCCTGTCTCCTCTCTCTCTCTCTCTCTGTTAGGCGGCGCCACCCCTTGAGTCAAATCCTTCATTGACCAGACTCTATAAAATCACACCCTCCTCCTTCCTTCCTCCCAAAACACACAACACCATCATCACCATCACCATCGATGCTTAACCCTAACCTTCACTATATACTTAATTTCTCGAGAATCTTTACAATTCACATGTTTCACTAGCTCTAACGTATTGTAATTCTTGATTATTTCCTGGCGGGCATTCAAAAAAATGGCACCCAAGAAGCTTAATGCCAGCAACAGTGGCTGTTTCAAGAAAGCAAGTGGGGATCATGACAAGAAAGAGATACATTACAGGGGAGTGAGGAAGAGGCCGTGGGGGAGGTATGCTGCTGAGATAAGGGATCCCGGGAAGAAAAGCCGGGTTTGGCTGGGTACTTTTGATACGGCGGAGGAGGCTGCTAAAGCCTATGATAAAGCGGCGCGTGAGTATCGGGGTGCTAAGGCGAAGACCAACTTTCCTTTTTCCGGGGAGGTGGTTAATTATGACGATGACAAGCAGAGTTCTAGCCATAGCAGCACCGTGGAGTCGTCGAGCTCTCCGGTTGTTTCTGCTGCGGTGACCCGCCAGGTTGGTGGTGGTGGAGTGGGCGGGGTTGTGGGGATGGGAGGGTTTCCTTTTGTGTACCAGCAGCAGCAGCAGAATGTTAACGTTGTTGCTCCTGTCTGGTTTTTTGATAGTGTGAGGCCTGAGTTTGTGACTCAGCGATTCCCTGTCCGGTTTGACCAGGTGGGTCTTGAGAGTGCTGGTGGGGCCCAGAGTGACTCGGATTCATCATCTATGGTTGATTGTCAGCCACGGAGATCAGTTCTTGATCTTGATCTTAACCTGCCTCCACCGCTGGATGCTTGATGATTATTATTTTGTTTTTTAGGTTATTCAGGGGAATAACTTTTTATTATTATTATTATTGTAGTTAATTTTAAAGGCGGAAAAAAGCGATGGTTTTGCTTATTGGGTCAATCATAACCTAATGTAAATAAGTTATTCAAGATTATTTAATGGAGAATTTCTCAATTGCAGATATCCCTTTGTTTTTCTTATTTTTTAGAAAAAAAATATGCAAAGGAAAACTCAACAAATCTTCATTAATATATTGAGAGAAGGCTAATTACCATTATCATTGTGATGGTTAAAACTCTACAATTTTTCTAATAAATAAAAAAAATGGAAAGGAAAACTACTTGAAATATCAATCCCTTTGTAATTTGGAAGTAATATCATATCGGTTTAACTTGTAAAATCAAATCTTAATTATTTAATCTAAAATAATAATTTAGTTTTTTATATAAAAAAAATTTATTAAAGTTGATTGATCCAAGTTTTACATCATAATTATTTAAATATGATCTAGTTAGTATTTTAAATTATTCAAAGTGAGACTCGGGTTAACTTAACTAATTTGATTATTTAAATATGACCGATTCAATATTCTAAACTAATCAAAATGAGACTCGGTAAGTTGCTAATGGTGGAAAAAGAATCATGTTTAATAATTATGATTTTTTTCTATTAGTCCTGTATTTATGTTAAAAAAACATATAAAAATACTTATTTTTAGGTTAGAAAATTAATTAGGATAATTTAAACCAAATCATGATGATTAAAAGGAAAGATGTCCCTTAATCATAAAGAAACCCTCTCAACTTGGACTCCTAAATTAGATAAACTGCTTCACTCGGTAGATGTATGGTTAGTGCATCACAACAACTAAGTAATTGACCACTCCAGCAAAGTTTTTCTTCAAAAAAAAAAAAAAAAGTTGATAAATATTACTATTTCTGGGATATATGGGCATTGGAAGATTGATTTAAATTTATTCTCACGGAGGAAAAAATTGATAGGATTAAGAGGATGGATTAGTTTTAAATTACCTACTTGTTAGCGGCGGCAGCAGGCAGCAGCACCGACGGATACCGGTGGGGCCCGGCCAGGAATTCCGTGTTGACGGGGAGGTATAATGTAAATGTCTTGATTATTGGACGACGCGCGTACTTTCGCCGTCCAATTTCAATGACAAATCAATGTAAAATCTTTTGGAGCAAGCTACCCCATTTGGTCCCTATAATTTATCAACTCCTCACTTCAATCCTTACATTTTTTTTTATTTTCTCTCGATATAAATTTGAAGTTTCTAGTGTTTTAATGTGTATTGTACATTGGAATGTTATAATCATATTCATTAAACCTTGTCGGGTTTGGTGGCCAAATCCAATAAACAATATCATTGAACATGTAAGAGAGTGGGGGGATTTGGAGACCCTTTTCCTAACTTGTTGGTATACATCTGGGCTTTATTTATTTGTTGAAGAGTAATTCTTTTAAAATAAATTATTTTTCAATGCTAGACAGTGTCATAAAAAATAAATTAGAAAATACTTTTAGTGTTTGACCTTGTAATAGAAAAAAATCTGGAAAATAACTTATTAATACTTTGTTTTTAAAAGTTTATCAAAGCAACGTGGACCAAATATACCAGATAAAAAAGTTGAAGGAGGATAAAATTAAAAATAAAATTAATTTTATAAATTATTTCAAATAAAACTAATAGCAATAGAAAAAATAAGGATAAAATCTGACAGCTAATTTTTTTTTTTAATTTCATGAATTATTTCAAATAAAATAAATAGCAATAAAAAAATAAAGATCAAATATGATAGATAAATTTTCAGTAAAAAGCATTTCATGAAGCAAACAACGGCAATCAAAATTATTAAGGAAAAGCAAATGATCTTTTCCATGCACATGACAATCAATCTTGATTCTCACTTGAAAAGAAATGGATGACCAATGCCCTTTATAGATAATATCTCGTCCTTTTATGAGTGGGATGAGAATGAAATCTTGTGGAAATAATAAGAGGCAAAACGGAGTTTACATACCACATCTTTTTTATTGCCACTACTTTATTAAAGAAAACTTTATTTATAAAGTAGTTTTTTGCAGGTAAAGAGAGGGAGGCGTGGAGGAGACTGAGAGGGGACAGACTTTAGTTACGGCGGACCTACCAAGAGATTTTAGAGGTCGTTGTTGCCGCCGCTGTCGCTTCCGGTGGGGCCAGACACCTGCCTCCAACGGAATATGTGGAGGGGATCTCGCTTAATTCATGCATTGTGTATCTTGCATGCTTGCTCCAAGTCTTTATTAATTCATTTGATTAATATGCATCCATGGAAGGATTTTGATTCTATCACAATGATTATTAATTTAATCACAATTGCGATAACCTTTTGATTTTTATTATTATTTTTTTAGTTTAACGTGGATGTCCGGGCCAGCTTGTGCGTACCTCAACTAATCTCACGGACCCTAAAGTTAACGACCATGTAAGTCTCCAGTGGTCATCATATGAGCAATCACAGGGCTCGAACCTGAGACCACAGAAGGAGCAAACCTCTTGGTCCCAAGTTCTTATCACTGGGCCACCACCAAGCTCTTATCATTATTAATTATATTATAGAGTCCTGTTTACGATAAAAAGATAAAGATTATAAAAAAGAGATCAATAAAATGGCGTGAATATAAACACTTAAAAAATACAATTTATTGTGGAGTTTATTATTTACACTGTAAATAAAATGATATTTTTAAAGTACAAAATGCCATGTCATGCTCTTTCTATAGGTCTTGGATTGGAACCTCTATGTATTTTTTTAAAGCAAAAAAATAAACAAATTATGATATATTGAAAAGAATAATTACAATTACAACATAATATTATAACACCAAATAAGCTTTACTCGTTTTGAAGATACATGTTAAAGATGAAATTAATAAATCATATATCATTATATAGATGCTATACATATGTAAGATTTACGAGTGTTTATTTTTTATTTACAATTTTTTTAAAAGTATTTTTTAAAATATTTTTGCTTGGAAAATTGATTTTTTTTAAGTGTTGGATGATTTTAATGTATTTATATTGAAAATAAAAATAAAAATATTATTTCAATATATTTTTAATTAAAAATATTTTTAAAAAGCACTCTACATCACAATAACAAGACACATAAATTCCTTAAAATTTATACAAAGAATAGTTCAAATGTGAAATAACATAGTGACATGACACGATCCCACATAATCAAATTCTAAATAATGGAATCATATAAAAAGTGGTCCAATAGTAAGAGTTTGAATTAAATCAAAGGATTTGCTCCCCCTGTAATTTTAAGTTTAAGTTTTATAGTTACTAATATTAATAGCCACTGAAAATTTATATAATTATTAATTTTAGAGTTTATAAAATTAATTAAAATGAGCAAGCTGTATCCATGTTAACCTATAAAAAAAAAAAAACTAGATAGCGGTAGAGACAGCATAAAAATATTGATATTCATCTTCTCGTGAATTGCACATGTAAAACCTCTTATCATTATTGTGGATGAAAAATACATAAAATAATATTATTTAATTATATATATATATATATTCGCGCGCGCGCGCCCGCTTTACCAGCCCTAATGGCGACGGGCAACTGTGTTAGGAGTGGCGGGTGGGAAATTGAAAGTCGGGTGAGAGGGGACAACGTGGAGCCATGACAGCACGTGAAACGGTGACTTACGGCGTAGAGAAGCCGCGAGGTAATTGTGACGTGTCGACATCACAGAGACAAATGTTATCAGTGTGCTTCAAGATGTTCTTCAAAATATTTCTATATAAAAATATTTTAAGATAATATTTTTAAAAAATTTACAACATCAAAATAATAAATAAACACAAAAAAAATAATTTTTTAAATTTTTTTAAATTTGCTGAAACTTTTGATACAAACGCAACCTAAATATTACTAAATATAAAGAAAATTAATTGTTTTTTTAAAAAATCAAGTAAAAAGCTACCATGGCGCCTGCATACCTGCTGCCACTGTTTTGGACTTTTTATTTCCTCAAGTTCGGCGGTGGGACCTACCACCGCACAAGCTCACATCTTGCCAGCACGCTCGGGTTCTTTCCCTCTAAGCCAAACATCATGCTGGGCCCCAGGGATGGCTTTTCAGTCACGACAGATGTAGTTTCCCTATGACCATGGCTGGTTTCTGGCTCGCCTAATTGCTAAGGTGTCATGACGACGGCCATCTCTGCCCCTTTTTGAGAATCCCTCTTGTCTCCTTTTCGTCAAGTTCAATATTACTAGTCTTGAATCTTGATGCTGAAGCTTGATGAAGAATATAATAATAAACATATCAACATCCATCATACATATAACAATAATAAAATTTAGAGCTCTAAAAAAATAGAGCTTTTTTCATTCAAAAGCTAAAATATTTTAAAATTAACTAACATTAATCTTTCTTATTTCAAGTATGTTATATTTGCATGCATCTTAATCAAGTTATTTAGTGATTCCATGTATAAATTACAATCTTTTGTACGATAATACCCTGTTTGTTTTTTGCTTTAAAAGCATTTTTAAAAAAAATTAAATTACATTTTATTTTATTTTTTTCTTTACTTTAAATTAATTTTTTTTAGTGTTTTCAGATCATTTTAATGTACTGATATTAAAAATAAAAAAAATATTCTTTTAATGTATTTCTTAGTAAAAACATTTTAAAAAACAACTGCAATCACACTTTTAAACATGCTCTAATTTGTAACTTGGGAGGTGACTAAAAGAGTGTTTGAAATTATAGTGGAAAGTGTTTTTTAAAATAATTTTCTTATTTGAAAACATAAGAATTATTTAAATAAAAATATTTTTAAAAATATCTATAAATGAAAGTAAAAATTGTGCGGAACACGCTCTGAGGAGAATTTGAAGACAAGGGCTGAATTTCACATGGATTTTATTAATAAAATTGGGTTGATTGCAAAATCCAATTGACTGTAATAAAATGAGAAGAAACAAATTTGGTGATCAATTCGAGACTCGGTGAGAAAACAATTCAGAAATCTCCCATTTATTTTATCGAATCGTGCATCATATAAATTAATAAGGTTTATTATAACCCTTAATAAATGACCAAGACAAAACGCCCGCCCTAATTGACGTTTTTATTATTCACCGACGTTGCCGTTTTTAGCTATTCAAATCCAGCTGTAAGCCGCTCCAGTTGACGTGTCATCATCCGGTGCTATAGAGAAGCTAAACCGTTGGATTTGATTAACTCTAACTCTCCCCAGGACTTCAGTCTCTTGGGTTTATTTTCTGCGCAGCCAGTGTTCGATTAAGCTGTTTACATTCTATTTACTACAAAATCTAAATTACCACTACTACTTCTACAATTTATTTTTTAGAGAAATTATTTATTTAATTCAAGTAATTTTATCAACAACATAATACTAGTTTGTTACCAAACAACTTGATCCATTTAATTTTATAACAAAACATATATTTTTAGAAACTTCGAAGGATCATTCTGATGATTAAGAAGATATGCTTACTTCAAACTTCTTTAAAATTTATTATATATAAAATCTAATCTCGAGCTAATTCAAGAATATACTTTGTTAATGTGGTATAAGTTACTTTTTAAAGTATTTTTTTCACTTGAAAATATATTAAAATAATATTTTTTATTTTTTAAAATTTATTTTGCCATAAACATATCAAAACGATCTAAAAATACAAAAAAAACTAATTTTAAAAAAAAATTTATTATTTTTTTAAAAATAAAGCCTAACCACGAAACAAACCGAACTTTTATTATACATAAAATAGTGTTTGATATGCTAAATAATATTAATTGGATTGAACTAGACAAGGCTGGACATGACAGATAAATGTCTTGTCTTGTGTCTTGTATGTAGTGGACTGGATTGAACAATTTATTCTATTTTTGTGTTTGGTAGACATCAGGCAAGATAGAATAATATATTGTAATGATAATAATACACTTGTCTTGTTTAATGTTTGGAGTATAGATTATAATATATATTTTAACCAAAAAAAATAATTTATTTTGTTTTTAATATAATAAATAAATATTTTTTAGAAAAGCATTATTAATATTTATTTAATATTATTTTATATTGAACAAAATCTATATTTTTTATGTTAATTAACACGTTTTTTTAATAATCAACTAACTTGAAAGCACTTGTAACTGCGTAAAATTATCTTATATTTGGATTTTCGAAACAACTCCAAGTGAAAATTTTCAATTCTTTGATTTATTTTTATTTTTAATATCAAGTCATTACTTATTTATAGCCAATACTGTCTTGTATATCTCATAAACTTATGAAAAACACAGATTATGTTGAAATAAAGATAGCTATCAAAAAATTGATTGACATCGAGTTTTCAAGACTATCTGAGAATAAATAAAAACTTTTCTCTATAAGAAAGAAAGAAAGAAGGGATTGGATATCATTTTGGCAAACAGTTCTTATTCACCCCACTTTTGCTACAAGCATGCTGAAAATATCCAAACACGCAATTCAACATATGGATCACCATTGTTAGATTCTCAGCCATGAATGAAATCGTACGTGTAAGCTACAATAAAAAAGCCAGGTTCTTAGTGAAAAACATGCAAAGAAAATACCAATCAGCAGTAGTCTTCATCTTAAGATGGGTCTCATCTCCCTTAGGCTGATCCAAATTCCGGGAACCACCCCCCCTGCTTCTCCATATCTGCTTGGGAAATACTGCGCTGAACCTTCCACAAGGCTTCTTCAAAATCACACATTGCAACAGGATCATTTGAAATCTCATCCTTAGGCATGTTCTTAATCTCATCTCGTGCCTTGCTTGTTATCTTTCACCTCATGCCATTCAAAGAAGCATCTCTGCAAACGTTAGTTAGAGCATCTTCACTGTATCCCTCCGTCCTGCGAGCAACTTCATCAATATCTACATCAGTGGCAACCTGTATAATAACAATGATAATCAACGTGTACTCTATATGGAATCAAATGGACTAGCATGGTTGAGATTGCTATTTACAGGGAACCTTTGTAACAACAACACCAGATGGCAAAGTAAGGAAATGGAAGCAAACCCCAAAACAACTTGAGCTCTACATAAATCAAAGATCTTATTCCTGGAAATAAAACTTCATATATCTTGAATTAAATGATAGTAGTCACACAGGCAGAAAAAGTTGTCATGCAGCCAAGTATAGGAGTGCAGATCATATGATCAAGAAATGATATATTAAGCCATTTCATAACCGAGGAATTATTGAAAATCATCACAATGGCTTCATAGTATCAATGTTGTAGCATGGAATTATGAAGATATATCAAATATGCTCCAGTGAATGTGTACATTTATGTCCTAAATTGCTAAATCCATGTTTAGATATGATACGTGTTACACGAGTTATGATCCCAAAGTCAAGAGGTATTCAAATGATTAGCCTACAGAAATTGGCCGGAAGGTCTTGCAATAAATCTACAATGGCTAATCAACTTGCACCTCTGGCGCATTACCCTCTTTCCAAACATCCCACTGTCTGGCTACCTAGGTTAGGTAACAAAAGGCCTCACAAAATTTACAAATGACAGATAATGTTGGCTTGAGATTCTTAGCAAAGGCAAGTAAAAATATATATATATATATATATATATTATGAAACCTTTATGCGGATCATTAAAATTGCAGCCCTTTCATTCAACTCTTTGTTATCCACAACAATTGACCGGAGTTGGTACCATAGACAAGTGAATCAGGCAAACTATTCGTAAGATTCTGATTTTACTTATATTCTATTCTTTCATTCCAAAAAACAACCTAGAAACTAAAAACTGTCACTTGTGAATAATTCAAATTGGAATTATGCAGAACCCTTCTTAGCAATTGTCCACTTTCAGTTTCCGTTTGCCACCTTATGCTGCTTAGCATGGCAGTTTAACCCCAATGCTCAATTACATAGTTTATTATTACGTGAAGGAATTTCCTTCAAACCATCATATAGATTTTTACTACATGCTCAATTACATGGTTTATTATTAAGTTAAGTAACGTTGTTTAAAAGAATTATATTCACAATAGTCTTTATTCTTAACAAAAAAGAGGAACAGAACAAAGGTATCATAGATCAATACCTCTAGGTGACAAGGCGAAGTGTGGCCTAACAATAAAAACTCAAAGAATGATTTGATTTGATCCAAGATCTGTAATATACACCATGGATCAAAATGGAGAAAGACCTTAATCCAACAATACTGCTAGATATAATATCAGTTGGTATAGTCAATTTACCTCAATAGTTTTCAAATTGATCCTAATAAGCTCTTTACGACTCTCAAAATTTGGAAATGGAATATAAATATGCTTTTCCAACCTCCTGCATTGCATTTATATCACATAAGATAAAGCCAGAGTAATGAGGATGCTGTATTACATCTTGGATAGATTGCCATTTAGGATGGATCTAAGAATTCCAGAAGGCAAAAAAATCTCAAAAATATTTACCAGAAGACAACGAACCAATCTTAGTGCCTCATCTATGTCCCAAGAAAAGTTTGTAGCTGCCAAAACCATCACTATTTTCCGATGGCCATCTTCACAAGTGGGAATATTGTTTACACCATCTACCTGAACCAGAAGTTCAGATTTGACCCTTCGAGATGATTCATGTTCCCCTGAAGATTGAGATCATACGAAACCAGATTCAATCTTACGATAGAAAAAATAAATGATGTCATTTAAAAAAGCACATTTCTAACTCTAGCTAATTTTCAGACTTTAGCTACATTTCAAACTGAATGAGTTCCATTTTGTTTAAAAAAGCACCACCGCAACAGATGATTCCTTCAACAACTCATGAATGAACTACACGATGGTTCTTTACGTAGATTTTCCTAAAGAAAAGTCAATATGCTAATGGACAAACCACACTACCAAATCATCAGAGTCAATTATTGCCAAAATACTACAGTTTGCAAAGATAGAAAAAGCACCATTTCACCTTGTAGAGTTCAACTAGCACATTCTCAATAGATTCCCGAGAATCATAGGGGTAGAGATGACGAAAAGATTTGATCGCCTCATCAGCCCCATCCAATTGCTTCATCACCACTGCCATGTCTTTCAAGGAACTATTAACCCGATCCCCAGCATTGATAGCAGCCCATGATAGGGAAACAACCTTGTTTGGATCCTTATTCGTTAACTGTAATTAAAGATTCAATTATCAAAATCACAAACAAACACAGTAACCGAACCACGAGCATTGCAAGCAGCATAGAAAGCAGGTTAGTACATCTCGATCTTCTTCCCAGGCTCCCTCGGTGCCGGGACCACAAATCTGCCACTGCTCTTGCTGTCCATAGTGGTCGTTGACGACGATGAAGACGGAGAAAGCGATGGTTGTTCGGAGTGGAGGAGGTTAGAGAGGGAGAAAGGTTTAGCGGAGGAAGAAGAGGAGTAGAGGAAGCTAGGGGTCAGTGACTGTTGTCTGAGAGAATCCATTTTTGAAGAGAAATGAGAGTTTTTTTTTACGGCAACAGATACACAGAGATGAAGAAAAGATAACAAAATTGTTATATTTATAGAAAAGGGCAGTATAGTCATTTCACACCCCAACATAGCCATAACCATTTCCATCTCGAGCCATCGACCACGGGCAGTCTTCTCTCAAATCTGGCATACCCATTCCCTTTAGCGGGCCTATCAGGCCCAATAACCAAACCGGGTCCAGGTGGGTTAACATTTTCTTTTCTTTTTATACAAAGCAGCATTTACGAACAGGAAACTTCCTCATTTCATCCAACGGCTTTTTCTTCTCCCTCACAAGTCAAACACTGCTAACGTCCACACCCAAACACCTCTCCTCCCCCAGCTCTCCTCTCTCCTCCTCCTCCTCATATCCAAAAGTCAGTTACGGTAACGAATGCGTAGTCGTCTGGAGTTGATGATGTAAATCAATCAATCAAAGTCAATCAAAGAAAATGAAGCGGTTCGTCTACATCAACGACGATGAGTCATCGCCTACACATGATCTTTACTGCGACAACCGCATTTCCAATCGGAAATACACTCTCCTCAATTTCCTCCCTAAAAATCTCATGGAGCAGTTCAGGTCCTCTCTCTTCTTTAAATTTCAATTTGTAGTTCCACGTTAGCTACATAGGCCTTTCGGTATCTGATCGATACAATTTGATCATTTATTTATAATATTATTTTTCAGAAGAATCAGAAATGAAAATTATGATTGCTAATTTTGTAATTTCACCTGAAATAAGGGTTATCTATGCAATTTTGTGAGGAGATGGTGTTGATTTGATTAGGGTTTGATTTTGCAGTCGGTTTATGAACCAGTATTTCTTGTTGATTGCGTGTCTTCAATTATGGTCGCTTATTACCCCGGTGAATCCGGCGAGCACTTGGGGGCCGTTGATTTTTATATTTGCTGTGTCTGCGACGAAAGAGGCTTGGGATGATTATAATAGATATTTGTCTGATAAGAAGGCGAATGAGAAGCAAGTTTGGATTGTTAGGAAGGGGATCAAGAAACATGTATGGAAATGCTACTTACTTTTGGATGCTTTGGGCTTTAGGATTGATGTGGTTGTTGATTTTTTGATGTGTTTGTTGTGTGTGATTTGTAGATTCAAGCGCAGGATATATGTGTCGGTAATTTAGTGTGGCTTCGTGAGAATGATGAAGTGCCGTGCGATCTTGTTTTGATTGGTACATCAGATCCTCAAGGGCTTTGTTATATAGAGGTAAATGGTTGTTTGTATTAATCAGTGTTGTTAAAATTTTGTAGTGATCGTTGTTTCATTGTTGCATCTGCAGGGAAGTATGGATAACATATGTTAACAAATGTCGGGATATTCACAGCTTTAGAGCTGTGTTGATAATTTAACATCTACATTTTCTAGCTGGGATATGACTTCCTGTATATTAGATTGCATACAATTTTTGGTCTCTTTCAAGATTGAAATAGTTTGACTGCGTAAGGTTAAGGAAGATGAATTAGGCTATAACAACAACAACAAGGTGTTATACAAATGGTTTCTTAATTTCAATAAAGTATTTAGAACATTCCTGTGATTAAGCCTTCTAAGCAGCTGCGGGATGGATGTTCTCGAGTCATGAAACCATCTTTCTCCCTTTGTAGGAGCTTCAACTTACCAAAGTTCTTTGTTTGTCACTTTTCTTGAATTGATTTCTTGCTTTCCTCTGACATTATTGTTAATATATATGTTAAAGGTTCTTTTGTTTATATTGGAGTGATGGGTGGAAGCTCCATTGTTGGAGAGATATCTTTTTCTGTATGAAGCTTCTTTCACACCCATTGTTAGATTTTTTTTAATGTATATGTATGCCTTAATTCATCTAAAGTGTAAGCTTTCAGTTTTTGTATAAATATCCTTGCACGTTCTAGCTAAGCCTGTGGACTGGGATCCAATTTCCTATAGCATATTCTAACTCTTGTCCCCCCCCCCCCCCATCAAATATCTAGACCTGACCCTTGATTAGAAACTCAAAATTACCCCTTCCCCTGTCCAAATGGTAACTGCAATGTTCAATATGGTGAAAGATTGTAGTATGACTTTTGAAGTATTCTTTTTCCAAACATTTCAGGATCCTGATAATATAACATACTTTGCAGACAGCCGCTCTAGATGGTGAAATTGATTTGAAGACAAGGGTAACACCCTCTGCCTGCATGGGGATAGATTTTGAATTATTGCACAAAATTAAGGCAAGTTTTTTTTTTTTTAATTAAGATTTCATGTAAAAGTCATTTGTTTGTATTCCATTGGTCAATCATTCATTGTTTCCTTGTTTATCCTTAGGGTGTCATTGAATGCCCCAATCCTGATAAGGACATCCGACGACTTGATGCAAATTTACGCTTGTTTCCTCCATTTATTGATAATGATGTATGCCCATTGACCATAAAAAACACAATTCTTCAGTCATGCTACTTGCGTAACACTGAGTGGGCGTGTGGAGTTGCTGTCTACACAGGCAATTTCCTACTTATTGAAATGCAGTGAGCTTAACTATTTTGTGTTATTAGTTTATTATTCTCAACTTGCATAACCTTTTATGCACAGTGCCTTGGTATGGATTAGATTATTGATGCATTTCCAATTGTCTCAGTGAATTGCAGCAGAGTTAAATTATGCAATTTCTGTATTTGATACTTCCTTTTCAGGTAATGAGACTAAGCTGGGTATGAGTAGGGGTATACCTGAACCAAAGCTGACAGCTTTGGATGCCATGATTGACAAGTTGACTGGAGCTATATTTGTTTTTCAAATAGTGGTTGTTATGGTTCTAGGGATAGCCGGGAATGTCTGGAAGGACACTGAAGCTAGAAAGGTAACGTTGTTGTGCTTGCCAGACTGTGATGCTCTATTATTATTTTTCAGATAAAAGAAAATGCTATATTAATGAAAATGTAAAAGAATAGAAAGACAAATGAAGTCAAGTCATTCTCCATGGAAGCACAATAACAAAACAGAACACTTATAAATTGGGCACTGCTATCCCATAGAATGTCAACCATGGATAACCCTTAGAAGTGACAGGAAGCATGGCGCCATAAAGATACCATATCAAATTTCTAGAAGTATACTGGTTCTGAAAAACTCTTGCATTTCTCTCTAATCAAATGCACCAAAAATTGCACTGATTGCACATTGTCGTAAAACCTCAAATCCTTCTCTCAAATACCAAATGAGATCAGCATACAATCAGCCATTGTACTTGCAAATACTTCATATTCACCACCATAGCCTAATAATTAATATACGCTGTATAATTATTAAGCTGAACTTGAGGTCTCTGTTAAGTCGTTTGCACCTCTTAAGAATGTTGATTTCGAATAACATTGCCTTAACCAGGAAACATACTGGTTTCATAATAGTAGCTCAATTTGCCTCTTATTTCCATCCCATAACGTGGAAGTTTTATCTTGTAGTGAATTTTTTTTCTATGTTTTTTGTGTATGAAAATGTTAGCTCTCAAACACGTACTCAAGTTTTGATTTTGCATCCTTTGCAGCTATGGTATGTTTTATATCCAGATGAGGGTCCTTGGTATGAGCTACTAGTGATCCCTCTACGGTTTGAGCTTCTCTGTTCCATCATGATTCCGATATCGATTAAGGTAAGTTTGCATAATGTGGTAATTATTTTAGAGCACCCATATTATTGTTGTTTTGATGGTTTGGCTTCGATTTCACTCATGCCTCATGAATGCTGGAAGAATCATAGTCCAGTTGAGCAACTAAGGACATCATGGGCCTGTTCACTCCCCTGTAAAAGGATGGATGAGATCTTAGAGGGAGAAAAACTAAAAAAAAACAAACTGATTTTTCTACTCCTTTCAGCTAGAAGCTGAAGATTTCTCTATTATCCCATGTATGAACTCTAGAGAAGCTATAAATTGTTATGGCAGATTTATTTTTATTCATGAAAAAGATTTTGATTATTTGGAGGCCTTTGGTAATCGATCTTGTATAACTGTTGGAAAATTGTGAAGGGAGGGTTTATTTTTGTGCTCATGCCATATCAGTCTAAATTTCCAATCACTGGTGTGAGATTTACAATCCTGAAGAAATTACAATGATACTTTCTGCTTAATTTTAAAGTTACAAGTTTTGCCCTGTTATGTGTTGACACTGCAAACCATCTATCATTTTTCTGGTGCAATGTGATGATGAGTTTATTGATTTTTTATGATCACCATCTAGGCCAGTGTGTAAAATCTGAACTTCTTTCTGCAACAGGTATCTCTGGATCTTGTTAAGAGCTTATATGCAAAGTTCATTGATTGGGATAGGGAGATGATTGACCTAGAAACCGAGACTCCATCCCACGCGACAAAGTAAGTTATAGAATGAAAGTAAAGCACTTGTTTTGAACTAGATATGTAAATCCAGATATTCGAACACGTAATTGAAGTATCATTTGTTTTATGTGGCAGCACAGCAATAAGTGAGGATCTTGGGCAAGTTGAGTACATTTTGACTGACAAAACCGGAACCCTCACTGAAAATAAAATGGTTTTCAGAATATGTTGCATCAGTGGCAATTTTTATGGGAATGAGGCTGGGGATGCTTCGAAAGGTTTCTTTCCCCCCTCCCCTCACACTTTCTCTTGATTTTTCAAGCTCATCTTTTTTCCTCAAATTCAGACTTAATCAATTAATACATTTTCTTCACTTGTAGTTGCTGCACTTTGAATGCCTTCTGTTGTTTTGAATTTACTGTTTTAAGCTTAGTTTTGGAATCAGGTTAGAAGCTGTTAAGTCAATTTTGTGCCTGCATGTGTGTCGTATATAGATCAGTTACTTCTATAGGCATTTATAGTTGAGTTTCTTCTACAAGTTTGTTTCCTGAATAGCCGAGATTAGTTGTTTCAAAGCATACCTTGTCCACAACCTGTTAATTTTAATTATGCAATCTCCATAGATCCAAGACATATGTTGGTTTAATCTCTAGAATCAAACTCTTCACCATATTGCCATTTGTATGACTGGCGATGTAAAATATGTTTTCATTTTGAAGAATGCTTATGAGAAAGCATTCTGTTTTCAAGATCTACATGTAGATGTGTGTATGATTTCAAGGTTCCATAAATTAGAAATAGATAAAGCTTAAGTATGCATACACTTTTATGGATGTTTTGATCCATGTGTGTCATTTGTCTTTATTATATTTCTTATGTCTATGCATCTGAAGAATGAAAATATAAGTTAATGGAATTCATTGGAGCAGAATGCGACTGTCATGCTTTTAACTTTTTTTTTTATGAGATGGGAAAATCTTTGAAATAGAAAAAAGGCACAAAGGCCTATACAATTGTCATCATGCTGGCATCTGTTTCAGTAACTCATGCTTTGAACAAAAATTCCAAGTATTTTGCATTTTAGATCCGATGGGGAATGCCTTTTACTTCCAATCCTTGACCATATCACACTAATTTAAGTTTGAATTTTTTGACATTAGATTTCTGCTGTAATCCATCCAGGTTCTGTCATGCTTAAGTGCATTACCAGTGCCCCATCATCATTAGATTCATTAATTTCTTGCTTACTTCAACTCATAGTTAGTTAAATTTTGTATGATCAGAATTTAAATTTATTCCTCTATTTTCTTGGAAATCATTTAGCTTGCATGAGAATATATGGTTATTTATTGCTTACGTTTCTGGTTGAATATTCTTACTTTTGAATTCTGAACTTATGTTGCCATGAATCATAAAGAACAACAGATATTTAGATTTGTGTTTCTAATTTATTTATTTATTTTTAATTCATGCATGTTTTCTTGCATCAAAAATACTTTTCTGACGTGGGTATTCTTGGATTTTTGCTTCTAACTGTTCCCATTCTTGTTGCACAGATAAGCAACTGTTAAATGCCATTTCTAGTGGATCTCCTGATGTTGTTCGGTTTCTCACAGTCATGGCAATATGTAATACTGTTATACCTGTCCAAAGGTGACTCACATTCTTTTAATGATTAAATTTTTTTCCTTATATTCTTTAAAGTTCTTTTCCTTGTATTGAGGTTTTATCCTCACGTGCAAACCCATCAATGTGCTTGATAGCAACATCGTCTCGTCATTCTAAAATATTCGTTCTTGGCTTTTTCTGTTTGTAGCAAAACTGGAGCTATCTTGTACAAAGCGCAATCCCAGGATGAGGACGCACTTGTCCATGCTGCTGCTAAGTTAAACATGGTCCTCGTCTGTAAAAATGGAAATATTCTTGGTAAAACTCATTTTCATCTGGCTGTTGAGATGGCTCCAAAACTGGATATGATAAGATAAGTTTAATTATTTTAATGTTGTGCAGAGCTTAGATTCAATACTTCAGCAATTCAGTATGAAGTACTGGAAACTCTGGAGTTCACATCTGATAGGAAAAGAATGTCAGTAGTGGTGAGAGATTGCCAAAATGGAAAGATTTTGCTTTTGTCAAAGGGAGCTGATGAAGCAATTCTTCCTTATGCTTCTCCTGGTAAATTTATATATAGGAGCTGCTAATTGATTGTTGTAGGATAGCAAGAAAACATTTTAAGTTGCATGGATAAAATTATTCTTCCACATACATGTTCTCCACTTGATGGATTATGATGCCTTTCCATCCACATAATATTCTCCATGAATTTAGACCCTCTTGATTGTCTATATTATATAATTTAGGTAATCCAGAAATCAACTTGCTCCTACACTGTACTTGTAAGCATGAACCTCTTACAGTCTTTACTCCTCTTGTTCTTCTTGAGCCATATTATCTTTGAGCAATTGCATTTTTGCTTTAGGGCGCTAATGGTAATCCGGCACCATATCATGTCTTGTTAGGTGCAGCTGCTCTATAATGTGTTCCAAGTGGATTTTTTTGTTTACTTGGATGTCTGGGACCTTGAGTCATGGGTCTTTGTGGAGTTTATTGTGCTTTGTCTTAGAAAAAGGTCTATAAAGTGTCTACTCTACATTCAAAGATAAGGGCCCAAATTGACAACTTTGGGACCAGCTTCCCCATAAAACTCAAGCACCTCTCTCTCTCTCTCTCTTTTGTTTTTTTTTTTAAGATCCATGTTCAGATCTCATTCAAGCTGAGAACTCCACAGCTTCCGAACTCCTTGCACCAAGACTTTGAAATGTTTTCTTATTACATAACTGCTTTCTTGTCATTCTTAAGTTTTGGCCCATTGTTTCAGGCAATCAGTTGGCATCGTCCTACCTTTCATATTGAAGGATTGCCTATTTTATTTTGGATATTTTTCATTAATTGTTTAGGATTATTTTAAGGCACATGAGCTGCCTTCGCTCATCTCGAAAGCTTTGTTGTGCTTGTAGTATATTTGCTAATAGTTATCATCAATAGGATTGCATTCATCCATATCACTGTGGTTGTTCTGGGGTTATAACCCCAGGGATGATGCTATTACCTATACAGAAAGAAGTGTGCTTTAGTAGTTGGTGAACATTATTAGTGGTGGTTACTGGTCAGCTATTTCAATTTGTCATAGTTGCGGGTGTAGAACCCATATTTCAATTTGTCATTGCTTGACTTTGAATTTGATAATCTCAAATCAATTTCAGGACAACAAACAAGGATATTTAATGAGGCTGTGGAACAATATTCTCAATTGGGGCTGCGCACATTATGCTTGGCTTGGCGGGAATTAAAAGAAGATGAATATGAGGAGTGGTCTTTTATGTTTAGAGAGGCCAGTAGTACTTTGGTTGATAGGGAGGTAAAGGATACATCTCACTATCTCTCTGTTCATACTTAATTTTCTTAAAGGAGTACTAATTCAATAATGAATACACATGATCGGGTCTTATATGTTACTATTTCCTTCAGTGGAGAATAGCTGAGGTCTGCCAAAGATTAGAACGTGATCTTGAAGTTCTTGGAGTTACTGCCATAGAGGACCGTCTACAGGTGAATATTTTCAGAGTTATGACACTGAGATCCAACCTTTTGCTTTTAGATACAGACATTTTTCATCTCTATTTCTGACAAATATTTCAGGATGGTGTTCCAGAAACAATTTACACTTTAAGAAAAGCAGGAATACATTTTTGGATGCTTACTGGAGACAAGCAAAATACAGCCATACAAATTGCTCTCTCATGCAACTTCATTTCACCAGGTTGATTGAAATTCTTTGTAGTCCATTTTCTTGTCATGTGGAAGTCATTTGTTTTAATTTTCTCAATAGTAATAATTGTCAAGGTAGATGCATACAAATTTCTCTCTCAAGCAACTTCATTTCACCAGGTTGATTGAAATTCTTTGTAGTCCTTTTTCTTGTTATATGGAAGTCATTTGTTTTAATTTTCTCAATAGTAATAATTGTCAAGGTAGATGCATTTGTTCCAAAAAGCTGAGACATATAAGATGCATTCTTCAGCAACCATCACTTGTCCGTGATCTTCCTGCTTGTTTACATTAAATTTATCTTCCCTCTTTCATTCTGCTAAAAATCCGCTGGCAACCTAGAACTCTCTATGTTTCCATTATTGGTTCTTTATTTCTACATTTCCTCAATCCACATGACATTTTTTTTCCACAATCAAAATATAAGTAATCCTATATCTTGCATTTCTTTTGTCTAATTTCTTAACAGAGCCAAAAGGTCAGCTTCTATTAATTGATGGAAAAACTGAAGAGGAAGTTGGTAGAAGTTTAGAGAGAGTTTTACTTACAATGAGGACAACAGCTTCAGAACCAAAGGTACATCCAACACACTCCATTTTCAGTTTCAATTCATTGATGAGTTCCTTTTCCATCATTTGTCCTCAAATTCAATAGTCCCTTATAGACTTATTTATGTTGATCCCTCCATCTAACATATTAGGTTTAGTTAGGTAGATTTCACATTAGCAGCTCACTCTGTTCGTACTAAAGATTGTCTTCAGGAATGTTAGCTAACCAGGAGCTATAGCCCCTTGGTAGCTGCTGTAGTAATTATTGCCATTGTCGATAGAACAATGCACTCATGGATGTAATAGTCAAAGAGCCTTGTTTGGCCATAAATATTACGATGATTTTGGTATGCTGAATTTCTAGAGAGACTAGACAGATGAACTGCAGAATTACTTTTTACATCATCCTCAATGGTGCATGCTTTGAGTAATTTTTATGACACATACTTTTCTTTACAGGATGTTGCATTTGTTGTTGATGGCTGGGCTCTTGAAATTGCACTGAAGCATTACTGGAAAGCATTCACTGAATTAGCAATATTATCAAGAACTGCTATATGTTGCCGTGTGACACCATCTCAAAAAGCACAGGTGATCTTTGGCAGGTTTCAGTAATGCTGGCATTTCTTTGCATGCCCGACTTGGACTTCAAAATTAAACTGAGACTTTGAATGTTACTCAATTAAGTCCCTTTTTATCTTGATCCTTTAATTTTTATATATTAAAGTTTGATGTCACCGTCAACATAAGAAAAATTAGGTCTATTGAATAGCATCCTAAGCTTTATTGCGGAGAAGGATACAGGCTTCATTCATTTGGAAAAATAAAATGAATTGTTAAAATCTTTAGTGGAGGTAAATATGCGTATGCGGATGAGTTATCTGTCTATTAATTATGGCGGATGTTGATGGCATAACTAGATCTAGTCTGGTCTTGCTTCTACCTTTGAAGGGCTCAATAGCTGTTGAATGAATCTCACTTTTTCAAGAGACACTAGCCATGCAGTACCAAAGGAGGACAGAAAAAGATGAAGATGGGTAGATGAACACTTCGTTTGGGAGTTTGAAGGGAGGAAGAAGAGGGTATAAGGCTTAAAGGAGAACAAATAGTTATCCTCTACCTTGTTGATAGTCTTGCTCCTGTCTGTTCTAAAATGATGTATATATATGGAATGGAAAAGGTGTATTGTAGGAATCACAAAGACAATTCATCAATGTCTTATCTGTTTAAATTCTCTCAACATGGGGAAATTAAAGTGGGTTTGATAGGAGTAAGGAACCTCTTCTGAATGCCCAAAATCCCTCCCTCTCTGATAAAAGTACTCCCACCTACAACAATTTTCCTTTCATTGCCTTTCCCTAAGTCTTTCCATCAACCTAGGAGGAATTTTATGATCACATGGCACTCCTATCTTGCTCCTCTTATCTTTTATTACACAGGGATATCATTCTCAAGGGCCCCCTACCTTTGTATGGCAGAATTTCAGTTTGAAAAAATTGATCAGCTGTTGAAACAAACAAAACATCATTTGCTGTCGTCGGTGTGACCAAAATTGCAAGCTTGTATTCTGTTCATCTTGTAGAGGTTGGAACTCTTAGATTTAGGCCAGTCCTTCATTTCTCTTACTTTTGGTTTACCTGTGCTCTAGTTTTTTCTGTTGCTATGCTATCAGTAAATGCTATGCACTATGTGATATCTTCCTTGCTATCCCTAGTTAGCAGACAAAACAGCATCATGGTTAGTTTTCTCTCTAAAATATGATGGATGTCCAGGTAATATGTTTATTTGTGTCTTTCTCCAAGTCACTGTAGAAAAGATAATTCAATGACTCATGGAAACTTGTTTTTGCAGCTTGTACAGATCTTAAAATCATGTGATTACCGGACTTTGGCAATTGGCGATGGTGGGAATGATGTGAGAATGATACAACAAGCTGACATTGGGGTTGGCATTAGTGGGAGAGAAGGACTGCAGGCAGCCAGGGCAGCTGATTATAGCATTGGAAGTAAGTTTTTTCCTATTCTTTTTAATTTGCGAGTCATGTCTCAGTTTTATAAGGTTTGCATTGCATGATATAACTATTATAAGTTAGATGCTTAATGTACTGACTTGATTTAGAAAACTTGCTGCTAGCTGCTTACACTGTTGCTTCTTGTTTCTATTAAGGAACCACTCTCGTACTTCCAGGCATCAACAGTTAGAATCAAATCCTCTATCATGTTTGGATGCTAATGGTTTCAAAATAACTGTTCTCAAGCTGTTGGCGTTGATGACACTTGTTTAGATTTTAGGAACATTAATTTTTTTATTAAAAACTTGAAAGCATTAAATAAACAAAATGCTGGTTAATGGTTACTACCTAATAGTTTAAGATACATGATTTTACTAGTGCACTTCAGATTTGTAATTGTGAAACAGTGATCTTCTTGAAGACATGATCAAAAACTTGCACATGGTTTCTGGAAGCAAGGTTTACAAGAACATTACTATACCAAAGCCTAGATGAGAGATATTGTTAGCCGCCGTGTGACATGCAACTTTTCTTGACCAATGTATTCATGGGGCCTGTTCCACCCCCCCTCCCTTTCCTTGTTTTGTTGGAGGAAGAAACTGTAAAATTTTAATCATGACAGCTTAAATATTTCGACTGTTTTAATGCATGACATCACCCGAGACAATTTTTTTGAAAATTATAATCAATCACATAAAGTGGGGAATTTCCACCAACTCTTCTTGTCTTGTATATTTTGCAAGATTAGTTGATTGATGTTATGCAAATATTGTTTAATGTTATTTAATTGTGACATGCAAACCACCAATGAAAGAGGAAGTTATGTTTAGTATGTTTTGTTGTCGCAGTTTGATTCTCTTTTCAATTAGTTCTTCATGTTTGGCCTTTCCTGACCTACACTATTGGTTTCAGGATTCAGATTTCTAAAAAGATTGATTCTTGTCCATGGCCGGTATTCGTATAACCGAACTGCATTCCTGTCCCAGTATTCTTTCTATAAATCCCTACTGATATGTTTCATCCAAATCTTGTGAGTTTTTTCCACATTCAATGCCTTCTTTTGTTGCTTTCCCCATCTTGGTAGTAAACAGTTAGCACATTACTTTTGGTGGGATGCACTTTATGGCCTTTGTTTTCCCATTGCTGACATTAGTGCATTTTCAGCTTCTCTTTTATTTCAGGTGTCTCTGGGACCAGTCTTTTCAATTCTGTTAGTTTGATGGCTTATAACGTTTTTTACACCAGCATACCTGTTCTAGTTAGTGTCCTTGACAAAGATCTTAGTGAAGAAACTGTAATGCAGCATCCACAAATTCTGTTTTACTGTCAAGCTGGGAGGTACACCTTTTCTCTGGTTTAAACGAGATAGGTTGACAAATCTATAGGTAACTACAGTTCTTGTTATTACATAATCATTAAACTAAGTTATGATCATTCTGGATGCAGGCTTCTTAACCCAAGCACATTTGCAGGATGGTTTGGCCGGTCCCTTTTTCATGTGAGTGCCATTTCATTCCTTTTGTTTCCTTTCTGCTAATATTATGTGACTAGTGGATAATCAATGCTTGCAACTGAGATTTGAAGAAATGTCAAATGACACCGATGAAACTTGATATCAGTGATGGAAACATCAATGTATAAAGGACAACTGATTCCTTGGCTAATTTTAACAGGAAATGAACTAGTTGAAATAGTGAGATTCCATGGTTGAGAATGTTTACTTGTGAAACTGAAAGCACAACTTTCTACGAGATGTGGTTTATGGATCTTCTAAATGCTCAAATAATTGCCTTTTCTGATGGCTCAAATAATTGCCTCTTAGGTGTTAAGGTTTTGCATACATATACTTCATTTTCAGATTTTTCAACTGTAGAAGTTCCAAAATATTGAGCTTGTACAAGTGTGTGTGTTAGATCATGTGATTACACAATTAAAAATTCTTCTTTTTGTTATTCTATCTTAAAAAATGTTTTTGAAAGTTTACTTCATGAAAGAAACCCCAAAGTGATATGAAGATTTTCTATAAAATATTTGTTCATCTTGTGACTTTTATATTGATACTGGGATGACTTGCAGGCGATTGTTGTATTTGTAATCAGCATACATGCCTATGCATTTGAAAAAAGCGAAATGGAGGAGGTTGGGATGGTGGCACTCTCCGGATGTATATGGTTACAGGCTTTTGTTGTAACATTAGAGACCAAGTGAGCATCCATCTCTCCTCTGTCTTTTGTAATGTTCGAAACTTTTCTTTTGATTTTTAGACAAGTGAAATAAGGATGAAAATAGCTGCTGCATACAAAGGTTGCACAGGCTTTGTCTCTTGAATGCCCTGCGCTATGTGATTTAATAGTGGAAGATGTGCATGCTTGTGTTTGGTTGTTATATTTCTGTGAGCATATGAATCTATTTGGTGTTTCTAGGGAATAGAAGATCTACCATATGAATCTTCTGAATTCTGTAAATCAGAGAGTGAAATGGCGGATCACAATATTTCATGCCTCATTGAGGAGGAAAACGCTCAAGTCATCTCAAGAAATCATTGAGAGATCTGTCATTTCTCATGAAACTTTTCAAAATTGAAGTCAATGACTGTAAACATGGTTGAATAAATTTGTTTGTAACTGTCTTGAATTTGGCTCATGTGCAGCTCCTTTACAATTTTGCAACATCTTGCCATATGGGGGAACTTGATTGCATTTTATGTCATCAACTGGATTGTCAGTGCCATTCCATCATCAGGAATGTACACAATAATGTTCCGGTTATGTAGACAACCATCTTATTGGCTAACTATACTGGTAAGTGTCTCTTCCATCTTTTGCTTTATTCTTGTGCCTTTACTCCCCCTTTGGTCCAATAGATATAGGTCATAGAAAAGCCTTAGGCCCTTCTTTATTCCTTAACGGTCACAAATCCAGATGAAAATGAGTTTTGATCGAATGAAAATTGTTAGAAATCTTAGCAACAACTGTGTGATTTGATGAGCTAGAATAGCAGCTCCTCTCTTGTTTCCACCCCTCTCACTTACAAGTGACTGCTTACAGCATGACGCACCGTGGTATGGATGCTGCTGCTGTGCTCTAGGAAAATCTTAGTGTAACAGTTCTTTTTGGGCGTGGTGCTGCAATGACAGAGTTGATGTTCCAAAATGCAGCATCTCCCAAAAATGGTCTCCAAAGAGAGAACCATTTCCCGTTCTATCTGTAGTTATCTGTTTGTTGTCTGGTCAAGGATGGGGGAGTTGCATGCTTTCAACCCCCCCCCAAGACTTGACACTATTTTGGTTGCTAGAAAACCCGAGAGCAGCTTTGAAATAGCCTGGAACTCTTTTCCAGAACCGCGATTCATATGTTTGCTCATTTTTTGCAGCTCATCGTTGCGGCGGGGATGGGTCCAATTCTAGCTATAAAGTACTTCCGTTATACATACAGACCCAGCAAAATCAACACCCTTCAGCAGGCAGAACGTCTGGGTGGGCCAATTTTGTCTCTCGGTAATATCGAGCCACCACAACAACGATTGATTGAGAAAGAAGTTGCTCCATTATCAATTACTCAATCGAAGAACAGAAACCCGGTTTACGAACCTCTTCTCTCCGATTCTCCTAGCACCAGAAGGTCTTTCGGACCAGGAACTCCTTTTGATTTCTTTCAATCACAATCCAGATTATCTTCAAACTACACAAGGAACTGCAAGGACAATTGAGTTTTACGGGGTTGTTCTTCTTCTTCGCTGCGATAACCAACGTATAGATGACATAGTCGAGCTGTAAGCCGAAGCTTATTTATACATTACTTGTAGTCTCTAGATTGTAAAGGATACATTCCCCCCTCCTTACCCGATTCTGTTGCGCGCTTCCCCATATTTTTGCATCGGATATCAATTCATCCTCAGTAAATGTTTAAAACTCGCATTGAGCAAATTTTACGTTAAATGAAGTAAAATTCAAGCTGTAGTAAAGTTCGAGAAATTATCACGTGGATCTGCTCCTCTTGAATTCAATCAATTATATTTCAGTGATTGGCTACCTTTGTAATCATGTTGGGTTCATTTCCTTCAGTGTTTTTAAAATTCAAAAATCCCTGGAAGCATGGCTAGATCTGTGCTGCTCTAGCCGGATATTAATGAGGTCGGTCTAGCCACGGTCGAATGTCCATAGTTATTGGTAGTTAATGTCATAGTTGTCGTGGATTTTTTTATTTTGTGTTTTAAAAATATTTCTAAAAAATAATTTTATTTAATTTTAAAATAATAAATTTTTAATGTTTTCAATGTGTTGATTTAAAAAATAATTTTTTAAAAATAAAAAAAATATTATTTTAATATATTTTTGAGTAAAAAACATTTTGAAAAACAATCGGTATCATATTTGCTAACATCCTTTTAAAACAATGATATAGATTAACGAGTAGTCAGGTTGGGATGAAAGTAATTCGGGTCATTAAAAAACCAATTAGGGCTATCGGATTTTATCATGTTAATATTTGTTAGGTTAAATAAATTCCTAGATTAAGTTAGGTTTTGGATATCAAGTTTCCCGCGTAAACTCGGTGAACTAGATTGAGTTTTAACTAGTATAAGATCTGTGATGAGTTGAGAAGTTGGTAATTTAAAATCGTATAATTAATACAACATTCAGCCACCACCAGCTAAAGGATAGTACTCCCTCCATAGCTCCGACTGTCAATTTATCACTGCAGGGAAAATAATGGACATAGGGACTGACCATGCAGAAATAGATCTGCAAGAACGAGTATCCAAAAACGAACTCACTTTCACAGGTGTCAGCCATACCTGGCGTGAAGTGAAGGAGTCGCAGGCAGGCATTACAAAGTATGGGCTTCTTCTTGTCCCTTTCCATTCCTCCATTAATGAAATGAAACTTGTCATCCCCAAGCTCAGGGGAGGTGGTGGGACCCTCAAACACCGTCCATAGCCATTTTAGCATGGGCTGCTCCCTCACCTCCACACACCATTTCCTGTGAGTCGAAAACCTTCACCACCTAACCCCTACACTGCACCGAGACAACAAACCCTACCCTAAAGTAAGAATCATTCCAAACACTCCCTTATAGTCCTTTCCCTACCATCATAGCTGTCTTTTCAGATGAGTACTACTCCTAGGAAACAAATAATATGCCATCGTTGAGGCCACATCAATCTAGTTCTGTGCATCTTCAGCCGTTGATTGAGTCACAGGACCTTCTTCGGGTCAAGTTTTACATTAGATTAGTTCAAGATTTAACTAGGTGGGTCAACTCATTACTCGATGATCAAAAACCCGAGTGAAAATCAATTCATTTTTATAACTAAGAAGATCTGAATTAACTAGTATATGATAATTAAACTTGAACTATGGTTCAGGTTTTTTTTAGTTTAACATGGGTGTCCGGGCCAGTTTGCGTGCACCTCGACTAATCCCACGGGCCCTGAAGTTAACGACCATGTAAGCCTCCAATGGCCATCATATGAGCAATCACAGGGCTCGAACCTGAGACCACAGAGGGAGCAAACCTCTTGATCCCAAGTTTTTACCACTGAGCCACCACCTAAATGGTTACTATGGTTCAGGTTTTGCATTTTAAAATTTATATCGTTGAATCGATCAAAACCCGAGTAAAAATTAATTTATTTTTTATAATTAAGATGTTTTGAATTAATTATATAAGGCTGGTTTCGAGCATGGTTTCCAATTATTTCATGCTTTATTTATGCAGTAATCCACCAATAATTAAATGGCTGAAAAATGTAGGTGGCTGCATTAAAGCCAATGGTAAATATTGTCGTTAACTAGGATTATCATCAGTGACATTAAATAGAGTAGCCATTTTTTATGAAAGTAGACCGGTTTCTATGTACTGTACTAGAGGGCCTAGCTAGCTCCACTTCATGCATGGTGGTTGGGATTTTAAATCGTAGTGTATCTTCAGTCCAAGCATCCTATCTCCAAGGGCACCATATTATCTACCGACATATAGCATAAATTAAATCATATATATATATATATATATGTGTGTGTGTGTGTGTGTGTAACATCTATTAATTAATTATCAAGACATAACAAAGATCTTGAACCTATGATGTTTTTTTTCAAGTTATTAATCTAAGATAATAAGTATATTAATCTTCGAAAATGTTTGAAAAGTCTATTGCTTGAGAGAGTAAAACGACATTAAATCCCATGTTGGTTTTGTTAGAAGATGATATATTGTAGGTATTTGATTGTAAGATATATTGACAGGAAGGAGTCATGAAAATTTCTTAGGGGCCAAGATTAGAAAAAGTTAAAATTTATTAGTTTGAGCTCTAAAATTTAAAATAGTTTTTTCTATAATATTAATGTTTTTTTTTATATAAAGGCCTGGACTCCTGCCAGCCCCCCGTGTATTTAAGATGAGTTCCGTTGCATGAAAAATATTCTGAAGTATTCGTTTATCAGTTAATTAAGAAATATATATATACATGTAGTCCAACATTTCGATTTTGCATTAAAAATTTAAAACCTGAGATGCAATAAAGATGAAGATGTAACTGATCTTACAACATTCCCTACAATGGAAAAAATAAACCAGCACCGAAAATAAAAATCAATTAATTAATGGCTGGTGCATACATTATGTTTGTTTTTGCCATTGTAGGAAACATTACAAGAGTCATAATATAATGTAAGCTCTCCAATTAATTTATGCTTCTAATAAAATTTAGGTTAATTAATGGTTTGGTGCATGAATTTATGAAGAAGTCATAATGTATGCTCTCTCTAATTTACTGTCTCTACTTACTCAAGACCCTAAAATTAATTGCATTATTTGAGCTCTATTTATGTCTACAAGACCAAAAAGACTAAAACTTTCCCTTTTAAGCTTTCAACCTTGCAAAAAGAAAATTGCTTCTTCAACTGGGATTTTTTTATAGTGTTCGAACTGTAATTATCAAACATTAATATTTATTAATATAGAATAAAAATAAACATAATAATAAGAAGAAATAACATTCGAAACCATAAGAATTGGTAAGAATTCTCGATAAATTTTATGATGCTCAGTGAATAACTCGTGATATCCTATTAATCAGTTTGACCCGTTTTAAAGAAAAAAAATAAATTCATAGAAAAGAGATATCTAGGTAGATATATTTTCATAATTTTTTGTGGTTCATGGGCTTTGTTTTTTATCTCCTCTTTTTGTGTCTGTTTTTTTTTTAAGATGGTCTGAAAAATAACTAATATGATGCCACTAATTACTCCCGAGTGTCATAATGTTTTTTAAAATTCTCACATATTTTAAAATTATTTTGAATTCTCTCATGTATTTTTCTTTTTTCATTGTTTTTCGCTCATATACTATAAATATCTAATAATTACACTACAAAGAACTTAAAAAAAAAAAAAAACAGTTGATGAGAAATTCACTGAAAAAATTCATTATTACCAATACGAAATTCAAATTCGAAATCTATGATAAAAAATTGTAAACTCGAGATCTATAACAAGAAAGAAAATAACTAATATAAGTTTGAAGAAACCTATTTAATGTTAATTACAACTATATAAGTTTATTATTTTATTATTTTGGTAGCTAAGAAATAGAGTTTGAAGGAATCCATGGGACAAGCATCTTCAGACATGTAGAAAAAGCCAAAAAAATATCTGATGATAAGATTAGATCACTTTAGCTTAGCCTCAAAATCCTCACCTTCCCTGCATGCATATTTGCCACGTATCCATTATTCACTATGCCACCTAAGCATTCTATATAATCACCAAATTAATTAAATATTATACCTCTACATATATATATATATATATATATATATATATATATATATATATATATATATGAACCCTATAAAACCCTTCAAGATTTAGCTCGACCTAGCTTGAGTGGTAATGAATGGTAAATGGATTTTTTTTTAACTTTCACTTAATTTTGATATAAATCAAGAACTTAATTATCCAAGAATAATAAAAAAGAAGAGTATTAAAATAAAGTTGAAAAGAGTAAAAATGAATTAAGAAATAATTAACGAAAGATAGCCATTCCAATTGAAGATTTAATTAAATCTCAATACATATATATTCATCAAACATTAATTAACACTTCTTGAAAAGAACTTGAAGATTCAAGAACTCGAGGAACATAAGTACTTAAACCGCAAAATACAAACTAAATTAATAATAACATGATCATCATCAAAAGGAAATTAATCAAAAACTTAAAAGAGAAAGCAATAATAACAGCAATTTACACCAAATCCACACACACACACATATTTATAAAGCTCCATATGTACGGCTGGTGCTGCTGGCCTGACTTGTATGTACACATGATCCAATCATCTCCATCTGATCCATTCCCATCATCATCAGCTCCATCTGCTCTACATTAAGAGCTCATTAACCCATCCAAGGTCAGGATCAGAAGTACAAGCCAAACCACCATCACCAATATTATTATGATCATTAATCTTGTCATCAACGAACAGGCCCTTATTGCTTGAACAATCTCCATTGAAAAATTTTGATGAAGGGGTTGGAGTTGAAGGTGAAAGAATGAATTGTGGCTGATCTTCTCCACTGAAAGAGACATCAATATTCCATGGAGTGGTGCTGTTGACATTCCTGTTGTGATTAGTAGATAAGGACATAGGTGAAGAAACACTCGCTCCTTCGTTGAAATTCATTGCTTCTAAAGAACTCATTAGCTCACTGAGCACATCTTTGTAACTCACAACTCCAGCCCTAAACTTGCTCAGCGTTTCATTATATCGGGAGATTGGCGAAAACCCGGATAAGGATTGGTGTTTCACCGGTGATAGAGGTGGTGATAATGATGGTGACAATGGCGGTGACATGTGGGACATACCAAGGAGAGTAGAGGTCGGAGAGGAAGTCATAGAATGGCAAACAACACAACAATGACTATGATTGAGAGATGAACATGGTGAAGCCAAGCTCTTATTGCGTGAAGAAACCTCAGGCAAAATGCGAAGTTGGCGAGGGGAGTGAGCGAAGAAACAAACCTTTCGCTTACAATTCTTGCCATCTTTGCAAGCCTCGGTTCGATAACGAGAAGGGTGCAGCCAACACTCAAAAACACCATGAGAAAACTCACAATTCTCTCCACGGCTACACCCTCCACGCTTAAACTCAGGGCAAACAATTCCAGAGTAGTGAAACCTACGAGGGTCTCTCCTACGAGCCTTTTCGCCAGGATGAGCAAAGGGGCAGTCGGTCCAGTCATGGCTACGGCTGCGCGTGCAGCGACGAACTTTGAACTCATACATGCGGAAATGGTCAGAAGAGTACGGATCTAGCTCACCATCAAGAACCTTCTCATTGCTGTAGTCATTATAAGGAAGGAATCTCTGAAGATTAGTCTCATATGGAGACATGTCTAGGGTTTCTTGATGGGTTTTCTTTGTAAGGAGTTTTCCTGGTAGAATCTCAAGATCTCTGAAGGGTCTCTTGGGAGAAAGAAGTTGGTGAGGAGTGTAGGGCTTGTGTTGCTCGGCACAAATGGTGCTCATCTCGTGGCTAAGTATAAGCTAAAGGGTATAATAGTTACTAGTTAGTGATCTATCGAAGAGGGTGATGAAAGTAAGAGAGGAGGAAGGGGAACAAGGAGAAGATGTTGAGGGAGAAGGAAACAAATGGTGGGGCTGGATATATAGGTGGTTAGGGGAGGGAGAAAGGGAGAGAAATGTTGAAGGATGGAGGTAATTAAGGTATGGGAAAAGAAACGCGTGGCTTCATAGTATTAGGGTTCATCATGCAAAAAGAGTAGGTGGCATCTTCTCACAATTCATAGCCCACAATGCTTTGCTATGTGTATTCACTAGGGTTTGTTACCACGAAATTATATATATATATATATATATATATATAAAATCCATTGTCACTATACCAAGGTTTGGATTTTCTTTGGTAAAATGTTTTGGTCGCATTGATTGAAGAGTAGCTAGGTTGCATATATTGCTTTAGATATTATAGGTGTAAAAATTTATCCAAAAAAAAAAATGTAAGAGTCCACTCAACTAGATGCCAAAAGAATCGGTATCGAGAAATTTTTTTAAAATATTATTTATTTGAAAATATTGAATAATAATATATTTTAAAATTTTTTATATTAATACATCAAAATTATTAAAAAAATACTAAAATAAAATATTAATTTAATATTTTTTCAAAATAAACACATCAACTAAAATTAAAAACCTAACACCAAACAAGCTTTTGATTTCACCAGGAGGCCACAAATAATTATTTACTTAAAAGGCTCATTGCTCACGAGAGTTGGACTGTAAGCTTGTTACAGCTAGAGTCCCAAGCACAAATTTTTTATGATTAAAGTTTTCCTGGGACCATAGAATAGACATAAATATATTAATTTGGGTTAATCCTCTAAGATTTTATTCACAAAAATATTCTATATTGATTATGGTTTATAATTCAACTCCATCGAGTTGTAAAATCTAATTAATTAAATGTTCAAGGTAAGATATATAAAAATTATATATTAATAAGAAAGTAATTATAAATAATTTGTATTTTTTTTTTCATATTATTACATTAATTATTGGTATGCTTCTCTCAACTTGTTTAATCAGCAATTAACTTGACTTAGAAGTTGACATAATACAAAGTTTGAGTTACAATGTGTACGGATTAACCTGAATTATTTTAATATTTTTTTTTAAATCCTAAACAGCATCATTTGAAAATAACCTTTTTTTTAAAATTAACAAGTTTTTGACGTGGTTTTCACTAGACCAAACCAGCCATAAGGTAATTTGAGTTTTTACTCAGTCACTAGTGATCAACTTTCCTGGGTTATTTATAAAGAAATAATTTCAGGAGTGTGGTTGCAGTTATTTTTTAAAGTGTTTTTCATGCCGAAATGTATCAAAATGATATTTTTTTCATTTTATAAAAATTATTTTTGAGATCAGCATATTAAAACGATTCAAAATACATAAAAAAAATTAATTTTTAACAAAAATTAAAAAATTAAATTTTTAAAAAACACGATTTACTAAACATAATCGAAACCAGTACTAATTTCATATCAACTAGCCGGAACAGACCGGGTGTAATAAATACCTTGTTTGAAATTAAGGTAGATGTTGCCGAGCAATTCATGCTTGGTTGGTTGCCGACAGTGGAACTTCTTTTATTGGTGGCAAAATTGTGCAGTTAGTTTCTTCCAAGAGGAACCATGCTTCATTGGTCTCTACAGGCCTAAGCCCATTAGATTAGTTCCAGGCCCATCCTTTCCTAGGAAAATATGCCCTAAACCTCCTCCTTTTGTCCTCTTCTCCATCAATGGCAAGCCATGTAGTTAATGCAATTTTCAAAGAAGAAGAAGAACAAATTAATGCGAGGAATCAATTTTAAAGTACTCTTTTGTTTTTAAGAAATTTTCAATATTTTTATAGAACTTTTTTTTTAAAATTTCATTCTTAAATTTTTAAAAATGATTAACTAGGGACTTTCATCCATTCTTAAAGCTTTTCATCTATATTTTCATTCAAATTTTATTTTTATTTTGATAAAAAATAATATCTTTTTATAAAAAAAAATTAATGATTTTTGTTGAATAATTCTAGCAAAATCTTTAATTGAGAAATCAAAATAATTTCTAGATAAAATTGATATAAAAAATAGTTTGAAAATAAAATTAATATTTACAACTTGGGGATATATTTGATTTTTTTTAAACTATGTCAATTTTAAGTTAATTTTTTTTAAAACCCAGCTTAGATTGAAAACCATGTTAGCTAGGTTCTAAGTTGACTCCCGGCCAAGCTAGAATTTTAGACGGTGTTTGACATTTCATTCAATTATATTTTTGAAAACTTTTGAATTTTTTTTAGTTTTAAAATGGTTTTTTTTTTTTATTTTTGAATTGTTTTGATATACTAATATAAAAAATAAATTTATATAAAAAAGTATTATTTTAACATGTTTAAAAAACTATAAATAAAAAAAACAACATTTACCATGTTTGCATTTTAGCTACTCCACAAATATCCTGAAACTCGTGTACTTTGGTATGAACTTCTGGCCAATTTGGACGACACCGTTATCCCTAACACAACCTTAATGAATCATGCAGACCTCCCTTGCTAATTACCAGGACTGTCACTTGTAACTCTCTCTCTCTCTCAAGTCTCAACACACATTCACACGCGTAAAACAGACGACAGCATTGATTTCTATCTCCCTTTCTGCAGCATTGGCTCACAGATTTCTGGGCAACAACCGTAAGAATTCCTAGTACAGCAGCCTGATGTGCTGAACTCAGACAAGGAAGTTGATTTGAGCAAAGATGAAAACCAGAGAAGCATATGACTATGAACGTTTTGCGCATAAGAATCGAATAAAGGAAATGAACACAGTAGTTCTTTTCTCCCAGTTAATAAGATGCTATAAAATTAAACAGTAGTATTCGTAACCAAAAGTCCTTCATGAAATCACCAAACGAAAGCAACTGAGGATTGCCAGTCGTGAGTTTTCCCATTGCGGTAGAAGAAGATAGATATTCTCCCTGCCCCCAACAGCCAAGATACAAAGCTTTTGACCAACTTGAACCTTGCAATCTCAGCTCTTTACAATTTGAGCCAGGGCCAGGGTAGCAGAATGGGAACAGAAAATTCTCTAGTTTCTGTTCTCCAATAATGACGCCGGAAACATCTCGAAAAAAGAAACCTAGATGACTCAAACGACCTTTCTTATGAAAAGAACCTAATTTTTAATCTGATTGTTTATTGGATTGGGTTGTTGAAATTTTACGAGCATGTTATACATACGAGGATCGACTGGCTTTCATTTTCATGTCCAAATTAAGCTAGAAATTGTTTTCAAAATTATTCATTATTTTTGTAGTAATTCTAGTATTTCTTTTCTGGTTAGGTTTTAAATTTTTATTTGGTTTAGGTTTCTTTACCCAGGTCTTAGCTTTCATTTAAACAACTTTGTGTGTAATTTTTTTTATAAGAGATCATTTGATATTATTCGGAATTCATAAAAACATATATTTTCTCTACGATTTTCAATCTTTTCGCTATACGCTGTGTTAGGGAAGAAAGGAACAACAGAAAAGGGGTGGAGCTCATTGGATTCCATCCTGTTGATACATGATTTTCCTAAGAAGAAAAGCTTAAAATAGAGTCCGTTGTCGATCCTCACCCCTCCCAATACCATTCCTTAGCATTGCTACTGTAACAACTTTCACTCTGACAGATTATGCTACCATAGTTTGATAGAAATGTAATATGAATAAAACAATAATACAGACATAGTTTTACAGATTCCACTCTCCATGCAATTCAGCTATTAATTTCAGCATCTGAGGAAGAATTTCAAGTAATAAGTGAACTTTATTTTCTCAATTGTAAATGCAACAATGATTACAACATTCTATATAACAGAAGGGGAAAAGGTCTATGTATAGTATAGATGCACATATTAGCTAGCATTTCCACCGTTAATGGAAATCTCAGATTCTGCTTTCCCAAAGATAGTTATCATCGAAACCTTACAACTATGCAAGATATGTCATCCTTACTTTTCCTGGAAAGTGCCTCTTCTACCAGGTTCTTCGCTGCTGAATGAGCATCCTTAATGTGCTTTATACAGTCTACTGCTTCTTGGTTTGACATCACCTGCTCGGAGGTTGAGAAGGCATTAGAATATATGATACCTCGTTCAGTAATCGTGCATAGAGATTTTTCATAAATTACAAGTCTATTCTCTCATCTTTCCTAGAAAGATAAACAGAAAGAACATGCAGGCAATACATCAAAGAGTGACAGAGGCCAACCTTCCATATGCCATCACTTGCCAGAATGAGAAACTCTATATCATTGTGAATCATCTGCTCGGACATATCAGGTTCGGAACTGAGGTGTATCTTCAAGCTCTTGTTACCAAATGCCCTCGCTACAGCAAGCTGCCCATCGACTCGTGGGACATCCCCTGCAAGTAACATAGGCCGAGAAGTTTATTCTATGGCATGTTTGGTTATTTGACGTTTAGCAACAAGAAAAAGTCCAGACATGTCAAATGAGCTTTATGACGGAAAAAAAAAAAAAAACCAGCAGAATTTTTATCCAGCTATTGGTTTAGACTGAAATTTAGCGAGCGTGTTCTACAAACCCAGTTTGATTGCGTCATTATTGAAACCAGGCTGGTAAATTAATATAATGTTCACATAGCATAATCTATCGTCACCAAAGATGGATAAATGCTCAAATTACTTCTTAACAAAGATTCCCCCAATAATAGCCTCAGCTGCTGGACAACCATCCAAGAATCAATTTCAACTAAGCTAACCTAGTTTTTTATTTTTCTCATATATTCAAACTGTTTTGATGTGAAACAGAAACCAGTGGTATATGCATGGCTACGTACCAGGAATATTTGACACAAAACCACCTCGACTCTCGATCATTCCCTTTTCCCTGCTTGGCTCATGATCAACAGACAGCTGTTTGGCCACACCATTCTTGCACATAACTGCTCGAGAATCTCCCACATTTGCTACTACTAGCTTCTGGCCATTGATCAGTATTGCTGTAACAGCAGTTGATCCTCCCTTTCCTAAGGCAATCGCATTCTCCAATATCTCAGCATCCGTTGCACGATAAGCTCTCCTTATTGCACTCTCCGTATCAGTCCAGAAGTCATGCTGCTTGAGGAAAAAAAAAACAATAACAATAAAAATCTGCTTCCAATAGCTAGCTGCAGCCTGCATATATATCAATGACGCATGGCCTGAGTGGGCAAGATTTAGATCAATAAAAACCGATGTTGTTTTGATTTTTTTTTTTAAATCAAACTGGGTTTTGGTCAAGTCAACTCTCACATAGTTTTTTTTGAAACCTAACCTAGCCAAGTCTCGGATAAGCGGGTCACATTAAGTTGACCAGCCATGACAGGCCGGGTTTAATATATATTCACACACCAAATGCGAGAAAAATGAAATCATACGGCATATATAATTACCTCTTTCAAGATATTATCGAACAAATGTGTTTGTAAGTAGCTTGCAACATCATGTCCCAAATGACCATCAAATATAGCAAATAAGCCCAACTCTTTGTCATGCACTTGCTTGAAATCAGAGACTACATAATCTTCCATGGCATGATTTGATTTTCCCTCCACCGTATGATAACCATGTGTAATATGCTTTGACATCTTGCTCTTGCCTTTCCCTGTGTCACCAGATGCAGATGAACTCAATCCAGCCTTCACCTATAGGACCGACAATAATTAACCAATGGAACTATATTATATAGTGAATTGATAGGATCACTAAGAATCAACCAAACTACAATTTCAGGGAGTTTCATAATTAGATGCTCCATAGCCATTTGCCAACAATTACCTTAGTTCTCATCGGTTTGAGTTATCAATTCAATTTGGACGACAACCTATGAAAATTCTTTGTTACCAAAGTATAGGTACTCATGAACCACCCTAACTTTCATCAGTCCAGGCGTGTATTTGTTAACGCGGCCAACTGCGCAGTTGATCATGTTAACAAACAAAGCCTAAATTCGTGTTTAGTAACGCGGTGCAGATGCTATTGCAAAGATGATTTTGAGCTAAAAGTTCAATATTTGATGCATTTTTAGTTGTTTTTTCAGTAATTTTGACATTTTCATATCAAAATCATCCAAAAATTACTACTCCAAGACTTATCAAACCTCCCAACAAACACATCCAAGACTCATCAAGGTTGTCATCCCAATATGATTCACATCCCATGTGATAATATATATTGAAGCAAATTATGAAAAGCCTATAATTTTCATCATTCAAAATTCTCATTTTCCGCAATGAATCATACTATACATCCAATAAAGATTCCAAGTAAGAAACTTTAAGACTTGTTCAACAACACCCTTTTCTTCAAAATGAAAAAAAAAAAAAAAAAACTACATACCCAGTTTCCAAAGTACAGCTCAAAATTTCGAATACTAACATGAACTGCATATACATTAACAACACCAAGATCATCTCTTTACCTCCTACAAATAACACCAAAAGGTACGAAGTACATATGAAAAAAAAGAAAAAGCTTCCACTAACCTTCATCTTGTGGAGAATCTCCCTGCCCGTACTAGTCATGGTGTTGTGCTCTTTAGAGAGAGAGATGACTTTCTTCCTGTTAAGTTTTTTACAGGATCGAAGGGACAAAGTGGTTGGCATATATTTATATATATAGGTGAGGTTTGACCAATAAGCACACGTGACCTGCGTGTCACTTTTATCTTTCTCTTTTGGCGCGTTTCTTCTTCTTCTTCTACAAAAGTACGCGCTCTTGCCGACGACCTTTTCTTGCATGCATTGTTATTATTATTATTATTATTATTATTTCTCTCTATTTAAATATTTGCAAATTTTTTGAGTTCTTTTTTTTTTTATCATTTTAATGGTCAGATTTATTATTGAATTAATTTTTATATTAATTCTAAAAAATATATTTATAAAAACAAAAATGAAACTAAAAATACGCATTAGGAGAATATATGATTTCCTTTTGTTTTTGTTAATGAGACTAGATTACATTATTAGGGTATTTATTATTGACAATATTGATTAATTGCAAACTAAGTGTATTTGTCATGAAAAAAATATTAAATTGATTTTTTTTATTTTTTAATAATTTTAATGTATTGATGTAAAAAAAAATCTATAAAAAAATATTTTAGTATATTATCAAACAAAAAATATTTTTGTTTTATACAAAATACCAAATACATATATATAGTAAATAATTAAAAAAATTAAAAAAAAATACATGAGATATTGAATTAGTAAAGCCCATCATTAGGTATCAAATTAAAATCTTGATCCAATAAATCATCATGAGCTATTGAATTGTTTTTTTCACCCCAGTAATTTATGTGCATGTATTTTTTAACAATATTATCTTTAATGCTTTAATTATTGTTGAGATTTTAATATACTGATGTTAAAAATAAAAAAAAAATATAAAAATTTATTTTAGTATATTATCAAACAAAAATATTTTTATTATATACAATACCAAACACATAATAAATAAAAAAAAGAAATTAAAAAACAACTCATAAGGTATTGAATTAGTAAAGCCCATCATTAGGTATAAAATTAAAATCTTGATCCAATAAATCATGAGTTATCACATGAGCTATTGAAATTTTTTTTTCACCCCAAATAATTTATGTGCATGCATTGTTTTCATAATATTATCTTTAATGCTTTAATTATTGTTGAGATTTTAATATATTGATGTTAAAAATAAAAAAAATTATAAAAAATTATTTTAGCATATTACCAAACAAAAAAATAATTTTTTTCTATATAATAATATCAAACACATAATAAAAAATAAAAAATAAAAAACACATGAGCTATTGAATTAGTAAAGCCCATCATTAGGTATCAAATTAAAATCTTGATCCAATAAATATATCATGAGTTATCACATGAGCTATTGATATTTTTTTTTTCACTCCAAATAATTTACGAGCATGCATTTTTCATAATATTATCTTTAATGCTTTAATTATTGCTGGGTTTGCATATAAATGACAAATATATATTAAAAAAACTAGAAAAACAAAATAATTATATTTATATATATATAATAAATCTATAACTAAGTGACATGACTTCTTTAAACTTTAATTTTTTGTTAATTATATCCTTTAATTTAAAATTTATTTTATATATAAAATGCAGGTCTTGCAATCCCAACTCCTAGAAAATCATATATCAACCAAATCTGGTACTTCCATCCCTGTCTATATATAACATTATATTATTTTAGGTTTTTGAGATAAAGATAATGCCCATCAACTCTTACTAGTGCAATTAATTCTACGCGCAATTCTGAGCGACTTTTCAATACAACAATATTTTAAAAAATTAAGCTACGAATCATTAAAAATATTTCCAAAGAAAAAAATAGTTGTGTTACGGAGTGGAAAATAATAATATTTAATATTATAATAATTATTATTTTTTAAGCATAATAACTGTGATTCGAAGATGTCTGCTTCATCATAGGGTATAGCTTGTCGTCTATGTTTGATTCTTTCCCCGTAGCATCAAATTAGGTCAGAAAAGAAAGAAAAAACATTTAATTAAGTCCATATGTTCAATTTTTAATCCATTTATCTTAAAGTCAATGTGGCCAATTTGACAAGTTGAGTTCTCCATCTTTAAATCTTAGATAAGGTTTAATTGGCTCCCAATTAGATTTTTCTTTTGATTCAATAGTGGAAACAATTATTTGTATATTATTAGTGGCGTTTATTTTTTGTTTGTTTATACTTAAACGTATAACATTTTATTCTAAAATTAATCTAGAAATTGATTTGTTTTATTATATTTTTGTTGTTGTTTTTTCAATTAAATATGTTTTTGCCCTTGTTTCGAGACTTAACGTGAGTGTCCGGGCCAGTTTGTGCGCATCTTGACTAATCCCACGAGCCCTGAAGTTAATAACTATGTAAGTTTTCAGTAGCCCCGAAGTTTGTGAGACTCGAACTAATAATCTTTAGAGAAATAAACTTAGAATCTAAATAGTTGAGCTCCATTCATTAAAGTAAGATTTATATATGATCTTTGACGAGAGAGCAATCATAATGATGGAGAATGTTTATAACTAAGACTATTATTCAAGAAAATAAATCACACAAAATTCTCATGTTAATATATGTAATAATTAAAATTCTCATGAGAGATCAGTTATTTATTTATGAAACTTAATTAATACAACAATAGATATGAAATCTTAGTATGCATAGTTTATTTTTTCAAATCATTTCCCATTAAACAAGGTGTGCTCTATTTTTTTTTCCCATCAAAATTGAAAATATTAGATGCTTACCAAGGCATACGGAAAAAATAATATATGTGATAAGAGATAGCATACGATAAAACGCGGGAAAAAATAAATGAAGCTAGGCCCTAGCCTTAGTCATCATGGTATGTAATGATACCGACTTCTGATGCAAAATTGACTTGTTTCTAGGTTTAAAAATATATATATATATATATATATATTAAATTAATATTTTTTAATGTTTGTATTAATATATTAATGTTACAAATAAATTTTAAAAAATAAAAACAAATATTTAATAAATTTTTAAATAAAAAAATATTTTAAAGCATAACCAGATTTTAAGATACGGGAACTTCCGAGTTTAAGATCTCAATAACCGGTTCATGGACAGCCTAGTTGTAGAAACTGTCTTCGAACAAAGTCCCTGACAGCAATTTTCATGCCAATCCTGTCGCTTTTCATTCGCTTTATGCTACGGCGCGGAAATTAAGGTTCAGAGGAACTTGCTTTCGCACTCAAGTTCTCTGATTCAAAAGTCAAAACAACATAATATTGCTCAGCATCAGTTAAACATTGAGTGTTGATCCAGGAATAGGACTGTTTTAGATTAATTAAGTTCATGTTGATCCAGAAACAGGACTGTTTTAGATTAATTAAGTTCATGAACTCTGCCTCTCACAAATATTAAGCTGTGATTACCAAACTTAAGCAGCTAATGACAGTGGATGCATGCATGGTAGCCAGACGCAGATTGTCAGCAGTGTGGTGAATGGCTACAGTCATAATAAATTTTCCATCTCCAAGAAAACAAGAAAACAGAATCATACATGTAGTTCTTGTAATCAAAATTCTGCTGCTGTGAAAATTTATTGAGATATACCAATCTGATATCATTAGACTGCGTTGTTTAACATACACCATTTAAGACTCTGGCTTTATAGTTTATGCTTCTCAATCAAGAAGGCATGCTGTCCTGTTATCCCCAGATCTTCAACCTCTTATACAATCCTGCATCGATCCAAGAACAATTGGTCAATAAAAAGTTTAGGAGTGAGGGAAGCTGACTGAAAACGATAAGAGGCTATACGTATTGCAGTCCTTCCACTCAGAAATGGGGAAACTAAGATGTGTTTGGCACTTGGTAGGAAGTTCACTTATCCGATCAGCCCTTATTTGAGGCTCTGTGCCCCTCACCATGTATTCAATGCACCAACAGATCAACTGTGCTCCCAGTCCACGCTTCGCTAATCTGTTGAGTTTATAGATATGATCACAACATCTTTTTGATGGTTTATTGTAATAGCCTGTGAGAAAATCCAGGCAATAAGGGAAGTACTCGAACACAGGCTCGCATTTACTCTCCGAATAAGCAATATCTAGCCCAGAAGCCAGGAGGACTAGTAAGCAGCACCCAGCGAAACGCAGCATTGCTGGTTCAAGCAGGAGTTAGCTGGTATTGTTGGAAGCTGGAAATGCCAAAGATATCGTCGCCATTTATACCACTGAATCCAATAGGAGTTTTACTTGGCTTCATTGTCATGCAAATATCATGAGCTGCTGCTCTTGCTGGTTAGAATTCTCTCATGTAAAGAATCTGCTGCTTATACGCAAGAACCTGCTGGCTTACATACTTGCGGGAGCAACTCACTGTGACTGAAGCAAACTAAGAAGCAAGGAAACTGTTTAGTCTGGAAACCAGGAAATAAGGATCAGTGGTATAAATGGCTAGACATGTATCTGTCTCCAACAAATTATATCATACGTTTTTTGGACTAGTAAGAGAAGGTTAGACCAAAGAGAAGTTCTGGTCATGTAAAATCAATATAATAATTTAAAAATATTATAATATTTTATCTTACTTGGATTGAGTTTAAATTTTTATAGAAGGTTCCAGAAGTCCATTTCCTTAAATTAGGCTCACAAGATTGCAAGTTTTTCTTGATTTTTTTGGATATTTTTTGTTATTTTAAATTTTATATTATTTTCTTATATGTTTTAGGATTATAATATTATTACCTAATCTAGGTTGGTTTTTTAGCATATTTAAAAGATATTGTAAATCTTTAATGAGCAGATATTATTAAATTTTATTTTTAGAATAATAAATTATAAATGTAAAGTTTAGGGTTTAGTGTTCATTAAATGAGTATCGTGTAATCCGACATGTGGATCTACCTAGAGTAAGTACTGTGTCATGGATCAAGTGGGTTGATTTAGATCAAATTTTTTTTATTTTAAAAAAATAAAAAAAATGAAAAAATCACCAAGTTTTGATCGAGTTTTTCTCGAGCTACCCAAATTATGGAACAACTTGAGTTTCTAAATGGATCACACCATTAATTTTATTTTTATTTTTATTGAAACTCATTCCAGCAGATATCAGGTTATTCAGATTAATCTGTTAAATTAAATTTTAAAATAATTCTACATTATAATATAAGCATGTTGTCGTATAAATCAAGAAATTTTATATAAAGTTAAATTAATATAATACACACACTTTATTACAAACGACTCATGGAAATAAATGGAAATAAATAAGGGGTCATCAATTAAAAAAAAATGGAAAAAACAAACAAATAAATAAATAATAAAGTCATAAAAACGACACCGTTACAAAGAAATATAGCCGTTAGAAAAACAGCAAAGCGAAGAGCCTTCCCTGCCATCTCCTGATTAGTCAAGTGACCAAATTTCAAACAATCCGACCGTTAAACATCCATTCCCTTCATCACCTCTCATCGTTTATACTCCTCTCTTTCTTCCATTGATCTCCACTCTCTCTTCATTAAGAAAAAAAGAAAACCTTAATTTCCCAATCTCTCTCTCCTCTCTAGAAAAAACATAACTGAAGAGACTTTTTTGCGGTTAGAAAAATGGCAGCGGAGAGTGAGGATTCTTCAACTGCAACGACAATGACGAATACGACGACGTTGATGATGTTTGTAGATGAGGCGTACGAGTTTTCGGCTCCGAAGTTTTATGATTTTGTGAAAGGAGAATCGGATGAAGATTCTAGAAACGCTGAGCTTTGGTTCGATGTTACGGCGTCCTACGCTCCTTCTCGTATGCCTCTATCTCTCTCTCTCGATTGACCGGTCCATAGTTCTTTTAGTTTATTCTCTGTTAGTTTTGATTCACAGTCGAGACGCTGAAAAGAGGATTATTTTTTAGGTTTTAGGTTTTTATTGAAGATTATTTCTATTTTAGACGTGATTTTAATCTTGAAGAAGGATGATATTTTTATTTTTTATTGGATTAATTTACTTTTTGTGTGTAATTAGGATTTTGTTAGATTTGTTCTGCGATTTTAGGGTTAAATTAGGGTTTTGTTGGTTCTGAATAGGAATTTCGGGAGTGGAATTAAGCAATTAAGGGAAGGTAGAGTGGTTGTTTGTGATTTTTAGGGCCATGTTGTGTATTAATTGGTGATTTGGGATTTTGAGGGAGATTAGAGAGGGGAGAGAAGCTTGATCATGATTTTGAGGGTTTTTGAAGGGGGGAATGGAGAATTAGGAGGAGTTGAGGAATTTGTGTTTGATTTCGATTAATTAAGTTATTAAAAAGAGATAACTATAATTTGAGGGAGCTAATTAATTAATAATGCAAATTAGGGGACTGAATTGAATCTTTGTAGGTTTTTGCTGCTACTGTTGTTGCTTGTTCTTGTTTCTTGTGTGTGTGTTAGAGATTAAAGAGTTTAGTGGATGATTGATTCTTTTGTGTTTTTGTTTGATATGTTGCAGCTTTTATGCCTAGAATTAAGACTGGTAGATCATTTAAGGTAGAGACCTTATGTGATTTTAGCCAAGCAGACCAGTTTCACAAGGTAAAATAATGACTGCTCTTTTCATTTAAACCATTACTACTTCCTGTATCTATATTTATTTTTGTGAATTTTTCCCATTGACATTGAATTGCAGGTGGCAGAATCATCTGATTCAAAAGCTTCAGACAGTAACTCTCAATCAGAGGTCATGCCACCACCCGCAGAAGCAGCAGCACCTATTGGAACGGGGAAAGAAGAAAAAACTTCTGATGAGGATAACAAAGAAAACAATGCTAACCTTGTCAATGTAGTGAGTAGTTGATGCATTTTTCTCACCTGTTGATACTGTCTTTTGGGAATTTGATGTGTTCTCATGAAGTTGTGCGTATTTCAGATTTCTGCTGGTGAGGTTACTTGTGAAAAAGAGAAGAAGGTGGGGTTTGCATGTGCTGAAGGAAATGAAAGGTGTGTTATTTTGTTACTCTTCTCTTTGTCGATTTTTCAAGACTAAAATGGCCAAAGAAAAATAAAACGATGAGTGCACTTGTGAAGAAGATAATTTATGCTGTTATTCTGAAAGCTTAATGTGATTTTGTGTGTATGTTGCATTCCTTTCTGCTGACTTCAGTTTTTCTATCAGAAGCACTTCTTCTCTGCAAACTGAGAACGCTGATGGTAAAGAGAGCAGTAAAAATGAAGCTTACTGCACCCCTAAGCCACCAATGTCTTCTAGGAACAGAGGCCCGTTGACTGATTCCAAGAAGAACCACTCAGCTAGACACATAGCTAGCTTGGTTAGGAATCCATCTTTGCTGAAGCCAAAGAGTCAATCACAGTCTTCACAAGTTAAGGGAATCAAACCAGCAAGTGTCAAAAAGTACACTGACTTCGTTGTTAATTTCTGTGTTGAAATATACGCGTTTTGTAATTACCATATTAACGAGGCCTTCTGACATGCTTTTATTGTAGAGATCGTAATGTGAAAAATGTTGCTGGGACTACCAATTTAGCCCAAGAGAACCAGGCGATTAAGAAACAGAAGCTGGAGGGAGGGAGATCCAGACAGGTGATTGATTACTATTGCCACGTTCCTCTTTTTTAACCATAGTTGTCTGGTGATGCATTTTACCTGAACATTTTCCTTTTTTAAAAAAAAAATCCAGATTCTTAATGCCAAGCCCCCACAACCATTGACACACAAGTCCAAACTGGGACTTAGCAGTGGCAGTTCTAACTTGTGTTCATCTGTTGCTAATAAAATGAAGAAAGAGGAGAGAAAGGTATGTTACTTTTGTCAAGCTTCTTAATCCATTCTATTCTTTTGAAACTGCAAGGTACTAACTCGTTGAACGTACTTGTGTTATATTTATTTAAAGGTTTATGTTCGGGAACAAGCAGCTCCAGGTCCATTTGTTTCAACGGCAGAAATGATGAATAAGTTTCAATCAAATACTAGAGGATTGTCAATGCCACGCTTTAACAATTCTATCTCACATGTAATAACAAAAGCCCATTTTACTCATGCTTTGTGAAATTTGGCTGCTCCAAATGTGTGTATTTCCTTCCTTCGTTATTGTTTATCCTATTCAAATTTCCCTCATCTTTAATATTCAGGATGGTCCTGCATCTGTTATCCAGAGGAAACCTAAGCTCACACTGACAAGGCCTAAGGAGCCTGAATTTGAAACAGCTCAGCGCGTTCGCTCAGTCAAAATAAAAAGTTCTGCTGAGATTGAAGAAGAGATGATGGCCAAAATTCCCAAGTTCAAAGCTAGACCACTGAACAAGAAGGTTTTCCTGCTTGGAAACTATTTATGACTTCTTCCGTCCTACTAGGTCCAGCACAACTTGCTTCTTTTGCCATATTCTTGTTTTTTAACATTTTTTGTTGGATATAGATTCTGGAAGCTGCAACATTACCTGCATTGCCAAGAAGCACTCCACAGCCACCTGAGTTCCTGGTAAGCTATAAGAAATAACGGTCAATAAAAAATTTACTCAAGATGGCATTAGTCGCAGGCTTATTATTTCTTAATTTCTGTAGGAGTTTCACTTAGAGACAGCAGCAAGGGCAAATCAGAATGCAGAATCAACTTCAGTGGCTTCAACAGAAGTGTCTCATCAGGTTGGAGCATCATTTCATACGTGGCCCTTTTCTTTGTCCCAGCAGCACTAGTTCAGATTTACTCACTACTGCTCCTTTGTTACTTTCTACGACAGAGTAATCTATGGAAACCTCATCATCTTACAGAGCCCAAAACCCCTGTTCTTCATACATCTTTAAGGGCCCGTCCAGCAAGGGTGAAAAGTTCTTTAGAGCTAGAGAAAGAGGAGATAGAAAAGTTCCCTAAATTTAAAGCAAGACCTCTGAATAAGAAGGTAATAACTATACGTCGTTTTCTTAATCAGCCATTCAGTCTGCTGCTTATAGTAGTAACCATAGTTTTGAAATGAAATTAACATTGTATCTCGTGTAGATATTTGAAAGTAAAGGAGCGATGGGGATTTTCTGCCATGCAAAGAAGCAAGTCACCGTACCTCAAGAATTTCACTTTGCCACAAACGAGAGGATTCCACCACAAGCTGCTGTTGCTGATATGTTTGACAAGGTAGATACATCTCGTTGATCCTACAACTAATTGTAGCTGTAGCATATGAATAAAAGCTGTAGCCGCATCTCATCATACTGTTGGTCTTCTTTTCAGCTCTCACTGAGGTCAGAACCTATCCTTGACAACCCGATTCCAAGAAACACAAAGCCAAATCCATTCCATCTCCACACAGAGGTATGTGCATTCATTCCTTGGTCAATGGAGCAAAATCAGGTAACAACCTGTTCGTTCATTATTTTTTATTCCTTTATCTCCAGGAAAGAGGGGCCGAAAAAGAGAGGAAATTCTGGATGGAACTTGTGCAGAAACAGATGGAAGAGGAAAGAGCAAGAGTTCCTAGGGCCAATCCTTATCCTTATACCACTGACTATCCTGTGGTAAGAAATTCAACAATATGCATCTCATTGTAAACATCATAAGCTCTTTTATGCAGAAAATAATGGTTCTATATCTGAAAATTACTTCATCACACACAGGTTCCACCAAGACCAGAGCCCAAACCATGCACAAAACCAGAACCTTTCCAATTGGAGAGTTTAGTAAGGCACGAGGAGGAAATGCAAAGGGAAATGGAAGAAAGAGAAAGGAAGGAAAAAGAAGAGGCCCAGATGAGGATATTCAGAGCACAGCCAGTCCTTAAAGAGTATGCAATGTGGAAGACCGCAAAACTTTCCAGTGCCTATTATATGTACAAGTTGATCATTCTTTCCCATGATCTCATGCAGGGACCCAATTCCAGTACCAGAGAAAGCGCGAAAACCACTCACACAGGTTCAACAATTCAATCTCCATGCAGATCAGAGGGCTGTTGAAAGGGCAGAATTTGACCACAAGGTGAGTAGGAACATCCGATAGCCTAGCACAGCAGGCTGGTAGATTCTGGCCTCTCTGTGGTATATTTTAACAGGAAAGCACCGCCTAGCACAGCAGGCTGGTAGATTCTGGCCTCTCTGTGGTAGATTTTAACAGGAAAACACCTTTTTTTTGTTTTTTCAGGTAAAGGAGAAAGAAATGTTGTACAAGAGATACAGAGAGGAGAGTGAAACTGCAAAGATGGTATGTACCTTATTTTGTCTTGCATTCTCTTGCTGCAAATACTGGATTGCTTAATTGATCCACTGATTGCAGATGGAGGAGGAAAAGGCGTTGAAACAGCTGCGGAGAACGATGGTTCCCCATGCCCGGCCAGTGCCGAATTTTAACCATCCATTCTGCCCCCAGAAGTATGAAAATAAATCACTCACATTCTCTTCTTTCTTTTAACCAAAGATCTCGGTGATGATTGATTAATGTTACAGGTCATCCAAGGAAGCTACAAAGGCAAAGTCACCTAATTTAAGAGTGCTCCAGAGAAGAGAGAGAAGGAAGATGATGATGGTGAACGCTGCTTCATCTGCCGCCGCTTCTGGCATGAGATGATTTTCTTTCCTGTGTTAAAGCAGCTGGCTGTTCAAGAACCCTTGAACCACATTAATTCATTCTTTTCAGCATCCTTGCGCTGCTAATCATTCGTTGTAACATCAATTCAGGAATGTAACCAAAACAAACAACTTATAACCCTTCTTACCAAGATGAGAGAACTTGGATTGGGTGTGAGTAGGATGTTTTAAGGATTCCTCAAAATTAATGTAACAGTTGTATTCGGATTCCTGGATACCCAAAATATGTTCTCATGGTAACCAAATTGCTTTCAACACAGAATATTGATTGAACAAAAACAGACAACAAAATTAATTTATCGTCGTTTCAATGTCGACAGCTGTCTTCTCGAGACAGTAACCAAATGCTAGGTTATTACTGTTGTTGGGCATGGAAACCTCCTTCGAGACACAATCGAGGAGAATTTTGCAGATGAAATGAACCTATCTGCTAACAATAAACATAACTTTTCTCGTATAAAACTCGTATACAGGGCTTTGGGTTCAGGAAAGGAAGTAGTAGGAATAAATTAAAAGGCTAATCTAAAAAACTTGAAAAGGTAAAAAAAAAAAAAAAAACTAAGATTTCCATTCTCAGCAGCGAGACTTGCTTTAAAACAAAACAATGTTGGCAGTCCAAAATCTCCCCCAATGAGATGCCTTTTGTTTTTCTTCCAATGGAGCCATAACGTCAACTTTTGATGATCTCCTTCTGCCGATATGCTAGTATCTGCAAAACCAAAGAAACATGAAGTGAGTGGAGAAATTTTGCACACGATGATTGGGAAAATATCAATCACAGCCATAAATTAGGGTTCATGATACCATCTTGAAATAATTGAGATCAAATACAAAAAAGAGGCTAGAATTCTGAACAATCTGTATATTATAAATGCTTAGTCTTAACCTAAATACAAATAAAGTATATATAGGTTAAACTGAAAGAACTATTCTACCCTTAATAAATAAAACTACATAAATATTATTTAACACATGATATGTGTAGAAGATTGCCATGCAGCAAGAATAGCACTCACCAAATGATCTCTACTGGAAGAGCAACTTGCTTTAAGACCTGCAACTGTTTCTTGTCCCTTCAAAATTTGCAGCTCATCCATAGGGATCTGAGAATGTTTGGCTGACAAATTTTCAGCCTTCCCCTTAATTAACAAGAGTTCAACTTCCTCAGCTTGCAAAGTCGTCTGGTGAGCAACATACTGCATACAGCATTTTTAACACCACAAAATCAGATAGCATCACAAAAATTCAGTAAACACTAAATATATTGTCAAGATGGGCCTCTGCATGTAAAGAAATCGAGGCCAATAAAAGAGATCCGTATAACAGTTCAGTTCAGATCACATGTCGATGCTATTTAGCAAAAATTTTAAGCACAAAGACGACTTACTGGCATCGATTCAAGATTATAAATCAATATTGGCTAAGGAAATGGCAGGTCATACATCGTTCTGGCTCAAATACTTCCGAGTATTGTAACAACCCCATGGTGGAATTTGAAGCATCATGCTCAACATGCTTATGCATGAAGGCACTCTTGAACATTTCCAGAATTTCACATTAATTGGGCTTCACATAGGTCATTCAGCATAGCAGATTAGAATCATGGTCAAATTTAGCCAGTTTTACTATGTTCCACTGATGCATAGAATAGAATAATTATTGACAAAATGAGGCTTGCCTGCCACTGCTACCAAAAACAACATCTATCTTGACTAACTGATTTTCAAGTTGGAGAATTACAATTATAGTGTTCTATAAGAGAAAACAAACCATTTGAGGAATAATAACTTAAAAAATTTGCTTCTCAAGAAAAAAATTTATTTAAAGAATTCAGGTGGTGAGAGAGAAATCTCACTTCACATAGGTGTTTAACTGACAAACTGGGCCGGCAACAAAGGTAGGGCTGCTGCAAGCTTGGTGTACTTTGATTGCCCAAGGAAATAAGCTTGAGATGGATATCCAACTGCAAACACATAGCAGGATTATATTATACGGAATGCCCAAATAGCATATGAGGAAAAGGCAAAAGGGGCTTGAGGGGGTTTGACACTAATTAGGTCATTCAGTGATGATTGAAAGCAAAAAAAAAAGTGCTTAATTCCATCAGTTATTGAAATTACTCTTGACATTTTTAATAGTTCAGGCAATTTTCTCCATTGGAGAAGCAATTATTGCCATGTAGTTCATGTCGTTTTCAGTTTAGCATTTTGATCAGTCTTTACTTGGACTTCGAAGTTATAGACTATCTTGTAAGCAGTGACTTGACACCACCAAATCCTCTAAACACTATATAGTTTTGCTTACCCTTCCCATCGTTAAAATTAACACATTCAAACAAGTTTTCCAAATCCCTAAATCCATGTAACCAGATCCAAACCGTCAATCTGGACCTTTCGTTTCCACTAATACCTACTTGCACATCCTCTGGGCTACAAACCCAAACTGTTCATCAATAAAGTCTATCCTGAAAATCCAAATTTTATAATCTCTAGCCTAACAGAATGGCACAAGTAGACAGACAACAAAAAATTTTCCTACATCAATTTCATACTCATGCAAGATGTTTCACATTGCAAAAAAAGGTGATCTTAACACAAATCAATAAAAGTGAACAGCATCCAACATACCTCGTCATTTTTTTCATCTAAGCTTCTGAGATATTCTACTAGCTTGGATAAGCGAGTATTTCGTGAATTCTTGTTGTTGCAACCACTAGGATTGCCATATCGTGTGTGACTCCGAGTACCACCCCTGCCCCAAGCAAGCATTTCTGTGTTCCACGCAAGCCCAGGAGATAATCCCCTGTTTTCTCTGTTTGAATCTAAATCATTTTCAGCACCTCCACCCTCTGAATTGACTGCTGAAGAAGAAGGCTGGGAGGGCCACCGTCTCTTAGGCCTCCTATGCCTAACTTCAGTGGAGCGCTCATCAGCAGAAGATGAATCCTTGCCTATATTGTCATCATTTTCATCCTCAATGTCTTCAGATCCTTGAAAATCACTGCTCCGACTGTTCCGTCGCCTCCTTGTAATAGTCCGACGTGTTCGTGTCATGAAAGTTGACTCTTTACCCATTGTGCGTCTCTTAACTAGTGCTTCTGACTGTCTTTGAATTATTTGGGCAATTGAAGCTTGAATCTGTCAAAAACAGCAGGCAGAAACAAGGGACAGCATATTGAGTTTAGACAATGGCTCTGTCCTAAAGCAATAGTGGCTTGAATAATTCTACAAATCACAATCCTTAAAGACAAAAAATGCATGTAATTAGAGGTCTGCTGAACAAAGTAAGTGAGCCAACAGTGTCCATTGTAAAAGAACCAGTAGTCTTCTGCATTATGGAATCAAAACTCTCCACTCAAAGGGCAACAATCTCTGGGATTTTCATCTCATGGACCATAAACTCAGAAATTGAATTAACGAAAAAAATCAACGTGGACTGTCAGGTGAAATTTCCATGCTGTATGCTTCGTTCCAAGCATATGACAATCAAAGGCTCTACAAAGCAACATCATCATAGTTATCTTAATCACTGTTTTTCTTAACTTTATTCCCAGTGAAATGAAAATGAAGGTTATTACATACGCATGCAGGCAAGGGAATAAAACACAAATTAACACACCTGTTTGTTCCGAGTCATTTCCTCTTCGTGAAAAGCCAATTCCTGAGACCAAATATTGACTCAGAAAACCAGTTGTCCTTTTATTTTTAAACCAATCAAACCAGTTGCTTGATTAGATGAATACTTTCAAAAGCATTAGTTATGAAAGTAGATAAGCAAAATCACTTCTACCTCCTCCTCATACTTATCAATGTCTGGATATAAAGCTGCAATTAGGGCATCATAATTCGGATCGTCTCTCAAGGACCGCCGACTTGCACAATGTGTGCGGCAAGCAGGGCACTCATTGTTCCTGCAATATATTACCAATTCAGTAAGAAATATTGATGGTACACGGAATATGGAATTATCACAAGATTAGCCCAAAATATGGCATAATTAATGAAACATGATGTCGGGCTACAAAAAACACAGATCAAGAAAAGAGTGAGTTGTACATACCCCATTCGCATTGATTTATCAATACATTCCCTGCAAAAACGGTGCAGGCATTCCATTACAGTTCGTGTTTTCTTTATGATCCCTGTTCAGCCACCAGCATGAATAATTTACTAAAAGTTCAGCCAACCATGGATAACAAGGCAACTTGTAGGTGCAAATAATGCAGGTATTGCAGATTAATCAAAATCCTGAACAAGATAACTATGTAGCAGATAGCATATCAAACAAAATAGTATACAGCATAGGTATACAGCCTTAAATATGGTAGAAATAAAAGCACAAAGTCCAGTATTCACGATCCATGCTCTTTTTTACAATCTCAAACAAAGTGAATGCATTGATAAATCATTAATTGGAAAATTTTCCAACATTAGTTGGGAAATTTGTAAGAGTATGGAATTGGTGTAAGATTATAAACTAAATTGGAAAATTTGTAGAAGTTAAGGAAATACTGCAACCCTCCACAAATAAATCTTCAAGCTGACCACAAAGAGGTTGGTCAATTGATAATACACAATCTAGTCCAAACATCACTTGAGTTACATATAGGAGATGAACTGAGCATTCTTGGCTCCTTGTTGAAAATTGAAGGAATAATAGATTGCATTGCATATTAGAATTTCATACATGGCACCTAATGATTGTTATGAAGGCAGGCCATAGAACCAACCAACATTTTGCTTTGAACACTGAGCAAGGGTTATAAGCATACCTTCCTCTTCCTCGGGCTGCCATGCATACTTTTGAACATGGAACTATATTCATCACAGTTTAATAAAGCCAAATTTTATGAGTCAGATGCATCATGGCAATAGGTTTCCATGGAGTTCTCTATTCTCAAGAAAAAAAATGTGCCTCTGCCTAAAATATTTTTCCAAGAATTTAAATCACATCTAGCAAACAGAATATTGACAACATTTTGACACATGTTTAGCAAAAAGGAAAAGAGAAGAAAAATTGCAACCAATGAGAGTACCTAAACATATGGGACACTGCACATCTTTACGAATGTCCGGAAGTTCCACAAAGACAAATCTGCAAACAAAATAAGATGAGAGTGGCCCTCTAAACACGCTCATTTATATATACTAGTACAGTAGAACACAAACATAAGCTAGCTGTTGGAATAGAGCATATGCTATTTGTTTCCAGGAAGAATATACATACCTATTTCATTTCTTTTCTTTTCATAGAGATGAAAATAACTTTGAAAAGATATGGACTTCGGAGTACATCAAGATATGCAGTAAATGTGCATATGCACATCTTTACAGGCAGATGAGTAAGTAAATGTTAGCCCAAAGAAAGAAAAATTGTGGATAGAAATTTCCCCTGACAACTGCTTATGGAGGCCAACCAGCAATACACTGCTGGCTTTGATCTTCATAGCCAAGTTACACATACAAGGCTACGTTACTTAGAAGATTCCAACACTGTGCATCACGATACATACTGCTCGCAGATGCAAATTCATTCCACAAACACTCCAAAACAGAAAAGCTTCACTAAGATCACAGACATGTATAGACGGTGAATACAGTTGAGCTAAACTCGACCCCTAACTCATCATCTTACATAAATGTTTCAAAAATGTGAAGGTAACTACATTTCTCATTGTTCAGTCACCAACTTAGGAACCACCAATCAGTACTACTAAAAGACACTAGCAAACCAGCAATACTGCAAATGTTATCAAATTGGTGCAAATTCCTCGTAAAAATTTAACCTTTGACTTCAACCCCACCAAGAAACATAGATCGTGAGCATGCACCAACCAACCTTTAACGCATTTAATCACTCCGAAACTAAACCTCCAAAAAAATCCCATCAACCTCCAAAACAAGAAAGCAAATCCCCTTGTAACTAAAACCCCATCAAGCACCAAATCAAACCCAAAAATCTCAAAAACCCATATAAGAAACACAGCCAAAAAGATGCACTTGACTAAATTACAGAAACAAAAGGCAAGAAACGTGTAAGAAAGAAAGCATACTCAGGCTTTTCCTCATCTTCACAACTGGAAGAAGAAGATGACGAAGAAAAAGACTGGGTTCCATCAGATTCTGAAAAAAACAAGTAAACAAAAAAATAGCTTCGATTAATCAATTGTTTTTCACATTACACGTCAAGAAACGCTTAAACACGCTTAAAGAAACAAGAACAAGAAAAAGAAAGCACCTTCTTTCCCTTCTTCCCCATCCCCTCCTCCTCCTCCTTCCACTCCCTCTTCTTCTTTTTGAACTTCTTGTTCTTTGATGTCTACTTCTTCCTCTCCCTCTTCCCCTTCTTCTTGATGCTGGCCGTTTTGAAGGTGGTGTGGTTCTTGGTCAGTTGGATGACCGTTTTGTCGAGGAGGAGACAGCTCAGACAAGTCTCGTTGTTGCTGCTGCTGATGTTGTTGTTCTTCATTGTGGGGATTAACGTTGTGTGGTGAAGAAGGAGGGGTGTTGTCGGCAGGCATTGATGGATGCTTCTTCTGTGTGTGTCTCTCTGTAAATATGTGATTTTGTTGGATCCTAAAATATATATATCTTTTTCGTTGTGGTCTGCTGCGTGTTGTGTGTATGTGTAAAAGAGAGAGGAAGAGGAAGAGGAAGATGGGGGAGATTTGTTTTCTCTTTTTTATTTGTTATTTTTATACCTTTTTTATATTACTTTTTAGTGTTATTTTGTTTTCTTTTTTTCTACCTTTTTTTCTTTTATTTTTGATTTATAATAATGGAATTTCAACATCTTGAATGCTTGCATCCAAGAGTTGTTGGCAAGTTAGAAGGTTTGAATCCTTAAAAAAAAACCATTATTTTTAAATTTATTAATTCAATTATTCATATATCAAGTTTTGTAAGAATTATATATATATATATATATATATATATATATATATATATATCAAACCATTATTTTTAAATTTATTAATTCAATTATTCATATGGTAACTAGGTTATTTAAATAATGCTGGTGAGTTTGATAGATTAACTTAAATTTATTTTAAATTGATATTATTTTCAAAAAAAAATTATAAAAAAATTGAAAATACGTAATTTTAGATTAAAAAAATTAAAAAAACAATTCTTAAAGTTATCTCAATTGAGTTATACTTGGTTTGGTTAAGTCAACAACATCACGAGTTTCTTGTTAGATCAATCAATTTTAACTAGGTTAAAATCCACTCCGACTAAAAACTAAAAATAACTTAGACTAGATTTTGTATTGATGGTTTGCTAATTGAACCCATCAAGTAAGGTTTAAGAACTATAATTTAAACCCCACATTTGACAAAGAGAAATTAAATATATTATATGTTAGAGAATAAAATAAATTATATTTTAGAACCTCACCTAATATCTTAAGCTTTTAAGTTGAACTGGTTCTTTGACATGATATCAGAGCCTTAATGATCAAGTGATCATGAATTCGAATCTCATAATGCTCATTTATTTGATAAAAATTAAGCACAATGTAATGTGAGTCATAATATGAATTATTTATTCATTTGAGAAGTGTGTTAGAAAATAATATAAATTATATATTAGAACATCACCTAACAGTTTAAGCTATTAAGTTAAATTGATTCTTTAACAGTATATGAATTTATTAGCTAATTAAATAAAAAAATAAATAATTTAATTTTGATATACAAAGATTAGTTCAAGAATATAAATAATTTTAGTAAAAAAAAAAACACTTCCTTTTAAATTTGGAGATGAGAGTTTTTCTTTGTATTTACACAAGAACAAAAAACAATTTCTCAATTTTAAGCCAAATACTTTATGTTTTTTTTTATAAAAAAAATTAGTGTTTTGGAATTTATTTATTCTAATTAGGGAAAGAGAGATGAGAATCTGATATTATGCCACCAAAAGAAGAAGAACATGTTGCCTTGGTGAGTGTCCTTCTGTCTCTTCACTTTGCCCCTTTTCCTCTCCCTTTTTTAATTTTATGCAGCTATTTTAATTCCTTTTACTTTTACTTTTTTCTCAATGTTTTCTTCACTTTAAAAGCTAGCTTTTGTGACAAAATAAGTCATTTGATTAAATAGTTTTCACTGTTTTTGTTGATTTTGAAGTTGAATAGATTCTCAAACAAATTATTTACATCAAGATTATTTAAAACTCGGATATATTTACAAAGAAGGAAAAAATTTATCTATAGTTATAAGATTCGGTTTATCATATTATTTTAGAACCGTCAATTTTAAGATCTGTATTGAATTGAATAAAAAAAATTATTATTTTTATTAAAATGATATTATTTTAATTTTTTTAAAAAAATACTTGAGTTTGTCATCATCAATCCATTCAACCTACTACTTGTTATTATAATTATTATGAATTTACCTAATCTCAACTTATTGTTCTTCTCAAACTTGAATTTCTTAAATATTCCATAGAAATTATGAAATTAAAGGGAGACTTCACCGTGAAGCAAAGTTGAAACATTCATGGTAATTTTGTATTTTTTTTTAGAAAAAAAATATTTTTTTAATCGAGTTTCATCAAATTATATATTTATTTAAATTGATTTATTTAAAAATAAATTATTTTTTTGAAAATAAAATGATATTATCACGTTTCAGACTGAACGGTACGAAACCAATACATGGTAGGTCATGCTGATGACTCGTTCCGGGCATGGAGTTTAGGTCAACGATCCCACTTGGCCCTATTCAATCCATTTGCACCTCTGAACTTCGAAAAATTCTACACAAAATTGAATAGAATTGAGTTGACATATGATTGGTCCCTTTTGACCATACCCTAACTTGATCTGGGCCTGACCCCAGGGCATCTTTACCTTTTTTGGCCCACAAAATGATTAATTATTCAATATTTGGCAGTTAACTGTTAAAGACAAAGAAATTGCCCTCCAACGGAATCCCATGTTGGTAATGATGCGTTTACTATAATCAATGTCAAGCATCCCATGTTGATTATTATACTGACTCCATCGTGGTGGGTTGTTTGTTTTTGTAGTTAAAATTATATTTTATGAATTTTTTGATTGGTTATTTGTTTGAAATTAATATATTTTTAATATTTTTAGATAGTTTTGATACGTTGATGTTAAAAATAATTTTTTTAAAATAAAAAAATTATTTTCACGTATTTTTAAGCAAAAAATACTTTGAAAGACAATCGCTTCCACACTCTTAAACACTACCTAGGTATAGGAATGACGATGGATACTTATAAGTCGGATTTTTTTATATTTATATTCTAACTATTATTTATTGGGTAAAATATTTAGATATTTATAAATCATTTATCAGGTTTCGAGTATCTATATAAATATCTATTATCTACTATTATTTATTATTCAATAAAAAAAATAAAATAGTTAATATATATTTGAAGTATATATATGTATATTAAATGATTAAATGAAAAATATTATTCATATATATGTGTTATATATATATATATATATATATATAATATTGTATTAAAAAAATATAAATGTTTTACGAATATATCAATATAATATAAATATACATTTTGGGTTAGGTTTAAGTGGGTTTTGAGTCAGATTTGACAATATACATATATTATCCATTATCTATCAGGTAAGGTAACCATCCAAAAAATACTCATCTATTCGAACGGGTCAGATTGGTATCCCGTAGACTCAGATTAAATTACCACCCCTAGGTAGGTTTATTAGAATTTTCAATTAACGTTGTGGTTGATTGATGATTTGGTGTATATACAAGTATTTAATGATTTTAAAGATGTTTATATATATATATATTTCAAATATACCTTTCGAGATAGAAAGAAGAGATAAGAACATAAAATAAATATATTTTTAAACAACTTGGAGTGAATTTCTATCATTTCAAAATATAAATGGTACACCATTGTGTAAAAGGAAAAGAAAAAGACATGTAAAAAGTTCAATGTTATAGTTGCAAGGAATATAGATATATTGATACCCATTGTGTGAAGAAGTATTGTAATTATTTTAAAAAGCCACGACATATTATCAGAGACTTCCATATCCATTCTTAGAATCAAGCTAACCTATCAGGCTATAATTAGTTTTTCATCTTTTGTTGTTGGTGATTCATTTGTCATTACTCCTGAGATAGTCAAGCAAATGATTATTTATGCATTTTCAATATTGGGACTTCAAGGTAACAGTTTCCTACCATTAACATCTTGACTTGTTGATTCTAGTGCATCTAATCATATGACTAATTCTGTTGGCACTCTTCACAATATTCATCCATATACAGGATCATTATAAATTATGATTGATAATGGTAGTCAATAACCTATTCATGATGTTAGAGATGTTAACTCCTTTGTTAGATATGTATTTATATCTCTTGAACTTTTCACTGGTCTTATATTAGTAGGCTAGTTGGTTGATGATGATTGTGATGTTTTGTTTTCTTGTTATGGTTGTCTTATACAAGATCAGGTATTGGAAAAGATACTTGCGAAAGGGACCTAAAGTTGGCCGATTGCTATTTCTGCACTTTCTCGTTCCTCTAGTTATTTATATGGCTTAACTAGTATAGACCATAAAAGAGAAATATGGCACAAATGTTTAGGTCATCCTAACCCTGTTGTCTTATCTCATTTAATAAACTTCGATTTGTTGAGCAATAAAGATCAATTTTCATCTTATATTTCTCTTGATTGTTCCACATGTAAATTAGGTAAGAGTACATGTCTTTCCTTTCCTTCTCATAACACTTATGCTGAAAATATTTTGATTTGCTTCATAGTGACATATGGGGTATTTCTTCAATTATATCTCGTGCGAATTATAAATACTTTGTTACATTCATCGACGATTACAACAAATATACCTAGATTTGTTTTCTTCGTTCTAAATATAAGTTATATCTCGTGCGAATTATAAATACTTTGTTACATTCATCGATGATTACAACAAATATATCTAGATTTGTTTTCTTTGTTCTAAATCTGAGGTATTTTCTATCTTTTAACGATATGTTCCTTATGTTCGAACTCAATTTTCTTCAGGTATTAAAGTGTTAAGGTTTGAAACATGTGGGGAATACATGTCTCATGAATTTCATGAGTTTCTTAACCAAAAAGGCATAGCCTCCCAATGTTTTTGTACCTATACACATCAATAAAATGATGTTGTTGAATGTAAAAATCATCATTTACTAGATGTAACTTATACATTATTGCTTGAATATTTTGTTCCCATTAAAATCTAGGTTGAAGTTGTATCCATGATAGTCCATCTAATTAATAGATTACCCTTTAGTGTTTTGAAGTTTAAGACTCTTTATTATCATCTTTATTAATAACATCCTTGTTATCTTGACATGCATACCTTTGGTGGTGTTCGTTTTGTTCATTTGCCTTCTCATAAACACAATAAATTATTTGTTCAATATGTTAGATGTGCTTTTATAGTTATAATATTTCTCACAAAGGTTATGTTTGCTACGATCCATGATCTAATAGATTTTATATATCTCGTCATGTTATTTTCTTTAAAAATCAATATCTTTTTCCCATTCATGTTGCCTCTGTGTTTGAGATACCTGTTCTTATATACTTTGATGACTTGCCTTCTATTCCTGAACGTTTCAAGCCTGGAATTGTGTATGAAAGATGTTGCTTAACTTTGTCTCTTCTTGAGTCTGACCCGCTATCTAAGCCTATTCAAATGATGCCTTCCATGATTGAGCTGGATTCTAGCCCTATTCCTCATCATTCTACCATACTCTCTCATCCTCTTGATCGATATGGATTTTCTCCTACATCATTCCAAGCTACTTTATCATCTATTCCAATTCTTACATGTTATTTTGAGGCAATTAAGCGTGAATATTGGTGGGAGGCCATGGTAGATAAGCTTCGTGCTCTTAAGATAATCATACATGAGATGTTGTTCCATGCCCAACAATTGTTAAAGCTAATGGTTATAAGTGGGTTTACTCGATCAAACTTTGTTCTAATGGGACTTTGGATTGATATAAAGCACAATTTGTCACTCTTGATAACAAACAAGAATATAGGGTGGACTATGAGGAGAGTTTTGCTCTGGTTGCTAAGATGACTGCAATACGGACTATTATTTTGATTATTGCTCACAAGGTTGGCTGCTTCATAAAATAGATATCAAAAACACCTTTTTTCATGGTGATCTCAAAGAGAAAGCTTACATGACACTACCTCATAGTCTAATCTCCAACTCTTCCTTGGATGTCTATAAATTGAAGCACTCTTTATATGGACTAAAATAGGCTCCTCGAGCTTAGTTTGACAAGTATCAAGCCACCTTGCTTCAATTTTTTTTTCCAGCAAAACAAGTATGACTCTTTCTTGTTTCTTTACAAAACATCTACGAGTATTATTCTTCTCATTGTCTATACTGATGATATTATTATTACTGGGATAGATTCCATTTTGATTACCCATCTCCAATATCATATTCATGCCTCATTTTATATGATGGATCTTGGTCTACTGACATTCTTCTTAGGGTTATAGGCTCTCACTGATCCCTCTGGTAAATTACTGAATCAACATAAATATACGCAAGGTTTGATTACTTTGGCAAGTTTTTAGGATACCTCATCTATGGATACTCCTTTGAAGGTTAACATGAAATATCATCATGAGAAAAACGACCTCCTTCTTGATCCTATTGCTTTTCATCAACTAGTTGAGAGCTGGATTATTTAATGATCACATTCCGTGATATCTCTTTTATGATTTGACATGTTAGCCAGTTTATGCAATCTCCATGTTATATCCATTTAGCTTCTATTCATCATATCATTCAATATCTCAAAGGCTCACCTAGCCATGAGTTGTTCTTTCCTACATGTATTTCCCTTCGCTTTATTGCATTTAATGATGTTGATTGGGCTGGATGTCTTAATACTCATTGTTCTGTTACTGGATGATGCATGTTTCTTGATGAATCCTTGATCTTTTGAAAGAGTAAGAAGTAGCGTATGTGTTCGAACCTCTATAGAATCCGAATATCATGCTATGTCTGCTGCTTGTTTTGAGATTATTTAGTTATATGGTTTGTTAACTGAGCTCGGTTTCTCTCCGTTCAACCCCACTCTTCTTTATGACAACAACACAAGTGCCATTCAAATTGGGGTTAATCTTGTTTTTTACGAGTGTACAAAACACTTTGAAGTAAACTGTCATTCTATTCGAGAAGTTGTGGATACCCGGATCATCACTTTCTGCATGTTTCCACTGATCTTCAGCTTGCCAACATATTTGCCAAGGCTATAACCTGACAATGCCATCAATTTCTGGTTGGTAAATTGATGCTTTTTGATCGACCAACATCAATTTTAAAAGGGGTATCAGTCAGATATAGGTTGGCATTATTTAAGGCCATATTAATTATAAGATTCTAATTATATAGTTGTATATATGGTTTCTATATTTAGCTAGGTTGGAACTAGAAATCAGCCTTGTAATTAGAGATGTATTATGCTATTTGGTTTGATATAATGGAAGGAACTTTCTATTGAAAGACATTCAGACAAAACCTAATGTTTTTATTAAGCCACACAATAACATATACATAGTGCCATAACTAGCAACCCTACCACCATATATGATTGTCACGATATGACATCAGCAAGTGTTTAACCTAAAACAGGGTATTAAATAGATAATAAATATAGGAAAAAGTATCACTATCACTACATCCTTAGGATGACATAAGAGAAGGAATAATCAGTTTGGCTGATAATTGGCATTTTCTTGGATAATTATCTTAATTTTTCCATTTCATCAAGTTATCCACAAACCACCTGCATCATAACCATCCTCAATTAAGATACATCTTGATGATCTATGACATCAGAAAGGTCAAAAACATTATAAATTTGTAATTCATACAGATATATGTAATTTGATTAAGATACTTAACATGTGTGTACATATATGAGTCTGTGTTAACTAATGTCAAACAAGAACACAAGGGAAAAGTGCTGAAAACTTCATAAAATAAGGGAGCAAAGACATTAGATTCTATCTTTATTAATAAATAATTTCAATTTAAACATAGAGAATAGTTGTGATAAAATCCATAGCTAGAATCCTGCAATATACTAGACAAAACAAGATCATGGAATCTTTCAAGATCATGAAATCTTTTAATTATAAGAACAAGAAAACTTGACATTAAGACCAATTAAAGTTGACTAGAATCCTACAATAAAAAGTCCAAACTGATAAAATCGCTTGGATATTAATACAGGTAAAAAGAAAATCTTATCTTCTTGCTCTTACCATAACCTTTCAATAGGGATCTACTCATATAATAAAATATTATCCTAAAACCCTAAGTAAACACGAATATTTTAATAGACTAAGACAAACTAATTGTTTTGAAATCATTTTTTAATAGTTGTTCAACTATCTTGTCCTTCCACTATCTCTTTTTCACCTAACAAAGTTATGAAGTCAATACATTTGAGGTTCTCCCCTGATTAATTACTAAATTAGTTTAATTAAAAAAACTATTAAATCCAAATGTGTTTTTTTTTTTGAAATAACTAGAGATAAAGAGAGCTCACCATCAATATTATTCCAAAAATAGCTCATTTTCTTATTAAATCAAATCACAGCTAAGGGAAAATAGATGATCAATAACAATTAACTTTGACAACCCTAGCTAGTTACCCAAGTTTTAGCAAGAAGGGAAACAAAGAGAAAAGAACACGAGACTACTTTATCAAAATCTATACATTAAACAATAATTAGGACATAACAGGAAGCCTAAAACTCCCAATTACTTGGAAACCAAGTTGGGATCCGTCGTAACATAATTTTTGGATTTCCTAAAATTATTTTAGAAAAATACATATTAAAAAATCCAAAAATATCAAAAATTAAAAATATTCTTGGTACACGAGGAGAAAAGATTTTAAGCTGTAAAAGACCAAAATACCAGAAGAATAGCTAGATTAAAAGATTTCAACATGATGGGATGAAGAAAGAAAGAAAAGTAAGGTTGAGACCAATCACGACCAAAATTGAAAGAATTGATTAAGTTTAAGGACATAATTACACTTCTAACAAGTTTAATGGACTTTTTTAAGGACTTAATTGAAGCAAAAACTAAGTTTGAAAGTTAATTGGGCAAAAATTGAAAGAATTAATTAAGTTTAAGGACTTAATTAAACTTCTAGCGGGTTTCGCGGATTCAATCAATGACTCAATTGAAGAAAAACCAAGTTTAAAGGCTTAATTCTGATTAATTCATAAAGATTGAAATATTATAGGACAATTGAAACTTTGAAAGGCTAATTTGGTACATTCAGGGTCTTAATTAAAAGAAATTTGAAGTATGTAGTTCAATTGAGGATCACATTGAAAAAAAAATCCAAAACCAATGACTAGTTTGTAAAAAACACTGGAATTTGAGTGTTCAATTAAATAAGGCTAAGGGTGAAATTGTAAGGAGTTCAGAAGATTATGATTGATTGAAGGCTCCATTGCAAAGTTCCAAAGGTTTAGGGACCAAATTAAAAAAGATTATAATTTTACTATTCATTATCATCTTCCCAAAAACAAAAGAAAAGATGTCCAAGTACCCACTTTTTAACCCTAATTTCTCCCTTATCTTTGCACCACACCACACAAATCTTGTTTTAACATACACTTTGGTACTTATACTTAAATCTAAGCTAAAATTCCAGCTTTTATTGCACTAAAAACACTTGCAGATTTTCTGTTAAAAACATCACCTAATATTGTGTTGCCTGCAAAAAAAACCTTATGTTTTTCCTTTATCAGTTGTAGAGTATAATAAATTTTTGTCTTTAACTTTAATGAATGACTGAGATCTATTCCTTAACATCAAGGATTGAGATCCCATTAACCCATGAACTCTAGAACCTCTCCGTTTCTCCTATAAAAATCCCACAAAACCCTAACTCAAGCAGCCTAGAGAGAAAAAAGAGCATTGTCATAAACATTATCTCTTAGCTCAATATTCAGCCCCTAACAACAAACTTTACCATGCTCATCTATTTTCCAATGCCATCATCCATCATTTTCTCACCTGTGAGTAGTAGTGGTTATGGTCTCAGCCATTCCAACAGCTATAACAATGAGCAACTTTGGCAACAAGAGTTTCTTCTCAGTCACGGTGGTGTACCAAGAACATTCTTGAAGTATTTTCTTCAGCCTTAATCTCATCTTCAACTGTTTCAGCAATAGAGGACCTTCAAACAACAGCCATGACAGTTTCTCTTTCCAATGATTTTAACTTCTTTGCACCACCTGTAAAATCATGCCATTACTAAGTGAAGGATTAACTTTAGTTCAGCAGAAGTTCTCATCACTAGTAGAGGGTCAATTTTAGTCTAGCAGAAGTTTCCATTGCTAGAAGAGGTTTCATGTCCTCAGTCCTCTCCAGTAACTCAATCACAACAACAACAGAGCTTTAGTTTCAGCCTTCAATTGGTAGCAAGCTGACAGCTCCAAACTCTGCACCAATAACGTCTTTAACTCTCTTTTCTTATCCTTAGCACTTCACACTAGCTGAGACTTGTCACGGTGGTAGCCTTAATCAACAATATCACTCAATCTAAACCTCGAGATCTAAAAGGTAAAATAAATCCAATTTCATGTTAACATCCCTCTTGCATTCAAAGGTACAAAAACTACTGCCTTTTTTTTTTCCTTTTCTTTCTTTTCACGCCCCAGTTCATTATAAAAAAAATGCTCCTCTTAGTCCGTGCTCGCTATGATATGTATTTACTGCGATTCTATTGCTTTGTGAGTTATAAGGAACCTATCAAGAAATAGGAATCTTAAGGACCATTGGCCCCTTTCTTTTATTTTTTTTTATCCTCTATCATGGTAAGTAAAGGTTAAGTATGGATCACGACCTGAGGCCTTTTAGCTTCCTCTTACTAGTCTGTGCATGAATGAAATCTCAGCCTTTAAGGAAACCTTGTGCATGATGGATTTTTGGACAGTAGGGAGTAAACTCAAGGATTTGGTTTAAATGTCATGGGATGCATGTGATAAAGGGAAAGGTCTAACTTGTCTATTTCTTTTCTCCAGTCTACTGCTCACATGCTTTCTAATAAATTTTCAGCTTGGATTTTATTAGCTCCTTTTTTTTTTCATGACATAGCTGCAGAGATTCTTCACACTCCTAGAAGAACATTGTTGTTTTGGGTTTTTACATAGGGGAGGGGATGAACATGGTATGCTTTTTGTTTGATTATATGGGCCTAACATGGTATGTTTCTTCTGTTTCTTTTAGGCTAAATTAGTTATGTCATAGGTAATAGGTTGGGTGTGTATATGTTTGTTTACATGGGTTGTACATTTTTTTGGTTTTATTAAAAAAACAAATAAAAAAAAAAATTTGTTCTTTATGTTTTTAATTGTATATGGCTAATTCTCTAAAAAAAACCATATTTTCATAAATAATAATAAAAAAAAACACATGGCATCATTTAGCATCTTTAAATATCAAAATTCAAGAAAAATAGTTTTGTTGATATCTTTGCATCTATTTTTTGATTTAATAACTAGTTTATTAAAGTTATGAAAACTTGGTCTACATTTCAAAAACCCTAAAAATATATTTTGTTTCTTTTAATATACGATATTATAAACTTATATGTAAGACGTATTTCGATATTAAAAAGAAAAATATTTTTTTTTATTTTCATGTTTTGACTCTATAATGGCTAGACCTGACCCTTAAAGTTATGGTCTGCTCTACTATGGTGGATCGACTTTAATTATTAGACAAATCAACAATTAGAAAACACAACAGTGCTTTAGTTTATATCAGATAGAGAAACAATGCAACTTACCTTAAGTAAGATGTACGAGGAGGTATACGTCTTTCCTATACACAATCAATCCCTTTATCAAGACTTCGAGACCAATTATGGTTTCTAGTAACCAAAATACTAGGTGGCAACTCCATCCGTTTTTTTTTTACTAATAAAAGACAAAAATTCCTTGTTCTTTCCACTCATCACTACAAAGATCCTTGTTCAGGAGGACGATCGTCATGACACCACACATGTGTGACAAGCTATATGAATATCGCTACGATGCCACATATATGTGACAAACCCTATGAATCTTTTTTTTTTGTTCTTTTGTTATTTCTTCTTTCACACAGTTAAGTTAGTGTAAATAAAATAGAGAGAGGACACTTAAAACTATACAATTATTTATTAAAACAACAATACATAAAAAGTTTTCAATATTATTGGCCACAATTAAACATAAAGATCAATATTTTTCCAGGTATTCATGAAAAAAACAATGACAAGAAAATAAAATGGTTGCTCAATTCCAGCTTGCTATATTGCTGGTAAAACCTTTGCCTATTTCCAGTTACAAGCATAACCTGAGCCTTTGGTATGATATTCAAAAACCTTATGCTTATTGTGATATTGCTTTGCATAAGTCAAATCAACGATACAATTCTCTATTTGACAACACTTCATCCCTCCACCACCATCTGACACCTTTCTTCCACTACCACAACCACTAGTAACCACCATTATTTTTTTCCTGTTCCTTTCAAAAAATTCATCTTTTATAAATTCAACCTTGTTTTGCTTATACCCCTCATCATTCAATGACTCATTAACACTTCCCTTCTTTATTACTACCCTTCCCATCACCATCCTAATTTGCTTCAATTTACCTTTCATTTTTTAGAAATAAAAAAGAAAAATTAGGTTTAAAAAGTGAAGGTCCAAAGAAAGAAAAAAAAGAGAAAAAAAAACATATACTTTAGGTGGGAACTATAGTAGTTGTAATTAAGAATAAAAAAGCCAAAAGGAGCTAGAGACAAGAGCCCAAGACCATAACCACAAAATTTATTTTTATAGTTTCTCTTACTCTATTTTTCTACCTCTTTTCCCATTTAAGCATGGTTTTGTTTTGTTGTACTTAGGGAAAGCTTTAATGAAGGGTGAAAATTGTTGTTAAATTGTGTGTGCAATGTGTTAGATTTTGTGTACCATTTTGATTTTTGAACGGAACAATGCTTTGCTATTAAACAATGATCTGCTACACCTAAGGGACCTTCTCCACATGGCTATCAATACATAACATCTTGCCATTTGAAAAAACTAACAGGTTTTAGTGTTCTTGAGTTATTCGATTGGTGAATCTAACCTTCATATATGTACTTTTATGAATGTTAGACATGATGCTTGGTTTTTCATGCAGAGTGAGAGTGATTTGGTAGGTGAGAAGTGTTGATAGCTTGGTGATGTGATGAGATGATATTGGTTATATAAGGTGAGTGAGACTTATTATTAGAATAGACAAAAAGAGATTGAAACATGGTAAGGTTTAATGGGGTTGATGATGGTAAGTAGTTGGTTTGGAGAATTAGGTGTGTCTTACATCATTGAGTGGGGTATTGTTCCTATTCATAGTTGTCATAACCTAATTATGGGTTATTCCTTAAATTCTCTCGTTTTTCAAAATAATGATGGGGACTATAGATTCCTTTAACCTCTAAAAATCTTAAATAGATTGGGTCATGCTGAAATTGGTGGTAAAAAAACAAAAAAACAAGACCTCTAAGTTGATGATTACTTACACTCTAATGATAAACTTCTAAAGGAAACTAAATGAGTTGTTGGCTAAGAAAATGCTCCTTTTGTGTTCTACTTAGTGCCTTTCTTTGACCATTCCTTTAGATACTTTTCTTATTTATATACAACATAGCTAGACTCATGCTAGAAGGTAGAATATAATTCGCACATCCATCTCTTGTAAACTATTTGGTTCCTTGTTTATTCTAAAATCTTACTCTCTTATGAATTAATCAGTTAAAACATGTAGAATCATGGTGCTAGAGCATTCTTGCAAACATTAACATCCTATCTAAGAAAGAAATAATGCTTATATGTGATTATGAGGTAAATAAATGTATTCAAATAACTAATAAGTTTCCAAAGCTAGAAATCACAATTCTTAAATAAATGTAAATGTTGTTTGCTTAATAATAGTGTTTGGTTACTATTTTGAGACAAAAAAAAAACGAAGATAGCTGGGACATAGAAAATATGTCCCTTGTCTTTTATGTTTTGAAATAAAAAAAAAATTATTTCAAAACTATGAAGACCAATTTATTGTTATGTTTTTACTCTGTCTCTGCAATCAAACATATTTTTATTCCTTATATATCAAAAGACTAACCAAACATAACTTTAGATATGCTTGTTTCGGGCATGTTTCTATCCTTTCTTTTGAGCTCACACGTTTATTAATTTGAGGTTGATGCTAAATACATATAAGGGGACTAACTTAATAACGACTAAACTAATATTTGATGGAAATGTCATATAGCCTTAATGCAAGATGCAAAATTAACATGGAAGCATGAGCAAATTTCTTCAATTAATCCATAACATGGACACTAAATGACTATCTAAAGCTAGGTCACATCATATAGCCTTAGTGTGTGCTTCATATTATGGTGCATGATTCATTTCAAAAGTGATTTTTTCTTGAAAATAAATTTTCTCTTTAGATTTTTTATTTATTTTTAACATCAGTACATAAAAATCATTAGAAAAGGTATTTTTTTGATGTATTCTCAAGTAAAAAACATTTTTAAAACACAACTAAATATAATTTCAAACGCAAAAACAAATGGTGACTGACCTTCAACACCAACTGCTTTTTGATAGGATCTCAGCATATCATTCTCAATCAATTAGTTCATCCACCAAATATCTTATATCTCTTATTCTTCACTTAAATTGAGCCCAAAATTATAACATGCAAATCAAACAAATTAATGAAAAGCTAAATCATCAACATGGTTTTTTCAATGATATTTTTATTTCATTGATAAAGAGTATTCTCGGATGGAAAGTAAAAAATATTTTTGGATCAACTTGTATGTCATAAATTAAGATTAACATCATATATATTTTGAAGAAAAGAAGGGGAAATAAAAGAATGGAAAATAAATTAAGTCAATCTTCTTTGTTTGAATTAGGAGGGTGGATCCCAATTGTTTTTAAAAAATCAAAATGATGTTGTTTTGATTAAATTTTTTTTTAAAAAAAGTCCATGGGCTAATTTTCATGTCAACCGAGGTTTTTTTTATATATTTTTTCTTCAACGTGGAAAATTCAAGCCTAGGGTTGACTTGCACGGGTTAATCCGGGTTTTAAAACTATAGTTTGGATGGTAAAATTAGGAATAAAAAAAGGAAGGGAAAATGAGAAAATAAATTTTTAATTTTCCTTTGTGATACACAAATATTTTCTATTTAGAGAAGCTAAGAAAATAAAATAAAATATAATTTTTTTTCATAATATCTTCAAAAAATTATTTTTCTTTATATTTTTTTTCAACATACTCAAATAAATATAACTATATTTCCTTCATTTCCCTTGAACCATTTTTTTTCCTTAAAAAGAAAATTCATTATTGGGCCTTTAAAAACCCTGCTTTAAATAAGGCATAAAGCCCACAAAATATGAAACTCCCTTGACTTCGCACCAATGGAGTTTCTACACTGCAGTGACAGTGTCAGGGTCAAACAGAAATGAAGAGGCAGAGAGAGATGGGCAGGAAAAAGGTCAAGATGGTAATTTAATAGAAAAACCCTAGAAACTTTTCTTGCTCTCAGGTATAAAGGACCAATATTAGAAAAACCTATCTTCTTTAGTATCAGGAGGCAGTTACTGTTTTCACTCAGGTTTTTCTGCCTCTTTCTTTTCTTTTCTGTTTGGTTACTGAGAAACTGAAAGAAAATTTGAAGTATTTGTTTTATGTTTTAGCAGTTTTTCTTATCTGTTTAGATTGGATTTTTTTTTGCCTTTTTTTATGTTGACTTGTTAGTAGCATTAGATTATGTTAGAAATGGCTTAGGTTTTGACACTCAAATTGTAGGTTTTGGTTGTTTTAGTTGTCACTAACGTTGGATTATGTTGGAAATGAGGTGAGTTTTGACATTCAAATTGTGGTTTTTAGCTGTTTTAGTCGTTACTAACGTTGGATTATGTTGGAAATGAGATGGGTTTTAACATTCAAATTTTGGGTTTTATCTGTTTTAGTCGTTACTAACGTTGGATTATGTTGGAAATGAGATGGGTTTTGACATCCAAATTGTGGGTTTTAGCTGTTTTAGTCGTTTCTAAGATTGGATTATGTTGGAAATGAGATGGTTTTTGACATTCAAATTGTAGGTTTTAGCTGTATTGGTCGTTTCTAAGATTGGGTTATGTTGGAAATAATGAACACCCAAACCTTGGAGGTCTCACATGCTTTAGGAAGTTCCCTACTTCAGTCTAGTTCAATAGCTCCAATAGACGAAACAGGGTATGAAAAAGGTGTCTTCGACAATGATAGTGGCCCATTCTACATAGGCACTACCCAAAGCTTCCGTCTAAACTAAGGCATCCTCGATAGCGAGAAATGATTGCTAACTTTGGATTATGTTGGAAATGAGGTCTTTGTTGACACTCAAATTGTGAGTAAGGCAACTGCTTGTTTTCTTGTGTTTGAATGGTTGTAGTTCCTGATTCATGTGGTATGGTTTTATTTTTTTGATGCTTTGTGTTGTTGTTAGGTGAAAGTTAAGTAGATTTGTAATGGCGATCATGGTTCTCTGTTGGATTAACATGTACTTGTGTAGGTTCATATTTTTGCATTGTGAAAATGTGCTAAGAAAGCTGCTTTTGAAGCCTAACAATTTTTTTTGTTTTTTTTACCTTATGTTCAGATCACCATCTTGAGTAAACATGGCGGATGGATCTGGGAATCCATCGGTTTTCAGGAAGATACATGGGCAGTCATCTCTCATTTCAAAGCTTTCCTCAAACTTGCACTCCAGGAATTATATCATGACTAGTGGTGCACTTTCTAATGGTTTCCATGGCCATTTGCATCCTGCAATTCAGGGAACTGGTCTGGCACTTGTGCCACATGTTTCCCCAATATTTGTTGAAGCACCATCCGAGAAAGGTGCTAAAGGATTTATGATTGATTTTCTCATGGGAGGAGTGTCAGCTGCTGTTTCAAAGACAGCTGCTGCTCCAATTGAGCGGGTTAAACTCTTGATTCAAAATCAGGATGAAATGATCAAGGCTGGTCGATTATCTGAACCATACAAGGGTATCACTGACTGCTTTGCCAGAACCATCAAGGAGGAGGGCATCCTTGCTCTTTGGAGAGGCAACACTGCTAATGTTATCAGATACTTCCCCACCCAGGTCATTTCACTTCAAAATTTCCTTAGAGTTTGTTTTTCTCCTTTTTAATAGTTTTAATAGCTGTGCTTGACTGTGGCATTGTGTATATCACTTGACACCTTTGTACACATGAAATACCAGGCCCTGAACTTTGCATTCAAAGATTACTTCAAGAGGTTGTTTAATTTCAAGAAGGAAAGGGATGGCTATTGGAAGTGGTTTGCTGGGAACTTGGCGTCAGGTGGAGCTGCTGGTGCTTCATCTCTTCTATTTGTTTACTCCTTGGATTATGCCCGTACTCGTTTGGCTAATGATGCAAAGGCAGCTAAAAAGGGTGGCGGGAGGCAGTTTAATGGGTTGATTGATGTTTATAAGAAAACCCTCCAGTCCGATGGTGTAGCTGGACTTTATCGTGGATTTAACATATCATGTGTTGGAATTATTGTGTACCGTGGGCTCTACTTTGGAATGTACGATTCTCTTAAGCCTGTGGTTTTGGTTGGTGATTTGCAGGTATGTGCCATGTTTTCTTATTGCTTCTCTGTCAATCTCTTTTCTCCTGCTTTCAAGTCTTCTTTCCTGTTAATGGTTTTACACGGGAAATATGGTGTTTGATCACGACCGCCTATGTTGGCGGCACAAAACGCAAGATGAAATGGACTACTTGTCTTGTGGATTTATGCTACCATGTGCCAAGTATTGTACGTGTAAAACTGCTGTCCTGTATTTACCACCGTTTGATCAAACAAAGTCAAATTAAGCAATCTTAATGTTTTTATGTGGGCCTATGTTGATTCTCCTATATTTCATGAAATTTAACATGATCAAATCGTTAATACTGCTTTGTTTGGTCTCTACAGGATAGTTTCTTTGCAAGTTTCATGTTAGGATGGGGAATTACAATAGGTGCTGGGTTGGCCTCTTACCCCATTGATACAGTCCGTAGAAGGATGATGATGACTTCAGGAGAAGCCGTAAAGTATAAGAGCTCGTTGGATGCATTTAAACAGATCATCAAGAATGAAGGACCGAAATCACTCTTCAAGGGTGCTGGTGCAAACATTCTGCGTGCAGTGGCAGGTGCTGGTGTGCTTGCTGGATATGACAAGCTGCAGGTCATTGTCCTTGGCAAGAAATATGGATCTGGCGGCGGCTAATATGATTGGTGATACTGCAGCCATGATGACCACGATGATGATGATAAAAGTTAATGCTTTTGTTAGGGTTCTTTTCCCAACTTCGAATATTTTTTCGAGGAATGTTAGTGCTCTCTTGGGATTTCGTGTAAAAATATGTAGTCTGGACCATCTTCGATTTTGAGTGTTGTAATTAGTGGTTCAGCTTAAACGATGTTTGTTTGTGTCATGATGAGAATTAGGGGAGTTCAGAGTTTGGTCCGGTTAGGGCAAAAAAATCTAACCAAACTGGAAGTTGTAATTTCAGAAAAATTTAGCCTGGACCAAACTGAAAATCAGTTCAAAACTGGTTCGGTCTGGTTTTGGTTCGGTTTATTTACTTTGAAAACCAGAAAAACTGATAGCTCTAATAAAGTTACACCAGGAGAAAATTATACCACCAAGAAAATAAAATTTACAGGTAACTTAGTCTAGTACAGCAAATCAAGTACACAAATCAAACAAGCACCATCACGCTATTTTCTCTTAAATCCAACAATAAATATTAAATAATCACAGAGAACAAAACATCAAACCAAAAATACAAGATTTCAAATGGTTTATTACTCTGAAATTTTAAATTCAGGATGCAGAGCCTTTACCTTGTAATAGGAACTGCTCTAACTTGTTTTGTTATGAAAACAAAAAGGTAAATCATTTAACCCACTCTTTACTTTGTAACGTAGAAGCACAATATCTAACTTTGCATGAGAACAAAGAAAAAAAGATGGAGAAACAAGTCATAGAGAGATAGAGAAACGAGTCCCAGGAGAAAACGAAAGAGGGTGGGAAAGGGGAGGACAACAAAAAAAATAAATCAAAAGAGAAATATTTTTTAATTTTAAAGGTTGTAATTTAATTGATCAGGTTCTGGATTTGTTCTTCAGAGGTCACCAGTTCGAGTGCTACAAATCCCAAAGCTACTAGAGGTTTACATGGTCGTTAACTTCAGGGTCTCGGGGGATTAATCGAGGTACCTATAATCTTGCCCGGACAGTCACAGTTTAAAAAAAAAGAGAAATATTTTAGAATTAGATCAAGTTTTTATTTATATCTTTTTTTAAGTCAAGTTTAAATTTGGTTTAATTAGTTTCAACTTTTTTAAACCAAAATCGAATTGAAAAAAGTAGTTTTTCTTTGGATTCTAAATTTTTTTTTTCCAGTTTGGTTTCTTCAATTTAATTAGTTAATTTGTTTATTTTTTACACCCTAATGAAATAGTCTCACAAAAGCGCTTGTTTTGGAAGGAAAGTGTCCTGTGGAAATCTATTATGTTTTGTCATCCGTTTACTGAAAAAAGTTATTCATAGGATGATCGGTGCCTGCTTCAATGCCACTGCTGCAGATTTTGTTGAGCTTCCCCTGGCTGTTTCGCTAGCGTGATCTTGATTGTGCAGATCTTGTTTGGGATTGATGGAGAATCTCTTACCACTTTGTAGTTATGGTCAGCATGATGTTCCAAAAACTTTGATTTCCATTTGGTAGAAATCTAGGAAGAACACAGTGCTTATTTAATGGGAAGAATTTCAGTATGGTTCTTGGGCGTGCTGGTCTCATATAAGATGCAGTTGCAGCCGAAATTTGATGGGAGTTTTCCCATTCATTCAATGAATTAGAACGTTTTCAGCGGAGGTTTAGGGTTTGGTAATCTTATTTTTTGCAGTAAATTCCTTTGATCGTGTACAGGTTATGGAACTTTCAGCCACAAATTGTTAGTTTATGGAACTTTCAGCCATAAATTGTTAGTATTTACCTTCGCTCTAAAATCCTGGTTCGGTAAGTCAATGTTGGTTTGGTAAGTCAATACGAGACATGATTGATTCAGGATTTATACAAAGTTAAAAAAAATTAAATAATCTAGCTTGATTTAATCAAAAACTCAAATCACAATTCATTAATATTTTTTTTCAAAACAATATTTAATTTTTTTTTTAAAAAAATTCTTTTTAAAAGTTGACCCTTCTACTTTGAGAGTTTTGCTTCAGGTTTTGTAACTATAACTATTATATATATTTTTTTAATTATTGTATCATATCTGATAATTTGTGTTTGTTTGAGATTACATCTCAAATAAAAATTAATAAAAATTTATAATTTTATTTAAAATAAATTTTTTATATTTTTAAATTATTTTAATATACTGATATCAAAAATAAATTTTAAAAACTAAAAAAATATTATTTTAATATATTTTAAATAAAAACACTTTAAAAATAACTATTATCATTCTACCGCACATAATAATCCCTTAAGTTTGAAGGAATTCTCCTCTTATTCTTAGGGTGGCTGAGGCTGTCTTTCTCCTGCTTCACTTGAAACAACTGCATGCGAAAGCTACATTTAAGGAGGTGAGTCCTTATCGTGCGCATCGTCCTCCCTTTACACCATTTTTGCTGTCTTTGTCCTGCTCCACTTGAAACAACCGCGAAAGCTACTTGGAAGGAGGTGAGTCCTTATCGCGCGCATCGTCCTCCCTTTACACCATCTTTCCAATTGCATAGTCTGCAACTAATCTCCATGTTATTATATAGCATAAGATGTGTCCTAAACCTCCAAAGGACAACATGAACAGCGGGGATTGAGACAAGATGTTTGGTACGCTTTGAATCTTCAAGCTTATCTAGAAATGGCCATGCTTTAGGATCATAGGTTATGGTTAACTGTCGCTTTACCGGGTCGTTGTGATACTTTCTTCAGATGCTAGCATCAGCAAAGAAATCAATGTCTTCCATTGGACATGAACAACATGATTAATCATAAGACTGAAAGATGCCTTTGACAAGGAAAGTAGCTCCTTGCATAAGCAACCAAGAATACTACCTTAAACCCACGAAAATCAAATGGCTTCGTCTCTGCTTTGTTCTATCACTGGCCGTGCTTTACTTCTCTTGTCTAGCTATCTAGCTACAAAGCATAACTACCATGGTTTTATCACCGCCATCGCTCGCACAACCATTCTCCCACCTCAAACCCCAGGCTTCACCAAGCTTATATTGCCCTCCATGCATGAAAAAGAGTCATCTACTCTGACCGATGCAACTTCACCGCCAATTGGGTTGGTCCTTATGTAGGTAGCTATAAAGCAGTATATTGTACAGTCGCGCCTGATGATTCCAAAATCAGAGTTGTCGCTAGCATTGACCTCAACTTTGCTGATATAGCAGGTTTCCTTCCTGATGAATATTTAGGCCTCCTCACTGGCTTAGCACTCATCCATTTGAATAGCAACAGATTTTGTGGTATTATCCCACAAACTCTTACCTTTCACTTCTATATGAGCTTGATCTCAATAATTAACAACAGATTTGTAGGCCCTTTCCCTTCTGGTCTGCTCTCTCTTCCTATGCTAAAATATCTTGACGATCGTTACAATGAGTTTGAAGGACCATTACCTCAGCTTTTCCAAAAAAAATATCAAAGCGATATTCGTCAATCATAATCGCTTCACTAACGCAGTTCCTGCGATCTTAGGTGGAACTTAAGCTACTGTGGTGGTCATTGCCAACAATAACTTTGAGGGCTAGCGCCTGCCACCAAGTATAGCCAACTTTGCAGATACTTTAGAGGAATTGCTGATGAACAACACAAACTTGACAAGTTGTTTGCCACCAGAAGTTGGGTATCTCTACAAACTGAAGGTGTTGGATGTAAGCCAAAACTAGATAGTTGGTCCTATACCTTATATCCTGGCAGGACTAGCTCATTTGGATCAGATAAATTTAGCACACAATCTAATTACTGGGATTGTATCAAAGGGAATTTGCGTACTTCTAAATTTGGTTAATTTTACTTTCTCCTACAACTTCTTTTGTGAGGAAGGAGGGCATTTGCATGAATCTTACATCTAAAGGCATCATGTATGACGATCGCCGCAATTGTTTGCCAAAGAAGCCACTCCAGAGGAGCCAGAAAGACTGCTACGATACCCTCGAGCATCATGTGGACTGCTTTCAGCAACACTGTGTAGCCGGTGCGGGAGGTGGTATTGATAAGCTAAAGACATAAATAAACAAATAACATAATTTTGATGAACGAAAAGGGTTGCAGATATAAACCTTAAATTCATAGGTTTGTTCTCTTTAAAATAATAACAATGAAGTCTGTCATCTTAGGAGGTTTATAAAACTTTAAATAAGCTAAAAACCTTACCTCAACTAAAAAACAAAAAGAAATCTAAAAAATACAAAGTAAAGAAGCATAAAATCCAAAATTAAGCAAGAAATTTGAAAACACTTGGAAATTAACAAAGCTGTCAAAAGTAGGAGTCTAGGTGAGATGTTTGAGATATAAAGATTCAATGGTCCATATAGTGACATGCTTGTGGCTATAGGTAAAATAGCCTCTGGAAACTCTTGTAAAAATTTTAGCCCGATCCAACAATCGGATCAAAAGTTATGGTCCTTTTGAGCCACCATTTTGGTCTGCGCGACTACACCTTCTCTTGGACCTAGACCTGTCCCCCTAGTCCATAAATATATCTGTTAAGCCATCCATATAATTTGTTAGGGGCAGATCCTCATCTAATTATGGCAAATCTATACCTGACTGCTAGAATCATCAATTATCGCAAGCCCGACTACATCAAGTATTTTTGGTAGTGTAACTCCTTTTTCTCCTGCACTAGTGCATGCTACAACACCTTTTTTATTGATAAACTCAGAGAGCTTTAATGGAAAAATGTTACTTATCTCAATGGAGAATTTTCATTATATAGAAAGAGTACAAGTTGTATTAGCTAATTTTTAGCATTTAGATCAACAAAACTACCATATACAAAAATACCAACTTAGAGCTAGTAAATCCTAATTATAGAAAAGATTTAAAACAAAGAAATTAGTTGTTAAAACTTTATAAGATATATAATTTGTTGGCTTTAAATGTCCGGCTAATAGAGGAAAACTTTCTTTTGATATCCCCCTCAAATTGATGTTGGTAAATCTACAAGCATTAATGTGCTAACAAAGAAAGGATTTGGTGAAGATATTTGTAATCTATAGAATGGTGAAGATGTGTGGAGGAGTAATAACTTTATGGTCAAAGGCCTCCCAAATAGAGTGGTAGTCTTCATGCGCTCGTGGTAGACGGGATTAATAATAATTTGGATGGTGCTCATGTTGTCAGTATATAGTAGAGTGAGGTGAACCCGGAAGAAACCAAACTTTATGAGGAGACCACGTAACCAAATAATCTTGCAATAAGCAACAAACATGGCACGATATTTGGCTTCAGTGGGTGATTTAGAGACACAATCATGCTTCTTGTATTTTCAAGAAACAAACACAATATGGTAGTTGATTTCCTTGTGTCCGGGTAGCCTGCCCAATTAGCATCATAGTTGGCTTGTAACTGGAGTGAAGAACTAGTAGGGAAGAATAAGTCATAACCAGGTATGCCAAAGATGTATTGAATGATAAGGTGGATAACAGCGAGGAGGAGATGTTGAGGGGCTTGCATAAGCTTGCTAACAATATGGACAACATATGAGATGTCAGGCCGAATGATTGTTAGGTAGATAAGACTACCAAATAGCATCCTATAGAGAGTGGGATCCTCAAGAATCCCCCCCTTCATCACATTGATATTTCATATTTTTCATAGGGGTATCAATATAATGATATTTGAGAGTCATGCTAATTAAACCAAATCCTGAATATACTTGTTTTGATAAAAAAAAAAAAAGATACCCTGAGACCGACAATGCACCTTTAACCTCAAGAAATAGATGAGTTGCCCAAGGTCTTTCACGTGGAAAGTAGAATTCAATAATTTTTGAATCTCAGAGATGGTCATCATATCAGGACTAGTGACAATGATGTTGTCTGCATAAACAAGGAGGATGACTATCTCATTAGGTGTCTTATATAGAAAAGGAAATAAGTCATACTGACTTTGAGTTAATGAAAAGACAATGAGAGTGGTTTGAGATTTTTCAAACCATGCTTTTGGTGCCTACTTCAAACCATACAAAGAATAATTTAGTTTGCAAATATCAGTACGTATTGAAATAGACATACTAGAGAGAAGTTTTATATAAGTTTCCTCATTGAGATCATCGTGTAGAAATGTATTATTAACATCCATTTGATGTAAAGGCCAAGATTGATAGGCGACAAGGGCTATAATTATATGCACGGTGGTCATCTTGGCAACCAATATGAATGTCTCATTGTAGTCTAGGTCATACTTTTGTCTATTGGCAAGAACCAGTAACTAAACCTTGTAACGATCTCCATAACTATTAGATTGAAAGCTTAATAAAAAACACCCACTTACTCCCAACAAGTTTCATAGATGAGAGACATAGAACAACATCCTATGTGTGGTTGTCTTTAAGTGCTAGAAGTTTTGTTTCAATAGTTTTCCACCAACACTCATAAATCATGACTTATTTGTAACTTGAGAGAATATGAATAAAAGACAAGGTAGTTGTAAAAGATAAAAGAATGTCGAAACCAAAACTATATAGGGGTCTATGGATCTTAGTATTGTGTTTAAGAGGAACTAGTGATGTTGCTGGAACAAGATCAATAATCAGGGGATGAGTTGGAGAGGGATTAAGAGGTGTTGGGATCTGAGTGAATAGGCAGTGAGGTCATCTCTAGTACACTAAGAGAGGCTTAGGATTTATCAAATTTGTAGGATGGTTAGTGAGTAAAGAAAGAATAAAAAATGAAAGGGAAATATGATGATGGTGAGTGGAAAAAAATATTATAGTTTTCTAGAAAGATTACATTTCTAGAAACCCAAATATGATTTAGATTTGGATCATAACAAAGAAAATATTTATGATGTATAGAATATCTTAGAAAGATATGTTGGATAGACTAAGCCGTGAGTTTTATGCGTTTGTATGTGGAGAAGAAAATCTATTTATGAAATGGATAACAGTGGGGAAAGCTTCATACCAGAACCGAGAGGACACATATGATTCTAATAAGAGGGTGCGAACAACATCAATAAGGTGATGGTTCTTTCTTTTAGCCACTTCATTTTACTAGGGGGTTGGAGGACAAAACAATTGAGAGATTATGCAATTTGTTTGTAAAAATTCTTGAAATAAGTGAGGCATGTACTCACCCCTATTGTAAGGGTGTAAGGTTTTTATGTTGGTAGAAAATTGGTTTTGAATATGTGCCTAGAAAAATGTAAAAACAAACTCACCCCTATTGTAAGGGTGTAGGGTTTTTATATTGACAGAAAATTGGTTTTGAATATATGCCTAGAAAAATGTAAAAACAAAAACTACTTCTTCTTTAGAGCGTATAAAATAAATCCATGTGAATCGACTATAGTAATAAATAAAAGTGACAAAGTACTTGTAATTAGCATAAGAAATAATGAGTGTCATACCCTACACATTATTAGGTATTATGGGTAGACTACTTTTAGTGTGTGAGTGGAAAATAACAGTTTTACTTTCGCCAAGTCTGCAAGAGTTACACTCAAATTGAACAGCATTAAGAGATAGTGACTTTGTATTTCCAAGTAAACCAGAATCAAACAAATTATGAAGTACATTAGAGTTTGGATGTCTGAGATGTTTATGTCATGTTCAAAAATCAACATGAACACAGTTAGAAGTGACATAAGGTAATGAGAAACTTGGAGATAAAGGTAAATGGAGAGGGAAAAGACATTCCATTTTAGCCCCCTTCACGATCATCTTCCTTGATTGTTGATCTTGCACAACACAACTAGATTTAGAGAATTCCACTTTACAATCAATGTCAACTAATTGGATGACTTAAACAAGACTAATGACAAGGTTAAGAGAGACAAAGACATCAGTTAGAGAAAGAGAAACATCACTGGTTGTTGTGATAGGTACAAAATTGCCATTGATAGTAAGAATATTGAGATTACAAGAACATTTGTACATATAGGTAAGAGATTTAACATTGTTTATCATATGATTGGAAGCCACAAAATCAAAATACCAAGGAAAAGTTGTAGAAAATATTTATCTAAGAGTCTTAAAACAGAGAATGCAAAAATGATTGGATCATTTCAGCGATCATATGTTAAACAGAACTAGAAGCATTTTATGTTATGGATGTTGTAACCACAAATCCATTAACATTAAAAGAGTTAATTACGGTTGTATATGCCATTTCAAATTTATTTAATGGTTGGGTAAGGCATTTCTTGATAACGTGACCATTATTTTTTTCAGTAGTTGCAGAATGTTTTAGAACAATTTGAAGCAAAATGACCAAATCCTTTGCAACAAAAGCATTGGACAATACTCATGTCCCAGTCTCTTGGCTTGCCTTGTACTGTATAAGTCATGTGAACAAAATAAGAGATCGAGCTATGTTGCTCCAGAGTGGTTTGATTGAGGAAGCATTTCTCCTCAAAAAAAAAAAAAAAAACTCATTGAGGCATGTATTCAAAGAATTGATAGATTCTCAGTTCATAGTTCATAAGATTAGATCGGGTGCCTTCAAATTTAGGCCTTAATTTCATAATAAGCTAGTCTTTCTTAGTAGTATTATTGACAAATTGAATTATACTTAACCCAAAGACTCATGATAATCAGAGATAAAAAGACTGTTTAGTGGAGTATGGCCAATTCATGTTCAAGCTAAAAATGTTGGGCAGTGTTGTGCTGACCGTATAACTTCTTCAGGTAAGTCCATATTTCAGCAACAATTTTAGAGGGTATGAGGTTCAAGACGAGTTGGGTTCTATAGACCTAAGAATCCATACCCTAACTTGGACATCCTTGACTTCCTACTTGGCATACATGTCTTGGTCTTTGTCTTTGTCTTTGTCTTTGTCTTTGTTAGGAGCAGGAGCAGGGTTGTCATTAGCATGGCCTCATAAACAATTTACTTTGATAAAAACCTTGATGTGGAATTCCCGCTAAGTAGTTTTTGTCATTAAACCAAATCAAAAAAGCATCAGACTTGTTTGGTGATATGATGTCAGGGGAACTAATAGCACAAGCTTTACAAGCTGTACAAGCTGGTTTTTAACCTTTAGATGATCAAAACTACCATATACAAAAATATTTATTATTCATCCACAACTAGTATATCCTACTTAAAAAAAAAGATTTATAATAAAGAAATTAGTTATCAAAGTTGTACAAGGTATAGAATCTGCTCACTTTAAATAGTCAATGGCTGTCAATTTGAGGAAAATATTTTTTTGGCAGTTATTACTGTGCTCCTAGTTTAACGTAACTAATCATGTAAGATAGTAACAGTAAAACCAAAGTAAGAATAAAAAATTGGCTTCTTACGTAAATATGAATCCTCTTGTTTTTGTTTCTTTTTCTTTCTATATACAAATCATGATTTCATGTATAAAATCCTTGAAAAATTTCTATGCTTCACAATCCTAGAAGCTTTCACGGGCTTGTGTTTCCGAGGTAAGCAACTATTTAACTTTGAATTTGGAAAAAGTTAGATTTAAAAGGTTAAAATATTTTTTATTTAGAAATATATTAAAATATTTTTTTATTTTTTAAAATTTATTTTAACATTAATATATCAAAACAATTTAAAAATATTAAAAATATATTAACTTGAAAAAAAAAATTTAATTTTAACAAAAAAAACAAGTTCAATCTCAATACCAATATCTATTTAGATGGGATGAATTATTTAAACCAAAAAATTTATTTAAGTTATTCAACCTGAAAGGAACAGAAACATAGGAAATATGATAAAAAAATATATAATAAATATTTCTAATCAATTTTGTAGTTAATAAAAAAAGTACAAGAGAATATCTTTTCTATCACCATCTCGAAACAATAACCAAAAACCATTGAGAAACCATATGGTCTCTTCAAAAGTCTTGTAAAGAAAGGACAGAAAAAGGATTGACTTGATTGTGTCCATTTGATCCATTATTCCATGCCAACATGAACAATGTTCAGAAATTTCCTGCTTGATTACCAAAGACTTATATGCTGATAAAAATTATCAGGGCAGACACGTTCATTTACCTAAATAAACTGATGCATATAACCGGAGAAAAAAAATCGACAACAATTCTTTATCAGGGGAAATCAATCGTTTTGCCTTCCTATTGCCAATTTCATGATTCATATAAATGCTACAAGGGTTAATTTATTTGCAAGAGAGCAAAAAATCTTGTGTGCCAATTATAGAATTGAAAATAATTTGCATTTGTGAAATTTCTGCGTACTGATAACATTATACGATTAACAAAAGGTGGTGTCAAATACAAAGTGTGGCAGCATCAGGTAACGTCGGCATTGCTTATGGCTCTATATCAGGTATCTTCTGAAGCTGTATCAGGCGTAATATCGGCTTTTCCCAACCTGAAATAAAACAGAAATAAAACAGAAATAAAATAAATACAAAAGATATATCAAAAACAGGATCCAAAATACACCTCAATCATAATTTCAGAAAAAAAATGGAATGATGCAATAGGGAATCAGAAATGTTTAGTAAATGCAAGTTTTTGCATCAGCTCATTACCAGAATCAACAAGTTGGGCAGTGTCAATCAATCCTAAGTAATATAAACAAGAGTGTACTAATATCCCTAGGCTGGTGGTAGTGGACGCCGGCAAGTTGGACATTCCATCTTGATATCCATCCACCTTTGTAGACAACCAGAATGAAAGAAATGATCACATGGAGTTACCTGCCAGAGATTTGCAATTTAGTGGCTTAGGCGCAGGTGCCAACAAAGTAAAGGAAGGGTGGAAGAAAAAAGAAAATCCTGGTATGTACCATGCAATCATTAGAACGATGAGTGAGATCAATGGAAGTCATGCAGATGACACAGTCTGTAGCATGATTTGCATCCTTATCAAACCTTCTATAGTAGCAATATTTCTCAGGTAGGATCTGCAAACAAGCGTAGCAAAGTGATGTAAAGCAGTCACAACATGCTTTATGTGAAAAGAAAAGGATAATATATTTGTGACTATGTTAACTGCCCCTTGGTCAGCATAGGTCTGCATGGCTGTTTAACCAAGGTAATTTACCAACTTAACACAGCAATCAGTGTGTCATAAATTATTGGAAACTGGGAAAAGAAAAAAAATGGGTTTGGGTGGGAAAAAGGAGAGAAGAAACTGCACCAACCTGTCGAGGAATGAAACACCGAGACCCAAGATAGTGTTGAAGAAGAAGAATTGATGCTTGCAATCCAATGAATATACTCAAACATATACACCAAGTCTTGTCAGGCTCAATGCGCATAAAGTTGTAAGGACATCCAAATATATACAATGGGATTGCTAGACGAGTAACAGTCATGCCTAAGATGTAATGAGGATGCAAAGGTTTTCTTGAGTCACGAATGACATTGGTAATTATTTGAGGTATCCAAAAGGAGTACATCAAGAGAAGAATGGGTCGAAGATAATTATGGAACTCGTACATAAATAGAATGCCTCCCAACAGGATCCCATCTGCAAATAATTGTAGCAGTTAGATCCAATTGCACCAGACATAAAAGAAGGAATTTTATATTTTAACGCAACTAGTTGAATCCATAATAAGCCAATTGATGATCGCAAGCATGTGGCAAAGAATTCAGGAGATCAAGAGATGAATATTTTGAAAATTTCTAGCTGGTTACTCATTCAAAGGAGTAACTGAAAGCAAGAACCATGCTAGAGTATTTAATCAACACCAGATCATTTCCAATGAATCCTAGAGATAGAATTCGACCTACAGATTGATTTCCAAAAGAGTACTTACAGAAACGACTGTATAGAACTGATAGCTCACGCCTCATTGTCTCCCAACCTTCACCACTATTCATAGGCCTGCTTGCCTTCCATATAGCAAGAAGATATCTCATCTCAAAAATTGAGAAGACTACAAACTTGAAAAATGCGGCAGTTGCAAAAGCATTAAACAAGGATTCTGCAGAGGAAAGTGCAAAAGTATTTGCTTAACAGAGACAGAGAACAAGCCAGTGCTTAGCAACAATGTGCAGTAGGCGCACAAATTAAATATCAGTGTACAACAAGAATAGAGTTACACTGATTCGGTATGATAAGCATATGCATGAAAAAAAAGGGCACAATTCATGCACAACGAGACAGAAGAATAATTTTAAGAAAAGTAAAACCACTGGTATAATTTAATTTTGAAATGACATATGAGTAACTTAGGCCAGGTTGCTGGTTGTGAGTTTTTTCAAATGATACCTACTAGTATACTTTAATTTTGAAATTTGAAAGGTTGGAGAACTAATTGTTGTATCAGAAGTGAACACAAATTGGGCAGTTCTTCTACCACTCAAGTAGTCTGATGGTTTCCAAGAGAGTCAATGCAGAGAATTGAAAAACTTGTCCATTTTGTAGTTTGCAAATGATTTTGCCAGCAAATGGAAAATACCCATCAAGTATCGCTACATGATAAAATTAAAATATAGGTAGATCACCAGACAAATGGAATCCTTACAAATTTTTGTGTTCACAAAGTGTAGAGATATTTTTTTCTGAAATATATCCACTGCGAATCTAAATTCCTAATCATGCCTTTACTTAAACAGATCTATTTTTCAAATAATTGCAATAAGCTTCCTGCAAAACATAATATACAAATTCCATTGCATCTGAAAGCAAAACCAATCTAGTAAACTGCATAAACTGGAATTTTACTTACCAACTAGTATTCCTGCTGTTAGGTGTAGAAGACAAAGATAAGCATCCATGATGGCTTGCTGCCCGATCATTAAAATCGAAACTTTGGCAGCTCCCTGAGAAGAGGCGCATCAAAATCATTATCAACCACTAAATGCTAAGAATAATCAAAAGAAAACATTGATTGAAATGGATGTCTAAAGTAAAATGTCTTACTGATTGAGTGTTGCCGTGTTCCATTTGCCGAATCAACAAAAGAACTTGAAGGAACGAGACCTGATGCAAAATGTTAAGGAATCCCCCCAAATCTAGCTAATGGAACATTAGGATGAATCAACAAGATTGATGATATATCACATATAAAGGATACAAAGGTGACCATCAAGGTATAGTTCACTGCTTTGTTATAGTAGACCTCAATGTTCACAGAAGTAGCATTTAGTAGTAAAGGTGAGAAGCATTCCCCTTCATCGTCTGTGGCAGGACTCTCCATTATTCCTTCAATATGGAAACGGTCACGATCTCCATCTACAAGAGAGGTCAGAGATTTTAGTAAACAAGACACATGATTTTTATTATAATACTTTATTATCCAAAAGTCTGTAATATCAAGTAGAATGGTTGAAACCAGACAAAAAATTGCTCCGGATACCATAAATATGACCGATCAATTAAATTAGATTTTCTCAATACTTCATGGAGAATAATAGGTAAAAATTTCTTCTCCACTATCTCAAAATGAGAATGATTTGTACAAGGCATTGTTTCCAAATTATCAAGAATAAGTCCTGGCTATGTTACAATATCAACACCAACCTCTACACATAAAGGAAATAATTCATAGATATTTTGAAATTTATTTGGGAACAACACAAGGATATTAAGTTATAAGAAAAAAATCATAAAGCTGGGAGAACTCAGGTACCACTTTGGGCAGATGACAAGCGTGTAATTTGGGCTGCAATTTCAATACTACATTGCTTCTCCATCTCATATATTGGTGCTGCAATATCATGAGGTAAAATTTACGAAACTTCTATGTTAGCTCAAATTTGAAAAGGCAAAGTGAGGTACAGAACATTACAATTTTTCCTTCTCCATATTTTATCTCGGGGAGAATCTTGGAACACCTGAGATGAAAATACTCCAAGCTGTTCAAACAAAGTAGCAAACACAGGCTAGAAGTTAGAACTCAGAGAATCCATCAACAATAGAAGATTATATAGAAAGATGACACTTTCTTTTTCTTGCTCAATGTATATATCCTTATTGCAAGACTTGTCAACCTGTGGCCAAGCTTAAGAGGATCTAACTGGAACCATGTGAAGCATTAAGAGCTACCAGTCCCAAACAGCATACAGTTTTCAAAACCATTACAAGCATGCATCCCCACTCCCACCCCCTCCCCATACTTTATGAATAATATCAAACTGTGCAAAGTAATAATACGAGTTCCTTCTGAGGCCAAAAAAATCAGCCAGTCAAGTAATGAATCTACAACTATACAGATATTAAACATACCACAGGTTATGTGCCTATCCTTAAGGTACTCTAAAAGTTCACATAAGAAACGACTAGGCAGCAAATAACCAAACAGCAAAAACAAAAGGCAATATAAAAAAGATGGCAAGCTGAGCTGCAGACAAATGCTATACAATCAATATAAATAACAAATATATCACACAAAAGCTGAGTGGGAAGTGTTACCAGATGATATGGATTAGATAAGATATATTCTTCTTCTTGGCTCAATTCTCCCTCTTTACCACTGTCATAGTGCATTAAAAGAAAGCTATTAGAGCTAAAATGCAACAGACAAACCAACTCATGACATCTATCAACTCAAAAAATGATGCGAGTAAACAAAAAAAAATGAAATTACAGTTCTGTATCTCCAGAAACGAGGACAGAGAAGAAGATGATAAATTTTATCATCAATTGTAATTTTTAATGTAGTGTTGAACAAAGCATGTGCAACTTACATGCCCTTCAACTGTAATAAGTAGTGACATAAAGGAAATTTTACACTTCTTACTACACAAGCATCCCTCTTACTAACCACAAGACAGTCCATACTTGGGAAGAACAGGGAAAAAAACATTTTCTAATGTTGTTAGATATTTACCTGTTAGTTACCATTCGAAGTTGTCTAAAAGGCCATATATAAACACCTTCTACCCTTATTTGAGCACCACCAACATTGTGTTCATTGTTGAACACATCATGGAAAATTATTACACCCTGTTGTCAACACCACAAGCAATAAAATATAAAAGTTTTCTTTCTTAAAGCCATGACCATACCTTGAAGAACCAAAAACATTTGAATCAATCAAGAATTTTTCTTCCCAGGAGTGAAAATACGAGAATTTAAACCCTAGCTGGGAAAAAAATAAACCCGCACCTGGACATAATGTACACCATTTATCTTCGTTGGTCTGCTGAATAATTCAATGACAGAATCACCATTAGATTTCCTAAGATCCGGGAACTTGGAAGAGCTATTTGTAGAATCGAGAAATTTCCATGACCCTAGAATTCACATGTCCAAAACATGTTCACTGAGATAGCAAAGAAGACCTAAACTAATTGAGTGTGCATTGCTGAACATGATAAATATATTTATGAAACTAACCAAGTTAACTTATAATTTTGTGAATGCATCATGAAGGAAAAAACAGTCAATTACTTTTCTGCAAGTTCTACATCAATGAATGCAAATAATTTTCAAAAGTATGTGAGTGCATGAGTCACTGAAGACAAACCTCGGTAAGTTCCCGTTATGTTCCACATAGAAAATGGACCCAAATCGTTTTCATCTTTTCTAATAAATAACCACTGTGAGAAGCAAAAACATTGACAAGAAAAAAATTAGGACCAATTATAGTCATAATATAAAATAATTGCATTTCAGCATCCTTGGCAATCAAATTGAGCTAAATTTCATGCTAAGTAATAAATTCTACTCAACGAATTACTGAGACATCAAGTGCCAATCCTACTCACGCAACATGACCTTAGTTCTTATTTACCATCTTTCACTGTGAAAAACTCATTGGTTTTTGATGATCAACACTACAACGTTACATTATAAGCTATCAAACATGTCACTTCCTGTTTTCACTGCCTTAGATCATTTTCAAGGATACACTACCACAAACACCTAAATGCAGCACAATAGAATTCACAAGTCAAACCCCATCAAAATTACACGTCAAGAAAGCAATTGAGCTAACTTCGACAAAGCTAAACACAAATATCATCACTCAATCTCATTGAAAATCCCATGAAAGCACAAGCAACAACAAACTTCACCAATCAGAGTTACATTCTTTAGAATCCAAATTCACATTCTTGCTAACAAACTCCAATCAAAATCTAAATCCAACCCACAATCAATCAAAAACAAAAACATCAAATTCCAATACAAACCTCATCGCCCCATGACTGAGCACGCTCTCTCAATGGCCTTAACCCCACCACAGGCTGTAACAAACCCAAAAACACAAACCATAACCAAAAAACAATCCAAACCACAAACCCTAACCCTCTCCTCCACGAAAATCCCTCTGAATTAACCATATCAAAAAACCCAAAAACCATCAACTCCAATTAAGTTCAAAGACTGAAACTTTCTCCACAAAATGACTCTTAGTCACAAAACCAAAACAACCCATGAGTGTAAAACAAACAAGATAAAAAGGGTTTGCTTCAAATGGAGTCAAACCCCCATTTTTGTAGAGAAGTACTAACAAACAACCTGAACAAGAAAGTGAGAGCTCAACAACTTAAATAAAACTTCTGAAATTAATAAAAAATTAATCCCTTCACCAGTAATATACTAACTACTCTAATTAATTAAGCAAACGCACACCAAACAATACTTAGCAGCCCTTCATCAGTTAAAAACCATGTAAGACTGATAAAGATGCGATCATTAAGAAACAAAGATGAAGATTTTCGTAAATGTTGACATGTCAATTTCTTGTGTTTTGTTTTGGTAAAATGGAGGTCAAGAGAGAAGGTGGAAGGCTCTGTGTTCTGTTTGATTTCTGGTCCGGCTACGCGTGAAAATGGGAGGTGAGAATCACGCTCTTACCACATTCGAAGGGGTTAACATGAGAAATTTTATTGTGTATCTATCTAGCCGCATCCAATAAGTTAGTTTGTATCATTATTATAAATTATAAAAGACTCTATAAGGTACCGTAATGTAATTCTACAATATAATTATTATTTTGCCTTTTTTTATACAATTTTTTTTGCCCAGCTAGCAGGATAAAATGGCGGTTTTTGAGATCCAAAAGTTATTTTCAAATTAATTAGGAATAATTTATTATTATTTTTTCATATGATTTTTTTTATATTCTCTATTTGGATAAGAAGCAAATTAATATTTTTTATAAATAAAAAAATAATTATAAAAAAAAAGTTATTGATGCTTGCGTCGCACGTGTCAATGATTGGACGTCATTCATGCCTTTCAAGCAACGCGTTTAACATAGCACGACGACCAAAATTTCTCAACTATCGTGTTGTTAGATAGAGGTGTAGTTGTTAGGGCATCGTATGTTGCTCAAATCACGACAGTTTAACAACGATTGATTTTTTCTCCTTCTCTATTTTTTTTCTTCTTTTCTTAGCATTCATTTTAGGTCAGTTAGATCAGGATTCTCCTTCCATTTATTTTGTCTTTCAATTATGTTCTTCTTTCTTTTTTTTTTATTGATTTTTATTTGTTTTGGATTTCTTTTTAGATTATTTTTTAAAATTTTATCCATTTCCATTTAATTTTGTTTTTTTATATATCAAATATGACACTCATTCTTTTTTTTATTATTATTCTTTTCTTGATTTGTTTTTTTCTTTCAATTTTGTCCCTCAATATTTTATTTCATTTCTTTTTTGTTTCTAGATTTAGTTATCATTCTTTTAATTACTCTTTTTTATCCTTTTCTTAAAACATTTTATTTTATTTGTTTTTTTATATAATTTTGGTCTTCATTCTTTTAATTACTCTGTTTTATCCCTTTTCTAATTTATTTTTTCTTTCAATTTTATCTCTCAATATTTTATTTCATTTATTTTTTCTTTAATTTTGATCATCATTCTTTTAATTGCTTCTTTTTATTTTATTTCTTGATTAAGTGTCTTATTATTTTCTTTTATTAGTTTTTATACTAGTTTTGAGCCTCATTGTTTTAATTACTATTTGTTTTCTTTTTTCTTTTTTGATAGTTAAAAATTTTGTTCAAGTTATTTTTTTTTATTTTGCAGGGTCATCTCAGTCTTATGATCAGGGTTGCTGAATCAAGTTGTTTTTTTTCAAGCATTGAAATTTCAAAATCAACTCTTATGAATTAAATATAGTCATTTCTCTTAAAATTTTAATATGATATTTGATGAGTCACAAAATTCAAAGTGCTTAAAAATAAGGTGATTTGTTGGATAATTAATTGATCTCTTAGTTCAAGCAATTTGATTCATTCTCTATGGTTAAGGTATCTAGTAAATTGATATGAAAAGCTTATAGGGTTGGAATAGATAGCAGTTGATGTTTGGTAAGTCAGGTGACCGGTAACTAGTATCTGCAAAAGGTCTCCTTTAATGAACATGGGGACTCTTTGATGATAAAGTTAATAACTTTATAAAGAGAGAATGTACAATAATATTCTAGAGAGAGATGCTTTGAAAATATATATGTAGTAGAAAATGAAGAGATTGTGAACCTTTGACTTAAAAGATTCATAGTATATTTATAACTCATAAATCTTATCTTTTTATGGAGAAGAGATGCTAGAATGTAATTTTACTTTTGTGATATTTTAAGTTTTATTCTAATTAAAATAATATGTATTAGATTAATATAAAATATTAAGGAACTATATCAAGGGCGTTAGGCATGTCACACATGCACTATGCGTGATAGCATGCCTAAAATGGGTGTACACCAAGCATGGTGTGGGCTCGAGCTTCTTACCTGAGCTCATGCCCTTTAGAGAGTTGGGGCCGAGCTACCACACCCGAGCCTACTTTTATTGCCCCTCCTTATTGTACTTTAGGCTCAAGATACCAAGCTTGAGTCTAATGAATGTTCTTGTTGAGTTTATTTTAGGGGAATGTTTTAATTCTATTTTGGAGGTTTTTTCGAGTCTATTTTATATATATCCGTCAATATCTTTATGCTCCTATCTTATATAACATATTCTAAAATTTAAATCCTATATGATAATATAAAGACAATTTTTCATAAAGACAATTTTTCATAAGTTGAAGAATATTCTATTTATGTCTCTATTCTAAAATTTAATATAATATTATCCTTGTAATTTCCATATATTTTCAAACTTACCCCTACACATTAAAGATTTTTTATTTTTATTTTTTAATATATATATAAGCATAGTTTTAAAACTCGATCTAGAAAAAGCTAATGTCATATGTTGGAAGGGTTGACTTAATTTTTTTTTAAAATCAAAAAAATATTATTTTAACTATGTTTTTTTTTAATAAATAATGAGCTAGTAGTTGAGTTTTGATTGGGTTAAGCTTTAGTCAACAAGATCACTAGGTTAATCCAAGTTTTTGATCAAGTTAATTAAAAAAATTTTCTTGAACCTGAACTTTTTCAAATCCTGGATCAACTATATACCAAGTTGACCTGTCAAGCTACTTCAGATTTTAAAACTAAATATTATGGGTGTTTACGATCTGGTTCGGTCTGGTTTTAACCTAAAAATTTAACTAAACTGGAAAATAGTATTTCTTGTTAATATAACCCGGACCGAACCGAGAACTGGTTTAAACCAAACCGGTTTTGTTCGATTTGGTTTGGTTTTTTAGCATTAAAAACGAGAAAAATCAAAACCATTTAAATAAGAGAAAACTTGGATAAAATCCTTGTTAAAAACTTTGAATTCGGGCCCTTCGGTTGAGATTTGAAAGACCTCCCTTAGCCGAATCAAAGACACTAGATTTATCCAAGTTAAAACATCTACATGTTAACAAAGATTCCAATAGCATCCCACAAACTACTAGGACGAATACCGGGACCTTACTAGCACAGCTACATTTTAATAAAACCAAAAACAAGGATTTTGCTCAAGTTTTCTGCCAGAAACTAAAGCAGAGAGTAGAAAAACAACAATATGAGAGAAAAAAGCACAGAAGAGAGGGAGTGGGAGGGAGGAGTGGGGCGGCTGGAAAGGTAGGGTAGGGTATTTAGGTTTAGGATGTTTCCTTTTATATTTTTTTTAGATTCAATTAAGTTGGTTCGATTTGATTTGGTTCAATCGGTTTAAGCTTTTTTAAACTGGAACCGAATCAGATCGGGTGGTTTTTTTTATTTTTTAATTGGTTTATTTGGTTTTTTCTATCGATTAAGTTTTTTTAGTTTAATCGGTTGGTCGGTTTTTTAAAATACCCCTACTAGATATATAAGTTGATCACGTGGAAAAGAAATTGGGTGGAAAAATTAGGGAAAAAAGGTTTGCTTTCAAAAATAAAACGCAGCGTTGCAAGCTCGCTTTCCCCTGCAAAACCCTTCCCCTTTAAACTCTCCTCCCCCCCCCCCTCTCCCTCTTGCTTGATTTCTCTTAAAAAAAAATGGAACAGGCAGCAGCAGGAGGGAAGGGAACAGTGACGCCATTAGCGTCAATGTTTCCAGTGAACGAAGCACAAAAGGCAGCGAAACGAGTTGAAGAGAAGATTGGAGAGAAGCAAAAAGAGTTAGACTGTATCAAAGAATATGTTACTGAAAACACCAATCTTATTAACCTTGTCTCTAGATTACCTGATGAACTTAATCATGATATTATGGTAAGCAAGTATCACTAATCACTTAATAATCAATAGTTTTTTGTGTGGGTTCTTTTCAGTTTCTTGTTTTCTTTCCCTTCAAAAACAAAAAGAAGAGGAACTTTTTTTTGAAATGAAAGAGAGTGAACAATCTTTTAGTTTCTTGTGTAGTTAATGTTGTTTTTGTTGTGGGATTTTTTTTTATAGGTGCCATTTGGGAAAGCTGCGTTTTTTCCTGGTAGATTGATACACACTAATGAGTTCATGGTAAGCAAAGCTTTTTTTTTTTTTTGCTTTGTAGATAATGGAGAATTTTGTTGAATTGGATGATAATAAGAGAACCCTGTTGTAGTTTTATGCGGATTTTACTTGAATCAGAGGGTTAGAAGAGAATCCTTTCGTATTTTTTGGTTGAAATAGATGATTAGAGGAAGACCTTTTTTTTGTTTATGAAAATTGGGAATTTAGAGGTGATGGTTATGTGTTGTTTTTGTGTGAAGGTTCTTTTAGGAGATGGTTATTATGCTGAAAGAACAGCTAAGCAAACTGTGGAGATTTTGACAAGGAGAGGGAAAGCTTTGGATTCTCAAGTTGAATCTCTTATGGCAAATATGAAGGATCTTAAAGCCGAGGCTTCATTTTTTGATGTTACGGCTTCTGAGGCTGCTGTAGGTTTTGCAGAATTTGATTATTTTTTTTATGAGGCTTAATCCATGCTTGTAATTGAAAGAACCATGAATAGATTTTACAGTACATGATCTTTCTGAACATTTTGAATACTTTATTGTCATCCTATACAAATGTGCTCCAAAATATTTCATTTTAGGGTAGCTAGTCTGTAAAGTGTTCTTTTGATATGGTTAGTTTTTGAAAGAAAGATACAGGTGTTGCATTTGTGTGCATTTTATTCTAAACATTACAACAGCATCAGTTTTTCCATTTTCTACCAATATCTGTTTGGAGCAAACTCATAGATTTGCATGCTATTTTTTATTCCATTTTTAGAACATGTGTATATGTTCTATGCTACTTGTTAATTGCTTCTTCTTTTTTTTTTCTTTTTTTTCAATATGTGCAAAAGGAGGGTCTTGTGGAAATAAGGGAAGATTACGTGGAGGAAAATTCTTGGGAAAAACATTCCAAATCAGGCTAGTCTCTTGCCTCTCAACCTTTTCATCAGTAGCTTTGTTTCGGTGGAGTGACAAATGCAAGTTAAAGTTTTTTAGGCATACAAGATAAATTCTCATGTTTTGGATCACCTTGGAACTGATATATTATTATTGTCTGGTCCATGTAACTTTCAAGTTATATGTTGCTTCTGCTTTCTGTTGGCACACAGAACTCATGCTTTCTACACAAGAATTTATACTTACAGTTTAAAAGATTTCCTGCTGTTGTTTTGATGATTTGTAGTAGATCACATTCAATCACCGATTCACCATTCTAAATTTGAGATATCAACTTTTCTTTTCATGACACAGATGACAAGAATAATGACAAAAAAGTTGCATTTGAAGATGATGAATATGCCCGCATAATGTCTAGGTTGGATGAGCTGGAGAAAGAAGAACTAGAAGCTGAAGATGAAGAAGTGGATGCTGAAGATGATGATGAGAGTGCTGTTGAGCAACCTGATGCAGCTGAAAACGACGATGAGAGTGATACGGATGAACAAACTGATGCAGCTGAAAGTAATAGTGAAAACCATGATAACACACAACCTAAAGCTAAATTCAATCAATTTCCGCATCAGATTCATTCAGAGGTAAGTGTTAGTATCTGGCTTTGATGAATTAATTACTCAATGATATTGTTGCCATGTTTCATTAACAAAATACGAGTGTAGTTCAATCACTTGACTAATATGAATTACAGATAAGGAAACCACTGCAGCAGACAACTGCCGAAGCATTATCAAATAAGTATCTTCCTCAACAAAGTATTACTGATACATCAAATGTAAGAGATAAAGTCCTTTCCTCTTTCTTTCTTGTAAGTTAGTATTACGTGAAGTGTGATTATTCTATATGGGGTATGCGGCTCTGGTGCGCTATGAGAAATCTCTCAACCATTGACTTCTTGTTTTGAAGTTTATGGTTTTCAAATATTTTAGGAAGAGGTGGTGAGACACCTTTTTCCATCGAAACCACTTTTTTTTCACATCTCTCTAAATGGTGAAACATGTAATGGATGCTCTCTCTCAGTGAAACCTTGCTTTTTATGTTTGTTGTGTAAAGTTTGATAGGAAGATGATTTATGCTAGTGCAAATGCTAGAATTGCAAGGCTAATGTTGCAACGGTCTTGTGGGATTAGAACAATTTGCATGTCATATTGTTAATGGACACTTTTCAGCAAGCATTTTTCTGGGAGGGAACAAAAAAAGAAATTTGATTGTCCCAACAAAAATGCTGTTTCCACAATAATATGCATTCCCAGTTTTGCATATACAGTCTTCTTAACAACGCATCTTTATTTTCTTTCTCATAGGTGCTCATGCAGACTCCAAAATCAGGATTCAATAGTTCCAAGGTATGTTTTTGCACCTCTGAACCATGTCTAGTTGATTAGTTGAAATGAATAGTATTTGATTATTAGCTGGCATCTTCTAGTTATTACACACTATTTACTGTGCAGGCTTTCACAGGCTCAATTGCGGAGAGTGCTGACACTGTTTCAACAAATTCCAGACAACAGGCTGTGACTTCATCACAGGTATAGACTTCCTTTCTTAATATGTTTTTTGGTTGGCACTGGGCAGATGGGCATCAATTGATCCATGATAATGCTCACGTATCTGAATCTGAACTGCTTAATATGTCTCCCCCTTCCCCCTCAAATACGCATGCAGGCTTCAGAACCAGCATTTGACAGTTCCAAGGTATCCTTTTGCAATTGCAATCCTTGTCTCATCGATTAGTTAAAATGAACACAAATTGATTAGTAGCTGACCTCGCTAATTATCACTACTTACTATTTACTATGCAGGCTATCATAGGTTCCATTGTGGAGAGAGCTGACACTATTCCCAAAAATTCACAACAACAGGCTGCGACTTCATCCCAGGTATGTTTCTTTCTTTCTTAAAATGTGTGTGTGTGTGTGTGTGTGTGTGTTTGTGAGAAGTGGGGTTGGGGGGGGGGGATGTGATGATCATGAGTGTCACTAATTGGTTCATAATAACACCCTATCAAGTGTCTTTTCATTGTTTTTAATCATAATTGCTTAATGTGTTTTTTCCATAACACACGTGCAGGCTTCAAAACCAGCATTTGACAGTTCCAAGGTTTGTTTACAGTTAACTTGTCAGTTGGTTGAAGTGAACTGTAGTTAGTAGTTATGTAGCCCTAGTTATGTAGCCCTAATCGATCATTCATCTACTGTACAGGCCTTTACAGGTTCTGTTGTGGAGCGCACATACAACTTACCAACATCAGGACAAGATGCCGTTTCATCACAGGTATTGTTGATCTATTTGGATAACAATGCTGTACAACAAGCCATTATCTACCGATCACAATTGTTATTGAACTTTGCAGTCATCCAGCTCTCAACCTTCAAAGCCAGTTTCCAGATTCAAGATACGGAGATCTTAGCTGCCATTGTTATAGAAATGTGTAAATTGAGAAACCACACGCATATTCTGTCTTTGAGCAGTTTTTGGAGATCCGCTTGTGTTAAGCTAGAACAACATTAATGGTCCAAACAGAATCCATCCTTGCATGTATTTGATATTTGCGTGAAAGGCTTCTCGTGTGACCCCTCTGCTCTCCTCTGGTATATTTTGTTCTAGTTGGCAACTTGACATGGGTCATCGGCACCGGAAACCAGAGGCAAGTTGAAGTGCTGTTGATAGTGTAGTACAATATTGATGTGTTTATAGATGCCTCATGCTTCTGGCTAGTCTATGAACGCTGTGCTGTGTCTAATGGAATTCTGTTTTTGTTGTCATACTAATGACTGGTATAGTGTAATATTGATCGTCATACCAATGACTGGTCTAATGGAAGGTGCCTAATGGTGATGGCCTAGCTTTCTCATGCCTCCTTGCCTTGCTGTTCCCTGTCCAACAAACCTAACTTAAGAAAGTAAATTATCTGGTTGTTAGGTTTTCCTTCAATTCCTCTGCTGAAATTGGATGAACAATCACATCTGCCAGTTGGACAAATTTTAAAATCAACCCAGGATCCCAAAATCCCATACAAATCTCTTGAAACACAAGTCAATCATATCTTCTGAATCTATTGTCTTCGGAAGGACGCTAGAAATGCCAACAATTTCTCATTATTTAACTTTTAATATATTTAATTGATGGCAACCTAACAGCTAATACAGAGGGCGGAAATGAAACAATGCTTTTTCACTTCCAGCATCTTTTTCTTCCTTTACATCTATCTACCTGTACAATATTGCTAAAATATGCAGAGAGTAGAAATTTACAAGGGAAGCTATTTTGCTATTTTCAACCATCAGGCATCTTCTCCTTCCTCTTCTTGTAGTCCCGAAGCGCATTTTCTCTCTCTGAAGTGGTTGCTGATAGAACCCATTTGCTAAATTCAACCTCCCCCATTCCCATGAACTGAGCAAGGAGACTATATTGGATCTTTTTCCAATCCTTGGATGGCAAATCATTCCTTTTCCCACCTACATCATCTGGTTTCCTTCGCCGCTTAACAGGAGGGTTGTTTATGCTATCTTTACCAGGGATGCTTTCTTCTGTGTTCTTTCTAATTCCAGGTCCAATATTGACAATGTCCTCGTTCCGATGAGTGTAAAGAATACCTGAACAGCAAGGAAATTATATCGCATTGAACAGCTTGTACCATCTCTCTCTCTCACATGCATGTGTACGTGCACATTCTTTAAAAAATCCGCAAGCTATCTAGTAGTAAAATAGGAAATTCTCCGGATACAAAACACTCAAAACTTTTGCGGTTGGTACCTTCATCCCTTACATACTATCTTCTAGTTTATTTTTTTGTTTTATCGGTTTATTTTAGTTCTTATCTAAGAACTATATCAGTTAAAAAACTTGAATCAATGGCCATTTATGACAAATCCATCTTAGCAAATTCTCATCTACCTCAATTGCAGCAAAACTTGCACCTTTTTACAGATAGCTTTATTCTTATGCCAAAATATTCTCATAGAAAAATCACTGCTGAATGAAAATGACTGCTAAATTGTGCAGTAGTATCTAATACCATGTGAATTTAAGTGTAAAACTTTATAACAACATTTTGAGGTATAGATTGATGCAGTGCATTTGAATATTAACCAATCTGAAGAAAACAAATGATAAGTAGAAGAAGATACAAACAAATATACTTACCTAACTCTTCAAGAACAGGTTTCTTCCTTGTAACACTCTCATGATTCCCATTGTCACTGGTTTCGCATGCTGATGAAGTTGTTACAGCTGCTTGGTCAGGATGAAGGAAACAGGTCCCAAGTTCAGGCAACTCTTGCATTGTAGTAGAGCATTGTCCATCACCCTTTCCCTGTTTCTCATGTAGTTCAATGATTTCACTGGTAAAAAGCTTATCAGATAGATCACGGAACAGATTGCAAATACCAAAAAGCTCACCCTGAAATTCTTTGCAATCCTGAAAATCCCAACAAAACAAAGGGAGAAACTCTGAATTTTTCAGTACAAATAGAAAAAAAACCCCAAGGAAATATGAAACCCACACACCAGCCCTTCCATTGAAAAAAGGGTACCTGAACGCCTTCAAAATACCGGTTTTCTATCTTCCCTGAAACAGCAATATTTGACAGCTGCTGTTTGTACACTTGACGGGAATAAACAAGTTCCTCAAAAGAACCAGCTGCAAGAAGGCGGAAAACCACAACATGCCGCTTCTGTCCAAAACGAAACGACCTGTCTTGGGCCTGCAAGTCTTGGGCAGGATTCCAGTTTGGATCAAATATAACTACGCGATTTGCGCTGACAAGATTCAATCCAAGCCCACCAGCTCGAGTTGATATAAGGAACACCTGCAAAATAAAAAAGATTAAAGTTGCAAGAAATTTGGGGAACAAACTTTTTAGTCATCTGTTTACTTGAAAGCTACCTGTTTGCTTGGACTAGAGTTGAAGTCATCAACCAAAGATTGACGCAAGTTAGTTGGAGTAGAACCATCAAGTCTCGAGAAGCTATGCCCTTTGCGTATCAGAAATTTTTCCAGTATGTCCAGCATCCTGGAAAAAAAGAGTTTAACTTTAGAAGTGGTAAAACCAGGATGCTCGAACAATAGGAGTTATGAAAATCATTTATTACAGCTATTCTACAAAATCAAATATTAACTACATAAACAGTCACTTCATGACAGAATAATATACATCAACGGGCAAGATGAAAAATTTTATTTTCTTAGATTTATATATTGAATTTCTGAACAGAAAAAAACATGTGTTGATCAAATTTATTATGTCACTATGAGAGAAACATCTAGTATAACGAGAAAAATAAATAGTCGCACCACAGGCAGGTCTGCAAAGTTATGAAGCATTACCTGACAGAATAGCTGAAGAGAAGAATTTTGTCACCTCGTGAAGCCCAGGAAAACATTAACTTTTCTAATGCTTGCATTTTCCCACAATGTTTGACATCGCTCAAGCCCATGAAATTTTCACTTTGGGCATTTCCTCCCACCAAATCTACATCAGCACCAAAGACAGCAGAGGCAAACTCTGCATCCTTCTTCTGTTTATCCGGTTCATCCCTAGGGTTAGGCTTAATCAGCTCGAGGTGATTGCTTATCTGTTAGTTGGATCCAAAAGTGAGTATGAGGAAATAGACAGGAAGTCTACTTTCCAACGATCACTCATCACAAAACAAGAAATAGAAAACAGAAAAGTCCTTTCACCTGTTGGAGTTTCACAAGGCAAGGAAGAACAAGGCAATAGGGGCACGAATCACAACCTTCAGGGTTATCCCTATGAAGGTAGGGCCATATAATTCCATCTGGCACAATCCTTTTGCAGCATTCCACCTGTTTTAGAGGGCTGCCACAACTACATGGAAGATCCTTATTTACAAGGCACTGGATGTCTGGCAGTTGCAACATGCTCCTATAAACCCGCCTTTGCAATTCACTCATGGAACAGAACACAACATTGTCTTCCTTTCCCATCATAAGATGTCCAATGGTCTCCTCCTTTGTCCTTCTAAGCATGTACTTACAAAGAACTGACACTAGGTGCTCTTTGCGCTTATCAGCTTTCCGGACAAAACTTTCAGGTGCAGTTGACCTTTGGCCATGCTTGAGAGGTTCATCATAAAACTCTCGAAAGTGTTCCCTTGATCCCAGAGACCCGGGAGCAACCCAATCAAGGAGATTAAACAGCTCAATAATTTTATTCTGCATAACAGTTCCTGTGAGACCAATACGTTTTCTCGTTTTAATTTCTAAACATGCTAGATATAATTTTGACTTTTCATTTTTAAGCCGATGCGCCTCATCAACAATCACAACCTCCCAATCCACCTCTGACAAAATGCTGCCATGAATTCTGTACGTGTCAAAACTGGTAATCAGTATCTCAACTCCACCAGCTTTCAGTTTCTCAAGTATCAAATCACGGTTTGTCCCATGGTAAAGAGAAACACTAAAGCTTGCCCATCTAGAGAATTCACTTTCCCAATTGTGGATAACAGAAGTGGGGCAAATTATAAGGACAGGGCCTTTTTTACCTACTTGGTTTCCCTTTAATGTTATGGACTCACCGGATTCTTCATCTTTTTCAAAGATAGCAGCCAGGAAAGCAATTGTCTGAATGGTCTTGCCTAGTCCCCTGATCCATTTTTTCAAAAACAAAGCCAACAGATATCAGCCCACCAGAAAATTCAGGAGTATTCATACAAGGAATAATATGTAAATTCGTAAATGCATACTCCATACATGCATAAACTCAAAATTAGCTTAACAAGAAAATGCCATTATTGTTGGTCAAATATCTACAAGTGATAAACGACTCAGGCAAGAAAACACTTTCAGTGTCTGACAAGGACAGTAAATTGTTGTCAAAATGGGTCATGCATAATCATCTGAGAGTAAAACTGTCACATATGAAATACAAAACTTATCAAGAAATCACATATTTCAACACAACAAATATACTGACATGTCATCACCAAGAACACCTCCATGGTTGTCTAGGTATAGCTTATATAAAAATTTTACTCCCTCCCTTTGATGTTCAAGCAACCTGCAGTTAATAGAAGCAGGAACCTGCAATCAAAATTAGCAGAAAAAAAAAAATCATCCACAGATTCCCAAAAATTAAAGAACTCTCTATTCTGTGTGTGTGTGTTTCTTAAATGTAAATTAAGCAAGTTTTTTACGTGTTCTTAACTTCTATAATCCAATTTTGCTATTACAATTCAAAATTTACTCTTCTCCAAAGTTAATCAAATTCTGTAACAATTGCACTACACATAACATACTTCTAAAAGAAGAAACAACTCCTTAACATAGAAAAAAGTGAACTTTCTAATTCAAACAACAAAAAGACACATACTTTCCAACACAAAAACAAAACTTGAACCCAGAAACTGCAATTACAAAAGAAATAAACAACTGGGTCAAAACAATTCGAAGCATAAAATGCATAATTATCAATTACCCGTATGACAGGAACCTCTCCAAGCAAAGAAAGGACTAGTGGCTCAAAGGGTCCAGTATGTTCAAACTGAAACTGACCCAATTTAGTTCTCCCAAGATCCTCAAACTCCCTCTCCTTCTCCTCTTCTTCCTGCCTATCTTCAGATTTTACAACTTGGGCTTCATTTCTAAGCCCTTGTGAATTCTGGGGTTGTTGAGTTCTTGCATTTAGTGAGCCATTCTGTTGTGATAAAGGACGAAAAGGTTCTCCAAGACGTTGGAGTTGCTTTGAAAGAGAGGATTTTGGTGGCTTTCTTGAGATGGTTAGTGCTGGTTCTGGTTCTTGGGAGAATGATGGCTGTGTTAAAGAAGAAGAGGATGATGATGATGTTGTTGTTGAAAGATTTGAGCAGGGTTTAAGGATTTCTTTCAAGGCCTTGAAACTCGTGAGAAGAGACATGACATGACTTGAAAGAGAGGAATTTGTTGCAAATCTTACAATGTTTGTGGGAACTGATGAGTACTTTTGATGTCTGTGGTTTTCTTGGTTTTGAAATCAAGAAAACAGACTCAACAGCTATTTGATTCGGTGATTCGTGATTGAGGGGCCGGTTTTTAGAGGAACGGTGTCGCTGAACATGTAACTTTTTCCCCCATCCAGCCGTCGGGTATTCTTAAACCGGCTCCTAGCTGATCTTGAAAAAAAAAAAAGAAAAAAAAAAGAAAAAGAAAAATCAACTAACTTGGCCAAAAAAAATATATAATAACTCCAGTCATATATAGTTAAAACTTAAATTTTTTATCAAAATAATATAATTTTGATTCTGTTAAATTTTTTAGGTTTACTCATGTCAATCCTTTTGATTTGTGGTTTAGATCTTACTCTATATCGATTCATGGATTAAGTTTTACAATTATAATAGCTACTTTATTTATCAATTTTGTTGTTTTAACAATAATGATTTTATAATATATTTTTTATGTTAATATTAAAAATATAGAAATTTTTAAATCTTAATTTCGTTTTTTTAAACATAAAAAGTCTAGTAAAGAAATATAATTTTTTAATCATCATAATAATATTTTAAAAACTTAAAATTAAGTTTTAAATTAGAATTTATAAATAACCTGAGTTAATTATTTACATTATTTTGGATAGAACGTTGGAATACCATCACTTGTTTTTACATTTAGAACTGTATTTTAAAAATATATTTAATTTGAAAAAAATAAAATTAATAATTTTTTAATGATTTTGATGTAAAAAATAATAATAATAATTTAATACATTATCAAATAAAGTACAATTTAAAGCTCTTTAAAAAGGCACTTGAACAAAAGTCTATACACTTTTTACCTCCCATTATGAGAACACAATTTTCATATTTTTCAGGGACGAGAGGATCCTATAGTATGAAGAAGTCAATGATAAAGCATCGATCATCAATATTCCTTCTCATATTGTAGCGTATTCCCTTTTATTATGGTTTCTCTTAGCTACATGCAACTCCTCCCTTATTACCATGGAAAAGATCTCCCCTGCATGAGAAGTAATTTTCTTAATCAAAGCTGTCGAACAGTAAAAAAATAAGAATAATGGTTTTAATAATTATTGTTTTTTTTAAAGTGTTCTCTAGTTAAAAACACATTAAAATATTTTTTTATTTTTTAAAAAATTATTTTTAACACCACTAAATATACAAGATATTAATTTCATAGTAACATAGCAAAGGGAATAATATACAATTTTTTTTTAAGGTGAACGGTATTCTCCAACTAATTTATTCATGAATTAAAATTAATTTTTGAAAAAACTATCCTAGCTATCCTTTAGTTTGGTTGGTTTTACACTTACCCCTTATATTTTAAAAAATTACAATTTATATCCTAAATTTTATAGCGGTTGTATAGTTTACATCCTAAATTTTTGTATAGTTTAGTCTATTTTTCATTTATTAATGATTTAAATTATATTTTTTCAAAACATGCAGAGTAAAAGTAAAAACAACTAAATTATACTATGGTCAAAATAATGTTTTCTTAATCTTTTTAACCATCCATCTTAATGACTCATCCCCTAATGTATTTAGTGCATTTAGAAAAATAAATTCTTATAATTATTAGTTTTAAAATTATAACGTAATAAATTATAATTTCATTTGTGATTGCGGCTTAAATGTAGGTTAGTCAAAATTTAATTTTTTTTATTTAAATTAATTTTTTATATTTTTAGATGTTTTTAATATTGTGCTGAAGTTAAAAATAAATTTAAAAATAAAAAATATTATTTTAATATATTTTTAAATAAAAAAAATTTTAAAAATAATCTCCATCACAATTTTAAATTTCCCAACAAGAAAGAAATAAATTTCTTTGAACTATCAGACTAATACTTTAAGATTACAATAAACAAGATTTATGGTGACCTGAATTCCAGCTTTGATCTGCATGTACGGGGAATGAAAGGTGCAATAATTGTAAACATTAATATCCATGTGAAAAATTTAAAATTTAAAAATTAGTAATTGAATTTTCAATATCATAATATAATTTAATGCTACAATTGGTATAAAAAATTAAAATACCAATCCATCTGCGTTCACCCGAATATTTCAAAATGTTATTAAAGTGGGTTTTCAATGCTCTTGTAGCTAGAATCCGAGAAGAAGGCATCTCTTGACATTAATTTAATGTTTAATTACAAATTAAATTTCATTATAGTCTCTAATTAAAAAAAAAAGTTCATTCCAATGATGAAATGCATTATTTTTTTTACTTCAATCATGATCACCAGCCATTTCCAACAAAACTTTGTCTCCTTCTAAACCTCTTTTCAATTAATTAAAATTGCGGTAATTTTGTTTGTAGATATTTTTTTATGTGTTTATTTTTTTTTAAATATCATATTGTTTATTTTTTTAGTTAAACACTTTTACTTCAATATCAAACTCATTAAATTGATAACTTTTTTTCTCTCTCAATCACATAGAAAAACAATTATTTGTTTATTTATGTTTTTTCACATATTAATTACATTTCAAACTTTAATTTTTTAAAAGCTAAATAATATGTTTTTTATTCATAAAAATTTATTTTATATGTAAGAATTCATTTCATAATAATTTTAACAAAATAGTTTTTTTTTGTTTTTTTTTTAAATTATAACTATTTTTTTTTTAATTTCAAACACAAAATCTACCATAATATCAAACTTGGTGCTCACCTCTCTTCTTTCATTCATGAAAACAAAAGCAAATACAAAATTGAACAAAATCAAGATTTTGAAGTTAATTATCTTCCTCATAGCTAAAGTTGTTTCAAGTGATTAAAGTTGACCCAAAGAAACTTTTAAAGGTTTTGAAAACCCCCCTAGAACTTATCAAAATCTTTAAGACATTCTTACAAAATGGTCCCTAAAATTAAAACTATAGCTTCTGCCCCCTCCCAAGTCCCTACCAGGTTCGGACTTCTCCATGCTGATCCCAATTCTATTAAATTGTTCAAAAAGTCCAACTTGGAAATTTTTATAGTGATAAAATCATAATTATTAGTAGTTAAAACATAGAATCTCACCTTCACTTCTCTTCAATCACAAAATCCCGTGTTAGCCATCTGCGTGTCTAGCCTGCCTCTCATGCATGCAGGAGATTTCCAAGAGGCAGACTAGTTGGGCCGATGGCCATTATGCCCTTGCTATAACCTCCTATTTTACTTGCCTTTTGATCACACAATATTGCAGAAAAAGGCACTCAACACATCCTCTTATCTAGCTTTAATTTTAATTTTTGGAAGCTTTAATTTTTCAAATATGAGAATAAGTGAGACTTTATCATTTAATCTGATAATTTATGACACATTCAATTCAATAATAAAGAGGGGGATTTTAATTATTGGAAGCCTTAATTTCTCTTTCCTGCCAATTAATTCCTATATGAAAATTGAAAAAAAATAATCATTATTTTTCCATGTTTTTTTTAATCATTAGAAGAGCCTAGCTAGCTAAAATCATTAGTATATGAAAAATAATAATAATTAGAAACCCATAATTAACTAAAATCAATACTTCTTGTATGGTAACAGCTGTAACTCCGACTGTTTAAGAGTGTTTGCGATTGTTTTTTAAAATGCTTTTCACTTGAAAATGCATCAAAATGATATTTTTTATTTTTTAAAAATTATTTTTGATATTATCGCATTAAAATAATCTGAAAACACTAAAAAATATTAATTTAAAATAAAGAAAAAATTAAAATAAAATTTAAAATTTTCAAAAACGCTTTTAAAATGCAAAACGTAAAAATCCCTTTTTTGCAAGATAAAAAAAATTATTTAGATAATGAATCAGAATATTTCAAAATTCCAATTTAATGAATTTCAATGCTTTTCAAGAAGATAGTTTAATTAAGAAAATAAAAAAAATCAATTGATTTATTATAATTTATTTTTTCTTAAACCATCACATGCATGCATTCCCCAACAAAACCAATTCTGTCTTCTTCTAAACCCGTTTTGCTCAGAAAATTATACAACGTTACAATTCATAAACTTGTTCTCTCCTTCTGTAAAAAGCAAAAGCAAAAGCAAAAGAAAAAGAAAAAGAAAATTTAAGAAAAGCAAAAAACAATCTACAGTAAAATACCTCTAAACCTCATAACCGTTAAGTCCCTTGCATGCTGAGACGTGTAATTAATCACTCTCTAGCTATTGAAATTAAGAAAATAACAGTTTCTTCTTTTTCTCTGAAACGCATGCAATATTTATTAATTAACACGTAGACTCAAAAACCAGCCAAGCATTGACACCAACGATCTCATGCTTTACAACGGTAAAATCATCACAATCTCCCTATATAATTCACACCAATCACACCCTCAATCCCCATCAGTTCTTTCTCAGTCTTTCTCTAGCAAAACTTGGGTTGCTGCTTGAGCACTTGCTGTGGGGTTTCTGGTATTGTTTTCTCGTGTTGGAAAATGGGGTCTAAGAGATTTTCTGGTTCTTTGTTTGTGATGCTGGTCTTGGGGTTTCTTCTTGGGGTTTCTCGGGGTTATAAATTCTATGTTGGTGGTAAAGATGGTTGGGCTACAAACCCTTCTGAGAGATACAGTCACTGGGCTGAAAGAAACAGGTTTCAAGTCAATGATACTCTCTGTAAGCTCAATTCCTTCGAATTGTTCACTAATTATATGTTAAGATTATTTCGAATTAAAGAAAATAATTATTTCTTTTATTTATGGTGCAGTTTTCAAGTACAAGAAAGGATCGGATTCAGTCTTGATAGTAAGCAAAGATGATTACAACTCATGCAACACCAAGAACCCTATAAAATCCTTAACAGATGGTGACTCAACTTTCATCTTTGATCGTTCTGGTCCTTTCTTTTTTATTAGTGGCAATGCTGATGATTGCAATAAGGGTAAGAAACTGATAATCGTTGTCATGGCTGTGAGACCAAAACCCCTCCCTCCTACTCCTTATTCTCCCATAACACCAGCTTCTTCACCTCAACCTACTAGTTCTCCACCGGCTGTGTCTCCGGATGCTCGGAGTCCTTCGGATTCCGCTGGTCCTGCGCAGGCTCCATCGACTAATAGTAAATCGGGTTCGTCGGGTCTTACTGCTGGTTCATTGTCAGTTGGGTTGGTTTTGGGTGCTAGCATAGGGGTTAGCTTCATATTGGGTGGCTTTCTTAGGGTTGTTTAAGTTGGTTTCTTGATGTTAGTGAGGATTGAAGTTAGAACAAGGGTCGCTCTGTATTGTTTTGTTCTTTATTTGTTTTCTTGTAGTTTGGTTTATCAATAAAAACCGTGTCTGTTTTATTTTCACATTTTTAATGTTCAATTATGAAATTTTAGTTATTTTAACAATATTGTTTGAGAATATATATATATATAAAATGACGTTCTAGAAAATAATTTTTTTTTTATTTTTGATTAATGTGGGTGTTCGGGTTAGCTTGCGTGTACCTCGACTAATCTCACGGGTCCTGAAGTTAATGATCATATAAATCTCTAGTAGCCTTGAGGTTTGTAAAACTTGAACCGATGATCTTTATAGAACAAATTTAAGATCTGACTAGTTAAATTACACCTATCGGGATTCAGTGTTAATAATTTTAATATTTACATGAGCTTCTACGTGATCAATTATGAATTTGAAATAAAATTTAAACCTTGTTCAATATATACTAATTTCACAAGAACCTCATTGATTTATCAAAGGAATATTAACAAATTCTTTGATTTCAAATTAAAGAAGGCTATCTGATCTGCGAGAGCCAATAATTCTCCGATATAGTGATTAATATGATCTCAAGAATTAATTGGTTTAATTTTGTTTATATATGAAAAACTAAATAATTTTGTTATGGTCACCAAAATGAAACCAAATTGGAGAGAAAGTAGAAGGAGCACAAACATGATGCAATAATTACACGTGACCTCAAAAAAACCAGGCAACTTTAAGCTTCTTAAAATATTTTTTTTAAAAATTATTTATTTTTATTTTAAATTAATTTTTTTTATATTTTCAGATTATTTTAATATCTTAATGTTAAAAATAAAAAAAATTATTATTTTAATATATATATATATATATTAATAAAAAAACATTTTAAAAAATAATAGTAACCATTTGATACATCAACTTAAACCATTACTCCAACAAATACATGCTATTGAAACGAGATTGCAAGCAACTCAAGAAGAATTGCAATTGGTATAATAAGAATAAGTTCAATTCTAATCAGAGAACCACCACAATTCCTAAATTGAAAACCTCATCCTCTCTAATCTCCTTCTCCTAGTAGTCACGACCTCTAAGATCGAATAAGAGAAGTAGGGTGGCTGATTTCAGGTGCGCTTGGAGCTGTTTTGCTAGCGAGGGAGAGAGGGGGTGTTGCTGGTCCGGATGGTGTTGTTTACAAGTCAGATCTAGTGGTGTTAGTTCAATTGGAGTTTGTGGCTATGGGGTTGTGGTGGCTGATTGTAGCAAAGGGCGTTGGGCTGGTTGTGGTGGTGTTGGGTTCGCTACAGTGATGGAAGAGAGAAGTGGGATGCTGGGTTGTTAAATTAACAATTCTAAATAATACTAAAATAATTTTATGTTTTCAAAATATTAAAATGCTATGTTTGTTTTACATTCCAAATTTTCTTATATTTGTTTATCATTAATAAAGTTGATCAACGGAAAACACTTTTCAGTCAAAGAAAAATTTAGCTTGGTTTTCAAGAAAGTGTTTTTCTGAAAAATTTGGGCGGAAAACACTTTTCGGAAGTTGTGAAAATTTAGAAGTATCATATTATTTGCTGATTATATCAAATTTGGTCCTTAAACTTTTAATTTTCATATATATTTTGTTTTGAATATTTATTTTTCAATTTCATCTCTTAAAATTTAATTTTTATATTAACTTTGGTTCTCATTTTTATAATTATTATTTGCTTTTCCCTTATCATTTTTTAAGGGAAATTTTTTATCTATCAAATTTTGTCCTCATTCTTTTGATTGTTACTTATTTTATTTGAAATAATTTATGAAATGTTAATTATTATTATTATTTTAATTTCTTCATCTTTTTTTTTTATTTTTTAGATTTGATTTCTATTATTTTGATTATTATTTATTTTATCTGAGATAATTTATGAAATTATATTTTTTTCAATTTCATTCTCATTCAATCTTTTAATTTGTAAGATTTGTTCCTCATTATTTTAATAAACTTGAAAAAATAAAACATTAATAAGTTATTTTCCAGCTCATTTTCCATGACATAACCAAACACTGGAAAGTGTTTTCCAATTTATTTTCCATTACACTACTAAACATCGAAAAATAATTTACTTTTTAAAATTTATTTTTTCAAAATTCACTTTTCAAAACAAAATTATTGTCCAGCAAATAAACCAGTTTAATGTCAGAAAAATTGTATTCCACCTTGTCCGAGTTTGAAATGAGCGGCACAAAAGGAAGTCACAAATATTATGCAGAAGATTAGATTAATCCTTAATTTCTCGGACAATATCGACCATGTGATAGCACTAGCATTCGAAAAATTGTTCCTTTGAATGATCAGAACCAGTTTTGTTGCTTCACATTAACTGAGCAACATGGTTGAACATTCGGGTTATTTAGATAAAACAACTGCTAATTTATTTTTTTCTCCTATCAAATTAATTACAAAAAGAATATTAAAAACCAATAATAAACACAAGTGTCTTTCCATCAATAATATTTATTTTCTCCACTCATCACGAGATTGCTTTGCTTTAGTTATTATGAGACATCGTAAAATTCACTTATTATTAAACATCTACAACTCAATGCATCTTGAAATATTTATTAACAAGATGAGCTGGTGTTATCAAGATCTATAAACACCTTAATCTATAAATAAACATTCAAACAACTCCAAGATAATTCAAGGCATTCAAGTAAGAGCTTTCATATAAATACAAGCATTCAAGTTCTAACAAGAACACTCACGTGTATATTCTCTTACTTTCTTTATTTTTTCATATATTTTTTTACTCATATAATTAAGGATCTATAATTCTGACATGTTATAAAAAACAGCGAGTCTGAAGATAAAATCTAAATCCTAGCCCATACACTTCAGCTTAAGATAATCATGAAAAACCCAGTAAAATCCTGAAGTTTTTACAACTGAGGCTACCTTCATCCTGAAGCAACAATATGGGCAAGGTGGTTTCTCAAGCAACCAACATCATCATCAACCCTCTTCCATATGCCTGCAGTATATACTCCTTTTCAAATTACAATGCATGTAAGATGCTCAAAAGCAAAGAATTGAATGGTGCACACAGTCTCCTTCGATGATCTCAAAATTCAGCATTCAAAAATTTGGGTATCCCCATCAATATAGTAGAAAATTTGATTCACATTCATTGATATTTATTAGTTTGTGTTGAATCCACAACTATATTTATGGGATTTCGTTTCAAGAAGAGGAAGACAATTAATCATAGAATTATACAAATAGCACAATAAAATACAAAACATTATTCATTACTCAAAGAAACTTCTTATTTGATTATTATGTAAGGAAACAGAGAATGACTGCTCCTATTGAGTTACATGGATCAACGGTATATTACTCTGCATCTCTTTGTCAACGACATATTCAAACCGAATTCTCTAAATTCTACTGATAAAAAAACTGTTTCATACCATGCGAATTGCGATGCTTTCTTCAGCTTTATGCGAGTCTATTGTGCTAGCGCTTCAGCTTCCCAGTGTTCATTTCTATCCTTGAATGAGACCAGGCTCCCCCGATAAACGAAAATTCCTTCGCACGAATGAATATCTTTTATATATCCAAGATAGGTTATTTCTTGGGTAATAATGTCAAATAAGGTTAGTTCCTTACAAGGGCCACATTCAAAGATAAACTTACTATTCTTCCAATGCGCAATTGGTGAAATCCGTCCATATGAACTAGTCCCAACAGTGAATTGTTTTGTCCAACATCCCTCCTTCAATGTCCATATCTCAAGAAAATGCTTGATATCATGAACAGTAAGCAAAGCAAGGGAGTCATGGTATACTGAAAGAACAGTTTCCCTGGCTGGCTTGTCATAGTCTGGTAGCTGCATATCTTGGATCAAATCAGTAGCCATATCAAAAGAAATAATGGCTTCGTCATAAGTTTTCCCACCAGAATAATCTGATCCCAACCAGTAAAAAACTCCATTCAAACAAATGTAACATTTATTGTTGCTCAATAACTTGTAATTTTGTGGCAAATCTCCCCAATATCTCCAAGAATCAGTACTTAATGAGTACACAAAGACTGATAAAGGATAACGAATTTTGCTATTTGTTTTGCTCCAACTTTTAATAACAATCACCTTGTAATCTTTAGTTACTCTATCAAATCCAAAACCAAAAACTTCCTTGACACCAGCATAAAAGCTAAGGGATGGGAGATTGGGTTTCCTTATTAGTGGAGGTAATGTTTTCAGTTCATTGGTTGCAGGGTTCCATAGAGCACGATGATCCCTATAAGAATAACGGTCCAGGTAGAATATCCCATTGCAAGGACCACAGATAAAGGAATTATATATGGGCCTATCACGCAGTTCTTCGTATGATAAAATTGTAGATGTTTCATCTACCAAGAATTCATACAACGCAAGTTCTCCTAATTTCGTTACGAAATACTGAGCAAGGAAAGTATCAATATCGTTATAGTTGTCATAGTAATTATTAAGATGCTTGGATATGAAAGCTTGGCTTGTAATGATCGCATACCATGACTTGCAAACGCACTTGAATTGCAGTAGAGCTTTCACCGGCAGCCATGATAGAATCTCAGTTATCAAATCTTCAGGTAATGGATCTTCGATCTTGATTGCCTTTCCTTTCAACATCTCTCCCTTTTGGCTTCTGCAACCTTATATATATATAAAAGTCAGAGATAAAATCATTGTCACCTTGCTTTTAAAATATAACTGAAAACCCTTTTGCTAACGTATTTAAGGAAAGTGTCACCCTACACCCTACACAATCAATTATAATCTTCACAGTTATGTCCTAGAAGTACGAAGAAGAAGAGAACGAAACACAATGATAGAAGTACGTAATATTGTAATAACAAAAAAAGAAGAAGAATAAAATTGAAGTTGAAACGTGAAAAATTAATGTATAAGGTTAAAGAAAGCAAACCTCAGACAGATTTAAGGTTGAAGGAAACAAACCTCCGAGTTTGATAGTTAAAACAAGGCTCCCATGCCGAATACCCTAATATATAGCTTATTTTTATACTGGCAAAAGTCCTGACCCTAAAAAGTTTGTCTCATTGTCTCTAAGTTTTGGACTTTTAGTAGTAAGCCCATAAAACCATTACAGTTTAAATGAAAAATTGATTCTGGGGAGGCTTTCCCTGACCCGTTGGGCTCCTACCTGATATATATATATATATATATATATATATATATATATATATATATATATATATATATATATAGTGCGAGAGGTTAATTAATAGTTTCAATTTTGTAAGATCGATGGTTTTGATTCAAATAAAGAAAAGAATAATAATAAATAAAAATAAAAATATAAAAAGCGAGATTTGAATTAATAGGACTATTTCTTATCTTTGATTTTGTCTAATGACTGTTTATAATATATTGAATAATTTGTTAAAATTTGTTGAGGCTTTCACCAAACGAATAAGAAAAGGGTATTTTTCTACATGTTACCCAAAACAAAATAGGAGCCCAATGGGCCAGATATAGCCTCTCTATAATCATTCCATTAATTTTCCATAGATGAAGGGTTAATTGATGGCAAGGATGACTAGGATTGCAAGCAACGGGTAACTATCAACTGTGTAAGTAATGGAGTTTTGTGTGCATTCATATGCCAAGCAATTAAAGCAGCTCCTTGTAAAATCCAACATATCTGCAATTACATGCAAATAACATATTTTAGCATATGATCAACAAGACAACGCAACCCTTCTATTACTTTTCACCTATTATTTCTATTTTCCACAGAACATGAATTAACTACTAAGAATCTCAGAGTCATCAACCAACCAAGGCTCCAATCACCCAGTAGACCATGCTTTGGAACATGGCATCTACCACCCCATAACTGAAATACAAATTTTCTTACGACAGTGTTAATTCGTTATTTATTAATTTTAATTATGTGTATTAATTTCCCAATTTGTTCTATTAATGGTCAAAGCAATTTCAAAGCACAACAAATCCACAAACATATATCATATAGTCATGTTCGATCAAAGTGAGCAAACACTAGGAGTTTTTTCTTCTTCTGTTTTTTTTATTTTTTTTTCACTTCATTATTTTTCACTTCTCTTTCCATTTCTTCGTGATTTTTTTTATATATATAATTTCAATTTTTTTAATTACTAAATAAAATAAAAAGATTAGTGGCAGTTTTGTAAATAAACAAAATAAAATAGATGAGTACAATTAGTTGCGAGTTGAGGCGTGGAGCCTCGGGTCAGGCTACAGGCCAACACACTGTGTTGTTTCACTATTTAAATATCTTTTTTTTTAGACTTTCCTTTTTTATTTTCTAACTCTCTCTCTTCTTCTTTGATTTCTCTCTTTTCTTTCTTTAAATCTAGAAAACAATGATATTGCCTCTATACCGTTCATCGTCGCAAACTGCCATCATTTGATAAGATTTCCGCGCAAAAAAAAAAAAACCTTTTTCGAAAGCACACCACCTCCTCAATCCAAAAACACCCTTCTTTTACCCTAAACAATTAGCATGTTGGAAAGTACTTTCTTTTTGAGTTCTAGTCATTAGCATGTTGGGTTATGGAGGAGCTAATCCGGCTTTTCGAGTGTGTTTGATATTGTAGTAGCTGTTGTGGTTGTGGTTTGAAAAAAGTTATTTTATAAAAAGTACTTTTAATTGAGGTTGGTTTGGAAAAATATATGTTTGGTTAAAACTGTGGTTGAAATTGAGATTGAACAAAAAGTAGTTTAATGTGTTTGGTTAAAAGAATGCTTTTCAAATTGAGGTTATAAAATAATCATCAATATATATATATATATATATATATATATATATATATATATTGATGATTTTTAATTTAAATATTATAGATTTAACTACTGCTATTACATCATGAAATAAATAATATTGATATCAAATATTTCTTATTGTTCGATCAAATTCTGCAAATGCTACATCATCAAACGATCTTCTTCTAATTTTTTTGAATAGAACACAATTAAAAATAAAAATAAAAATAAAAATTGAATTTTTTTAACTGGGTCGGACCCGACAAGAATAAAATTGGGATTGTGATCAAATTCTACATCATCAAACGATCTCCTTCTAATTTTTTGAATAAAACACAATTAAAAAAAATAAAAATAAATTTTTTTTAACTGGGTCAGACCTAGTTCAATATATTTAGCTTTGGACCGGACCCGATCCGACCGGAACAATGAAGAGAAAAGCCAAGCGTTTTCCCCTTGTGTTAACACCCCTCCCCTCCCCTCCCCTCCACCGAGATATTATATGCCTCTCTTTATCTCTTCTTTTCCGTTAACCATACCTCACGCAGATTCAGGTTTTATTTCCTGCCAGACGAAGACAGAGACCTACCCATGTAGCTGTTTTTTCCTCAATCCAAAAACACCCTTCTTTTACCCTAAACAATTAGCATGTTGGAAAGCACCTTCTTTTTGAGTTCCAGTCATTAGCATGTTGGGTTATGGAGGAGCTAATCCGGCTTATCTTAAGAGTGCTTTACTTAACTTACTTAGTGAAGCATGAGTGCTAACTTCAGTATTAACAAAATAGTATTTTCAACTCTCAGAATTATAGTTTAACTGGTCAGGTTCTAGGTTTGTTCTCTAGAGATCACTAATTCGAGTCTTACAAATCTTAGGATCACTGGAGGCTTATATAGTTGTTAACTTTAGGACCCGTGAAATTAATCGAGGTATACGTAAGCTGACCTGAACACCCACATTAATTAAAAAATAATATTTTCATCGAAGCATTATTTTAAATTTAAACCAATATCTCAAATCAAATCATATATGTTCACACCTAACATGTGGGGGTTACTACTCATTGTATAGTAGTAGTAGATGCGATGAACTTTCTAGTGTAGTAATGAAGAAAAAGAATCTTAAGAATTCACCACCCTGCCTAGTCATAATGTATCCTCCACGACACCTGCTTTTTTAAGCTAATAAAGTTGTGCTATCAAAATATGGGAGCACTAGCCATAATGTTTTATTTCCAATCAACCAATCGATACCACCGCTTATAGTTGATTATGAACACTTGTGTTCACATCAACCCGAAATATTTGTCATCAAGAGAATGTTTTTACATGGTGAAAAAGATATATTCCTAAGTAAATTATGTAACGTGTTTATTAAGGTTGCTACAATAATGTCATGTCATGATGAATATGGGCCGACATTAATATTTTTTTTATAATAATATTAATATTATAATAACCGACAATCATGAATGCTGGGGCAGTACTACTAATTGTGGGGATCTCTCTTTCATTTTTCTTGGATTCACATCCTGGACAGCATCTTCTAATTATTAAAAAACGATTTGGCTTTACAACGATTTTGCTTCATTTTTGTGAGCCACCCTTGAAAACAATATTGCTTCATTTTATGAGCCACCCTTGATGTGACCACCCTTGATGCTTGATTGATCCAACCATGGCTTTAAAACCTGATTTTGAAAGAGGTTTGTGATACAATGCAAGTGAGTCTGCATTCACATGCTATACAGTAGTTTGAAATAGGCAATCATGAATGCTAAGGCAGAAATCGTGAGAATCTCTCTCTCTCTCTCTCTCTCTTTATTAATAATTGAATTTTATTGACGACTCCATTAAATATATGAATTCTTGCTTGAAAAAAACTTTGAAAGGAGACATGCAAGAAAGAGAAAGACTTACATGATAAAAAAAAGATAAAAATAAAATAGGGACATTAGTTTCTATCGCTAAAAAGACTAGTGGGAATCTCTCTTTTTATTTTTCTTGGATTCACATGCTGGACATTAGTTAAAAACTGTTACACTAGTGTGAAGTCAATGCTCTTCTCTGCGTAAAAATAAAATAGGGACCCGAATTGGACCACGTCAAATCACAAAGTCAATTAATGGTCTCCCCCGGATTTTTATTTTATTTTATATACTATGTATTTTACTTCTTTTTGTGTTCTTTTATTTTTCTTTTTCATTTTTTTGTTCGGTAAAATGATTAATAATGATTCAAAACTATGAAATCTTAACATCATTTGATCATAAGTTCATAATTACAGGCTGGGTATAATAAATGATTACAAACTCAAATTAATATAATTGATATGTTGTGATTTATAGTAGGCAATGACTTGCGGTCTAAGAGTTTTTTTTTAAAATATAATCGTGGTTGTTTTTAATTTAAAAATGTATCAAAATAATATATTTTTTATTTTAAAAAAATTATTTTTGATATTAGTGCATCAAAATGATCTGAAAACATTAAAAAATATTAATTTAAAGTAAAGAAAAAAATTAAAAAATTTTAAATTTTTTCAAAAATACTTTTGTAATGCAGAAACAAACAGGGTCTAAGTGATGACATGTCAAGAATTTATAACAATTGTGTGTGAGGTGAATAAAAGTTAAGACCGATAGAAAAAATTGTTTAAATTTAGTTAAATTGGTTCGGTTGGTTTGGTGTTACCTACAGATAAAAAAAAGAGGATATTGATCAGAAGGCTGAAGAACTTTTACACGTAATGGTGCACAAACTATAATTGATATTATAGTTTTGAGTTATAATATTAATTAAAATTTTATTATGATTTTTAACGAGAACATCAATTTAATTATTATTATTGTCAAATACAACAAGCAAGTTCAAAGTGTGCTATTTTGATAAACTTTTTAGGTTAGGTAGTCGTTTTTATTTTGTTTTTTCATTGCCTTTAGGTACGTTCTTTTGCTCGAGAACAAGTAAAAGATAAGTACGAGGGGATTGATAGGACTGGAAAATATACGTATTTTAAGTCCTCTATACTTAGTATTTTGATTGTCTTATCACCAATTCTGTGTAAATTTATGCTTTTTTTTAAAAGTATATTATTTCATCAATTTTTTTTATTATAATATTAATTTCTTATTTATTTTAATTATGTGTATTAATTTTCCAATTTGTTCCTATTAATGGTCAAAGCAATCTCAAAAACAACAAGTCGACAAACATGTATCATATAGTCAAGTTCGATCAAAGAAGGACATTATTTTATCGATCAGTGAGGAAAAGCTACGAGATTCGTCGTCGATGATTTGGTTTTATTATTGTTGACATTAAAATATTAATAGTATTATTTATTTATTACTATTAATATTGTTGTTTTCAGCATTAAAAAAATGATGAAAATTAACAAAAAAGAAATAAAAGAATAAATTAATAAATCAAAACTTGCATACTTGGACAATTGGCGAATTTCGCTAAAAAACGCAAGGACAAACAGTCGGATGGAAATTCGTCAATTTCCTTTCCTCGTTTTTTTCTTCTTTTTTTTTTCCACTTCACTATTTTTCTTTTCTCTTTCCATTTCTTCCTGATTTTCTTTTATATAAATATTTTTGTAATTACAAAATAAAATAAAAAGATCAATGACAATTTTGTAAATAAATAAAATAAAATAGATGGGTATAGCTAGTTGCGGGTTGAGACGCGGACCCTCGGGTTGGGTGATGGGCGAACACACAGACTTGTAGGTGTAAAATGGTGTCATTTAATCACTATTTAAACATTTTTTTTTAGACTTCCATAAGAGTGGTTTGGTGAGTGTAAATGTGGACGAGATCTGCGCAGGAGGGATCTTGGATGTCCTCAGATGCAGATGCGACACTCTTCCTATTAATTACCTGGGCCTTCCTCTGGCTTAATAGGATTTCCACATGGAAACCTGTGATATCCAAAATTCATGGGAGACTTAGCTCTTGGAAAGGCAAGCTATTGTCTATGGCTCGGAGAGCTGTTTTAATTAAAAATGTGTCAATTGCCATTACTCTCAATTGACATTACTGTAGAAACCTTAATAAACACATCACATCGATTTACTTAGGAAGTAAAACCAGATATTAAGGCTCCCAAATAAAAGCAAATAACTATAAAACGCATCGGTTTATAATTGAATTAGATTTCACATGTCTAATCAAGGGGGTGATTGTTAGGATATTGTCATTTGTGGCAATACCCCACCACCAAGCAAGTTGAAGCATGAATTGTGCCACAATTCATGCCATGGTTTAAGACTTTGTTGACCCCTCCATGTTGACAAATGTGCTGGAGGGGCTCACCATGTTTGCCTATAAAAAAGGCAATTATTTGAGAGCAAAGTGAGAGGGTTGAGAGAGAACGTGAGTGTGTGCAAGAGAGTGGAGAGAAAGAGAGAGCTGTAATGGCTGCTGCCATTGCAGCAGCTGCAAGTGCAACAAAAGAGCTGGGAGTTGAGTTTGAGTGAAGTGATCCTCCTCCTCCATGTATGTTGTAATCATTTCTCTATATATCTCTAATAATATGGACTCTCCCGTGGATGTAGGCGGTTTTGCCGAACCACGTAAAATATTGTGTCAGTGTGCTTTAATCCTTCGATGAGCAACTATCAGTACACCCCCGGTCCGCGCATGGGAGAGCCGGAATTCACCAACATATCAGTGAGAAGCAATTTGATGGTAAAGTTCCCGATGGCAATGATGGATTGAGATGGTCCAGTTAGCGAAGCATTTTGACCTGGCTTGATGGATTCTGGGTTGCTGCTTGTGCGGTTGTAGATGTACTCTATATTTAGTCCATCGTCGACTGTGATTGTGCCATATAGTTGTCCGGGATCCTCTCCATCTATGTTATCAATGCTCACCGAGAACACTTCCACAAGTGGTAGGCCCAAAAAGCATTGTCCTTCATCAAAGGTCATGCGTGGGAACCTTCTTTGTCCACTGTTCCTGAAGCAAAGTCCCAACAAGATGCCAAGTATTGCTGCAGCTTGGGAAATAGTTCTTATTTCCCTGTTATCTGGTGGAAGCCGCACGACATTTCTTCGAAGTTGAAACGATTCATCTGGGTAAGCATCAGCACGCAACAAAGCTGCAGAGAAAGCGTCCCAAGCACGAACTAAGGTAGTAATCCAAGGTTGGATCTGGCCTTCTCGGTTACGATTGTCATAACTATTGTAATCATCAGAGCTAGTGCCATGCGAGTTGTCAAAATTGGTAGCCATATAGTCGGATATAGGAATTAGTCTGGTTGATTCGCAGATCATCATAATCACACCAATCAGATAACGTGCCCTAATCTTCCAAGTTGTCGATGTAGCAAGCTGATTTATACCGTACCCTAGGTTGTAGAAGCCAACTCTTACTTCCTCCATACTCAGGCCAGCAACATTTGATAACATATTGTAGCTACCATTGAAGCCTAGGAATTCGGTTCCTTGTTCTCGAATTAGATGCACACCGGTTTCGTTGTTGAACTCCAACCACTGCCCGTTCTGCATCTGGTAGCCAATCAAGTACAGGTTATCCATTCGCAACCTGAACCTCACAGAGTGATCGTTGGTTCGTATTACCAAATCGAAGAATCGAGTGGGTGGCTCCTCTTGAACAGCAAGTGCAGGACGATTGTGGGAAAATCTCACGCCCAATCGATCACGCAGTTTCTCAATGAAATCTCGATAACCTCCCCTGGTGCTGGTTTGAACATTGATCTCGATCTCAAACTCCACCGGCATTGTCTTTGATCAAATTGCTTGTGCAACGAGATAAAGTTCAATCAGTTGCAATTTACAGCCAAGACAAAAGAAGTCAATGACAGTTCTAACCAAGATGTTGAAGATTAATTAAATGCCATTCATAATCGAAAAGAAGAACTAGTAACAATTAAAAGAACAGGAGAGAGCAGGACATCACAAGGTACGTAATAAACTTCACATTGTCGAACTCGGAACCATAAACAAAGTAACAATACAACGTAGGTGTTACAAGAATATTACACTGTGAAAAGTACCTTGGATAAATCGCTTTTCTATTTGCTTAGTCGAATCTGTTGGGTGTTGAATCTCCTCAAGCTATGCAGTTTCTGTAATGGTATTGGGATGTATATATAGACAGAAAAACTAGGAAGAGAAAGCACGTGGAGTAATTTCTCATACAATGATTTATCCTTCTCATTCACATGCAGGAACAGTTTGTCTTTTTGGACCACATACATCTAGAATAATGATAAATACAAGCGTGGTTTGGAAAATAGTGCCAATTATCAATATCAAAAAATATATTCTGATAGAAAAACTCACAAGTACAATATGCGAACAGGGAATACATTCCATTCAATGAATCCTTCACTCTATTGGGTCGATAAACATAGTTTCTTGTCCTTATTGGATTGCCTTATTGCACGTTTTTCTTCCAGTATGACAGATTTTTCTACCATTATCAAGAAAATATATTGAAATAGAAAATTTCACAGCTACTATATGCGAATTATACGGAGTACTATATTTCTAAAGCCTATAGTCCACCTTTGAAGAAATCTTTCTTCTTTCGAAAACACTCTGATCACTTCCCTTACGAGTCAAGGTTTCATATGGAATTTTTTCCATCCATCATTTTATCTAATTGACAAAAGACACCAATATCAGTGATGAGTGAGGACACACTCAAACGCCTTGTAAAATTCTCTTATTACCATAATAATCTAAGTTTTTCTTATCGTTTTTAATATCAAATTAATCCAAATTGTGTTCCATCGATCACTATATTTAACACTCTTGCAAGTCTCTTTATATCAATAATATATGTACCACTCAAGTTTTATCATCTAGTAATTAACACGTAAGAAATCTTTTTTTGTGGCGATAAATCTTAGAATTGTCATATGCTGTAGTTTATATTGCACGTTTTCCTACAATAACATATGTAATATAATTTTTTATCAATATCAAAAAATATATACTTATAGAAAAACTCACACGTACTATATGCGAACAGGGAATATATTCCATTCAATGAACAATTCAATATATGACAAATTTTGTTTGCAACCACGTAAGAAATAAGTCTTAGACAATGCTAATTGTCTTATATATGCTGTAGTGGTCCGTGACAAATAAATTTTTGGATTGCATTATTAAAGTTTATATTGCACGTTTTCCTACAATAACAGATGTAATGTAATTTTTTTTATCAATATCAAAAAAGTTTCTGTCTTTATCGGATTGCAATATTTTGCACGTTTTTCTTCTCATTGTTTGGATATTTGAAATAAACAAGGGAAAGAAAATGGAAGGTAAAACACTTAATCATTCTTTTTTTCTCGAGGGAGTAATAATGTTTTGCACAAATTGAATTTATGTTAGTTTAGGATTTAATTTCCTTATTAAGAAAATTTTGACAAATAATTAAAAGCATACTTATAAAATAATAAGGTTTTCCTCCAAAACCCTCTAACATTGGAGTAACTTAAAGAAAAGAAGGCTTTTGAAGGATTTTAAAAGGTTGATAAAAATAAAAAATTCTCTCGTTACTAAAACTCGCAAAGAAAGGGAAAGTTTTTTCTTGATCTGTCTATATATACCTCCCTCCGTTTCTAATCTGTCTATATATACCTCCCACACAATTACATTAACCACCACATAAACGACAGATACATTCAACATATTCGTCTAAGCAAATGGTATGAAACTATCTAAGGTATATTTTCATCACATGCTAATAGATATATGGGTTTTGATGATGACTACTGGTTTGTTCTCAGGCATCCTTGGAACGAATCATTTCATTGGGACCATGGGGAGGTTTAGGTGGAGACCACTGGAGTTACAGGGCAAGCGGTGGGATAACTGAGATAGTCCTCCGTGTAGAAGGAAATATCAAGTCCATTTCCTTCAAAGATGCCAGTGGCCTGGTTTCTGGGACATTCGGTGGCAGGGGCAACGACCCTAATGACAGGGGTGAACAGAAAAAGGTGACTTAGCTATTCATATATTAATACATTTACAGGGAGGCTAGTTCCATAGCTGATGGATTGGCAAAATCGTATTGCTGACTTGGTAGCATTTTTGTAGATCCTTTATAATCTGTCTGTTATGTTTTTCTTTTTGGGTTTTTTATCCTTTTTATCTCTGTTTTGGGGTTTTTATCTCTGTTTCTCGCTGAATGTTTTTGTACTTCATTTCCCTTTATAATTTTAATACGTTGTGCCTTAAAAAAATAAATAAAAATATTAATAGATCAGCAGCACTTACCTTTTATTTTATGCGCGCGTTGTGTTTTGTATAGATTGAGATCCAATGGCCTTCAGAGTATTTGAAATCTATAAGCGGAACTTATGGAAGCTACAAAGGACTATTAGTGATCACTTCCCTATCGTTCATTACAAATCTCACTACATATGGACCTTTTGGAACAGCTCCTGGTGAAACTTTCTCTATCCCGATAGCAGATAGCGCCGTGGTTGGCTTCCATGGGAGATGTGGTTACTACCTTGATGCACTTGGTATTTTTGTGACACCGGTAAGTTCATTCAACTATATTTTATCAGTAAATATGGTTATTATTGTGGCTTGTTTTCTTTTGAAGTAGGCGTCCTCGGCTGAGTCTTAAAATTTCACTTCTCTTCGGATGAATAAAGATGGATTTTATGAATATTGTTCTCTTTTAAGCTAGCGTCCTCTTCTATATGTATATCAGTACGCCATTTTGCTGTGACATTTTACAGCCTCGTCTAGTATTTCTTAGACATGTATCCTTTTGGGTTTTGAGACATTCGCCCAAGTGTTGCAATGCAGGTGAGTCAAGCCATATGGCTAGTAACAACAGAAATAATTGACTATGAATATTGCTTTCCGTGCAGGCAAATTCACATGGAAGCATTTCAGTTGGGCAATGGGGTGGTCCAGGTGGAGATCCTTTTAGTTTTAGGGTGGGAAGCTGGATAAAAGAGATAATTGTTCATGAAGGAACCAATATCAAGTCCCTCTCTTTCAAAGACGGCAATGACCAAGAGTACGGAAAATTTGGCGGCAATAATGCTAATGACACTGGTGAAGAAAGAAGAGTGAGTATGGCATTTATGGCTTGCACAGGATAGCAAATCAAACGAAGCATTTCCTAATTTAGCTACGCTAATACTATATTCTATGATGCAACTTCTGTGTAGATCGAGATCGACGGGCTTTCAGAGCATCTAACATCCATAACTGGGACATATGGAAATTATGCTGGAATTGTGGTGATCACATCACTATCATTCATAACTAATCTCACTACACATGGACCTTTCGGAACTGCTACCGGCACTTCTTTCTCCGTACCAATTGAAGGTTCTGTCGTGATTGGATTTCATGGAAGAGGCGGCCACTACCTTGATGCAATTGGCATCCATGTGAAACCTGTAAAGTTTTTTTTAAGAAAAAAAAAATATTTTGAAGGGTAGTTTGAATCCCGGTTAGAAAAAAAAAAAAAACTCCGTAACTTTGGTTATTGGTAATGATGCAGAGGGACATAGAAGGAACTATCTCAATAGGTCCATGGGGAGGCCAAGGTGGGAATCCATGGAGTTACATGACAAATCAAGGTATAAACCAGATAGTCATCAATGTAGGATCAAACATTAAGTCTATATCTTTCCGGGACACAACTGACTTGGATTCTGCAACATTCGGAGGCAACAACCCCAATGACATTGGTGAAAGGAAAACTGTAAGTATTCCCCCTTGTGGTGTGTTAAGGTTTTTCGATAGAAAATATTTCAAAAGAAGAAAATTATCATGCATCATGTTTTTTGCCGTTTGAATTGTCAATTTTTTTAAAAAATTTGTTCGAGCTTGGCATATATATACATGGGACGGGCTGGGATTCTGATTGTCCCAGTCCCGTCAAATTTTATTCAGGACTATTCTTTCATGTATGGAAAACAATTATTGAAACAACAAGGCATTTATGGTTCATAAACTACTAATTAAAATATATCTATAGTTCACGTATTTTGCTTTGCATTATTTGCAGGTTCTTATTAACTGGCCTTCTGAACACCTGATATCCATAAGTGGGACATATGGCAATTTCAGCACTTTATTAACGATCACATCGCTGTCATTCACTACAAATAGGGCTACTTATGGACCTTTTGGAACCGGTTCTGGCACTCCTTTCTCCATCCCGATAAATAATAATACGGTGGTTGGATTCCACGGAAGAGCTGGACACTACCTCGACGCCATTGGCATCTTTGTCAAACCAGAGACGACAATCTAACTTCTTATTGGAAGAAATAAGTTGTCTTATCTCTAAAATATCCATGGATACAATGTCACTGCGTCGATGCTTTGTTCATGATGTTGTTCTTATATGCTCTAATAATGTACGGAAATAAATGTGTTTTTGTTGTTTCTTAGTGTTGTTTACGAGGGCTTTCATAGCTCTGTAATGTGCTAGGTTTCTTGATGCTTCGTTGTATCATGTATCAATAAATATTGCGACTTTGAATAAAAGCAGGAATAATGGAAACCCTATCAGTGGTTGAAATCCCTTGGGAGGTTCTAATTCTTGTAACTCGGGAGTTATTTATATAGTTCCTGTTTGACTTGAGATCGAATAGTTTTGTTATTTTTTTTACTTCAAATTACTTTTTATTTTTTTTAATTTTAAATTATATTTTTTATTAAGTGCATGCAGTATTGAACACGACCTCAGAGAGGTGAGGAGATGAAGATAATATTATCAAGAATATTTTTGTGATCCCACGTTAAGATTTGTATGTTTTTGTATTTTAAAAATATTTTTAAAAAAATTAAAATTTTTTTAATTTTTTCTTTGCTTTAAATTAATTATTTTTGGTGTTTTTAGATCATTTTAATACATTGATTTTAAAAATAAAAAATATTATTTTTATATATTTCTAAATAAAAAACATTTTAAAAAATATTTACAACTATATTTTCTAAATAAATCCTGAAAATTCCAATCGGGACGGTGCCCTACTGGGTGTACCGAGGCAAGAAATCCAAGAAGTACGGGAACTCCGGGACCGCTCTTAATTTTGATTTTTGAATTTCCCTTGTATCAATGTCACTTGATTAACTACTGTCGGAAGATTGATAATTATAAACGAAGAAACTTTTTATTGGTATATTGTAATGGTTTTTATTGATATAATTTTTATTTATCAGTAAATATTAATAGAAAAATTATCTTAATATATATTAAAAAAATCACAATGAGTAAATAAAAAATAAAAATAAAATCAAATAGTATAATAACATGTAATTTTTAGAGACAACATTACTAAAGGAATGAACTTAACAGTAAAGTATGTTGACAAAACAATTTCTTTGATATATACCAAGAGAATTAAAAAGGGAATTATAGTGGGATTTAAAAAAGCAAATCATATGATGACGTGATGTTTTTACTAACATAATAACCGACGAAATAATTATATTGGTTCAATGATATTTAATTTATGACATGGCGATTAACTCTCTTCTCTCCCTCCTCCAATTCTCTTTTTATCTTATGCATTTTTTTCTGCAACAAACAGCCCCCCTCCCAATCTCAACACAATTCAACCCTCACAAAAAATTCAGCCACCACAATACTTAGTTTATCAACATTCGAGTTCTGATTCAAATTTTTTTGAGGATTCCGTACTTTAACTAAGCAAATCTATCTTTTTTTATTTGAACTTAATTTTAAAATATTGATTCTTTTTTTGCAAATTTTTTATAGTATATGTATTTTGATTGGGTGTTTATTTATTTTATAGTTTTTTTTCATACAAATTTGTTGTATGAATTTATGACTTGTATATGTTAGGGTTTGTTTAAGATTTTATAAAATTATATTTATTTGTAAATTGATGAAATTTATGTTGAATTTGTGACTTAGGTGTTTTGTGATGAAATAAATAATGACTTATTTAACGAGTTTTTTTTTTAATATTTTGTTAAATTTATTGTCGAGTTGAAATTTTTGATAAATGTATAGAAATTTGAGTTTATGTAGATAATTGATAATGAATTAATAGTACTATTAAAATAGATTGAATAAATTTGAGCTAAATGAATATTTTTACAAATTATTTAATTAACATAGTTAAATAATACATGTTTTCATTATTTTTTTATATATGTTTGATATAAGTAATAAATGATCGTTCATAGATATTTAGATCTTCATCCCAAGGGTTGCGGATGATGAGTTATTGTATTGGAGTAATTTTTTTTTATTAGTTATGTACTATCTAATCCGAGAAATATTAATGGAGAGAATATTAGATGTTCATGTAAGAGGTGTAAAAATAAAAATTTTCTCGATCTTGACCTTCCTTTGGGCTTAAGTCAACGTTACTCCTTCTATAGGCTCCTCAAGCCTTTTTCAACTGTTTCCCATATATTTTAAGAACTTAGCCAAGCTTTTACTCGAATACACCAGGTCTCATAATTGTTCTTTTTTGAACAAGGACATTGAAATGAGAAGTTTGGAATGATCATCTCAAATAATTAAACACACGCTCTAATACCACTTGTTTGAGAAAATGATAGGTGTGGTAAAAACTATACTTAAAGAACAAAGCTAAAAACACAGAAAAATTGAGAGTAAGGATATTTTTCATTAAGTGTTTTCTCTGAAGATATACACTATAAACTCTTCTTCATAATTATCTATACTTATAAATTGTAGTCTATTTATAGGCATTAAATCTTAGACCATGAATGATAGACATTAAATCTTAGACCATGAATGAATTAAACTACTTAAAAAAATTTCTAATCTAACAATAATTCTAATAAAAAAGTCTAACACAAATTCTCTTTCCTCAAGGATTCTTACATTGAATAGAATTTTATCTAACAGATATGTACTGGTTCTCAACAAGTCATGGTTGATTCTTGAATCTTTACCATATAAACACCCTATGATTGCGATCAAGCACAGGTTTAGAGCCTGTTTATAATGTTTATAATTGTGGCATGACCGTGATTTCCAAAAAACTTTAATATTTTTTTTGCTCTAAGTCCATTTTTTTAGTATTTTTTGAATTATTTTTATGTACTAATATTAAAAATAAAATTTTAATAATAATAATAATATATTATTTTAATATATTTCCAAATAACAAACATTTTAAAAAATAACCTACAGTACTAATCCAACTTTGTCCTAGCATTTTTACCCGCAACAGCTGTATTGACCATTTATTGAAAAAATAATGAAAAGCAAAGAGCTAAACTTTCAATTATAACTTGTCAATTTTCAATATCTACTCGAAACTCCTTCAGAAAAGAGATTGATCACTGTTACAAGACAAGATTGCAGTGTATGACTATGAATAAACTCATAAATCTGAACAACAAAAAAGTAGATGCAAAATTACTAATAGCCATAGGTATAAGAAACAATCAGCAACAAGGAAGACAAGTATAATAGCACTCTTGTCAGAGTCACCGAGCACAAGTTGAAATATTGCAGACCAAATAAATCGATCACAAAAAAAGGACCTTCGTAAAACAAAAGAGCACAATCAGTAGTTTTAACAGGTCTATCAGTTGGTGTTGACAAAGTAAATTCATCTGATGATAGTAAGTTCTGTTGCCAAACTTTTAGCTTCGCTCATTGCTTTGCTCTCTGAATAAACCTGGATAGGACCTGTCCAAAACTTCAAATTTCAAAGACTCAAAATACAAAAAATCGCAGCTAAATATCACCAATTCCCAACCATATGTTTGTGTGTGCGTAAAATGATGAAAGTGGTGAATTGAGTGTTAAATTATTACCTGAAATTCGAGATCTGGAAGTAGAGGCAATAGGAAATCACTCTGTTTCGAAGCTCAAGTTGGTGGTGGAGCTGCACAGAAAATGGGAGAGAAGAGAAGAAAGATAATCTTGATGAGTACTTAACATTTGATTATTTCTCCTAAAACAAAATAAATGATCCCACAAAAACAAGAACCTAAAAACACTTTCCGGACCAGACAATTATTGTTCATAATTTTATGCTATACATTTTTTAGAAGAAGAAAATAAGTTGTACGAGTAGTAAAGGTAGAAAAGGCAACTTACGAATGAATTGAGGTGCAAAACAAAATTGGGATGTCCATGAGAGAAAGAAATAAGCAAATGTCAAGAAGCATAGAAGAAGGAGATAACCCTTTCGGTGGGAGAAAAAAGACGTTGCTGGGCTAGTCTTGCAGGATTTTAAATCACCATTTTCATGATCAATTTCATCACCTGAATCCTCAGCAGAAGAACTGCTGGAACAAAGAGAATAGTAATCATCTTCTTGGTCACTCAAATCCTCATCAGAAATGCTGAATAGATGTCGATTCTCATCAAATAGATGATAGACCCCACAGCTTTTCACCTTGCAATGCTTTTCAATCTCACGCAACTCCATCTCTGAAGTGTTCCGATCGAAAGATTTCGCTTTTGCTTTCGGGTAGAATTCAAATGTAATTTCTTTGTCAGAGTATTTACTGAAAGAATCTTCTTTCCAGTTCTCGTGCCACAATAACATGTGATCCGAGTCACGCATCTTTGAATCCTGGAAGTTATATATCTCACATTCTGTCTTGAAAATGATATCATCATGTTCACAATTATTACTTTTGGCATGGCATTGCCATTTAATGTTTATGGCTTTATCTTCCTGAAGCAAATCATTTAATGGAACTGTATGGTGAACAATCAGGCAGAAAGCAATTGCCTTGAGCTTATGACAGTCTGAGGGCAACTGAATGGCAACTGAAGATCCCCAACTTCGATTAATGAACCAATGTGGAATTTCACTTCCTGGTGAAAGAATCTGAAACATGTCTCCAATATTTCCAGACTGTATGACAGAAATTATATTATTAGAATAAGTAAATCTAATCGACCATGTGTGTGAGAGAGAGAGGGAATGTAGAGAGACCTGAATTTTCAATTGCATGTCTTCCATTATTGCATTCTGATCAAATCTGAAGCAATTTGCAAGATTCAAACGTATCGATTGGCTTAAAGTGCCGCTTGATATGGTTTCTAATGATTCACAATCCCTTGCTGATAAAATACACAATGAAGGTGGAAGCTCCAGTAGCTCTTTCATAGATGCTCCATCTAACTCAAGAAATATCAAAGATTTCTGATGCCTAATTGATGATGGTAGCTTCTTAATTGCTGTTCTACCCAAGTAAAGTGTTTTCAAAGATTTCATAGGCCTCTTGATTTCTGGGAAGGTCTCAAGTTTTGAGCAACCAGATAAATAGAAATTTTCAAGAAATTTCAATTTACAGATGCTGCTTGGGAGTTTAGATAGCCTTTTACAGTCGAACATATGTAAAGACACAAGTTTCGTAAGAAACTCAATTGATGAAGGCACCTCTTCTATAGCAGTTCGATCCAAAAGCAACACTCTTATATTTTCTGAAATCACTGGAAACTTAGTAATATTTTTGCAACCAATCAGAGAAATTTGTCTCAACTTGATTGACAAGGGCACCTTTTCTACAGAAGTCCCACTTAAGTCTAAATATCCTATATCCGCATAAGTCTCTGGACAATTCCTGATATTTGAGCAACCTGTTATAAAAAGTTGTTCGAGACATTTTGAATCAATCTTTCTAGGAAGAGTTATTAGATTATGGCAGTCGGTAAGATCAAGGCGTTTCAGTTTCTCCAGATGTTGAAAGGACGATGGAACCCTTTTTAAACTTTCACAACCACTAAGATTTATATACTCTAAATTGTTAGCTTTTGATAAATCTGGCAATTCAGTCAAATAACGAGAGGAACTGAGGTTGATTCCTTTTAAATTCAGAAGATTCTGTTGCAAAAAATTGAGAGGATTAGAATTTGGTACTCTATAATTCATAGATAGAAATGTTAGCAGCATACCTGTTTTCCACTCCAAAGTTTCTCTACCTTGCTCTCAGAAAAATCAAACTGGACGAGGTTTTCAGCACTAAAATCCTGTGGCAAAGATTTGGAAGGGAATCCATCCCAGTGGAAATATCTAAGCTCATTGGAAAGATATTCAAGGCCAGAGTAAGGAAGGTGCACTTTGTTTTTTTCGACCTCGAAGTAAGAGGGATTATAGAATATGAGAAATTCAAGACAGTTCATCCCTGCAAAGGAATCAGTTTTCAACCTCATTTTCCTTGATTTGGACATGTCAAGGCATATGCCTTTAACTCTTTTTGTCCCCTGAAATATAATAAAAAGAATAAATTATTCATAAAACATGTGGAAGCAAGATAAAATATCTATCAAAAAGAGGGAAACAAAGCTCATGAGTTTAACTTTAACCTTGTTTTCCTTCAATACTTTATAGATATCCTCAGGATCAAACAGCCTGCTACGTTCACCGGGATCCTCAGATTCTTCATGAACAATACTATAAGCCATTTCTTGTAGTAAATCATGCATCCCTAGTATGTTGTCCGAAGCCAATACGAGAGATTTATCAATTAGAACACTTATATAGTAATGCACAGCAGGACACTTATTCTCTAATATTCTTGTAAAATGGAGTCGGTTGATTCCTTTGAAGAAACATGCAATGTGAAGAAAAATACTTCTTTGCTCCGTATTCAGTCCATCAAAACTGACCCTCAACACATTTAGAATTTCAACATTTTGAATCTGGCCTAACCCATTCGATGCACTGTACCAATCCTCTTTGTTTTTGTCACAGAGAGCTGAGCCCAAAACTACAAGAGCCAGTGGATTGCCTTTTGTATAGGTCACCATCCTGCCCAACAAATATATATGATCAATTGTGGGACAGGTTTTCTTGAAGGCTTTCGATTTAAAGAGCTGAAGAGCATCCATATGATTCAATGCCTTTACCTCGTATGTTGCATCAACCTCTTGGTTTAGCACTTGCTGATCCCTACTTGTTACCAGAATTCTACTTCCAGGACCAAATGCATCACGTTGCTCGAGTAGCAATTCTTGCAAGACCATTGAACTATCTACATCATCAAAAACAATGAGCACCTTTTTTCGGCGAAGCCTATCTTTTATAAAAGGGCTCGTCTCCCAAATTTTCTGGTCAAGTATTCGCGAGAAAAATCTTCTTTGCAAATCAAACACTGTGCGTCTTTTTAATTCTTCCCTGACGTTCGCCATAAAGGAAAACCCTTCAAATTTGGTGCAAATTTTGTTATACACAGCTCGAGCGATAGTTGTTTTGCCTATACCACCCATTCCCCATATTCCTACAATCCGAACATCCTGCGTCTCCATATCCAACAAAGATTCAATTTTCCTTACGTGTTCATCAATTCCAACAAGATTCGTGGGGTGGACGGGGAAGATTTTGCACAATTTATTCAGAATATCTTCGACAATTACCTCGATAAATTTAGACTCTGACCTACAAATTTAAAGAACATACATTTGTAAATTGGAATGGACATAATAAAAGATAGAAAATGACAATTTAATGCATGCACGTTATAAATTTATATATGTGTACACAATAAGATTGTTAAGCCCATAAACTAAAGCTATTAGATGTTGTTTTAACATATAATTTATATTATTCATTAATATTTTTTTTAAAAACTTAAAATTTATACAGGCCAACACTAATTTGTATTATTAATTAATTTTAATTAGAAGTGAGAATGAAGGTGATAAAATTTAAACTTATAGTAATTTGGTCAGTAATGCTCTAATACCGTGTCAAATAACCATTTCAGTTTAAAAGCTTAATCTATTTTGCAAAATCACATGATATGATTTATATTATTTTTTAATATTAAAAAATATTCAATCAAAATTAAAGATAATGTTGGCTTAAATACTGCCATAATTTTTGGAACCTGACCTAATTTTGCCTCTAATTCCTATTCACAAAGGCAGCTGATTCTGCCGCTGGTTACTTTTACCTTAAGGGTAAAATTTGATTATTGCTTTAATTATTATAGGTGACAATTTTTTATGGATGGAATATGAGTTATTAAATTCATTTTCTCTTTATCTTTTTCCAGCAATGATCTACCAAATAAAGTTTAAGAATCTAAATATAAAACTATAATGGTAAGAAACAAAAAAAACCAAGAACTTAAGTTAATTATCACGTCATTCAGCGTTACAGTAACTTTAAAAATGTTTTTCTCCCTGGGCTAGGTAAGGACGCTCGGAATATATATATATATAGACTCCTATCTCTGTCAGAGTTGGGGGCTTTTGACTAATATTGTTGTTGGAGGGCTAACAGTTAATTTGGAATCTATAGAGAAATTCCGGATCCATGTTACCGTTCTTTCGAACACGACCATTCTCATTACACGAGAACCTAAGAACCACTAGCTAGTATTACGAGAAGGAATTAAATGCCTAGATTGGGCTTGCTAATCTTGACCATCCATAGTTATTCTTTGGAATTTCATAATTTAAATGGGTGGCTTTCACATATTTGATTTTTTCTTGCATGCATAGTTATAAAAATCAATCTAATTTGATTAATTTAGATTGAGTTTTATTTTAAATTGATTTTTTTGAAAAAAACTCATAAAACAAAAAATTTTCAAGTTCTTTCTTTAAAAAAAAAAAAAAAACATCATAAATTAAATTGACCTATTATCCCGCTCCTAGATCTTGAACCAAATCTACCAGCAAGTTAAATCATATAACTATGCTTTCATGTAATTTTGGGCTTTAGCCTTGTTTCTTAATGAAAAAACAAAATATTTGAATTGAATTTTGCTTGTCTTCACATAATATGTCGAAGCCTACCATTTTAATTGGATTTTCCTTGAATTGCTTGAAGCATCTGATTTAGTTCTTATTGATAAAAGTCTTTCAATTTAGTCCAATTATTCATAATTGTTTTGAAGATGTTTATTTTGGATACAAACAATCTCATAATTTTCAGATCATTGAAATAAAAAAAAAGTTAGTTAAACATCAAATTATCAAATCAATAGATGTATTAGAATAGAAAATCAAAAGCTACATGCAATCAAAACCCTCTATATATAAATGAATCAACCAATATTATACATTAAAGAAAGCTTACTCGATCTTCCTTGAGTCATGGCCAGATATGTTGGCAGCTTCGTTCAAAGCAGCTCTGAAACATTGCTCCTCCTCCATCTTCAAAGCTTTCCTCTTTACAAGTTGCGCAAATACATCTCCAAAGCTTCCACTTTGCTTTCTTATATCAGAAGGATCAACCTCGTAGAATACTGGAATAGCAATCTGCCCTCTAACTTTTCTGCTTTCAAGAATCTTCAATAGCTCATCTAAGCACCATTTGGAAGATGCATAGTTTTGGGAAAAAATGATCACAGAGAGCATGGAGTCTTCAATTGCTTTTACAAGTGATGGAGAAATTTCTTCTCCTCGCCTAAGGTCATTATCTATGAAAGTTAGGATGTTTTTCCGTTCCAAAGCTGCATGAAGGTGGCTGGTAAAACCAACACGGGTGTCTTCCCCTCTAAAGCTAAGGAAGACATGATGTTTTTTTGGAAGGTTGATGGTTGATGTAGAAGAAGAAGAAGAAGAAGAAGAAGAAGACGCCATGAGATCAAAAAATTACACAAGGCTGTAGGGTGAAATTCTCTAGATCATATGAGCTGAAAGACAAGAAGGGACAATTAATCGGATATTCTTCACCTGATCTGCTTCTCCAACCATAAATTGCTAGAAATTGAACCACATTTGGGCTTAGCCTTACAGGGAAAAAGCAATCTAATAATTGAAGAGGTACGAACACAAGTGAATAAAAACAAGAAAAAGTGAACTGATGACAAGAGACATCGTGTGGTTTGAAGTCATTTTGATATTTATTACCGAACAGTAACTTCACTGGTGAGTTTGAACAGGCCTCCTCCTCCGGTAAAACTTTTTTCTTGGTTTCAAATGTAAGAAGGTTCGTGGAAATTTCACAAAGGAAGGTCTTCCGCGTTATGGAATCAAAGGCCTTGCAAGTCTTCACTTTACCATCACGTCCTTAGTCCTTACTTTAAGTGTACAAAGCTTTGCCGCAACGTGTGGGATGATTATTCTTCTGGATTTGTACTATAAAAACGATATATATATATATATATATATATATATATTGTTTATAAAGACCCGGAGTTGCTTTCAAATATTTTTATTATTAAATTTTTTGAATAAGAGAATTAATTATGTACAGGAAAGATAATATTATCTTTAATATATTATATTTAAAATAAATTTTATTATTATTTTTTTATTATTAAGATTTTTTTTGTGTTTTTCTCAATATTAGTTTGTCTATTGGTTAAAACAAATTTACTTTAAGAAGATAGATTATGACTTTATGGATCAAATCTAGCAATTCTAAAGTTAATTTTTTTTCTTTTAATATTAAGAATACATTTTATATATAAGTTTGTAATTCTTAAAATTAAAAAAAAAATAAATTGGTTTTTCTTGTATATTTTTTAAGACCCAAGTTAATCATAAAATAGTACCTTTTTCTTAAAAAAATATATGAAAAATAATTAAAATTAAACTAGGGGGTGTTTGGCAAAACAAAAAAAAAAGTTGTGAAAAAACATTGGAGCATGTTTGGCATAGCTAAAAATCACAAGTTTAAAAATTATCTTGAGGATATGTTTGCCAAACACGCTTTAACAAGCCAAAATTTTTTTTTTTTTTTTTGATGAATCTTGGATTTGTCAAACATGGCCTTAGGCTTTAAAATGATCAGCCTAATCATGTGAACTAGATTTCCTAGCTTGACCCAAAACCTGAAGGCTCAACCCAATCAAGTGGATTAGGCTTCATGGCTTGGTCCAAACTTATAAACAAAACATAAGGTCAAAACAAAAATTACAAAGATCAAACATGGATTTTTGGTTAAACATCTCAAGAACATGAAAAACATGGCTAAAAACACATAAACCAAATCAGAGATAAAAGACCAAACTACATCAAACTAAAGCCACATAAAAAAGAGAACATGTAAAATTATAGCAGAAAGACATATTGAATGGGATCAAATATGTCAGATATTTCTCGAACCAATCCAAACGGTTTAAACCTAAACTCAAGTCTTCATCATGGTTAAACGATTAATTGATCCAAAGCAAGCTATAAAATGATTAATTTTGAGTATAAAACACTCATGTATGTGGGTTTGATCAAAGCACACAAGACATGCCAAAAACTTTGGTTTGTAAGGAAATCAAAGTGGTAGCATATGAACACCAACTCGAAAATGTAGAAAAAATCCATAAAAGGCTTTAAACCTGAAACTGACCAAAATTCTATAATAATAACCTAAACTCATTAAATTTAGCTTAAACATACCCTTAATGACTTGCTTGAACTATAAAAAAATCTCAAGAAAACAAACAAAAGAAGCAATGTAACAGCTAATTTAGACAAACCATGAAACTTCAAAAATGTATTTCTAAACACCGTCACATTGATTATAACATTTGTTTTCAATCAACATTATCATGAACATGGCTTAATTAAACACAACATCTAACTAGAAACAACCTATCATCACAATTTCGATAAATCACTTATCAACACATGTAATCAAAACAAAATCCAATGACTAAACTAAACATCAAAACTAACTTGGTTGCCATTTAAACAAGCTCTTATTATAACCTTAGCTATCCTAAAACATCAAACTATGCATCCAATACCATTTTTAACATACATTCAAAGCATGCATATTACTTCAAAACATGATTTGATATACTAAAACACATTTATTGCCTATTAAACTAATGACTAATTATAAATAAAGGATGAACAATATCATTTAAGGATTCAAAAGGCATTAAAGCGGGGTGTGCCCATTAAACTACACCAACTCATCGAAATGCAGTCAAAATGTAGCCTTTTTTATATATATTATTGCTTATTTCCTTTTTGTTTCCATCTCCATTTCAACCCTTTGTTCCTTTACTTTTTTTCATGTTTTCTTTCCTGAACTATGTTTTCTTAATCCCCTCCTCTTCTCTAGAAAGATACCCTTTTATAGGCTAAAGCAAATTCAAGAATTTACAAAATCACTCACCATTTTCATGGTGGTTTTTCAAGGATAGGTTAATTTTTGAAAGATTATCCTTCCCTCCCTCTCTTTCTTCTATAGCCTTCCTTAAAAGTTATGATGTTTAGTTTCCTTTTGTCTTTTATACAATAAACTTTACCAAGAGAGAACAATCTTAAAGTTGGCTCTTTTATAGGTGATCCTCTTCTTTAATCAAGGTTAACTAGGTAATATACTCTTTTATGCAAAGAATTAATCATGTAGTTTGAGATGTAAACATGTTATCAAAGGACCTAAAACATGTAGATAAGATATAGATCAAAGGACCTAAAACATGTAAATGAGATATAGATCTATCACTATGAACAAACCACATTCAAGCTACATGATTAATTCTTTGCATAAAATGTTATCATAAACCGTGGAATAAAAAATTGATAACATGTTTTACAAAACATGTTATCATACTTCATGGTTCGTAAATCGTGGAATCAAAAATTAAAATGTCCCCAATTATAATTGAGGTTTCTTTCAAGGATGTGTAATTAAATTGTTCTAAATAACATTTTGGGCATAAATCTACCCTTATGTTAAAAACGAACAAGTTGTATTACTCTTAACAGTATTTTGAACATTTACCTTTTATAGTTTTCTTTGTCCTTATATTATTAAAGGATAATGACTTATTATTTCTAAAAATATATTTTGGATATTAACCACTTGGGGTTTCTTTATCCAAATATTAACGGTGAATAATAGATGAATTCCCCAAAAATAAGATTTTTATATTTTTTGGAATATTGCCCAACACCCTTTGGAATTTACAAACATGTAAAATCCAAGAATGCAAGAAAAAAAATATTTTTTTTTGTGTTTAAGAAATCCATGCTAAAACACATTTTCTTTTAAACTTCAAAAGCATGTTCAAAAAATTTTAGGGTATTGGTCGTATGCAACACACAAGAAAATATTTTTTTGTTTTGTCAAAACACAAACAACACAGATTACACAAACATCTCAATTAAAAAAAACATACTCATCTATTCCAAAATTCACAAGAAGCCTAAAATAGTTTATCTCAAATAAACAAGATTTGGCACACCAATTTAAACTTGAAGCCTGAACAAATCTGAGAGCCAAAGCCTGAATAAAGATTAACTAAAAGAAGGACCCTCCCTCACGTTTTTCACTCTCTCTTCTGCACCTATAAGCCACAACTATTCCTATACAACGTTCCATTGTAAGAAGACGCTCGAGCAAAGGGAGGAAGGGTTGATGAAGACCTTTAAAGCTCACGATCCTTCACAGCAAAAAGCAAGAAAAGAATACATAGCTTTAACATAAACAATAATCCAACTCAGAGCCATGGAAAGGACAGTGGATAAGCATACCACCTTTTGTCCCAACAGAAAATGAACATCTAGAGCAAAGGAAGAAATAGGTTCTAGAACATAACAAACCACAGATGCAAAGTTTGAATATAGCAAGGAAGAAGAAGCTGGAAACTATACCTGCAGATCTTACTTGCAGAAAAAGAAGTTCAAACTGAAATGCAGTCCCTACTTGCTTGTGGTGATCTTAAGAAACCTTACTCTTTTTCGTTGTTTTCTTCTATTTTCTACTCTCCACCTCCTTCCTCTCCTTTGTTTTCTCTCCTACCTCTGCTCTCTTTTCTTTTTGTTACCCTCTATTTTTCTTTCTCTCTCTCTGTTTACTTGTTTCCTCTCCTCTCTCCCTTTTCTTCTTCTCCCCCCCACTTTAGGTCAGCCGAGGAGGCATATATATAGCCTATACATAACTCTATTTTAGGAAAGACTCACACATTAATCTAAGATATAAACTCGGTTGATTTATAATCAAATAAAGCAAGTTAGGAAACCAAAATATTCTGTGATTCATACCCCGTGATTCCAGTAATTATTCTTCATGTTAACACTCTCATCCCAGCCATTTGTGTTAGGGATAGAATCTCAGCCATTAAATGGTGGTGAGGCTCTTCTCCGTGTTTTTTTTCAGAGCTGGCACAATGAGGTTCAAAGTCGTTTCCTTTGGATCGCCACTTTTCTTCCCCGCTTGTAACAGGTTTTCTGCATGTAGAACGCCATTTAATTCACCCTCGTTTAGGTCATCCTCAACCCAGTTCCTAAGGGGCGAGTCGCAACCCGTTTTTATCTTGGGGTTGGTCTTAATCCATTTTCTCATGGGTCACGACCCGGTCCTTCTCCTCCCAACTGCTTTTTGTTTAAGGCGGTTTGGGTTTAGTTAAATTGAGGCTGGCAAAAAAAAATCTTTAGTTTGAATGGGACCACACAAAAGTTTACAACAATCTACAGCATTACGTTCCTAAAATTGGAATGCATTCGTGGTATCTCTAAATCTCCTAATCATATAAGAAGAAAACATATTTGTCAACAATACCTTATACCCCACAAGGAAAGTGTAATTCGGCCCAAACATAGAGAAAATGCTTAAGAAATAAAGTTTGTACAATCCCAAGTTTTGTACTGCCATTAGACGAATTAATAGTCTAAGATAGACCTTTATATATGGATCCCAGAATAGGAGGAGCCAAACTATAAGTGACACCTCTCGCCATAGTTGAAGCAGCCTTTATTATGCCAACATGAATGAAATCCTCATTCTAAGGAAGTAGAAATCAACAAAGCCAAAGACTCAAATAGGCAGCAAGTTTTAACTCCTTGCAATCTTCAGGTGCCCAATCAAAGTCTAAGAGAGTGAATGGATCTTCTACTCTTGTAGATCCTTTTAGGTGCCTTGTATGATAAGAGATATCTTCAAAAGGTCTTTTTATATCAAGAGACTCTTTTTGCTTCCCACGTGCATCACATTTTGACTTTGCAATACATTTATACTATAGTGACAAATAAGGAATCGACATGAATGATTCATAATTAATCAAACAAAAAATTAGGCCACATGATAGATTCTATCAGAATTCTTTTCTCGTGCGATCAAAGCAAAATCTCAGAATAAATAAAGGCAAGTCCTAAACAATGAAGACTCGCCTTCAACATACAAGAACTCTTTAAAACTGGGGACAACCTCTTCATAGTACTCTCTCAAACTAGATAAGCTAGTGATGTTGCACATTTCTCAAATTGAAATCCCAATTTCACCATTTAAAATCAAGAAATGTTCTTAACAGGACACCAAGTCTCTATCAATGCATGATACATATTATTCGAACGATGATAATCAAAAGAGGCTGAATGAATTGCATATGCCAATTTGTTGTTCAACAACACCTGGTAGGCTTCTATAGACCAATCACAAAATCCTCTAAGATACTGGATTTCTCCTTGTGAATCAAGTTTATTTCCTCACATAACTTTTCTTTTGTTGATCAAGTTTACAACATAGGCCTGTGGAGCATCCTGCTCATTATTATGGTGGGAAGGAAAACATAAAAATGGTTGATGATCTGACACAATAACATCACCAGACACCATTTTTTTCTTCGTTGGTTACACACTAATGGTCCTCGTATTTAATTTTGAAAGTGGAGTTATCCTTTGACATCCAAGAACCTGTCATGGGCTTATGTACCGCAAGTCTAAGCTACACCATTTTGCTAATATGATGGTATTTCACATCAATTCATGGAAAGTAAATATTTTTTTTTTATTTTGTTAAAATCTTTAGCATCAGCAATCCATCCATTAAATGGACGTGAATGATTAATGGCAATCTTAGACTTTACTTTGGGTAGAAGCCATTCCTGCAAAAAAAAAAAAAGGGGTAAAATTTTTGTTCCGAAAGTCCAGAGCAATACTCACCAACAATTTGTATATCCAAGTGTACTTAAAGCTCCAAGATTTCAAAGATCCTTCAAAAGGATTCACCAAAGTTCAAGTCCTCAAGTTCACCGAAGTTTCAAGTTTTCAAGGGATCCCTTTTTAAAAGATTCACCAAATTTCATGTCACCATGGATCACTTAAAAAGATTATCACCTGATCTTTAATCCTAACAAGATCCTCTTTTTAAAAGATTCACCAAATCTTATATTACTAGGAATCACCACCTAATCTTTAAGCTCATAAAAATCCTTTTTAAAAAAGAAAAATTCACCAAATTTCATGTGACCAAGGATCACAAAAAAAAAATCTTCGCCTGATCTTTAAGTTTACAAGAATCCCTTTTAGCTTCACTAGATAATTAGGTTACGTGTTGTAAAAGAGTTTCTTGCGGCATGTACTTTTTTTTACATATATTTTTTTATCAGACCCGCATTGTAGGGAGACAATTATGTAGTTTCTTTGTAAGGCAATTGTGTGGACCATACATGATGTTCCTTTTCACCTTGTGATGAATACATTGACATCAGAATTTGGGGCCATCGGAAATGAAATGGACGTATTGTAGTAGTCCATGATGTAAATAATATGTATGATTCTGAAATAGAACGTGTTCAACACCAAGCTAGAAAAGGGTTCACCGTAAGTATACTAAGATAAATTACTCAAGTGATTTAAGTTTTTTCATCCTATCAATTTACTTAAGATGTTCTCTTCTTCCTCTGGAAACAAAGGAGACCACCTGCGAAGGAAGTACAGAATGCCACCCAGACAGGCAACTCACACCACCAGACACATTGCAATGCCTTCTCAATTCGTTTCCGTGTTCTTCGCCGCCATAACAAGCCATTGAAGCGTGGAGGAAACCACCACCAACAGTCCAGCAATGGCAGGACTGTTGGTGTCCCAATCCGGCCAAAACACAAAATCCCAGGCCTTATCACTATCATGGAAGATAGGCAACGGAACAGAATGCCTATAAAAGGCAGAGGCGTAGATGACGAAAAAGAAGGAGAGAAAAGGAAAGAAAAAGAACAGAGATGGGAGGGGAGATCAAAGGAGAAAACGAGAGAGAACGGGAGAACAAACGAGAGAGAGGGAGGAGAGAATTAACTTGGAAAAAGAACCCGAAAGAAACAGAGCATAAAAAAAAAGAGAAGAGAAGAGAGAATTAACATGGAAACAGAACCTAAAAGAACAAAAAAGAAGAAAAGGCAGAAAGCAGAAGGAAGACCAAAAACAGAAGCTTCGCCCACCACAAACCTGTAGATTTCTCGCCCAGAAAACGCAAGCACCAAGTAAGCTCCTATTTCCCCCTCTTCGCAATTTAATTAACTGGACACTGTGGCAAGCGTGCGTGAACAGTTCACGCACGCCTACCGCTAAAAAAAAGAGAAGGCCGGTTACTGGCATGGGCCAGTAACCAGGCTGCTGGGTCTAGCCCAGTAAAAAAGAAAGAGTGGGCCAAGTCTGAGCCTCATGCCCAGCCGGCCCAAATTAATTTTGCTAAGGGTGTGTTTTGTAAAACATAAAGGATTTCATTAATTAGACGAGAGAAGTTTAATAATGGTGATTTTTTTTTATAACCATGCTAGGAAAAGTAGATTAGGTATCATTAACATTTTCATTTTTTTGAGTGATTTTGAGATTTTTTGGGGTTGGTAAGTGATTTACAAAGGTTATACGATGTGTTTGAGATGTTTTTAATTGAAAATAAATTTTTAAACCAACTCGTCTTTGATTTTCAACAACCACACTAGTGGCTGGATCTTGGGTAGTAGCAAGAAGGAAAACTGTCACCAGAGGTAACTTGTTGCCCAATTAAAAAAAAATGGATAGCGTGTCACCCACACCGTGAGAAAAAAAACAAAAAAAAATAACATGTGGGCCTAGGTTGGCTAGCCCATGCACCTAGTTTTTTTAAAGGTTTAGATATGATGGGCCACACAAGCTTGATCCGCTAGCCTTTTTTTCTTTGAATTTTTTTCTTTGTTTTTCATACTTTATTTTGGTTTTTTTTCTATAAGGTTGTCACGGTTTTTTTTAAATGCCTCAGTATGTGGTTGGTGCTTGATTTTACACTCATCTATTTTTGTTATCATATAATTATGTAAAAAAGTTGTTTAAAAAAACATACAACAAAGTTATTAAATGTAGTAAAGTTCATATCCCAGGTCTTAAGTTTGACGGATTAAATCAAGAAACAAGAGTCAATTTAATATGTTGCTCTCTTAATATTTTTTTTTTAAAAAATGTCATCTTATTTTTTTAAACCAAACCAGGCTTTCGCTAATTATTCAGAATGTCTTTGACCCACCTAGTCAAGTTGTCAAATAAAAAATAATCTCTATATAATTTAATTTAGTCATCCTCTTAAGGTTGACTCTTTCACTAAGTTTAATGATAATAAAGAGTTTCTTGCTACATGTTTTTTTTTTTTTTTACCTTTTTTTTTTATCAGACCCCCATTGTAGTGCGACAGTCATCTAGTTTCTTTCCAAGGCAATTGTACGTGTGGACCATACATGATGTTCGTTTTCGGCTTGTGGGACTCCGTTTCGGACCCGAGACTCTACCTTTGTGATGAATAATACATTGACATCAGAATTTGGGGCCATCGGAAATGAAATGGCTGCTTGTTAGGTGACGTATTGTAGTAGTCCATGATGTAAATAATATGTATGATTCTGAAATAGAACGTGTTCAACACCAAGCTAGAAAAGGGTTCACCGTATGTATACTAAGATCAATTACTTTATCAAGTCTTTTATCAGTTGAATAAGTGATTTAATTTCATCTTATTTGTTCTCTTGTTCGAAACCAAGCTCAAGATGACGGAAGTCAGGGATAAAGTCCGGCACAAAAAGCAAAAGCCTTCGTGAAAAAAAGAAAGAAAAAAAAAGAAAAGAAGATAAAGATACCGTATAACTACTCTTCCTAGCAACTCCATGATACCGTATAACTCAGACTCCATTTTATGCATTCTACCGTATTTATGGCATCACCAGTATTGTATGTTTGGGCTTAATGGTTAACCGACCTTACTGGTCTGTTTACTAGTCTGTATCATGTAGTTGTGGCTCTTAAAGGAAAGCTACCGAACTTTCTCAAATGTGTCAACATTAAATTGCTATTTTTTCAATTACAGTTGGTGTTGGTCCAGCTTGCTGGTGTCTTTATTAATTTCATATATCCTAAAATTAACAATAAAGTAAATCTCCAGTAATATTAAGATGATTCGAATTCGTAATTATTAAAAATCAACCTTAAAACTTAACTAATTAAACTACCTTGCATTAAATTGCTATTTACTTCCTTCGCTGGGAGTGCTACCTACCTATATAGGCTTTTAGTTATTACAAGTTGATGTAAAGCATTAACTACGGGTTCCACCGACGGTATTTTGGTCCAATGCCAAAATGTGAATAGGGAAATTATTTAATTTGTTCTTCGAATAATTTATGCATTTTAATCCTGCTTTTCAGGTTTGGAATTTATACTCTCCATCATGCTGTATTGAGAGCTTTTTCTATATGCAATTCTTTGGTCAATTTGACAGTGTAGCTCCAGATGGTAACATTGCATTAAAGTGGCAAGCTCTCAATACATACCTAAATTAACGCGTGAAATAAATCTTCTCTTCTACTTATTTTAGAAAATTAAACGAAGAAGAAGAAGAAAACTAATATGAGATTATATCTCACAACCTCTATTCTTCTCTAATTAATGAAATATTAATCATAAGGAAGTGGCTTGTCTGTGTAATTTTTAAAATTAAAAAAGCTTTTACTAAAAAGAAGGTGTAGTGCAAAATAATATAAAATTATTTATTTTAATTTATTTATCAAATAATCAATTCAACCTAATAACTTAAGTTGTTAGATGAGGTTCCAAGATATGATTTATATTATTATCTAACACACTCTCTTAATTGAAAGCCATTTGAACTTGAAACTTGTATAAACTCATATTATCTTGTGCTTGATTTTTATCAAATAAATGAGGGTGGTGAGATTCAAACATGTGACCACTTGGTTATTAAGGCTCTTATACCATGTCAAAGAATCAATTCAACCCAATAACTTAAATTGTTGGGTGGGATTTCAAGATATGATTTATATTGTTCTCTAATATCATTTTACAACTTAAACTTTTAATTTAAAATTCAAACTATACTCCACTTTCTAGAGTTTTAACGATTTATGTTATAACCAGGACTTCATAAAAATCAAAATACATTGGAAAAGACATCCATCAAACATCCATTTATGAATCAAGGAAATCATAGATGTTAAAAACATCAAGTTCAATATTCATAGCCTTTTTCAATGTCTATGAGAAGAACAAAGAAGGCATCTTGTCTAGCATGGACAAAGAAAAAGAAAAGTTAGAAGGAAAATAGTCTTTGTGGTAGCAATCACCATTGACATTAATATTTCACCAACCACTACCTGAGATCCGGGATTTAGATTTTGCCTCTCAACTGTCAATTTTTACAGTAATAATCATAACTCTCAGTCCATCCTATCAAGATGAAACATTACACAAAGTTTATTAGACTATTGTTCGATTAAAATTTCAGATTAATTGGAGTTCAATAAAGCACCGTGATATAACCTATAAACGGTTGTATGAGTTTTGCTATTTAATTCATTTTGATTTATAAACTTTTTATTTGTCATGAATTTTTTTCCTAGTAACACAAGGGCATTAGATTTTCTTCAGCTGCGGAGTCTTCATATGACCAAACACAAGGTTAATAGCCTTTTTTCAAGTACACTTACAGTTGCATGCTTGCTTTGAGTTTTGAGTTTTGAGTTTTGTTTGTTAAAAAACTTAATTTATTGTATTTGTAGTTTTATATTCAAACTATTAAGTTTAAAGTCTTTAGTACACTATAAATGCCATTTTGAAAAGAAGTTTAAGGGTTGTAGACTTTGTTATATGAATTGATGCGTGTTTGAGAGGATTCTCACACTTGGGGGATTTGAAGCAAGAATTTGACAAGTTAATAGAATTATTCAATGATTGACACGCTTCAAAAAGAGAGGAGCAACAACACCAAAAGAATAAAAGAAAAAAGAGAAAGACTGCTACTTTCATGTAGTGTTGTTGGAGACAACTATTGGAAAGAAAGGAGCTTTGAAGGCTTCAAAAAAAGGCATATAAAACATATACTATCCTTTTTGGTGATTCAAGGATGAATCATCTTCAAAAGAGAGAGAATAATATGATTCAGACAACAATAAAATGATCAAATTTAGATTTTTTCGTAATGTTTCCAACTATCTAGTTTTACGACAACAATCATAACTTTCAATCTTACTGCTGAATCAAGTTGAGAATTTACCCAGATTTTTCTAGAATGTTTTTCCACTTTGGGTTTTGTTATCTGATTTCTTTTGACATTTGAATTTCTTATTTGCCATGTGTTTTTTTTTCTAGTGACATAAGGATATTCAACAACAATGGGGCAACAAATTACTAGGGCCCCGTTTGTTTGTTGGAAAGTAGTTTTCTTTTGGAAAGTGAATTCCGGGAAAGTGAATTATTTTCTGATATTTGGTAGTGTAATGAAAAATAAGTTGGAAAACACTTTCCAGTGTTTGGTTATGTCATGGAAAATGAGCTGGAAAATAACTTATTAATTTTTTATTTTTCTCAAGTTTATTAAAATAATGAGGAGCAAATCTTACAAATTAAAAGGTTGAATGAGAATGAAATTGAAAAAAAATATAATTTCATAAATTATCTCAAATAAAATAAATAATAATCAAAATAATAGAGATCAAATCTAAAAAATAAAAATAAATAAAAGATGAAGAAATTAAAATAATAATAATTAACATTTCATAAATTATTTCAAATAAAATACGTAACAATCAAAAGAATGAGGACCAAATTTGATAGATAAAAAATTTCAATAAAAAATGATAAGGAAAAAGCAAATAACAATTATAAAAATGAGAACCAAAATTAATATAAAAATTAAATTTTAAGAGATGAAATTGAAAAATAAATATTCAAAACAAAATATATATAGCAATCAAAAGTTTGAGGACCAAATTTGATATAATCAGCAAATAATATGACATTTCTAAATTTTTCACAATTTCCGGAAAGTGTTTTCCGCCTAAATTTTTCAGGAAAACACTTTCCTGAAAACCAAGCCAAATTTTCCTTTGACTGGAAAGTGTTTTCCGTTAATCAACTTTTTTAATGGCAAACAAACACAGGAAAATTTGAAAAGTGGTTTTCCGGAAAGCGAATTCCAGGAAACAAACATAGCCTAGATTTCCTTGAGTTGTGGAGTCTTTATAGGGTCAAACACTAGACTGAAAGCCTTCCTTTTCAAGGACAGTTCAGCTACATGCTTGCATTGAGTTTTGGATTTTGTTATTTTATTTGTTGAAAACTTAATTTATTGTATTTTTAATCTTATTTTCAAACCATTAAGTTTTAGGACTTTGGTATAAACTTTATTATATGAATTATGTGTGTTTGGGAGGACTCTCATATTTAGGTTCTCGAATAAATTGAAATTTAACTTATCAGATAATAATTATTTTTATAACATCATTCCTTATACTTTTTATTTGTGATTCATTATAATTATTAGGGGAGTGTTTTATACCAATAGCTAGTCTTGATGTCTCAGTTAAGGTAATTGTTGTCTGGTTTCTATCTTCCAATCTGATTTTTAGTTTTTTAAAGTTTGTGCCAATTTTTTTTTTTTATGAGTTACATGATGTCGCGATCACGGAGTTCACGTAACTATGAAAATTCCTTTCTTTCCCTACCACTCAATATTTAAAGTTAGAAGGTAAAGGTCGGCAGGAAATTAGTGTACTCACATTCATATCCCATGGACGTTACCTATGTACGAAATTGATGTCTTATGACAATAATTAAGAAGCCCTCCTGTTACTGACTTTTGCAATCTGATGTATATAGGACCTGAAGTTAGAAGTTAAGGCATATCATAAATTTTTTCAATGGAAGGTGAAGCTCAAGAAAACAAAGCGATGGAGTTCAAGGAGAAGGAGGAAGAAGAGGTAACAGAGCCAGTGAGCCCAACTGGACAGTACTTCAACAGCTCAGTCCTTTCTATATGTGTTCTTGCTGTTTTGGAATCAGAAGTTCCAATTGATGACTCACTTACCATGACATTGCTCAAGGATGTGTTCCTTCCAATAAATCCTCGTTTCTCTTCAATCATGGTATTTATAGCTCTCTGTCCCAAAATCTTACTCTCTTCACAGAATTGTGGAATCCTGGTTTTCTAGCAATCGACAATTTAGTGAGAACATAGCTGGACTATCTGCTTCTTTGCCTTATTTGTCAAGTTCCTTTCTTCTTTGTCTTAGATCTTGGAAAAGTAAGTGTTAATATTCTTGTTAGTTTTTTCCTTTGTGGAAAAACGTAGCTATCCGAACTACTTTCCTGTCTTCATTTCCCTGACAATTTTAGCTGTTATATTGAAATGTAAACTCAATATACAAAAAATGATTTCTCTCTTCTTCCATTTTCACAACACAAGCTTTACTTTCGTTAAGAAATTTGTCTCTTTCAGTAACTTGCATGATTAATATATTTAACTTTTTCTGGAAAACAGGTTAATGATAAAAATGGTGAAAAACAATGGAAGAGAGTTGAGGTGCAGCTCCAAAACCATGTTAACATTCCAATCTTTCCAATTGGGTTGTCAACAACTTCTTATGACAACTACTTCAATGACTACATATCAAGAACAGCACTGAAGCAATTTCCACAAAGCCAGCCTTTATGGGAAATTCATCTTGTGAAATATCCCACCAGCAAAGCAGCTGGAAATATCATTTTCAAGCTTCACCATGCACTTGGAGATGGCTTTTCTCTCATGGGAGCTCTTCTTTCTTGTCTACAAAGAGCCGATAATCCTTCTCTTTCTTTAACATTTCCTTCACTTCAATATCCTTCAAATCCAGACTGCAGCTTTAGTAAGTTGAACATCACTGTACCGAAATGTATTGGTTCGATCTTTAACACTATTTCTGATTTCGGATGGAGCCTTCTGAAGAGTAGCTTTGTTGAAGATTCTCGCTCACCTATACGATCTGGGGATGAAGAAGTCCAGTTTAAGCCGATTGTGATTTCAACAATCACATTCTCTCTCGATCACATCAAACAAATTAAGTCCAGACTTGGAGTGGTAAGTTGAATCAATGTCTCTTTCCTTACATCCATAAATTTTCCAATTGTTTAATGGCCTAACAATTAAAGAAATAATTAAATGGAATTAGAATTTAATTATGTTGAATTTCTAGTTTCACTTCTTCCCTGTAAGCTTATATAAAGTAGACATGCATCTATCACTTCTTAATTTACATGCATTAGGTAGTTAATAAATGTGAAAATAAAATAGAGGGACGGGGGAGTGTGTTTCCATGCTTTAAATTTAATCCTCCATCTTTCAATCTCACCCTCTACCAACAAATTAACTTATAATTTAATCCAATACGGGCCAAATTTTTTATTAAAAAAAAAAAGAGAGAGAGAAAAGACATTATAAATAATCCATCCATAATGCCATGTGAGGGATAGTGACTTTTAGTTTTTAGTTAATGATATCAACCACTCTTTTCTGGATGGTTGAGTTTGTTAAATGAGTGCCTCCAACCTCTCTACTTTTTACTTCAGAATTCGATCAATAAATGTGCTGCGGTCCTCCAATTCCAATTTATATGTCATCTTCAGATTCACCCCAAAAGCCATGCTCTCGTTAAACATTTGCAAAGAAATTAGCAAAGTTTAATGGACTTTTTCCAGTATCTTTTTGGTTTTTAAGACTATAAAATCTTTGCAAACTAGCTGTATTCAAAGACTCAAGGTCTGATTTTGATAAGAAAAAATTTGGGACAAAAAGATTGAACATTAGCCACACAGAATGAGATCTTGGAAAGCAGATTTGGTTGCATAATGTTCTTGGTGCCTGTATGAATTGTCTCTAGAATTTCACTAGTTAGTCTAGTTGTCAACTTGGTAGCTGTCGTGGATTTCACTAACAATTTCAAGAACAAGAAATCAGAAATACGTTGCAGAAGCTGTATGTTAACATTCAAATTTTTTTTATTTTCGACAGACGATAAACGATGTGATTACTGGCATAATTTTCTACGGAACACGATTATATATGCAAAATGTTGATGATAAATCAACCAATGCACATTCCACAGCTTTGGTGTTGCTTAATACTAGAGTCATTAGTGGGTACAGATCAGTAAAGGAAATGGTCAAGCCTGATGCTGAGTCACCATGGGGGAACCAGTTCGGATTCCTGCACGTTTCGGTGCCTGAATTAACTGATTCCAGGTTTTCTAAACCTCTTGAATGCGTCACAATAGCGCAGGAAATCATCCAGAGGAAGAGAAGTTCTCTTGCTGTTAACCTCACTGGTAGGCTCCTGGAGGTTCTGAGGAAGTTTAGAGGCCCTGAGGTATGAGCTTGACATTAAACATATGCAATTACGTACTCTGCTGTTGCTTCTTAGAGACATGAATTGTTTCAACTTGTCCTAATTTGTTAAAACTCTGATATCACAGTTTCAATTCAAAGCTTAAGATAGTAAATAAAAAATCTTATGAAAGATTTTATATTACTTTTTAACACTCCATAAAAGACATTAATGCTAAAGCAAGAACTCGTATCCTTTTCGTAACATGGCTGTTGGGAAATAAATGATCAAGATCATCATACAAGGTTTAAAAAAAAATTGATCTTTTTTTTCGTTTGAATATAGCTTGATTTGAAGAACAATGAGTGTGTAACTTTGCAGGCAACGGCCAAGTACATCAAACAAACACTATTCAACTCAAGCATGACAATCTCAAATATCATTGGCCCTGTTGACAAAATGGCTTTGGCTAATCATCCAATTAAAGGCTTCTATTTTATGGTAGTTGGTGTGCCCCAGGTACATATTTGCTTATATTTTTCCTTTTTTGTTAATTTAATCATAACATTATGTTCATCGAGTACTGCTAATTAATTTTATGGAACAGTTCTTACTCAATCGATTTTCGAGAATTTTAATCATTGGATTTATGGGTTCCATAAACGATTCTATTTATTCAATGCATGAGGTTTTTTGAGAAGTGATTTTGGAAAGAATACTCAGTAAAATTAGCATTGCTGAGCTCTTCATGTTCATTTACAGCTACTTACTAATTTCTATTTGAATGGTAATGCAGAGTCTTACCATAACAATGGTAAGTTATGCAGGAAAGCTAAAAGTAGCTGTGGGAACAGAGAAAGGATTTATGGATTCTCAAAAATTCAAGTCCTGCATGGAGACAGCCTTTGAAATGATATTCAAATCTTCATGTGAGATACCTTCAGGGATCATATAATTTGAAGGGTCGAAATAAATCTGCCTTGAGAATCTTCTTTCGTTTCTTTTTCAGCCAAAACATAAAGTCTTCTTCCAAGTCTACAGATGAGGATTTGTAAGGCATTATTACCATATATACTGAATTATTACATATATTTCTGCTGGATATTGAATAACGATGTTATATGCAATATTGCAATTATTTTGCTCTCTGGAATATACAAATAAGAAATATATTTCTTTCTTATGTATACTATGCTAAAACTCCTAGGTAACATTTTATACTTTTGTGCAAGAAAGGGACTTGCCAAGCACATGATCGTTACTTGAGAAAACATAGCGATGATGAGCAATTTTTTAGAAGAGCCATGCCAATCCTCTCGGAGGAGGATGGGAACTGAACAATAATTTCATGTCAGCTCAAATTTCACACAAAAAAGAAAAGAAAAGCTTTCCAATTAAAAAATAAAATGACTTGAAGGTAATATGCTTTGACCGAAAGAAGCATATGTTAAAATGCCAGGATATTTTTCAAACTTGACTATTATCTCGGACGTCAGCCTGTTTGAAAGTATGGTCACAGTTGTTTTTCAAAGTGCTTTTTGTGTCGAAATGAATTAAAATAAAATTTTTTTATTTTTAAAAATAAAAAATCATTTTTAAAATCAGCGGATCAAAACGATTCAAAACATATAAAAAAAATAGTTTTTAGCAAAAAAACAAAATTAAATTTTTAAGCTACCACCTACTTCTATAATTCAACACCCAATCTATTTAAGATTCTCACTTAACAGAAAAATATATTTATTAATAAATAAGATATACTTGGTAATTATATTTTAAAAAATGACAATTATTTTTATTTAATAAAAAGCTCCAAATACAAAATAAAAATTTTTAAATGCCTTACTTATTAGACATGCATAAAAAATAATAAAAAATATTTTAAAATACTATATCTATAGTTTTATCAAATGTCTCATTATCTTAAGCCAGCTCTGATTTCTTCTTTTGGTATGCCACCCAAGCTTCTCTATTCCTTCACCATCTCATGAGTCATGTACCTAAGAGAATGCCGCCATTAATTCTTAACCTCAAGGCAGTGCCTACCAAAACGGACCTCATAAAATTAATTGAAATCTGCACCAACTACTGAAGATAAATGTGCTCCAGTTGTACATGATCTTTTGCACTGCTCGACATTTTTTTTTATATAATTATTGAAAATATATTAAAAAAACTATAAAATTAATAAACGAAGTAAAATACAAGGGCATGATTAAAAAAAAAAAAACAGACTTGGAGAAAAAATAATTAGTCTGCTATAACAGGAACAAAAAGACAAGAAGATCGGGGTCATGGCACCCCAAATATCGAAAAAAATTTCATAAAAGATTTAAGACTTTTCATCTTAATTGATGGGGAACAATTAATGGGTGGCAGTACAAATATATTGTAAACAGCAAAGAATTATTTCCTTTGCAGTGAAATTTAATTAAACAAAGGCCCCCATGTGCCTGGTAGTACACGCTCAAACCTGGACAATCAATCCCTTAACTAGGAGAGGACCAAGAACAAACCTCTAGGCTTAATGCGCAAGAGTATGTCCTTGTTATTAATCCTTAGGGTTCCTTTATTATACACATGAAACATCCAAATTTTTCATTAAAAAAAGGGTAAAAAAAGGGAATCCGACATAAAAGCTCATATGGCTGGAGTGAAAGAAGCATAGGCTAAGATGTCTGGATTTTGTTCGAACTTGACCATTTCTTCGTTGGGTAATGCAATCCTTACTTCCATTCCCTCACCATCCCTTGTATCCAATAGCATGACCCAGTTGGGTTCAAGCCTCAAAGAAGTGCCTACCCAAATGGGCTTTCCCCATCCAAAATCAACCTCATAAAATCGAAATTTACACCAACTACTGAAACCAATTACACCCCTAAAGCTATTAGGATCTTCTGCCATCTCCGCCATTCTTTGTCTCATTAAACTGAAGAAGGTGCCGTCTGCGTATACCTGCCTCACATAGTCACTGTTTATCATGCTTATTGACTCATGAATTTTTCCAGCTAAACCATTACAGTCCACTGCTTTATTTTCCCAATTTGCCTCAGCCAAATGGACCATATTTCCAATACAATGTTGTGGTAGGGGTGGATCCATTCTTTTCCGCAAATCCACGGCAATTGTTGCGGGTCTATTTACCTTTTTAGACTCACTATCTTCTCCAACAACACCCCAAATAAGGGCAGATACAGCCTCGAACCGGGTTGGACGATTCAAATATGGCCCGTTGCACAACTTTCCTCTTAGCGCTGCTAGCTTAGGACCCTCAAACACGAATCTTTTCGTGGATATATTGAATGAACTACGAGGTATAAGATTGTATAAGAATGACATGCCTGACAAATCTTGCGGAGGGAAGACTGAGGAGCAATCAACAACCGTTCCTGCATTATTATCATAAATACCACAAGAAATTGCACCCCAGCATTTAACAAAACTTGCCAGTGAGGATGCATCACCTATTCGATGGCGAATGCGAACACTGATTGCTATCCCACCACAATCAAAATAATTCACTTGGGCTGCTAGCATTACCTTGCCGCTTGGCTCATCAACGTTTTCGTCCGGCTTGCATGACTGTAGCTGTTCCAATTGATCCATGTCTGGCTGTTGAAGTATCATGGACATGTTGCCTGCTACATGGGCTTCAATATAAGTGGCTCCATCATCATTGCAATCAATGGATGAATCATCTTTTATTCGTCCAGCAAAAGGGTAGAAGAGTGTTAGCGTTTTAGCGAAGGATTTCTTTAGATAATCAGAGTTTTTGCTGGAAATTTCATCTGTTGGGGAATAAAAGAGAATGATAGGGACATCCGCTGAAAAAGCAGCAAGCTGGTCGACAGCTGAGAGCTTATAGGTTTTTAGGTGGTGAGGTGTTGGAGCAGAGGGCTTGATGATTTCCTTAGAAATAATTTGAATTTCCATGTTGTTCCCTTCCTAATTTGAAAGAAAAGTGGTAGCTGAAGATATATAACTCAGTGCTTTGATTCATTACAGAACATCCAACATGAGATTTATAGAGGGAAAGAATTTTCCGTCACAAGCATAATTAATGCATATTTTAAAACTTTTTTTTTTTTGGTTGAAATCCTAATCATACCTATTCATATTCAAATAAAATGTTAACATATTCTAATGGAATCGTTGACAAATAGAAAAGTGGAGCTAAAACAATCTTTGAACAGCCAAAAAAGTACAACAAGATCTTTTACCAAACAGTAACCGATAGTTTAAAATTGTAAAAAAAAATTTTACTGGAAAGGTTTTTTTATATATAAAGTGAATTTTAGAAAGATAAAGTTTAGAAAAATAAATTATTTTCTGATATTTGATAATATAATGAAAAATAAGTTTGAAAACACTTTCTAGTATTTTGTTATGTCATGAAAAATGAGCTGAAAAATAACTTATTAATGCTTTATTTTTTTCAAGTTTATTAAAATAACGAGGAACAAATCTTACAAATTAAAAAGTTGAATGAGAATGAAACTGAAAAAAAAATATAATTTTTTAAATTATCTCAAATAAAATAATAAATAATATAAATCAAATCTAACAAATAAAAAATTTGAAAAATAAAGAAATTAAAATAATAATAATTACTATTTCATAAATTATTTCAAATAAAATAAGTAACAATCAAAAGAATAAAAACCAAATTTGATAGATAAAAAATTTCAATTCAAAAATAATAAGGAAAAAAAATAATAATTATAAAAATAAGGACCAAAGTTAATATAAAAATCAAATTTTAAGGGATGAAATTGAAAAATAATATTTAAAAAAAAATAAATATAGCAATCAAAAGTTTGAGAATTAAATTTGATATAATCAGTAAATAATATAATATTTCTAAATTTTTCACAATTTTCAAAAAGTGTTTTCCATCCAAAATAAAAGAAAAATATTTTTCTAGAAATAAAACTAAATTTTTTTTAATTAAAAAATATTTTTTATTGATTAACTTTTTTATTAACAAATAAATATAAAAAAAAATTAAAAAATAATTTTTAAAAAACCACTTTTCATCTCATCAAGTAAGAAGTCAAGGGACCTCAAAGAGAGAATTAATATAAAGATAAGAATTAATTTAAACCAACAACTAATCATTGATTTTTGGAAAACAGCCAAATAGCTGTCATTGTAGACATTATTTGCTTCGGGAACATTGAATTATTAAAATATTAAAGGATATGGCTAAATTAATCTATTTATATTCATAAAATATTATTTATTAAAATAATTTTTTATATTTATTTATTTATTTTTAATTTTAATTTCACTTTTTAATAAGATATTTTTTTATTAATTTTTTTATTTTATCATTCAATATTAGATTATTTTTGGAAATTGTGCTTTGTAATTTTTTTTATTAGGTTATATATTAATTTCATAAATTTAATTTTTATTTTCTTGATTGTAGCATTCAATATTAGATTTGTTGAAGATGGGTTTCATATGTTTTTTTGATATGATTTCTATGAAATTATCCTTATCTCATGACTCATTTCTTGAATTTAACAAGTTAACCTAATTTAACTTTAGTTATTTTTTTGCATTCCTTTCTAATTAAATATTTTTTTCGATTTTATCCTTTAAAATTGAGTTTGTTAAAAATAGGGTTTTATAATATTTTTTATTTGTTTTCTTTAGCGTTATCTCGATCTCATATATAACCAATTTCATGAGATTGGAAAGTTGACTCATGTTGACTTTTTTTATTTTTTGAGTTCTTTTTAAATTAAATATTTTTTTAATTGAACTTTATAATTTTTTTAATTTGTTTTTATAGGATTTTCCCGAACTCATGACATTGATCACATGTTTGGTAGGTTGATCCAAGTTGACTCAGTTCAAATTTTAAGCCATGTTTTAATTGAATATTTTTTTTATAATTATTTTTTCCACACAATCTTCATTTTATATTTTTTTAAAAATTTTATCTTTCAATATCAGGTTTTTTAGGTTTCATTAATTTTTCAATTTTTTTCATAGAGTTATCCCGATTTCATAAATTTAGTTTTTTTTTTTATTTCAACTTTTAAGATTGAATATGTTGAAAATTGAGTTTCATTATTTATTTATTTTTAAGAAGTTATTTCAATTTTATAATCCAAGTCACCATTTAACAGGTTAGCTCGAGTTGATTTTGGTTGTTTTTTTAAGATTTTTTGTTTTAATTAATCATTTAACATTGGATTGGTTGGAAATTAGATTTTATAATTTATTTTTTTATTTTCTTTTTGTATGACTATTATAATCTCATAACCCGAATTATAGGTTTAGTAGATTAACCTAAATTTATTTGATTTATTACAAGACATCCAACATCTGATCTAATTTATAGAGTGAAAGAATGTTGCATAACAAGCATAATGTATATTTTAGAATTTTCTTTTTTGTTTCTTTTTTTTTTTGTTAAAATCCAGATCATACCTATTAAAATCAAATTAAATGTCAAGTACATACGAATTATGCATGTTCTAATGGATTCGTCGAAAAATATAAATATGGAGCAAATAAAATCTTTACCAGTAACCCCTAGATTTTCTATATGAATTAAAATAATATTTATTTTATTTTTTAAAAATTATTTTTGACATCAACACATCAAAATAATTTAAAAATATTATAAAAAACATATTAATTTTTTTAAAATAATTTAAATTTTTTTAAAAAACACTTTCCAACAATAATGATAAACACTGTAATGCATATAAGTGAAGGGACCTTAGGCATGCTCGTGCATGTTCTCTTCTAAATTCCTTAATCCTTGACTTTTCCATTAACATTGAATCTTCTCATATGTGGAAAATAGCCAACAGGAGCTGTCATTGAGCTGTCATTGAATTGAATTGAATCCTACCAGCTTTTAGAGTACTGTTTAATTAATTCACACCATAATTTATGGCTTTGAAGCTGGAAGATGTTACAATATTGCCATACATATTTGATAAGTAGTAATAAAAAGAAAAGTTCAATAAATTAAACTCTAGTTCCATTCCTGAAGAACCGCTCGGAAAACAGGAATATATTTCTTATAAGAATTACTTGGATCAAGGTGATCCATCAAATAATCGTCGAGCAGAATGATTGATTCGTACTTGAAGACACGTCCTAGTTCAGTCTTGATTTAGACACGTCCTAGCAGAATGATTGTTATTTAAATATTAGCTATATAAAAAAAAAAGACAAGAAAACTTGAGAATTTTTAAAAGGAAAAAGATTGTATTAAAAGGCAGTAAAGAATAGCGAAGAAGAAGTACAAAACGAATCTGTTGGAAATGAAACGACAGACCATCTATATTGAAACTTAGCAAATCTATAGAGCATTTACTAAGAAGCTAAATAATTAAAATAACACCGAAGAACAATAGAAACAAGAGAACCAAAAGCTGTGAGAGTCAGCATCCAAGAAAGAGTGCATAACCAAGACGCTACAGAAACAGAGGATGAAGCAGCTTCTTAATGTGTTTTTTTAATAATTTTACGAGTTTAACATACCTGAAAATTTTGGTAAAATAATTGCTAAAAAATAAAATAAAAAATTATAATTTATATTTCAAACTTTGATTCTTTTTACAAGTTTTTCATCAAGTTAGAGTTAAAAAATCTAAATATAAAATTAATCTAAATTAAAATACACAGTATTACGAGCAGAAATCCAAATTCATTTAAACCTTTAAATGGATCTTCAAAATTCAGGTTAGAATCTTACCTTCAACAAAAAAATTTTATTTTCATACTAAATATTAAAAAAAAGATATATCTTAAGCTTTACATATCAAAATTATGCGATTAAAAATTCTAAATTCAATTATACATTTGGGGCTACAACCTTTTAAAGGGCTCTAGAGCAGAAAAAATTATCTTAAAGAAGAAAATCCAGACGAGTTTTATTTCTTGATCTGATGGTAAACTAGTGGTTAGAAGTCTTGTCATTAACAAAAAATCTAATGGGATCATTTAGATTTTCTCGGTAGCTTATAACCTCCTAATCTTTAGCCTTGATATCTTACCATGAAAGCTTTCTATTGAGATACAAAAACACATGACAAGGGACATTTTTTGGGAACGTCTTGGATTTTGGAATTTTCCTAAAGGACTTCTTTAGCCTTAATAAACTATCTTAGATTATTAATAAAAAAAACTTAATGAGGACGAACTCTTTAGTTTTGTTTTATGTATGATGAATAAAAATATCCATACATACAACATTTGTGTTTGATGTTATGGTATTGGAAATGATTCAAAGTATTTTTTGTTTAGAAATACATTAAAATAAAAAAAATTTATTTTTTAAAAATAATTTTTGATATCAGCACATCAAAACGATCTAAATACATAAAAAAATTTATTTTAAATAAAAAAAATTAAAATTTAAAAGAATGTAGTTTGCACACGTTTCCAAACATACCCTAGAAGCTTATCATCTTATACTTACACACATTAAAGGCAATTAGAAAAGAGTTCAATGGATTTTAGCAAAGAGATGCAAGATATAATTTATATATAATTAACTCAGCAAATATTTGACCTTGATCAAACTTGCTAGCTCCAACAACCATTAATTATAATTCAAAAGAGACCAGTAAATAAAGAGTAAGATTTTCGGAAACGAAATTATTCTATGATTTGATTCCCTCTCAATTCTTTTGCTGAATTTCACAGGCAACAGATTTGAGTATCATCTGGAAAGCTTCCTCTATGCACGACTTCAACTTTTGGGCATCTATGAAGCCCTTCTCAGCTCCCAATGTAAGCCTTAGTTTATCCACGTAGCTTACAATTGTTATGTTAAGACTCTGCAACCCCATCAACACATGTTATATATATACTGTTTTGTTGAAATTTGATAAGTGATTAATTAAATTTGACAAGTGATTATAACGTACCTGAGGATTGCCAGCAACGGCAAAGTACATGCCTTTGATTGGGTGATTAGCCAAAGACATCTTTTCCACTGGGCCAATCATATTTGTTACTGTCATGCTTGCGTTCACCATTGTTTTATGAATGTATTGGGCTGCTACCTGAGGCACATGGTTGATTAATTGATATCATTTTAGCAAGCATCCTACAAATGCATTTTAGGAGAATGAAAAGAATAAAAAATTGAAGTCTCAAAATGTAGCATTACCCATCTTTCTAATTTCCATCAAATGCCAAACACACCTCTTTCAAACCATTCACAGGGATCATAATTCTCTAACCATCAATATCCGTTTCATAGGCTTTTTTTCATATACCCTTTTCTCTCTTCTATGCCTCCCACAGAAAAACATGAACATTTTTTCAAGGGCTTTGTTTAGTAAGCTTGTAAACCATTCACAGAAAAATGTTTAACTGATAAGAAAGGCAGCATGATCACCTAAAAATATAAATTGCCTTCACTGCAGCTGCACCTATACTAGAGGTCTTCTGATTTTATAGAAGAGGGAAGTCTGGAATGATGTGTCGAACTCTCTGCTTCCACTGATGCACTCATGTGCGATGATAACGTTCTTGAAATTATCATTGAAAAAGCTACAATTATTACTACATAATTGTTATTGTTATATATCTTTAATGACATGTAACGATAATTTAATTGTGATATTTGATGTAACAATAGTTTTATCTAGATGTGAGTACTAATTTTAGAGGCATTAATTTAGTATAAATGATTTTAGATCCAATTAATATATATAAATATCCAAAATTGATATTATTTTAACTCCATATATGCATGCAATTACTTTAAATTTCATCATAACATTTACTTACAAGATGCCACTGAAATTCAATTTTGTTGTAGAGACCTTATAGATAAGCTAGCATACCTCATGTCCTTTTAATTTCTTCACGATCTCAATGAATGCAGCAGTGAGATAGACAGCCAAAGAGCTTCTCTTTCGCTTGATGATTTGCTGAGCTTTCCTGACAAATTCTATTGGATTTAACTCAGTACTGGCCACCAACTCAGGTAATTGGACATGCAAGAAGGCAAAATGGTTGCCCCATGGTGATTCTGCTTTGGGTTTTACCATTTCTGTAATTGACTGGTAACTACGAAACATTCTTGTATTAAGCATCACTAATGCTGTACAATTTGAATGATCGCTTGACCCTTTGCTCATTTCTTGCATGTATAAGCGGGTTCCCAAGAGAATTGCTCCAGTAATAACATCATTTATTGTCTGATATATATCAAGAAAACCAAATTAAAAACTTGATGATGTAGAGAGATAAGAACAAAATAAAAGGGAAGGATTGTCTCATCAATCATTAGCCATCCCTTGTGTTAAAATTATCTCTACATGTAAACCAAATTAGGTTTCATTTTATTTCCTTCAAGATTAATAATTTTTTTTTGTTAAAGTTGATCCAATAATAATATAATCATGTTTAAAATTGTCTATGATTAGCAATTTATTTTCTTTTAAAACAATTTTAGATGGAGTTGCTTCTGGTTTTTTTACATGAAAATCTTAGCTTAGGTTTTATTAGAGCTTGCAACCAAATTTTTTTCTTTAATGGATATTTGATCAGAATTAACTTCATATTTTGCTTTCTTTTATTTTGGTGTGCATAGTGAGCTGGGAAATGGAAAGAACTGTTTGCATTTCAATATTCTAATCCTACTCTTTTCTACCTTTCATGGGACTCGCTTATAAAATTTGGACTTATTCTGCCTAAAAATCTTCATGTAATTTGGTAAGGAGATATATATATATATATATATATATATATATATATATATATATATATATGCATGGATAGCTAAGATTTTCATGTGAAGAAAACAATACGAAAGTTGATACCCTAGCCGTTAAGAAAAAAGAGATTTAATAATATAATCCTTATGTTTTTATCGATGTAATAACTTATTAGTTCATCTAGTTTTTCGAAAACTATAATTTAGTCATTTGACTGTCTGTAATTGCCGATTCATTAAGAACTCTAATGGTTTCTTAGCCAAAATGTTATTATTTTTTAAGAAAAACAACTAAATAGTACTTGAAATTAAGTAAGCTTACCACACCAAGAGTAGCCTTAATTTGTTTAATTTGACCAAGAGAGAATGTCATTGTGGTAGGAGCAATTGGTCGAAACTCAATTCCAATATCTCCTGATCGGATTGGAGACAGATCATCTTCAACTAAACTGCTCTTCATAAGGCTTCCTAAAAAATCAGACACGGTATTGAACAGCAAAGAGAAAATCTTGGGAACAGTCTTAAAGATTGTACGATGATCACCAGATGTGTCTACGCGTGGTTGGACAGAAGGCAATGTCAAGGGAAGAGAAGGGTTATCAGCTCTTTGTAGACATGAAAGAAGAGCCCCCATAAGAGAGTAACCATCTCCAATTGCATGGTGGATCTTGAATATTATAGTGCTTGCTGCATTACTTGTGGGGTATTTTATTAAATGAATTTCCCATAAGGGTTGGCTTTGTGGAAGTTGTAACATTGATAGTTTTGATAAGTAATCTTCAAAGTACTCGTCATAAAATTGTGGTGACATTTCTTCTGGGAAAATGGGGACAAAAACATGGTCTTTGAGCTCTACTTCCACCTTCTTCCATCTTTTTTCTCCATTCTCATCAATAACCTGTATCCACGTTTTCACTATTTGAGTCAAAGATTACTCATCAAAAGAAGAATAACATTAAAAAGCATAGTTTTCTAGTGAGAAATATATTCGAGGCATAATGCATTAATTGATCCAAAGTCTTCAGGTTTTTTTCTTAAAAAAAATTAGCATAGTAATCTAAAAATTTAGAGAGAATAATAAATATCATACTTTCACCTGCCCAATTAGTGTATCAAGGAAATTATTAGCTAGTTTATGAAACTATCATTTGACATTTGGCTCATGTGTTTTTTTTTTTTTTTTTTTGATAAGCTGTGTGTGCTTAATTAGTTGTTTCACACTTTTTTTATAAAAACAAAATTTCTTTTACCATAAAAAATCTCTCAATACTTAAATTCAGAAAAATATTATATAGTAAAGAGGACTAGAATGAGGCGTTTAAGAAGTGTAGACACCGTATTGGATAAGATATATATTGTACTTGCTATTGATTATTGTGATAGCAATTGACAAGACAAGGAGGCATAATTGAAAAAAAAAGCTTATGACTAGACTCCCGTGGAATTAATCTAGGATTCATACCCAATCGAGATAGTTAAAGGTTAGGTCGAGACCCAACACAAGTGAGGAGATCCCGACAACATAATGAACAGCTTGGATGTCCATGGTTTACTGTGAGGCCAAGGCCCAAACAATGTAGCGGATTGCAAAGCTGTCGACGGGTTTTTTTTGCCCATCAAGTTTTTTATCGGTCACAGGATCTGTAGGCCAAAATTGGCCTCCATAGGAATCTATTTGTAGGGAATATACAAAGAAGAGTAGGAGAAACATATCTGCTATATCTCTTTTCACAGTATAACAACCAGAATTTTACAAGGACTGAGATTGTTATTTGTTGAAAAAGATATAGTACTGCAGCATGTCTTTGAACAGACAAAAATGTAGCTTTTTTCCCGAAAAAAAGAAAAAGAAAGAAGAAAAAGTAATGAGACACATGTTCATACACTTGACAGAGGGGGCGAGAGAGAGAGAGAGAGAGAGAGTACCATGATGGAAGAGAAACGTGGGTTGATGGGGAGAAAAACATCCCTGACCAAAGGAATAGTTTTTGAGTCATCAATGGGAACTTCAGTCTCCAAAACACCAAGAACGGAGACGTTTAGAGCTGAGCTGTTGAAGTACTGTGAAGAAGGACTCACGGGCTCTAAAGCGTCTTCTTCTTTCTCCAAGACCATATCGTTTTCGTTTTGTTTTTCAGTAACGAGAGATGGAGAACCTGAATAACTTTTGCTGTATATCAGTACGTACTTCACATAAATATATATAGTAATATACAATTCATTTATTCCAGACCGAGGACATGTGTGTGTATTTTTTTTTTTAGTTTAACGTGGGTGTCCAGGCCAGTTTGTGCGCACCTCGATTAATCTTATGGGCCCTGAAATTAACGACCATGTAAGCCTCCAGTGGCCATCATATGAGCAACCACAGGGTCCGAACCTGAGATCACAAAGGGAGCAAATCTCTTGATCCCAAACTCTTATCATTGGATCACCACCTAAATAATTTGTGTCTATTCTTAAGTTATGGTGCGTGAGTCGTGACAATTGAATTGTGTATTTCATCTAGCTATCTTTTTTCTTATGACGAACTTCATGTGATTTAAAAATCAACCAGCAAATTACTGCTGATCTGTTGTGGGATGGATTAAAAAATATTTTGTAATAAAAAAAATTACAAGAACAGTCATAAATTTTTTAGCTTGATTTTTTTTTTTTATTATGAACTAAAAAGGTTAGGGAAATAAATGTTAGAAAAAAAATGTTGGTGTAAATAAAAAATTAAATTGAGAAGCTAAGAAATAGATGCAAATAAAGATTTTTTGTCATTAAGATTTATTTAAAAAAATTTATTTAATCATATATCAATATTTTTTTAAGAAAAATTATAATTTAAGTTCATTATAAATAAGATAACTTGCTACTATAATCTTTTTTTTTATCAATCTTTTTTTCTCAGTAAAAAATATAGTTTTTTTTTATGCACTCATTTAATAAAAATCAAAAGCGATTTGTATAAATATTCAAAAGATTTATAAAGATATAAAAAATAAAGATAAAAAATTATATTTTAATTAAAATCTCTTTATTTTGTTAATGAGATTCCATTTTTGGGGCCAAATTTGAACACACAATCCTTTACAGACAATTAAGCATTGTTTCAGATGCCCAGCTTTTAATGAATTAATAAATTAATGAGGATGAACTCTTAAGTTTTGTTTTATTCTCCTTCTGTGTATTCATTTAATTTCCTATAGATTTTAGAAACACAATTCAAACTACGTTTCTTAACAAAATAATTTTTTTATGTTTTCAAATCCTTTTAATGTGTTAATATTAAAAAAAATTAAAAATTAAAAATATATTATTTAATATATTTTTAAATAAAAAAACTTTAATCAATATCACATTCATAGAACCAAAATAGAAGGTCCAACTTTTAATTCATTAATAAATTAACGAGGACAAACTCTTTACTTCCTTTTAGGCCTAACTTCCCTGTTGCCTGAGACGCCCATCCAGCAATTAACGTATTAATTAATGAGCTGAACATCTTTAATTGTTTTAATTGCAAGAGTTGACTTCTAAACTCGGTTTAGTTAACAAAAACTTAAAACATGTAGGTTTTTTATGGTAGTTGTAGATGTAGTTTATTGTAAATTACAACAGTAAAAAATAATATGATGATATTAAAAGTATTTTAATTTTTATGATTGGTCCATTAGTAATTAAAATATTGTTTAGGTATATGTTAGTATTTTCTATTTTTTACACAGTAAAAATATAGTTTTGTCTCTAGATTTAACCATTTCTTAAGTTGTTGTTCACGGGGTGTTTTAGTGTTTTCAAAAACTTTGAAATAGTTAAAATACTTATTTACCTTTAAAAGCAAAAAAGATTGAGTTGTTGATCAAAGTTTTTTTTTTTTTTTTTTTTTGCACTTTGAAATATAGTAGAAATAATATTATACCCTTAGAAAAAATAAAAATCAAAGCATGCATCTAAGGACATTTGTGTACTTTTACTATAGTTTTTTCTTTTGTGATTCTTAGGTACTTGAAGGGCATTATGATATTTCTACGTTGGGAAACAATATTTTATACTAAAAGGATGCTAGTGTGTCACGTTCACACGCCAACGTGTAGGTATTGTCCATAGTGTTTGAGTGACGCATGGAAACTCATCTAGTGGTCAAACCTGCTCTTCTGCCATGTCATAATTGGATACACTATTGTGTCCTCTTCTTAATAACACAGCACGTGTCAGCATATCATGTTGGTTTCTTGTCGATGGTCGTTTTTTTTTTTCTTCTTTCTTTTCTCTTTCATCCAAAGAAAGTACATCTTTGTCTTCTTTTCTTTACGTTTGTCAATTTCAGTCCTTTTATTTCTTATTGTTTATTGCCATCCTTGGTCCTGTTATAAAAGTTTTAGTTATTTTTAATTTAGTTATTGAATTACAATTTTTTTATATATTATTTTTTCTTATTTAGTCCTTTTTTTTTCTGATTGTTTTCCCTTGGCTCATTTGTTAAAGTTTTCTTGATTTTTAATTTCATCATTCAATTAAAGTTTATGTTCTTTATTGTTTTCAATTTAACCCTCATTCTTTTGATTTATTTTCCCTTTTGTTAAATTTTAATTGTTTTTAAATTAACCCTTCAATTTAAATTTAATGTGTGTAAACACTGACTTATTATTACTAATGCACAACCCACTGCCAACTTGGTATCTTCTTTCCTAGTGTTTAAGAGTGTGTTTGAAAACACGGTTATTCAAACTATGTTTTTTTTTAAAATAATTTTTTTTGTTTAAAATTAATTTTTTTATATTTTTAGATTATTTTAATATATTGATATTAAAAATAAAAATATATTATTTTAATATATTTTTAAATAAAAAATATTTTAAACTGTAGTCAATGTCACATTTCCAAATACAAAATAGAACGTGCAATGATTCATTAATAAATTACGAGGACAAACTCTTTACTTCCTTTTAGGCCTAACTTCCCTGTTTCTCGTGAGACGCACATCCAGCAATTAATGTATTAATTAATGAGCTGACCATCTTTAATTGTTTTAATTGCAAGAGTTGACTTCTAAACTCGGTTTAGTTAACAAAAACTCTTAACACATATAGGTTTTTTTATGGTAGTAGTAGATATAGTTTACTGTAAATTACAACAGTAAAAAATAATATGATGGTATTAAAAGTATTTGGTAAAATTCAATCAAGCCCCTATTCTTCCAATTACTTTTAATTATGCTTGTAATGACCCCCAAATTTTTAATTTCATGCAATTTCACCCTTGTCAAACTCAATTATCAACCCTAAAATTGACCGCTATTTTAATTCTAGTTCTTGATTCTGAATTTGTGTATTTTGACCCTCAATTGACCAACAAACTTTTAATTTTTTCAATTTAGCCCTTGATTTGGTCAATTTCAGCCTTTGTATTTACATGTGTTTTTTAGTTTGGTCTTTTGTTTTGGATTTATTCAATCAAGTCCATAATTGTCCATCAATCTTCAATATTTATGCAATCAAGCCTCTTATTTGACCAAATTAACTCTTATAAACTGCAATTCAACCTTCATACTTTAATTTCTTCTAATTAAAGAGTAATTTGACTTCAAAAAATTAATTTATCTTACAATTAAGTCCTTAATAAATACAATTAGACCTTGAAAAATTCCATTTGAGTCCTTGAACATCCAATTTTTGATTCCTTCCTCAAATTGAATTTTCCTTTGCCAATATGGGCTTCATTAGTCAAAAATACATTGTCAAATTTTCCAATCTTGTATATTTTGATCTTCCTCAACACGTCTTTGACAATTTCTTAGGTGTTCTGGTATATTTTTCTCACTTATATGTTTTTTTATTTTCTTCTAATATATTTTCAATTTTTTGTATTTTTTTCTGATTTTTTTATATAAGGGCCTAAAAATGGATAACAACAGATGCCCCTTCTTTACAATACTTACAGAGCAAAGGCTTGTCAAATGCTTTGTCTAGTAAGTTTGTAAAGACAAATGAATTGTTCTTCAAAACTAATCTTCTTAAAACTTTTAGTTTGGTTAACCTGAAACTTTATCTTTGCAACAATCCCCTTCAATCAAGAATTATGATCACACTGTTTACAGCTCAGTTAGCCTGAAATTTTAATCTGGAGATTCCCTCTAACCAGAACCAAAATCTCTGTTTGCAGCTTGATTAACCTGAAATCTCAATCTAGTGATTCCTTTCAACTAGAACCAAAATCTTTGTCTACAACTTGGTTAATCTAAAATTCCAATCTGGTGATTCCCTTTAACCAGAACCAAAATGTTGCAGCTACTAGGAGAATTGTATGCTCACAACTATTCTCCTACATAACTGTTTTTTTTCCACCTCAGTTGACCTAAAATCTTGAATCTCAACGATCCCCTTCAACTGGAACTTTCCGAGGGTGTCTTTAACTATTTTAATTAACAAGGTTAGCTGGATTTCCTAAAGACATGGTTGACTTTCTTGGTGCTTCTTGATTGCAGAGTTAACCTATCTTTCTTAATGCAGTGTTGAGTTGATACTTCCCAATCACGAGGTTTAAAAACTTGATGCTTTCTGATTGCATGGTTAACCTGATTCTTCTTGATCGTGAGGTTGATCTTCTTCTTTTCTTGAGAACTTTCTAATAGTATAGTTCTTTTCACTTTTCTTCATAATTGCAAGGTTTAAATTTCTTAGTGTTTCCTGATTGCAGGGTTGACCTGAAATTTCTCGATCACAGGGTTTGAAAACTTGATGCTTTCTAATTGCAGGGTGAACCTGATACTCCCGATAGCGGTGTTTGAATTTGGTGTTTTCTTATTGGAGAGTTGACTTGATACTTATCGATTGTGGGGTTTGAATTTGGTGTTTCTTGATTGTAAGGTTTACCTGATACTTTCTAAGAACACACATGGAGAAGAATAAAAATCTAACTTATGAGCATGATATAGACGTAAAAGGGGGAAACAAAGACACCCAAAAATATACAGAAAATTATAATCAGGAGTATGACGAAACAAACACTCAAATGGAGATTTATTCTGGAGAACAAGAATAGACATGCGATTAATAAGGTATATTGATGGTTCAAAAGCATAGTTTCGGAATCGTAACATGCACTACATTGGCCTAGAATAGTGAGGCCGGTTTCGACAATGTGCCAATGTGTTGAAAGAACAAAAATAACAAAAATGAAAAACAAAAATAATAAGTAAAGCCCTACCAAAACCCCTTTCTCCAAAAAGAGAGAGAAAGCTTTAATTAACACTGAATTTGAGTTAAGTGCATGGCGAAGAGTCTAAGTCGTGTAATTTGGACGGGTTCACGAGCGGTGTGGCATCTTTGTACGGCGGCAGAGGCGGCAGCGGAAAAACAGAAGAGGATGTACAGGAGGTTTTCGGAACTAGGGGCAAGTAGAGGGAGCGTGTCAAAGACGTTAAATGAGTTCATATTGGAGGGTGGGAAAACAAGAAAAATCAATCTCACTGCTTGCATCAAAGAGCTCCGCAAGTACGGCAGGTTCGACCATGCCATTTAGGTAATGGAGTGGATGCAGAAGAGGAAAATGAACTTTTCCCATGTTGATCATGCAGTTTACCTAGATCTTACAGCAAAAACCAAAGGGATTGCTGCAGCCGAGAATTATTTTGACAACCTCCCACCATCTGTGCAAAATCATGTTACTTATTCAACACTTCTGAACTGTTACTGCAAGGAACTTATGTCTGAAAAGTCACTGACTCTTTTTGAAAAAATGGACAAAATGAAGCTTCTTTCAACTTCTATGCCTTTTAAAAATAAATATATTTTTAGATTTTGAAGTACATTTTTATTTTAAGAAAAAACTAGAAGAATAGAGGGAAGGTGTGTAACTCAAACTTTATACAAGGTACATTCGGTTAATGTTTCAAGATAAAAATATAAAATATAAAATGAAAAAAAAAATGTGGTCCTATATCTTAGTTATTTTCAGTTTTCCTTCTTTTTTCTGGTCTTTTTATTTCTGTTATAACATTCTAGCATTGATTTCTTTTTCTTTTTTCCATATTCTCTTCCTTTATTTCTCCAAGTTAGTTTCTTCTTTTTTTTTCTTCTATTTGGTCATGTCTCTGTATGTTGCTTCAGCTAATATGTTTTTAGATTAATTTCGAATAACATTTTTATTTTTTTAAAATAAAAAAACAAGGAGAATATGTCTTAATTGTGTTTGTTTTCTGATAATCACCGATAATTATATTAAAAAGTAGTTGTTAGCTATTTAAAAAATGATTGAACATTTAACAGAAAGAGTTATTACATACGGAATAATTATGTTTGTTTTCTTGTATCATGAGACGTTATCTAAACTCTACCTAGAAAACATTAAAAATTAATTTATGACTTCCTGATTGAGTTTATATGGATTAAAACAATCTACTTGATTGATGTAATGGACTAATATTACCATGGTTGTGACGGATATATAATGTGAATGGATGTATAGCATGTGATTGATTTCAAACATATAGAATTAATTTATATAATAATTTCTCGAATAAAAAATATTGCAACTCACATATGTAAATAACCTTTCAACCTTTCTAAAGCCATAGGGTTAGTTCTTCTTTCTTTGGTTTGTGCTCGTTATATACTCGGCAAAACAAATACCCTTCACCTTCCACGAACAATCTTCGGTGAATAGAGAATAAGAGTTGGGTCTTGAAACTAGAAATGGAGATTGTACAGGATCAAGAAATATCAGAACCTGTGAGTCCTTCAGGACAATTTCTGAGCAACTCTATTCTATCACTCTCTATCATAGCTGTTATGGAATTCGAAGCGCCTTTTGATGACTCCCAAGCTATTCCATTTCTCAAGGATGTTTTCCTCCCTGTCAACCCTCGTTTCTCCTCCATAATGGTACTCTTTCTACCTTAGTATCTTCATTCTTCTCCTTACTTTTGCATCAATAGCATCGACCAAATAGAGTTTTGAAATTACAGGTTGTAGATAAAGATGGAGTAAAGCGATGGAAGAGGGTGGAAGTGAGGCTCACGGATCATGTAAATTTTCCGGTTTTCACCACCGGAATGTCAACTCAATTTTATGATGAATGCTTTGATGAGTATCTTTCAAAAACGGCAATGGAGCAGTTGCCTCAAAGCCAGCCATTATGGGAAGTTCACATAATAAATTACCCCACAAGTCACGCAGCTAGTAACATGATATTCAAGCTACACCATTCCCTTGGTGATGGCTTCTCTTTGATGGGAGCTCTCCTTTCTTGTTTACAAAGAGCTGATGCTCCTCCTCTTCCCCTGACATTTCCTTCTGTTCATTTACACACCAATACGTATGGCAGAAATTCTAGCATGTTCCGAAAAGTGCCTAGATTTTTCTCCTCAGTTTACAACACTGCATCAGATTTTTGTTCAAGCTTTATAAAGAGTTGTTTGGTAAAGGATGACAAAACACCAATACGATCAGGGCATTCTGGAGTAGAGTTTCTTCCTGTTGCCATAACAACAATGGCTTTCTCTCTTGATCAAATTAAACAAATCAAGGCCAAGCTTGGAGTGGTAAGATCAAGACAACTTCAATTTCTTCTTAAAAAACTTCCGTGCCTCCTCTCAATTTCAAAGCCTAGAACTTAATTAATGACATATAATTTTCTCGTTGAATTAATTACGTTTCTTGGTAATTGCAGACAATAAATGATGCGATTACTGGAATCATATTCTTGGGAGCTCGGATGTACATGGAAACAGTGAGCCAAGGATCAGGCAGTGCATGTAGTACATCATTGGTGCTGCTTAACACAAGAATGCATGGAGGCTACAAGCCAATCCAAGAAATGGTAAAACCTGATGCTGAGTCGCCATGGGGCAACCATTTTGCTTTCTTGAACGTACGAATTCCAAAGTTAAGAGATGCTGAGGTTAAGAATAATCCCTTAAAATTTGTCCTCAATGCAAGAAAAATCATCAAGAGGAAGAGAAGCTCTTTTGGTGTTTACCTCACTGCTAAGTACCTTCAACTTGCTGCGAAATTTCGAGGTCCAAACGTATGGTACTTGCCTTTTTTTAGTGAAATACTTATTTAGGACCTCTTGTTCTTTTTCTTTTTCTTTTTCTTTTAAGGGTGGACATTACTATATAGTATATACTACTCCATGTTATGATTTTTGAGATCTTGCTCCTGTAGGGAGCATCGAAGTACATATATGGCACAATGAAGAATACAAGCATGGGAATCTCAAATGTAAGGGGGCCAATGGAGCAGATGGCCTTGGCTAACAATCCAATTAATGGGCTATATTTTGTGGTGACAGGAGCACCTCAGGTATATGAATGTTCAAGTAATTTTCAAACAGTAAATTATTCATCGTGTCCCTGGAATTTCAATGTGATTATAATTCAGTCCTTCATATTTGGAAACCTCTTACTTACAGTCTCTTCAATTTTATTTACCGTTGTCTTATTTAATCATTAGTTGTTTTTCTTTAAGATGTGTTTGGGAGTGTGATACCGGTTGTTTTTTAAAGTACTTTTAATTTACTCAGAAATGCGTCTAAATAATATTTTTAAAAAAAATTATTTTTTACATCAACACATCAAAATAATATTATGAGAATACTAAAAAAATATTAATTTTAAATAAAAATAAAAATAAAATTTAAATTTTTTTAAAAGCACTTTTAAATCCAATATATTATTTTACAATTTAGATTGTTGTTGTAAACAACACAGCAATCAACAAGAATAATGCACTTACACATAGTTTTCATACATAAAGGCATTGTGGCAGTTTTTTTTTTCTAAGTTTGTTCCTTCTTCTTTTTTTTTTGTCAGTATTTTGCTTTGGTTATTGGTTTTATGATATTTTCAATATAATCTCAATGATTATCCAAAAAAAAGAAGTATTATAGTAATTTTTACTGTTGTAGTTTGAAAAGATAGATTCAAGAAAAACTAAAAATTATAAATTTTTCTTAACCAATATTTTAAAAGAGAGTTTTTAGTGGGACTCATGCAAAACTATGGTGTTTATTGATTAAAAAACATTTTTAAATATGTGGTTGACACAAAACATAGACCACACCACACAAAAAAAAAAAAAAAATCAAGCCTAAGTTGTAACTGCATTGAAACCCTAAGGATTAAAAAACAATTCACTCATTTTCAAAGGATAAACACAAACATTATGAAATGATGCTATTTCTTTTTTCTTTTTTCTTTTTCAATTTGGAACATCATTGCGATTATGACATGGTTTGTTTTGGTGCAAATGCAGAGCCTTATGGCAGGAGTAACAAGCTATGTGGGGAAGCTTCGGGTTTCTCTGCTTGTAGAAAAAGACTTCATCGATCCACAGAAGCTCAAGTCACACATAGAAAAAGCATTTGATATGATATTCGAAGCTGCATGCAGGGAAAGTACTCCACCAGCCACTTAAAGATCCCAGCAAGCAAACAGCTTTATTTTGTTTTTATGATAATCAAGTAATAGTATTGATGAAAGCTAGCCATTTACTGGTCGCTAACCTTCTTAAGCAAACAGCTTTCTCATTTAGTAGTCACTATTGTTGGAAGAATAAATATAATTGCGTGCCATTGTTATGAAGCCGTACTATTTTATTTTTTTTAAGCGTTATATTCACATGGTTTGCTGTTTGTGTATGGAATTAAATTCATTTTTTTTCATATATCAAATGCAAATCATAATCGTAGAACTTCAATAGAGACGTGTGCAAAATATTACAATAAAGAAAATATTATTCTTCCAATTTTCTTTTATTTTCTTTTTCTTTTTTCTTTTTAAGATTCTGATTATTTTCAACCACTACTTCATCCCTAATTTCTCCAGGAAAATAACCAAATAATAATATCTAATTTGAAACTATCAATTAGAAAGTTTCTATTATTTGATGTACAAAAATAAATAAATAAAAGAAAGTTACAGAAATGAAATATCGCCTGCATGTATATAAGAGATCTAGAAACCAATTGCAAAAAAAAAAATCAATTTTATTACTTGAAAGATGGCAAGATCATATATATTAATAACCTTTAAAATATTAAAAGAAAAGCGTTATTTTTTATTTATGATTAGGGAATTCTTTTTATATCAGTTTTCACATGTATATATATTGAAACTAAGTCCTCCTCTTCGACGTATTCAAAGACGGATTATTCTTTGGTAAGATTTCATAAGAATTTTTTTATAAAGTCTAACCTAATATTTGAATCTTAATAACTAAGAAAGGGTCATAGATTTAGCCATCATATATATATATATATATATATATATATATATATATATATATAAAAACCAAATATAAATTATATAATTCCTAAAAAATCCGAGCAAGCAGATAGTTTTCTCATTGCCACTCCTGATTGACAGATACCATTCAAATAAATGCATGTGACTATTGTTGAAAAAAGAAAAATATTCACATGGTTTGTTGTTTGTGTATGGAACTAAATTACTTTTTCTTATATATTAAATACAAGTCATTGTTGTTACCTATTGTTTTGGTCCCAACATCCAAAAATACAAAAAATACAAAAAAAATATTGGAAGAAAACTATATATATATATATATATATATATATATATATATATATATATATATTAGTGAGAATATGGAACAAATGGCTAGGATTGCTAGCTGATTGGGCCAAGCCCGAACATCTAGCAAGTATTTTGCTGGTGAGTGCAATGTAAAAGCTAGATAAAGAGGTCACCCACCACCTTTACGTTTAGACGATGCATATAACCCCCTCCATCCTTCTTCAAATTAGTTGAATTCAAATTAGTTCAAGAATATTTCTTACAAAAAAAAAATACTACTATTTCTAATGCTATAATAACTACAGTAAAAAAGCATTTCATTTAAGTTTTCAGGTGTAATATGGATGAACACTTATCTTAATACAACAAATTGTTAATTCAGTGGTCTTTTTTTATGTTTACAAATTTATCTTGCAAATATCTTTTTAATAATATCGGGGTTATGAAACAACATATTTGAACTTAGGTTGATTTTTGGTTTCGGGTTGACATCAGTTTTGAGATAGTTTTTAGGTTTTTTGAGGTCATAGTAAGATTTATTACAGTTCATGTGGTGTTTTAGAGTTGTTTTGGGCCAAAAATAAGTTGAAAAACGGGTTTTTCGGTCAAAAAAACTTAAGCTTTTTTGGTCGCATTGTGGTTGGAAACTAGACAAATCAGACGACACGTTGTCCAATTGTTTTTCATGTTGTAACCCATTTTTTGGTCCCCACAAAATATATATAAAAATATATAGCCAAAGGAGGTTAAAAAAATAACAGGAGGCAGAAGCGCTCAGAAAATGGTTGGAAAATTGGTCAATGAGGTTAAAAATACAAAGATTGGATTTTTTGACAGTATATTCTTGAAGGAGGAGAGCCCTGTTGAGAAGGAAAATTTGAAATTTGAGGAGAAAAGCCCAAATTTGGATGTTTATGGACTTAATTGGATTTTTAAATGAATTTATAGGAGATTTGATTGTAAGAAAAATTGATTTTTAAGTCAATTTGGGCTTTAATTAGAAGAAATTTAAGTTCTGGGGCCAAAATATATTTTTTAGGAATTTATTAGGTCAAATCAGGGGTTTAATTGCATAAATATTGAAGTTTAAGGGCCAATTGGGGACTTAATTAAGAAAATCCGAAACCAGGGACCAAATTGGAAGAGGCGCGTAAATGGAGGGGCTGCAATTATTCGGTTCAGGGGCCTAATTGAAGAAATTGAAAGTTTATTAATCAATTGAGGGCTCAATTGCATAAATCAGAGGCCAAGGACCAAACTGAAAAACGCGGCCAACTATAAGGGCAGGGACTAATTTTGGCAGGGGCGCAATTGAAATGAACAAAAGATGATTGAGGGCTGCTTTGCAAATTGACGCGTTTTGGCGTCTTGCTGGACTTAAATGAAACGGCGCGTTTTGCCTAAAACGACGCCGTTTCATGCAAAAAAAAAAAAAAAAAGAGAAGATCGGAACAGTGTCGTTTTGAACGACACTGTTCCTCTTTCTTCCTCCCATGGACGTGCAGCAGGGGAAGAAAGCAAAATGGTGGGTTTTTCTTCTTCAAGTGTGCTGCCTCTCTCTTGACCGCATGCCTTGCCAGAAAACCGAGGGAGCCGCACCTCGCCAGCCACGCCCGCTGGCCGACCACCCGCCGCGCGCCATGCAGAAAACAGGGGAGTAACGTCTCGACAGCTGCACCCGAATGGCCGACCAACCGCCGCAGCCCCTGCCCCCCATGTGCAGCCATAAAAAGCCCCGCCTCTTGGCTCTATAAATAGACCCAAGAACACAGAAGAAGGAGAGGAAGAAAAGGGGAGGGAGACCCGAAAGAAGGGAGAACCGAGAGGAGAGAAAACAAAAAAAACAGACCGAGAGAAGAGAGGGAAGGGAAGAAAAAAAAGAAAAGAAGATCAAAACATAGGAAGAGGAAGGAAGAGTTGAAAACTTGAAAGAAAAAACCAAACTGGGAGGGTCACGGGAAAACACTAAAAACAGAGCACCGCCGCTGCTGCTTGGAGCCGCCGTCCGTGAGCCAAGACACCGCCACCGGCCTCCGCCACAACACCGCCAGCGACACAGCCAGACACCGCCTCCCCGCGCCAGGTAAACTTTCCTTCCCCCTCATGTTATTTCCGTGACCTGCATTTCCTTCTGCATGCAGAACATTCGTTCTGCATGCAGGAGAAGGGGGGGAAAATAATTCCCCCCGTTCATTTCTTGTGCTGGGCCAGACTTGTTCTGGCCCAGCTAATCTTGTTAATGGGCCAGGCTGATCCTGGCCCAGCCCGGTCTTCTGGGCCTCTTCTAGCCCAGAAGAAAATAATAGTATTTGGGCCGAAATCGGCCCAATCCATTTTGGGCCGAAATCGGCCCACCACCTTTTGGGCTGAGTCCGGCCCAGTGGGTTGGGCCAGACCAGCCCAGCCCATATTAATATTATATATTATATTTTGTATTATTTATATATATATATTTGAAAAATTACGAAAATTCTTCAAAAATTATTTCAAATAATATGTGATTTTTTTGTAATTTTATTACTGTATTTTGATTAATATCGGTTTGTATTTTTATACTGTAAAGATACAAATCCGGTATTAAAATTCCCGGTTTTCATCAAAACATCAAAGATTTTCAAAATAAAAAAGTTTCTAAAATATCTTTAAAAATATTGTTGATTTTTCCTGCATATTTGTATCAAAGTGGATTAATATTTGGTTGTATTTTTATACCGTAAGGATACAAAGCCAGTATTAAAATACCCGATTTGCGTCAAAAACGTAAAAAAAAAAATATATATATATATATAATTAAAAAATGTTTTGTTTTAAAATACGGCCTAGTCTCTCCAACATATATATATAAATATCATAACATCATATTTTCACACAAACAAAGGAAATTTCAAAACAATATATGTATTAGCATGCATTTTGGCTTTAATAACCCGTTTATTCAAGCCATGAGAACTAGGCCAATATTTCAAAAATTCAAAAAAAATCTTTTTGTCTTCTTTTAGTATTTGAGATTACGAATTTATACGTAAGACGTATTCCTGATATAAAAAATATGGTTTTTCATAGACGTTAGAATGGTTAGGTTTTACCCGATAAGATAAGGACCTCCTTATTGAGAAGGACTTTTCTTGAACCATAGACGGACCAACATACATAGACGTTAGAAGGATTAGGTTTTACCCCTTAAGATAAGGACCTCCTTATTGAGGAGGACTTTTCTTGAACCATAGACGGACCAACATACATAGACGTTAGAAGGATTAGGTTTTACCCGATAAGATAAGGACCTCCTTATTGAGGAGGACTTTTGTTGAACCATAGACGGACCAACAACTAGGAAACACAACGAGACCTTGAATTTTATCAGACAAATAAACAATGCAGCTTACCTTAGGTAGGGCGTATTTGGGGTGCTAATACCTTCCCTTTACGCAACCAGTCCCCGTACCTAATCTCTGAGACCAGTTAGGGTTCCTAGTGATCAAAATACTAGGTGGCGACTCCCATTCCATTTTCCTACCAACAAAAGACAATATTTTCTTGTCTCCCCACATTTGCCAGATAGATACCATACACACTTCCTAGATTTTAAAAAGTGGAATATTCGCCGCGACGTCGCGCACCCGCGACATTTCAAAAAAAAAAAAAGCCTAGTTGTGCAAGCCTGCCAAGGGAGGCCCGCACGTGAGCCCTGACAGAATGGGTCAGGCGAGCTTGCCTAGCCTTTACTTGTTTTTCTAATTCTTTTTTTCAATTAATGATTTTTATGATTTTTTCTCTAAATTGTTTTAATTTATATTTAGATTAGTAAATATTCTCTTTTTCATTTCGTTTAGAGAGTCTTTTCTAAATGATGATTTTCTTTTGTTATGCATTTACATTTAAAAAGTTTTTTGGATTCATCTATAATTTATTTATTTTTTTGTATAGATGAACTTTATTTTTAAAATAAAAAAAATTATTTCCAGATAATATTTCTAATATATGCAGCATTGCATGGTATTTTTTTCCCCTTTATTTTATTCAATCAATTTAATTTGTGTCTCTATTTCTATTATCATTTGCTTGAATAAAAAAATTATTTTAATAAACAAATTTAGCAAACAGAATCGAGTCAATGTCTAGTCTTTCCAGATTAAATATCTTAATCTACACTTGTCTCTCAATTTTTCAAGTTTTATTATTTGATATCGTTAATGAATTTTTATTTATTTATTCGCATTCTTGATTTATTTGATTATATATGCATAAAATTCTTGATTTGAACTCAAATTTTTTAAACTACATAAACGTGTTGAAAAAACCTAAAAATACAATTGTTTTACAAAAAATAAAAATATCTAACATACAGTGAAACACAGTTCACATAACTAGTTCTACTCTATATAGAGTTGAAATAAGAAAAATTACTAAAACTATCTTTACTATCAATTTTTTTAAAAGCTATCTTTTCAAAGTCAAATAATGTATGATAATTTAACTAGAATTTAATAAATACTAACCTGATTTAATTTAAATGACTTTTTTAATAGTTTTTTTATTTAATAGGTAATAAATAAAATATAAATATTAAATTTAAAAATAAAATTGATTAGAGCTCATCTCGAGAAATATATAAATTGCTTTTCAAATTAAATTCGTTTGATGGTAAAAAATTAATTAGAAAATTTTATCTAATTAATTACTCATAATCTCCTCGATTCCCCTTAGCTTTAAGGGACATTGAATTTATTTACTTGAATTGAAAGGATATTTATTTTACTTCGATGATCAACAGATTTATAGGAATCGATGTCTAGACTTTTGAACTAAGTTAGTGACATATCAATTTATTATTTTGATTTTCAAAATTTTGTTTTGAAAATATAAAAGTTCACTCGAAGTTTTTTTCTATAGATGTATTTATTTTATGTCATTATCTTTATAACCAAACATGTTTTTAACTTTTGTGTATTTATCCTTTCTATTTTGAAACACTAACATAAAACAACCAAAATAAATAGATGATGCAATCCAACCCACATCAAAGAATCCATTAGTAGTTCCAATAGGCTTAATCACAAGGGTTAGGGAAAATAAAGTTCAAGGAAGCCTTTAATGGGCTTTTGCAAGACATATAGGCCAAGGTGGACTACAAAAAAGCAACAACCCAAGAAGATCAAGCCTTAATAAATTTTATTCATATTCAAGATGGGCTTAAGGATGGTTTCGACCAAGGGAGAAATTTCAGCATCATTGGGCTTGTTTTGTCAAGTATTTTGTATTTTCTAATCCAACAAGGAAATCATGAATTATTTGGAGAAAAAAGCCTAATCTATCAAGGAGATTTAATTGGTAGAAAATCCTACTCTACCATGGACATTAAGGTGGCAGCAAACTAGGATTAATGGGATAAGAAAATTTCCTAGTCTATTTTTAAAAGAGAAGTAGCAGCATGGAGAGACTTTACATCCAAACAATTATTTTTTATGTATTTGTTTAGCTATTAGTTGCAGCACTATAAGATAACATTTCATAATATTTATTTTATTATTTTTATGCCAGTTAATTTGTTTTGGGATTATTTAGGGCCTAATTTCAAATTGGATCATGTGAAGCTGTCAAGTTGTATTAGGTTTTTATTTCCAAGATTATAAATACTTTTTTTTATAAGACTTAATTTGCATATTGAAATACACAAAAAGTTGTTGCATATTGTAGCATTGAAAATAAAGATTTGCTTGCTTAGTTCTTGATTAAACTACACTCTTCAAATAATTGATCAATCTTTTTTGTATTAGGTGAGGACATTGTGTGAGGGTGTTTATTATAGTCTTGGTGTTTTTGGGTAGGTCATCCATTATGTGCTCAATTATTTATCTCAAGCTTAAATTAGATAGATCTTGGGTTTACGAATTCAATTAAAATTCCAGTAGGGTTCACATCAATAGATCTCATGATACAATTGAAATTGTTTAGGAAATGATTTTAAAGAAAAATATTTTAAAAATATAATTAAGAATGTTGATGCGTATACACAATCTTAAGTAGTCAAGTCTATCTTCAATACAAGTTATGATCTAACAAACTTTATTTTTGGAGCCACTAAGAAATATTTAGCTCTTATTAAAAGCAATTTGGCAAAAATTTTTCTCAAGTAAATAATCACAAAGAACTTTATGCATTACATCAAAAATGAAAAATGAAAATATTTTTCATTTTCTTTCTTTTTAATTAAACCCCCTCTTTTAAAAGAATTTTAAATCAGCTAATCAAGGTTGATTAGCCATCCTTTTTTTGATATTAAAACTATATGGGCCTACTAGTCACCTAAGCCAAGCCCAAGCGACCAACATGGTCACCTATTTGAGCGACCAAGCTTATAGTTCGTAGCCACTGGCCAACCCATTTTCCTTTCTCTCCTTTTTTTTCTTTTTCTCTTTTTTTTTTAACAAATAAAGCTACATGGCACATACCTCTATATAATATTATATGAATAATCTGACAATTTTACACTATAACTCACACTTTTTCTATCTGCACACACAACATTATTATAGGATAGGCGTTGTATTCTATCACTAATAGTTACCTTTCTGTTATGCCCACCAGCCACATAAAAGACCAATAAAAATAAATATACCTTATAACACATCAACTTTTCCTCCAAACACGTACTAGGCATAGAACCCATAGCAACTCATACCAACCAATGAGCCATCTTGGTTGGCCAATAATATGATTTCCTCCTCCATTAAGAAAGTTTAAACTTAGTGTATAAATACACTTAGTCTTACCAGGCCTTTACCTACTTTGAACAAAGTCAAACAGAGGCTAAACCAAAATACACACAACATACTTTTACTTTTCTTCTTCTATTTAACATCTTCTTCTCCTCTACAATACCAACTTAAGTATTGGAGAGTCCCTCGTTCCATAATGGACTTATTTTTTCAGGAACTCTAGGCTCGCATGCTCAAGATTCATAGCAGACCATGGAAAGCCCAACATTTTTTATGTGAATTTTTTTTCATTACTCCATTATTAGCATTGTCTATGGAAAACTGAATAAAAAGGCTAGTTCATTCATTTTAACCTTTCACCAAAAACTTTTTCCATAGCTGACAAGACTTCAATATGGGGGAAAAGTGACTTGTCTCCCCACCACAGGGACTCCAGCTCCCCTAGATAACAACTCTTCAACTAAGTATAGTTACTCAATGATGATGTCGCGATGATGCAACTGCATCTTCACACTCTGCCTCTTACACAAGAAGAAGAAGAAGCTCTTATGAATGCCCCCACCAAGTTTGCAATGAAGACTCTGATTCCTTAAAAAGACAGGGATGAAGCTATACCCATAGCTTTCACACAAGCCGCTCTAAATAATCTAGATGCCATCAATCTTTATCGTCTCACTTATGCATTAGAAAAAGACTTCGGTGAGAGACAAACTTCATAACTTTATTAGTTTGTCAGTAAGAACTCAACCTAGTAGAATAATCTCTACTTTGTCATAAAATCCTCCACACTCGACTCTTTAAGAACTATGTCTCTGTAAAACTCAGTCTAGACAATTATAAGGGACTCATAGACCCTCAAGAGCATATACAAAATGTAAAAAGCATCCTAGAGCTTATCATACAAGACATTGATGTTATGTGCGGAGTTCTTCACATAACTTTTTATAGATCTTCACGTGCAAGGTACCATAACCTAGATCCTGGCTTTATTCTCCATTTTTATGGTCTTAGCTCCAAACTAATCTTTTACTTTAGCATAAGCATTTCTGTCAAAAAAGCACCACAAAGATCTTTGCAATCATACAACATGAAGATGAAAGCACTATAGCTTATCTCCAATAATTTAATGAAGAGATGCTCAATATGAAAAGACTCTTTCAACCCATATCCACAAAAGCTCTAATTAATAGAGTATACAAATATTCTCTATATGAAAGATTGTACTCCCTCCCGATAAAAATCTCATAGCATCAAACATGTAATAGAAAATTATGTCATGGTAGAAAAAGTTATCTTTACCAGACAAGGTCACCCATATTCTTACACACAAGTAGAGTCTTCACCATACCATTAATCTCTAATAAGAGCATCCAAAAAAAGCACCAATAGGTATATCCGTGATCGCCTTACATTTCTTGAGCTCATGATTATACATCTGACCACCACACGAACTAAGGTGCTAGCTGTTATAAAATGGAAAGCATTTATGCAATATCTTCCATTTATGAAAAGCAACACAAACATAAAGAATTGTAATAAGTTTTGTCTATTTCACTATGACAATGGACATGATACTAAGAAGTGGCATGCACTTAAAAAAAAGATAAAATGATTAATCATTAGAGGTTACTTCCACTAGTTTATGAAAAAAAAAAAAAAAGCAATCAGAGCTAGGCAAAGAAACTTGTGCACTTACATATGATGAGCTACTCGAGATCAAATAATCCCCGAAGTATCTCTAAAGATTTGTATCTCCATGTATTGTGTTTTTCAATAAAATAGTATTGTTTCTCCATGAAATCTATTTTGTCTCCCATTTGGTCTCCATGACTCCAAATACATCTTCATGATAAAATCTACATTAAATCTTTATGCATGTCTCCAGGTTCCCATAGCCACTTACCTACAAGTATCGTGACCAATTGTCTCTAAAAGGATCAGGGATCCTTCTTCAAAAGTGTTGAAAAAAATTTCATGAAGAAAATCTATACACGAAAATGCAAATATAGCCATAAAAGCACAGGCATTCATCTCTTACACAGACCTAGCCACAGTAGTGTTGTTATGCAAATATACATGTAACAATTGTAAGTTTTTTTCCCAGCTAAGTTAAGTCTTTCAAACACATTATTTGAAAGACTTGGTAGAAAATGATGGGCCAAAGCTTTTTTAAAAAAAGTTGTTTGGGCTCGACTGGTCGTCAGGGCCAAGCCCAGCTAACCAGCTCAGGCAACCAAACTTGTTAGTTGCATTGGGCCATGCATAGGTGACCAGCCTTGCTTGTCGCCCATTTAGGCAATCAATAAGGTCACCTATTTGGACGACCAAATGATCGCCCTTTTTAGGCGACTAGTGTGGTCACCTTTTTTTTTGGGCAACTAGGCCCATAAGTCATCGGACTTATGACAAACTCACTTTCCTCTCTTTCTTCAAATTTTTTTTTCTCTCTTTTTTTTAACAAATAAAGCTACATGGAACACACCTCTATTTATTATTTTGTGAATTATCTAACAATTTTATGTGTAACATACACTTTTTTTATCTCGCACACACAAGATTATTGCATGACAAGCATCGTATTTTATCACCAATAGTTACCTTTCTACTACACCACTAGCCATATGAAAAGCCAATAAAAATAAATACTCTCTGGCACACCAACTTTTCCTCCAATCATATACTAGGTACATAACCCGTGGTAGCTTGCACCAACAGATAAGCCACCTTGATTGGCCAAAAACAGGATTTCCTTCTCTATGAAGAAATTTTAAGTCAGGTAAATTTATACATCTAGTCTCACTGAACAAAGACCAACTTTGGACATAGCTAGAAAAAGGCTAAACCCAAATATTCATGCGACTTACTTTTACTTTTCTTCTACTATACATCATTTTCTTCCCCATCACAAATACTAATTTAAGTATCAGAGAGTCACTCATTAGAAACTTATTTTTTCAGGAGCTCCCAGCTCACATGCCTAAAATTCATAACAGACCATGAAAAGACCAACATTTTCTTTGTGAAATGTTTCAAGACTTCACCAGCATTAATATTTTCCTCTTCAGATTGTCTTCAATTAGAACTTGAAAAAACTTATTCTACGAATTTATTTGGTTAACCTAAGCGTTATATGTAAGCATATACAAGTTACATCATCCACAAAATTATGTTAATTTTTTCTAGAGATATTTTTCAAAAAATATAATCTATGAAGTAAATCGGATTTCACAAATCTAACAATCATAATTTGGAAATTTTTCATTAAATTTAGCATTATATTGGAAATATTTTTATCAAAATTAACATTAGATGGTAAGTTCATTTGCTTTCTATGTTCCCACTTAAGCTCGGGATAAAAACAAGTAGAATAAGAAATTTTTCTTGTTCATATGATCTAATTCATTTTTTACGAGGAAAAAAATTAGCACCAACCAAGAAAATATCAAAAATATTATCAAAATTATTGTTATGATCTAATAAGCATGTTAAAGTTGAACCGAGTTAATTTTTTTAAACTTAATAGATCCGATTAAAATTCAAGTAAAATTTAGATTGATATTAAAAAATAATAACAATGTTGTTTTGAATCAATATATATAATTCAATCTGTATTCACTTATCGCACTTATAATCTAAATCTTAAAGGTTTGACATGCATGAAAAAAACGCTATAAAATACACTCATATGTTAAATGATCGAATAGATAACTTAGTTTTGATTTATTTTCATTTTAAGACAACACCAAAATAGAAAGGAAAAAAAAAGGAAAAAGGAAAGTAAAAGAAATCTAGTTGCCACGTGTAGATTTTCTGTTAGCCAAGACAACAACATTAAAAATAACAGAAAAACAAAAGCAAGGACAAGGACAACATTAACAGCAACAAAAAATTTAATAAATAAATAAATAGAGCACACAGCACAGATTTCCATTTTCTTTCTGTCTAAATTTTTTTTTCATAACAATAAAAAATACTTTCATTAGATCTGTTTTTTATTTTGACTGTAACAAAAACCCAAAAGACAGGTACTTTCAGCAAAATTCCAGGCATGGAAGGTGGAAGTCAGGCGGATACAGAGATGGCTGATGCCCCACAGCAGCAGCAGCTGCAGCAACAGCCACCATTTATGGGAGGAGGAGGAGGAGGAGGAGGGATGGAGAATATACCGGCAACGTTGAGTCATGGAGGGAGGTTTATACAATATAATATATTTGGAAATATATTTGAAGTTACTGCTAAGTATAAACCTCCTATTATGCCTATTGGTAAAGGGGCTTATGGCATCGTCTGGTAACTATCTTTCTCTTGGAAGAAAACCCACTTTGTTTCTTCATTTATATTTTTGTTTGGTTTTAGAGTTGAAATCCACTTTTTTTGTTTATAAAAGTCGTGTTTTTTTGGAGTGTTTGAGGGAAAGTTTGACTCTTTATGCAAAAATTGTGTTTGTGATGAACTTAGGGTTTTTAGTTTTTGTTTATGGATAAATTGGAGCTGTTGTTTGTTTAAGGGTTGATTCTGTGTGTGGGAGAAGGGGGGTTTAAGGGAATGAATTGGAGCTTTTATTGATTTTGTGTTGTTGTTTGTTTGCTTATTTGTTAGTTCGGCTTTGAATTCTGAGACGACTGAGCATGTGGCAATAAAGAAGATAGCAAATGCGTTTGATAATAAGATTGATGCGAAGAGGACACTTCGTGAGATCAAGTTGCTTCGCCACATGGATCATGAAAACGTCAGTGAGTAATTGATTAATTTTATTGCTATTCGTTCTGTTTCGTGTCAATGTGTTGTAGTTTCAGGGTTTTTGATGAAATGATGAGAGTGGGAATTTGGTAAATACGGTGACCCATCAATAAAAGTATCCAAATGGGGATGATTCAATTATATTGCATTTGGTAGATATGAAGCAAGAGTGGATATGATTAGTCTGGATGGCATTTAGACAGTAGAAATTCCATTTCGAATGGGAGGATGTTGAATGAAAGTTACCATGATTGTTGAATCACAATTAGTCATAGCCGGTAGCTCGTTCATGGCATTCTTCTTTCTTTCTTTTTTTCCTTTTTTAACTTTCCCATCTCAATGATACTCCAATGACAATGCACGACTAGATATTCTTAACCAGGTTATTGAAATTGAAGTTAAGACCATGACTCAGGTTGAAGCTGGTAACGATTTTCTTAAGCAATTAACATAGATGTAATTTAAAACAATCTGAGTTAGCGTCATTTGACCATTGGTTACTCTAAGACAAAGGGTTTTAAACTATCTCCATCCTTTCTGTATAACATTTACCTTGAATAAAAATCCTTGCTCGTTACTTGAATTTGAAAAAAAAATAACTAAAAAGCGAAAATTTCATGGGAGAAACAAGTTGATGCTGTGAATATTCTGACATCCGTTGTATTTGTCATGCAGGTTGTGGCAATCAGGGATATAATTCCTCCACCCCAAAGGGTGCCATTTAATGATGTTTACATTGCATATGAGCTGATGGACACTGACCTGCATCAGATCATTCGCTCCAATCAAGTATTATCAGAAGAGCACTGTCAGGTTAGTATTAAATATTTACTTTGTTTAGAGATAAGAACTGGAAGCAAACAACCCAAAGCTCTGCACTAGTTATTTGAAATTTTCTCATCTTATTGGTCTTAATATGGCTCCCTTTGGGTCCTCCATATGGCTGATTGAGAGCCCATTGTGCATTTTTCTTTCACTCAATACACTTTTTCAAAATAAATGTTTTCTGTGGTCAACATGGACTTTTCATATTCTTTGGCATTTTGTTAATATGAGAGCTGACCTGAGTTTTGGGATGTCTAGCAAGCGTTGAATTTTCCTTGAGCCTTGAATGATAAATGCCGAGAACAATAACTTGTTTGCTGGTTAGTTTGCTGTCAAACATAATTTGGCAAGCTCAACTGAAAACTACTTTCTGCTTCTTACTTTGATAACATCCATATTTTTGGCTCTGTATTTTAATCTTTGTTCAATTTTTTTCTTTCATCAAACTAAGTCGAAGAGCTATTTCAATTTTTACTTATTCAAACTAAGTTGAAGAGCTGCGAACCAAACATTCTTCTATTTTTGTTCTCTGCAGTATTTCCTGTATCAGATACTCCGTGGATTGAAATATATACATTCTGCAAACGTCCTGCATAGAGATTTAAAACCTAGCAATCTCCTCCTGAATGCTAATTGTGACTTGAAGATATGTGATTTTGGTCTGGCTCGTGTTACCTCAGAAACTGATTTCATGACAGAATATGTTGTTACAAGATGGTATCGAGCACCAGAGCTGCTCTTGAACTCCTCAGATTACACTACAGCTATTGATGTATGGTCTGTGGGTTGTATATTCATGGAGTTGATGGATCGAAAGCCCCTATTTCCTGGCAGAGATCATGTGCATCAGCTTCGTTTGCTTATGGAGGTAAATTAATTGTTAAATTTCTGTTGGTATTTTCCTATCCGCTGAAAAAGTTTTTGGATCACATCTGAATTGAGTTTATTGATAATCCTTCAAATCTCTTACCTTTTATCCTTTTTTGGAAACAATGGGGGCATTCTTTTTTCATTTTTTGTCGCATTCATGAAAAGAATTTGCAGTGCAAACCAAATGTAATCTTGACCTGAAATTAAGTTATTTCGGCTGCATTTCTTAGACAGACAACTTATTGTGTCCTTTGGTTATATCTTTTCAGTTCTTAAAAATTATATGCTATTAAAAATTTAGTCAAATGTGTGCAGCTACTAGTATTGCATGTCTTCAAATAGGCATATGGATATGTTGTATCAAAGTGTCCTCTTCTGAGCACAAACTTTTTCAATTTATGATTAATCATTTCTAATCCTTGCAGCTGATTGGCACCCCATCAGAGGCTGAGTTGGAGTTTTTGAATGAAAACGCAAAGAGATACATTCGACAACTCCAACTTCATCGTCGTCAGTCATTCCTTGAAAAGTTTCCAACTGTCCACCCAGCAGCTATTGATCTTGTTGAAAAGATGTTAACTTTTGATCCCAGACAGAGGATTACTGGTGAGTTTGTTTCCTTGACCTTCAGAGTGTAAACGCAATTTGAATTACTTGTTTTCATTGTCTTTTCTCTTACATGCTCTGGCGTAAATGCTTCACATTGCTTAGTTGCTATGTTTTCTATTATGAGATTGGAAATGGGATCATGCGGTGCTTTGATTGTTTAGACACTGACTGCTTATTTAGCAATTAATGGTCATGTGTGACTTTGAGAATTAAAATCCCTAGTTTTACATTTTATCCTTTGCTTCGTTTTAATTATAAGTATCGAGAAATACAGTCCTGCATCCACTACACACTAGGTAATTTAAGTTTTCTTTGTTTTGACTATCAAACTCATTGATACATGGTATTCAATGGAACTCCAGCCTGCAATGGTTTCGGTACCAATTGGTGAAGCCTCCCTCCCCCTGCACCTTTGTTGCTCTTCATCCATTGTTCATCTCAGTTAGATAAGTGACAGATCAAAGCTATTGAGTCGTGTAAATGGGTGTAGGACTTGGAGGTGGGGAGGAGAAAACATCATTGCACTATTATCTGTCAAAAACTGTGAATATTAAATTTATGTGCATTACTGTGCTGCATTTGTGAGAGCAGAGATCATTTATGTGGCATGCAATTAAATTGGAAGCAGAAAATATTTATCGAACCTCAAATTGCTGTACAGTTTTTGTTTTCATTGCCGATTTCAAGTCCTGTCTAGGAAAGGAATACCAATTGCGTCGACTTACCTTTTGTTTTCTATCATGGTCGACTTACCTTTTGTTTTCTATCATGGTCCACTATGCAATGCAAGTCCAAGTCTTCTGTGCAGCTTTCAACTCACGCTGTGCTTAAGTGAAACATACAAGCTTAAGTGAACAAAGCCCACCGTTTATTCCAACTCACAAGAAAAGAAAAAAATAAACTGTGGTTAAATGAAACATATAACAGTAGTCCCATGATCTTAAGGTTAAGTGAACAAGAGATACATTTCTTATCATGTGAATAAGAGATTCTTCTGATGATGAGGTATATATGCAATAATCTAGATATGACTTGGATTGATCATCCATACTAACCTGAACTTGCCCCTAATTTAAACTTGACTTTAATAGAAGGGTCTGGCTAGCGGGTGCACTAGGGCACCTGTAATGAGATTCGTTCTTAATAGTTAATGCTATTTATGTATTGTATTAACTAGAGAATATCTAGTTATATCTAAGCAAATATCTTGTTTATGGTTGTTGAATCAAAGATTCATTGACTGATAATTCATGTGTAGATAATGATAGCAGAAGAAAAATTAAAGATGTTTAATTATAATAACATATAACCATCAATAACTACCATCTTAACGAGTGCTGTAAACACAGCTGTTAGCTTTTCCCTTGACAGAATATCCAACATGATGTGATAAATATGTAGAGCCTGACATTTGTTACATGTTCTGTTTCACTATTTTGATATCCTGCATATTATTTCTCCAATTCCTCGTAAAATTGTTCACTCTAGATAATCTTTATTCCTCGTAATTTGTTTCAGTTGAGGATGCACTTGCTCATCCATACCTAACTTCGCTTCACGACATCAGTGACGAACCAGTCTGCATGACCCCATTCAGCTTTGACTTTGAGCAGCATGCACTGACTGAAGAACAGATGAAGGAGCTTATTTATCGGGAAGCTCTTGCATTCAACCCCGAATACCAGAACCAGTGACAATGAGTCGACCAGCGTGGCTTCTTTGATTTATATGTTTACCGGTGATTGCTTTCTTGGTGTAAATATGTTCCATCCAAAACCGGGTGGTTCCTGAACTGAAATATTTATTTTGGACAGAATTCAGGGGAACAAAACAATTGAAATGGTGTTTGTATCGGCGTCAATGTAGTGTTCTTTCTATTGAATTGAGCCAACGTTTTTCCGTTCAGCAACTTCCAAATATGAAATATGCGTCAGTGGTGAGTGTGCAAGCTTCAAATCATCCCTCTTATCTTACGATTCCTGGATGATGCCCTATGGCGGCCTCTGCATGGTGCTATCATTCACTTGCCTGGTATATTTTCTGGTCAAACTCATGTGAAATGCATTAGTCCAAACATATAAAGGAAAAATAAGAGCCACGGTAAAATAAACTAGAGTTCTTTGCTTATTTGAACTACCAGCAGGAAAAATTATAGCATAAACTCAATTTCTTGGTTCAGATTTATTGCGTCGCTGCTCCAACTAATATGATACAGCTCACATACTTGCCAAATAGTGTACCATAATATTCTGAAAAAACGATGGAACTGATATTTTTAAGCGAAAATTTGGAATCAAACTAATAACATCACAAGCTCAGTGACATGCAAAGGAAGGTGCAATTGGATACATATTTGCTCAGCAAATTTCTGGAAAAAATTGCAAGAAAGAACCAAGGCTATTATTGATATCCTCTTATAATAAGAGACATCTGCCATTAGTTCTTCAAGCTTCCAAAAAATCTAGAAAGTGGCACAGGTCCACCAGCCTCTTCATCATCACTACTGGAGTGTTTGGGTCTTGACTTGTGCTTCTTTTCCTTTGTTTTTCTAGACTTGGACTTTGATCTTTTCAATTCTCTCTCGTCTTCACTACTTGAAGAATCCGAAGATGAACTGGAGGAGCTAGAATCATCAGATCTCCGCCTGGAATGCTGCAAGGTAATGCAAGATCAGGATTTGTTTCGGTTTTATATTCCAAAGGAATGAGGTATTCATAGCAATGGAGATGGAAATAAAAAGGATGGTGATTATCAATCGAGAAGACTATATAGGAGACACTTGATAAATGAGCAATGCAAGTTTGTGATTACCCCACCTTTAGCATAGATTTTAAAACTTCAATATTGCACTTGGTCTCATTCAAGAGGCATTGTATTTTGTATAGTCGTGAACCCACAGCTTTCAAATGCATTCACATGAAATTTAAAACAGCAATTCTCAAAGATTCTAAAACATATTAATGGAGGCTTATGCATACAGAATAGAAACGAGGTATAATCCAAAACAACTACAGAAGAAACTATGGGCCTGTTCGGAAATAAAAAAAGGTTTTCCATTTTCTATCTCCAATTTTCTACTCCTTTCAGATTTTCATTCTCCTTCAGAAAATTAGTTTTACAAATTAGAAAATCAGAAAACATGTTCAAACTAGTTGCTTTTTATCTTTAACCATAAGGACTAAATTGCATGGAATTGCAACTTTAAGGACCAAACTATAACTAGTTCTTTTTGGAGAAATCTAGGTGAACTTGAACCTTTTTGGAACCCAAATTTACCCTTCATTTTCATCAATTTTTCATACAATCAAATGAATAAGACATACATTTCTAAGAACCCAGCATATCTAATGCCAAAAAACTTTAAAGAACAAAAAAACAAAAGAAAATTGAATCTTAAACAGAAGAAAACAGGGACAAAATGGGTTACGAACCAAGATCTACAAAGTGGACATCAAATAGCATCAGAATCTCAAGATCACATGTAAGAGCTCCTGGAAACCAACCTAAAATCTATCCCAGATAACCCACTTGAAAAACAAACCATCTTAAGAGCTTCAAAAGATGAGCCATTTCAGTATTTCTTTCACTAGCTTCACTATCACAAAGGGTATTTTCCAATAAAAGCCGTTAATGTTGCTTGCATCAACAACCCAAAATGCTCACTTTATTTCTGCAAATCTATCAAGAGTAACTGTTACTTTAAGAATTACCTGTGGAAACCCGTGTTTTCATTTGGAGAACACAAGACATAAGATGGTGTATAACTCCCCTACAGAAAACACCCTGTGAAACCACAAAATACCAAGAGTTTGTCCCCCCAAGTTCTCTAACCCTTGCCCCCTAACTTCTCTTCAAGTAATATGCCTTTTTCTTTTCAACCAAATTGATATCGCCCCTTGGGCAAGTTCTTATGGAATACAATTGTAAAGGATTTGAGTTCAGACAGAAGCAAAGGCACAATTTCCAGATTAATTTATCAAAAGCCTCCTATGGCAGGACCATGACAATTTCTTAGTGGCCTTTTTTCACTGGTTAAAAGAACAAGCACAGACAAACAGGAGCTAAGCTCTCTTGCAACTTCCTTTGAAATGAGATAGCTTCATATTGCTACTTCTTTCCATGTAAAGAACATTCAAAATCCCTTAATGATAATTAATCTGCCATGAGTCATTTTACCTAGACCAGATAAAATGAAGCTATCTACTCTGGTCATCAAAGCACGAGGACCAACTATTTTTTCACAAGGATATTCTTCATGGTATCTTTAGTTTCATTAAGAAAAACTAGCCAAAAGAAGTTGCGTGGATTTCCTTGTCAATAAGAAAACATTGGTATCATCAAATTTAGCACTGTAGTTCTGAGTGACAGAAAATTTAATATTGTAGACAATGCAATTCAATTAAAAGTAAGCTATTAGAAAATTCAGGCACCTTTCTTTTTTTACTTCTGCGTTTCTTTAAATCCCTGTCCTTTCTATCTGCAAGAGCACATCTCAAATTCAGATGTGCAAAAGAGGATGGTTACACAAAGACAAGATATCCATATACATACCCTTTTTATGACTAGATTTGCTACCAGAGTGATTCCGGCCATGAGCAAGTTTGTGTGCCCTTTCAGCATCCAATTGAGCTCGGTACTCCCGCATCATTCTGTCCTTATCTGCTTCTAGCTCCCCGTTTCTCATTTCATCCTCCTAGTACATCAAATGCAGAACAAAAATTCAGCATTCATATAGAATCTAGAAATATCAAATCGTTATACAAACAAATATGTGCACAACTAATAGTTGCACAAACAGCAAGACAGTTATGAAAGAAAGTAGCATATCCACAGATTACCTTCTGCTTTTTCTTGAACTCTTCCCAGGTTACTGTGTGAGATTTATTAAGGCTGGCCAAACGAGCAGCATGCCACTCTGGTGAATGAAAAGAACCATCCACCTGCGACTCGCCTCATCAGAAATGTTCCATGAAAATAAAAATAATAAAAATGAAGCATTCAAAATACAAAAACTAAACTTAACTTTACATCTATATCTCTATATTTCTTTACAAACACAATTACAGAACAAAAGGAGAAGTATTTTGCACTTAATACTATAAGCATTCATGCTGCAAAAGATACAAAAGAAAAAAAAATGCTTAGTTGTGCTGTCATGTCTCAGTTGTTCTTTTTTCTTCAACATATAAGCGTATTCCAACAGTTATAGCCAATGTCTATTGTCTAATGAAATCAAAGTCTAATGATCATCTTTGAATAAGTCTTAAAACAATGAAACCAAAGAAATTCATTGATACAGCAATAAAACAGTGGCAAAGATAAAAGATTTTACAATAAGAAGGAAACAAAAATGATTATGAAGCACTTGGAACCACTGTTCAACATGCAAAGGGCAACGTGTATAGCATTGCATCAAAGCAGCTCAACTATACAGCAGCAGCAAGATAAGCATCCATCACCGTCAAACACCATTCCAGGTAAAATGGCGAAAACACACTTTTAACCTTAACAACCCACAAAGAGGATAAAACAGTTAAAGGAGCCCACCATTTGTGTTGACCACATAAATTCACGACCAAATCAAAACCCAAAAGGAACATACAACAAATAAATTAACCTAGAAGCTTAGAAAACTCAGATTATTAGCTGCCCCAAAGCATCCAACTTTTCGGTAGCATCTTACTAATTTCAATAACTATGTTCTCAAATCCATACCAAAAATTCAACAATAGAAACAATACTGTCAATCCATTGGCAAAAAAGATTCAATAAACAATAAACATAGAACCACAAACATTAAGCCAAAGCAACAAAAATCAATACAAAGAAGAAAAACATAAAACTAGAAGAAAAAGGGTAATAAAAGAGTGGAAATTGAACATGAGAATTTAAAGAACAGTATGAAAAGGTACAAACCATCCCATCTTCGATCTCTTCAGGACCAGCAGAGCTGGAGCCAAGCCTGGATCTTTGCATAGCTTTGTAAGCTTGATTTTTGCCCATTTTGAGAAATCTGAGAGAAACCCAGAAGAGAAAACAAGGGGAATTGCAGGAAAGTTTGAATTTTTTAGAAATATCGTGACCCGGAAAGAGAATCAAGAGAAATTTTGGAGAGAGATTTGATTAGGGTATTATTAACGGTCCAAAAACCATGAGGGAGAGAGAGAAAGAGAATGTGAAGGTGATTATGTTGAAGTTAAAAGATGGCTGTGTAGGCGTTGTCTTTATCAAGGCCCTAAATTATTTAAAGAGTTGTTGCTGCAATAAATAGGAAAACATCCAAGTTATTATTTTTTAAAATATATTAAAATTTATTTTTAATATTAATACATTAAAATAATTTTAAAACATAAAAGTAAATTAAAGTAATATTGTTAACAATAAATTTGGGTAATTTATCATAAAATTATAATTAATATTTTTCATAAATTGTTTGAAGGTTTAAGAATTTATTAAATAATATTTTTTTAACGTTGACTCTAAAATTTAAATTTAAAAATCAAGAAAGATAATAATTCTTTTGTTATCATGAGATAATCTATTAAAATTATAGAACTATTAACACAATATAATTAGAAAAACAAAAAAAAAAAAGAGTAAATTCACCATTACAGGATTCATTCAAGTCTCTAGCTTGAACCCTCCTTGTTCATCCAACCCTCTCCCTCTCCAGAGTGGGATGACATCTGCTGGCTCCCTTTCTTCATCCTCCCGCCCTCTCCCGAGTGGAATGATGAAAATCTTGATCTTCATATTTCTTAGACGTCTATTTTCCCTGATGATGGCGATGATTAAAACTAACTAGATCAAATAATATGTATATTTTCTCCAATGATGATTAAAATTAAGTATTTGATATTTTTGTCAAATTAAAATATATATAATGTGTTTGTCTGTTAGCCCTAGATTTTCTTAATGCTTTTGTGTGTGTGTGTGTTGCTGTAAATTATTCTTTGCATGCTTAATTATGGGCTTCCGTTGCATGTGTGTGGATAGATTGGGACTTTTATCCTAACATAATAAAGATTCTACTTCCTGAAGAATAACTCATTATAATCTAGTCTAAGCTAGTTAATACAAATCAGAACTCAGGGCTCAACTCAGGAACCTAAAGCTGGCTAGTTGAGTTGCTGACTTTAGGAGTGATTCTGCCGCATAGAATGCCTCTTATTTCTTGACTTCTCTTATCATCTTTCTTGTAGGATTGTTCCTCTTTCTTCCAGTCGAATTCCTGCTGGAAAACTCCTTCTTGTTAGGATATTGTCATTTGTGGCAATACCCCACCACCAAGCAAGTAGAAGCATCATTAGTGTCACATTTGGTGGCATGGTTTAAGGCTTTATTGGCCCTTCCATGTTGACAAATGTGCTGGAAGGGCTCACCATGTTTGCCTATAAAAGAGGCATGTTTTTAAGAGCAAAGAGAGAGTGTAAAGAAGAGAACGTGAGAGAACAAGAGAGAAAGTGAGGGGCTGTCAAGGGCAGTAGCCCTGCTGCCTTGTGCAGCAGTGTAAGAGCAATGGGAGTAGAGTTTGAGTGAAGTGATCCTCCTCCTTCATGTGTGTTTTAATCCTTTCTTTATCTGACTCTAATAATATTGACTTCTCCCGTGGATGTAGGCGGTTTTGCCGAACCACGTTAAATATTGTGTCAGTGTGCTTAGCCTCCAATGAGCAACTATCGATACACCACCGGTCCGCGCATGGGGAGTCGGAATCCCCAACACCTCTGGTTACCGACTTATAGGTGCTGGAAAACTCAAACCCACCAGCACTCTTCTGCTGACTCTGCTGGAAATTCTGTCGTGCTTGCTGATGTTTCTGCTTCCCTGACTTTGCTGGAAATGTTTGCTGCTGCCTTTTGCTTCTTCCATCCTGGTTCTCATCAGAACATGAAATTTGCAGCAACCAAACCATGTCTGCTAAACAAAACCTCGGGTCAGAAACTTGAAGGCTAAATCAACGACAACATCCGAAACTGTCTGGCAAAAACCAAATATGTATCATGTCCAGTCAAGAGTCAACAGAGAGGTGTTTTTCTTGGACAGGAAATTTATTATAGTGTCTGGATCTTGCTCAAAATGAAGTATGTTACATAATTAATTTATAAAAAGTGAAAAAGAAATGAGCGAATCAGAGAAGTTAGATTTGCAAGGCACTTGAAAACTGGGAAAAACAGCAACTGGCTTGTCTTCCTTGGCTAGCTATGGTGATCCTAGGGAAGTAGTGCTTGGGTGTCAAGTTGGTATCGTTCACATTAAGTTATTGAGTGTGTTAGATTTTATTGAAAAGCCTAGAATTTCCTGGCTTGGGAAGCGATTCTAACATCCCCTCACGCGAAGCATGGAGTTGGAGCGAAAATTATGACAAGGAAAGGATCAGACACTGATAGCATGTTAGATGTCTATTGAAAAGTTTAGAGTGGCCTAGCTCTACGGAGCCCGTAAAGACTAGAAACAAGTAGTTAAAGAGGGTTTAAAAGGCATGAATAGGTTTTTTTTGGTATTGGGGTAGTTTTTGTAGTTATAATTTGAAAAAAATTATTTTATAAAAAACACTTTTGATTGAGGTTGGTTTGGTATTTATATATATTTGATTAAAACTGTGGTTGAAATTAAAGTTAAACAAAAAGTAATTTAATGTATTTGGTTAAGAATACTTTTCAAATTGAGGTTATAAAATAACTAAAAAAGATATAAATTAATATTAATGATTTTTAATTTAAATATTGTAGATTTAACTACTGTTACTATATCGTGAAATAAATAATATTTTGTATAAAATATTTTTTATTGTTTCATTAAACTATCTACAATTCCATCACGTACGAAATTCATCCGACAAAGACTACAGTTTCCATGGTTTTTTGAGCGTGCAACAAAATCAGGTAAAATATCATCATGAACAAAATTGGGATTACGATCAAATTCTGCAAATGCTACATCATCATGCGATCTCCTTTTAATTTATGTATTGTCATTGAATAATGTTAAACACTAATTTTTCAAATAAAACACAATTAAAAATAAAATAAAAATTAGATTTTTTTACTGTTCACCTTTGTGTGCATAGTAAATTAATTCACTCTGCACTGTTCACTTCACAAAGTGAACGGTACAGAGTGAAAATTTACTCTGCACGGACGGGAAAAAGCAGCTTCAAGCTGTTTTCCGATGCCCTGCGTTTTAAACGCAAATTATGCTGAGATTCATAAACAGTAAATCATATTTTTTTTTAGTTATCAAACATTTATTTTTTATAATTTATTTTAAAAACAGAAACAACCACGTAAATAATCACTTTCTGAAAGGCCTAACTTCTTCTTTTAAGACCAAAAACACCAAAACTAATACCCTCGAAGGCCATAGCAAACTTCTTCTTTTAAGATGCCTTTTGAGAAGAGTTAAGCTTTTTGGGCTTGGCTCTTTAATCCTTCTTTGGACTAAACACATCTTCTCTTTGGGCTTTTATTTCTAATCCTATTGAGCTTCCTGGAGCGCTTCTCAATAAATTCTAAAGGGTGATGCAAGCAATTGCAAATTTCTCCTTCTACTCGTCGTTTAGCTTGTTTGTCTCAATGTTATTGTTTCTTAGTATCGTTGTTTCTGCCACTGGGTTCATCTTTGAGTTTAAAAAACCACATCATTTTAGTGAAAAAAAATTGGATGGACCATCCAATCCATATTCAAGTAAGGTTGATAATGAGTGCCTGGGCATGATGCCTAGGAACATATTAATGAATACCTTCCAGCATTGATTATCATGGATGATTGGGGTTGGATTTTATTAAAGAAAAAGGAAACAGGTTTCTTAAAATTTAAAACAATACATCTGCATAAAAGCAGCAAATGGCACGGCGAAGGTTGAAACATGCAGCAACCAAATCATAAATCTTAAACAAAACCTCAGATCAGAAAAGAAGTAAGCCAAAAGGAACACTTGCGGAGTTCAAGATCAACGACAGCTGCCGAAACCACCTGGCTGGCTCGGAGGAAGATAGACTAGTTGATTTAGCAGCTCGATTTCGTGCTCATGTACTCTCTCGAGGGCTTCAGAGAGGCAGCTGTTTACTGGACTTTCAAATATCCTGATCCCTTATCGTTACAATGAACTGAAGCATCAACTTTTATGTATCTGCCTCCTAGTGGATAGAAAAGGGTTAGTGTTTATTCGGGAAATGATTTTTGCAACTGCATGCTTCTTTCTTCATTAATGTCAACATGGCCATGTTCTTGATCAGCTTCGGCTGGGTAGAAGAAGATACGGGGCACATAAAATGATGGAGCAAGTTGTTCTGAGAATGATAATGATATTGGTGATTTTTGAAGGTGGAGTGGCCTTGGAGATGATGGAGCTATCAGTTTTCTAGACAGGATTTCCACCTCCATTCTAAAAGAATTCGGAAATTGATAAGAGTCAAAAAGATAGAAAGGGCTTGCTTTACAAGGCAGAAGGTTAGCTCGAACTTGCTATGGTTGAATGCTAAACTGGATTAAGTGAGCTTTCGTGTCTCTCTTTTGATTTTCTTTCTGTATTTGTATAAGGTGAAAAGAAAAAATAATAATTTCTAATGAATACTCATTAATTAAAAGGGAAAAAAAAAGCTTGAAAATCAATCTCCTTATGATAAAAATCAAGAATTTAATATTGTTCAAGGTGGATATGTGTTAGAAAAGCTTGGCAACAAGCTCTCAACATATTTTATGGCAACAGGATGGCTTACTTTTTTCTATAAAAAAATTAAAATAGAAAAAAGCTCTAGATTGCTGGAAATATTTTTATATATAGAAGTTGCTTCTTTTTTTTCTGTAAACAAAACAAGAAATTTAATACAATGGTTATATATATATATATATATATATATAATACTTTTCTCTCATTTTTCCTCGTATATATAAACAGAGAAGATGAAGTGGGTTGGTTTGCTCAATAGAGAAAATAGAGAGTTATGTGATGTTTCGTATGTGTGCTTCCTTTGGCTTTTGATAAAGAATCCAGGAAATGTAACATCCATTCATGGATTTGACCTGGAGAACTTAGCCTTGCATCTTAAAAAAAAAAAAAAAAAAGGGAGGAACAAAGGGATGATGTATTTTGACTAAAATGAAGATCTTTTTTATTTTACAGCTCCCTCTCCTTTGAGTTAGGGTTTTGTTGGATTTTTATAGAGGAAATGAGGATGTTTTAGGGCTTATGTGTTAATGGGATCTCAATCTTTGATGTTGGAGAATAGATCTCAGTCTTTCATTGAAATTAAGAATAAAAGCTTTTCTTGCTCTGCAACTGATAAAGAAAGGACACGGGTGTTTTTGCAGGCAGAACAGTGTTGCATAGTGTTTTTTAAAGAGCATCTGCATATGTGTTTGGTGTCATTAGAGCTATAATCTTGGCTTAGAGTAAAGTACAAATTCCAGAGTATACATTGGCATGAAATTTGTGTGGTATAGTGAGAAGGTGTGGGAGCAATTAGGGTTTAAAGGTGAGCAATTAGGGTACAAATACCAGTGTTGCATAGTGCACTACACATAATAGTATTATTACAAGTTTAAATAACTTTTGTTGAGTTGAGTGATGTTATGATAATGTATAGAAGCATTATCAACACTCATAGTTAAGGATATCTTTTGGCTAATTTGTGTAAAACAATACTTGCGGATGCAATAGAAATTTATCTAGCTTAATTATGATATTTGAATTCATTTTGAATGCCTAATTAGCAATGTTAACCCCTCTCATGGATCCCTTTAGCCCGATTGTAGCTTATGAGGTTTGAATTCATTTTGAATGCCTAATTAGTGGGAATATTGCAGGATTCCATGCTGATGTTGGGCACTCAAGAAGTTCGTCCAATACATCATTGAGTTGGGATTATGTCAAGATACACATTCTCTTTTGAATTTTGTTCAACTTTTTTAAGGATCTTTGTCTGAATTTGGGGCCCCAAGTCACATTATGTCAATGGCCAACATGATTTCATTAAATCATTTGAGGAGCTTGGGCCATTTGTCAATTAGAATGCAATAATTTGCGTATACTGAAGGGTTTAATTTACAATAATTTTCGTCGGAAAGTTGATGTTTATGTTATGATTATTTTGTAAATAATTAGCGGGATGATATATCATTCTCCAAGTGATTTCATTACGAAGTCATTATCGATCTATTCGGCCCCCCTCTCTTGTTTTTTTATGGGGAAAAAAGTTCAGTCGATGCATGAGGGAGCTAAAGTCTTGGGCAAAAGTTAGCCCCGATATGAAGCAGACATGGATTCATCGGCGGTCATTGTATCGTAAAAGAGAATTCGGAGCCTCATTTAGACATGGCAAAAAAAAATTATTTTTTAACATTAAAAAATGTTCTTTTATTTTTAAAGAACTTCTTGATATAGACAAGAACAAAAGAATATTAAGGTTATATTTGTTAAAAAAAGATGGATAAGAAAAAGAAAAGATAGAAAATTAGAAAACGATGAAAAGATGTGGGAGAACAATGATGAATTAATGGATTGAAAATATTATAAATAAGAAATTATTGTAGGAATCATTTCATTACCATTAAACAGATCCCTCCTTCTCGATCCCATTCTTTATCATTCCTCTCTATCTACTCCCTCTCAATAAATAGTCATGATTTTTTAAAAAATAATTTTTACTTTAAAAAATATTAAAATAAATTTTTTTTATTTTTTACTTTTATTTTATTTTTTATATCAATACATTAAAATCATAAAAAAAATTATTAATTTAATATTTTTTAAAATAAACATATTTTTAAAAAATCACTTCGAGATTAAAAAACTAACCTCTTTCAAGCAGGTTATTATCTAAAGCATATGGTTTGTAGATGCAGTTTGATTTTTCGTTTTAAAAGTATTTTTGAAAAAAATTAAAAAAAATTTAATTTTTTTTTGCTTTAAATTAATATTTTTTTGTGTTTTTAGATCATTTTAATGCGCTGATGTCAAAAATAATTTTTAAAAAATAAAAAAAATTATTTTGATATATTTTCAAATAAAAAATACTTTAAAAAACAACCACAACTACACTTCAAAAAATACTCTTAGGTTAACATAATCTGTTCAATTTGAAAAATATGAGAATTATGTTGTCTCTCCGTGGGAACAGAACAAGAGTAGCAGCAAGACAATTACCTCACTTTCACCGAAAATTCCCTGAAGGGCACAGTATTTTTCTATCACGAAACTCTACCAGCAATAAAATATGCAGAAACATGTGAAGCTTGAACAGAGAAGAAAAACATAGAGAATAGCAGTGAAGAATCTTGGTTTCTACTCTTCTCGACAGGTTCCAAAAAACAATGGAGTAGTCTCAGAAGGTTTGCCAGAAAATGCGAGTCAATGTGAAAGCAATGAATTTGAATTTATGGCATGCACGCAGGGTCTCTATTCCACACGAGGACATGTTTTTATGTTATTGTTCGAGGAGCATATGCTGTACAGCTTGAGTGATTGTGAATTTGTGATAGTCTTCTTGTGAATTATCTTATTAACCTTTTGCTTTTTTTACAATGGATCACCTGTGCTTGGCCTGCAACTTGCTATAGTAGTATCTAATTGCAGTTTGAGAGTGTGTTTGTGGTTGTTTTTTAAAGTATTTTTCATGTCGAAATGCATCAAAATAATATTTTTTTTATTTTTTTAAAAATAGTTTTTATATCAGCGCATCAAAACGATTCAAAACATAAAAAAATTAATTTTTAGCAAAATAAAAATTGAATTTTTTAGAAACACGAGTTAGCCCGTGTTTCCAAACACTCTCTAATATCGGTGATTGTTTGGTAGTTTGGTAGCGCGGTAGCTTATATTTTTAGGTATGTTTTAAAGTCTGTTTTACTTGAAAATATATTGAATTGATTTTTTAGTGTTTTTTAATGATTTTGATGTATTAATATCAAAAATAAAAAAAAATTAATATATTTTCAAATAAAAAATACTCTTAAAAAGTTTCATATATCACAATACAAAATATATTTTTAGAATTAAGAGATTTGGATTGGGATTTAATAAAAAACAAAAAAAAAATCTTAGTGATCCCAATCCTAAGTATCATTATGGAATGAATGTTCACTGTATGTCTGTGATTGACTTTTATTCATATATAATAGTTAATGTCTCTCGTGAACATATAGTAAGTGTTTGCTGTATATTTTATAGTTGAAATTTAAACTTTACTTTTTTGGCTATTTAAATAACATTTTACTGTTTTTTAAGACAACTTGAACTCAGATATGTTAAAATAGGGGCAAACAAATTTCTACTATTGTCTACATTGAATAGCAAAATTGTTGGCCAAGATTGCATATAATAGTAGAATATCTACATAAGAAATCTAGTTGTGATGAGTTATGAATCAATATTTTATTAATATATTTTTATATATTTTTTAAAAAAGTATCGGATTAATAAAAACATATGGATATAATTTTTTCAAATAGCACCAAACACACCCTAATAAAGGCACAACTAGCAGCAACTGCCAAGTCCAGCAAGTTGGGCTCAGCACGCAGCTCCCGAGGGTATCGAGTCCGAGAATTTTTTGTCACCGCACCCCAGGCATAACTAGATTCGCTACACCCATGAATTCAAATATAATACCTTAATCTAATGTCATCAATTCTATAGATTTTTATATAAAATCTTAGATAAATTATTTCTTAACAAATATAATTAATTAAACAAGTTTACGCTCCACCAACATCATTGGGTGTGTTAAAGTATTTCATGGTCTACAATGTCTTCATCTTTTTGTTGTATAAAACAAGTGGAATACAACTTAAAATATCATAAATGTAAAATTACACTACAGCTCCTTCTCTTTACAATACAACAAGATTCATAGACTATAAATATATCATGAATCCTACAAAATAAAGATTTACAATCTTTATTTTTTATTGTACATACATATCTTTTTAGAATACTATTTTATTTTTTCTCTTTAAAAACTATTTACATAAGTATCTGAAAATCCTCGTATACATCAAAATGAATTATTTATAGTTGCTAGCGCCCATAAATCACATTGATTTATTAAATACAAGTTATTAACTACTTGATCAAAAAAAATGATGAGATTATTAAAATTAAATAATTAACTGATTATTCAACCACGAGTCGCATCTCTAGTATACTTGAATTTTGAGAATTAATTACTAAGTTATTTTGATGTTGACAGCTATCCAATTGTTTATAAATAAGTAAAAGAATGCATTTTTTTCTCTGTTTTTTATGCATTACGCATCTTAAATGAAATTCGACAACATGGAATTCTTTCTTTGTTTAGCACACATAATCAATATATATCAAATTAACCAAACGATTTTGCATTTAAACATTTTAAACAAAAACTTCTCCGTTTAGTTTCTCTTTCATATTAATTTAATAATAGGATATTTATATTTTTTTCTTACTTCTATCCAAGGGACATTAGATCCATCCATCTCAACAATCCATAATTAAAATCAAGAATCATACAGCTAAAATGGAGGATCACTTATGCTTTGCTATAACAAGTAGAAAACATATCATAAAGTGTGATTGGTATTGTCGTAGTTTTTGTAAGTGTTATTTTTTAAAAAAATTATTTTAAAATACTTTGAGTTCTAATTTTAAAAAGATAAATTTTAAAATATATATATTTAGTTAGAATTGCTGTGAAATAGATTTTTGCTTATAAAATAACTAACAAAAGGGGTCTTTATAAATAAAAATCCTATTATTTTAATTTTAATAGAATTAAAGTTTAAAACAAAATCATATATAAAAATCAATATAAAAATTAAAAAATATTTAATTAACCAAATAAATTTTATAGTTGAAAAAACACAAACCACACCATAATCAAATGGTGACAAAACTTGAAAGCAAGAAAGGTGGAAAGATGCCATAGGTTTGCTGTCCCCTTGTTTATTTCACTTGGTAAATTAGGACCCACAAATCAATCAAACTTTGAATAACCAAATACAAGTTCCAAAACAAAAATGGCACCACTTGCTTGGTGTTGCCTTTACTTTTGCACAACATCCTTGACTCTCAATTTTTATTTTTATTTTTATTTTTAAAAAAGCCACCTTTCTCCTCTTTTTAGCAAAAAAAGAAAAAAGAAAAAAAAATTCAAGACTTCCCCCTTCATGAAAAGATTGAGCATAAAATCTTAGACCTCTTTAGCTTTAGACATTTCAAAAACACAGTGTATAAATCATCAAACCCTCTTTTTCTTTATTTTATGTGAAAGGTTGCCCTTTTTTTCCTAGAAAAAACTATGGCAAGGATAAAAAAGTAAATTTATCAAAGGAAAGAATATACCACATCTGCATGACATGGAAGGGTTCGCTTGCTCAAGAATTATTCTGTGCTCACTGTGGCTCTGATGGTGATTGATAACAGGCGGTGGAACAGAGTGGCACGAGCCCCTAAAAGTGGACAGGTGTCGTCCTGTCAGTCTCTGAGGTCTGCGTGAATCACTGGTTTATGCCGCCCATGTCACTTGTCATTCTCTTTACGCAAGGCTTCGTTTCATGACCAGAACTGGTACGGACGTCAATTTCCATATTTCACCGACGATGAAACTACATCGTTTTAAATCTTAACACTCATATACATTCCAAATCAATATAGCCTTTTACCCTTGAATTGCACAGAGTAGTTTTTTTAAAATATATTGCCCTTTTACCCCAAGAATATCTGGAATTCGAGTTCTAAATCATAACAAAAAAAAATGTTTTAATTAAAACCTTCCTGCTAGGAAATTAATTAGATCTCGATTCATTCCATGACATGAAGTGTTTTTTCACCAATGGATTGCCTTGGGACCCAAGAATCTTGCAAAAACAAGACATTAAGCAAGCAAGCAAGCAGCTGTTGTCATGGCAGTTAGCGCATTAAGATCATCAACGAGAATATGCATGAAGCTTTGAATTATGGGTAGAATATTAAATCATATGTACATGGTAGCTGTGCTTTTGTCTTCCTCTTCTGTATCTGTCTGATTAATTAATTGCTTGCAGTTCTACTTATAATGTCCAAATGAAGAAGAAGTGTGATTATTTTTCTTTGGGACCAGCCATGTTTAAGATCAAAATACCTTTTTTAAAAAAAATAAATCACATCAATCGGTCACTCTATAAACTCATAATTCCACGGAAATTAGAACGATCTTGAGTTAGATTCTCTATCAAAATAATTTTGGAATCATTTTCCTAGGTAATGGAGGAACAATTTTGGATTTTTTAACGACTTCGACATGAGAAAAAAATTAAGATTTTAATTTTCAGAAAATGCAACCATGTCCAAAACTGAGGGTTGTGGAGATAATTAATTAAAGTCCCGTTTGAGAACTTAGGGTAAATCATGTTTTTTAAAATATTTATTAAAAAATTATTTAAAATGAATTTTTTTATATGTTTTCAGATCATGTACTAGTATTAAAAATAATTTTAAAAAATAAAAAAATATATTTTTAATATATTTTTGAATAAAAAACACTTTAAATTATTTCAATTGCTGTAATCTTCAAAACAAATTTCTTTGAAATTGACAAAATTATGGCGTCGAGGTGTAGCTTTCCTTCTCATTTCTAGAGGCAATGCAGGGCCAGCTCCTTCCCCATGCCCTGTGAAGTTGATGATGACTAAAGACTGCAATCTTGACATTTAAATTCTTCTGTGATAATTTCCAGTTTTGATAAACCCTACAACTCCATGAAATAGACGGTAATTGCAGGTCAAAATTCAAGAGGCATAGACGATATGATCCATGTCATGAAGGGTTCTAACATATTTAACATTTATTTATTTATTTTTGCTTTTAAGACACGAGATAGAATTATTTAAAAACCGCTATTATTATCCTAAATATTTTGAATATTCAACTTAAAAATATTAATTTTTTTATGATAAAAAATATTTTCAAATAGTTTATATATTACTCCAATTAAATTTTTTAAAAATAATTCTAAGGGCTCACCCCCACATTTACCAGATATGTTTAAAATAATTTAATAAATATTTCTCTCAAACCATTGATAATTTATGTATTTTTCAATTATTTATAATATCTTCCATTTAAAATGTTTGAAAATAAATATTTTAAAAAATTAAAAGTCGTTAAAAAGTGATTTTCAATGAAAACTAGCAAGATGACATGGATGGGTCACTTGAAAAGAAAAAATGGATGGGTCCATTGTTTATCCATCTTTTATTTTTTATTTAATATTAAGAGCATTTTCGAATTAGTGTGTGTGTTGATTTAAATCAAAATCCGGTCTTAAAACGAGTTCTACACTTCTAAACTAAACTAATTAGGTGTCCGGTCACATGTCACCTTTTTGTGTCACTTTAGGTAACTAGCATCCTACTATTATATTTAGGAATAATAATTGAGCCTGAATTTGATAGATATTTATTGTCACTGCAACTCTTTCTTAGTTTATTAATTTATAAATTTTAAGATTTATTTTGTTGAGCATGAATAGTGTCTTAAGTTGTGTTTATTTCTGTTGTTGCCATATTGTTTTCAAAACAATGTTTTTTTTTATAAAATATTATTTTAATATATTTTTGATCTCAAATTATTTAAAAAAGCAATCACTACCACAATATCAAATACTATCTTAATTAAAAGAATCATGATACAGTGAAATACACTCACAATATTGTCTTATTTTTCTACTACGTTAAAAGTTAATTTGTGATACACGCGGTGTTGCGTTAACAGCACGTACTACTTTTATTTATTTTATTATACGTAAGTATTGATTTTTTGATTCACAATTATAATTTTCTCGATGTCAAAAAATACGTTAACAATACCTACACATTCATCCTTTTGCATTAGAAAAAAAATATACAACCCGTTGTGAATAAAGTAGAATAGACGCGCAAACACTTTTTTTTGCATTTGTCGACACATATAATTCTTCATTTATTTAATTAAATACATGTATAGCCCTATGTCATAACTTTTTATCTAATTATTAAATCAGACTCAAATATTTATAGAAAATTTCCGGAAATTACTTTCCTTATAATAGCATCTTTTGCGCTTCATAAGCTATCAAATCATGAGATATAAAAACTCTAACCCCGGGGTCTTGGTTTGGGCTAATTTTGATTTTTTTTTCTCAGATTTCACGCATTGTTCTAGATTTTATAATTATTTTTTTTATTTTGTTTTCTAGTTGAGATAGGGTTCCTGACTTAATTAAACTCTTATAAACCTTATAAGAAGAAAGACTTAATCAATATTAATTTTTTAAGAGGGAATAAATGGGAGTTTGTAATTAATATCTACAACCCTTTTTTCTTATTAAATTTTTATATTTTATATTTAATTGTTGTCTTTAGTTTCGGGCAAATCATGAAATAAGCCAAGTGAAAAAAACAATTTATAGAAAATGAATGTATTCTCGCTCCATATCTACTTGAAGTATAGAAAATCTTGCTATTCGAATAGCATTCCATGCCAAGAGTTTTGGATTGATCCGCTTTCCTCATTCTCTCTCTATATATAATTTAATATTTTCACAAGGCATTTAAAATATCAAAACGATCGAGGATTATTAATTAAATATTTTTTTAAATAAAAAAAAGTATTTTAAAAAAACAAATGATGACTAGAGTTAAAAAATGATAAATATTATAAATTTAATCTTATACGAGAAGGGTTTATACGAGAAGGGTAAATAAGACAAGTTCATGTCAAAATCTCTCTCTGTCTCTGTTTTATATATATATATATATATATATATATATAATTAATGAACCCTAATCCAAAAGAATTTTTAAAATGTCTTAATTAATGAATAATGATTGTGAGTTAATGATGTATCAATAACAATAAAGTAGTTAATTAATAATTAGACACAAGAGAGACATAAGGCGCAAACAAAAATGTACTCGCCACCAATGGGCCTCAACCCATGGTGATTTACGTAAATGTCATAGAAACCATGTCGGCTATAATTCGAATAATAAAATATTTTTTTATATTATTTTAAAATGTTTTAAAATAATATTTTTTATTTTTTAATTTAATTTTGATATAACTATATTAAAAAAAATTAATTAAAAAAACATAAATGTACTATAATTCCAAACATTCTTCGACATTTCATCTATTTAGGGGTGTTTGAAAATGTAATAATAGTTGTTTTTAAAAGTATTTTTTTAAAAAAATATTAAAATAATATATTTTTTATTTTTTATAAATTATTTTTAACAATAATACATCAAAAACAATCTAAATAAATATTAAAAAATAAAAAAATAAAAAATAATCTCGTGAAAGAACAATGAATCTGCACCAAGGAAAGATTAATCCAGCAAGTGCACAGTAAACCACATGGCGTGGAAAGAAACCAAAAAATATCCAGCTGGATTCCAGTGTTCCCTCCTCAGTCGTACCCTCTGTAAAAAGAATCAAGGCCGAAAGCAAAACCTTTTCTCCCACAAAGAGTGTGAAAGAGAGCTCTGCTTTCTCATGATACCCCTCCTTTCATTGGTGTGTTTAGCAATGTATTTTTGAAATGTCTTTTAAAAAAATTTAAATATTTTTATTTTTTTAAATTAATATTTTTTTAATATTTTAATATTTTTTTAATAAATTTTAAAATAAAAACACCTTAAAAAAACTGTTATTCCACTTTTAAACGCATTCACTTTCACTGTACGGCAATCGGTACCTATATGTTATTGTCTAAACGTCGTCGTGTGTGCAGGAAATAAGAGGGGTAGAGCTGCATAATGGAGCTTGTCAGGTTTTGCATGATCATGAACAGGTCACATCATCTGTATCTCACTTGTTTGATCTGATTTACCTAATAAAATTTGGCCACGTTTCATATTAATGGTTTGAAAATGATATTCCAGCTTCTTCTTTTTATTTATTTAGGGAGAAACTTATTGTGAGTAGAGTTAGTTTTTTTTCTAAAAAAAAGTGTAAATGTTATTTTTTTTATTATACTTGTAAAAAATAACATTTAATAGATACCATATTTTTAAAATGTGATAAAATAAAAATATATTATTTTATTAATTTTTTGAAATGGTGTTATTCGGTTATTTTTTTAATTTATTGTGCTATTTTTTTTAAAAAAACTGTTTTTCACTTGTTTTCGTGTGTTTGATTATATGATGCATGCTATTTTTAATTAAAAATATACTAAAAAACTATTAAAGAATATTAATTTGATATTTTATTATGTAAAAAATAATTTAGAAAATGATTTTAAAACCAGGATAAACTATAAAAATAAATCCTTCGGTCATGTTTGGTATTGTGGTCCAATTACATTTTTAAATATATTTTTAGCTTCAAATTAATTTTTAAATATTTTTAGATCATTTTGATATTAAAAAATAAATTTTAATAAATTAAAAAAATATCTTGATATATTTTCAAGTAAAAAAAAATAAAAAACAATATTTACTACACTTTCAAATATACTCTTTTCTGATATACGGGTATCTTCACTTATTAATACTATTTCAAAAAGTAATATTAATAAAAAAAACAAATAAAATATAATTTATAAAAAAATAACTTGATACACAAACATAATATTTTAAATAGTATTTTAATTTTTAATGTTTTTTAATTAGGATATATATATATCAAACTTATTAGTTCATTAATTTTTTAAACTATGTTAATTTTCTTAAGAAAATAATTCTACTGATGAGATGATAGTTCTGTCAGAAATCTAACATCCACATGACCAAAATACAAAGCTTGCAAACAAAATCCCTACAATAATGATACATAATTTACAAAATATCAAAGTGTCAGTCATTTTAACCTCTAGGGGTATCTCCTCCTCAACTCCACCTGGATTCCCACCTTGCTACTGTCATCTTCTTCTCGATCTAGAGATGCAAAAAAAAAAAAAAGTGAAAATGAAAAGGCTATAATGGGGTTTGTGCTGCTGTTTTGTCTTGAAATTCCAAACTACCATTCCAATTTCCTCCTACTGCTCCCTCCTTTCCCCACCATGTAGTAGAAGTACCCTCTCTCGCGCTCTCCCTCTCCTTGATTCTCCCACACAGTGAGTGAGGACATTCTCTTCTTGGACCTCACGTTTTCTGAACTGTGTGAGTGTCTTGTTTCTGCAACAGTGTTCCAATCTCAAGTTCAAGAACTTGCCCGTCTGTCTAGCTTCTTGAGTCACAAGCTGTTTCTGTCTATCAAGAAGCACTGTGCTCTCAGTCTTCTTCACTCTTTCTACCTGCCTGCCTGCTCTTCTGTGTGGAGAATCCCAATCCAAGAACTGAACTTTCTTCACTGTCTCCCACAACAATACCTCAAGGTTAATGCTTTGTTTCTTGTTCTCTCTACAATTTCAAGCCTTCCCTCTCCCTCTCTCATTGGCCCACGACCCCCACCACATTAACTTCGTTTCTTTCTTAATCTTGCTACTTCTCTGGTTTTAGAGAGAGAGAGAGAGAGAGAGAGACATAACATCGTGTGTGTCTAAGTGCGTCTTTACTTTATGTTTAATTACCTTCAAAAACATACATTGATGGCCACTACTACTAGTGCTAGTGTTACAGTAAATATTATCCTCCTCCACCTCCTCCTCCATCTTCACTTCACTACCACAACCTCCACCACTCACCACCGACACCTCCTCCACCAACCCTTTATCCCATTAACCCCCTCCATTACACCAACACAGCCTCCCTCCTCGTCTCCTCAACCCCAACCCAAATATCCTTTCACCGCCACCCCCAGCAACAACAACAACAGCAACCACAGTAACCCACAAAAGCCCTTCTTCCCTACCCTCCCTTCACCTCCACCACCTCCTCCTTCCGCTCCCACCCTATCAACTTTCCCTGCTAACATCTCCTCCCTCCTTCTCCCCCACCAATCCTCCTCTCCTCACCACAACCTCATTATTGCAATTTCCATCTCCCTCTCCCTCCTTTTTGCTGCCCTCTTAGCCTTATTTTCAGCCTTCTTCATCTATTCTCGCAGAAAAACCCAGCCTTTTAGCCCTCAAAAGGGTTCAAGATCAGAAAATCTCCGCCTTTATCCTCAGAACACTATCCCTTCAGATGGTTCTCCTAAACCTCCGAAGCTCCCACACCGTCCTGGTGTTGTAAGCACAAGCTCAGAGTTCCTTTACTTGGGCACATTAGTGAACTCTCGAGCTGGCATTGATGATCCAGACAAGCTAACTTCATCCAACAATACTGGTCTTAAGATTGGTGTTTCCTCGTCATCTTCTTCACAGTATCAAAAACTTGGGTCTCCTGAGCTGAGACCGTTGCCTCCATTGCCTAGACATAATTACACACCAACTTATAGAAGTGGTGAAGTTCTTGTTAGTTCTAGTAAAGAAGAAGATGAAGTTGATAGAGATACTGACGAGGAAGAAGAGTTCTTTTCACCAAGAGGGTCTTCTGGAAGGAAAGAGACTAGTCATGAGAGTCCAGTTCGTGTTGATTCAAGTTCTAGAAGAGAGATTCAAGGAGAGGTTTTTGGGTCTAGAAGTTTTAATTCAAGGACTGCTTCATATCCAGAATCAAACTTTTGTTCTCCATCAAAATCTGTGTCCAGCAGTGTGTCTCCAGTATCGAATTCTAGCCTTAGAAGCGGAGAATCTAAGTCTCCTGAAACTATAATCAGTTTTCCTGCTCCGGTTCAGTCCATTAAGCGATCCTCGCCACCCATTTCTTCATCATCATCAGGGAGAGATTCAGGGGAGATGCAGAGTTCTTTGGAGCGAAATCTGGATTTTTCGGGACAGAATGAGCAGGTTCCAGTGAGGATAGAGAGTGCTAGTAAACAATTTGTGCCAGTAAAACTGCCACCACCGCCTCCACCACCTCCACCACCACGGTTTTGGGAGATGCCAATGGGGGTTAGAGTGACTCGGGAAATGAATTTGGGGAGTTCAGGGCCTCCAGTTCTCGTTACGCCTACAAGGTCTGTTTTAGTTCAAAATCATGCAATGCCAGTTTTTGCCAATGAGCAAATGCAAAGCAAAGGTAGTGTTGAGAGGAATGAGGAGAGTATGAAACCAAAGTTGAAGCCTTTACATTGGGATAAAGTTAGAGCAAGCTCGGATCGGGCTATGGTGTGGGATCAGATAAAATCTAGCTCTTTTCAGTGAGATACTTAAAAACCTTTTCAGCTTTTTGTTTATTTTTGAAGTTTCTTGATTTTGCGAGGAGTTACTTTCGTATTTGTTTGGTTAAGTTGAATGGTTTTGTAAGTTTGTAGAATGTGGTTTCTGTTGCAGGTTGAATGAGGAAATGATTGAGACACTTTTTACGGTGAATAATTCAAATTTTAACGTGAAGGATCACAATGGAAGGCGGCTATCTCTTCCATTGCTGAACCAGGAGAATACAGTACTTGATCCAAAGAAGTCCCAGAATATTGCAATATTGTTGAGGGCTCTTAATGTGACCATTGAAGAAGTCTGTGAAGCCCTTTTGGAAGGTAAAATCTGACGTAGACAATCTTGCTTTCAATTGTTAAGGATTGTCCACAAAAATGCATGGAAATTGGTAATGTAATAGCTGCCTGCATTATTGGAGTCGATCTAAGTTTAAAATACCTGCTTCACTATCTTTAACCATGTTTGGTTCCTACAGTTTTCTTATCTTTGGCTGCAAATTCCTACCTGTGTTAAAATTTCAAGATCTCTAGGCTTGAGGTTGCCACATATTAAGGGTTTTTGTTTTTGTGGGATCGAACGTGGTGATGTATCACTTCTCTTTGACCAGCAAACAGTGACAAACCTTTGGTAGCGGTGGTGCTTCTTTATGAAAGATTCTTAAATCAAGGTAGTTAAGGGACGCGTTTTAGACAAAGCTTATGCCTGCCACAATGCAATTTAAATGTTGAATGCTTTTAGCTAATGAACATTGTTTTATTGGTTGGTTAATTATAATTCTATTTGGTCCTACAGTGCTATATGGATTATCAAAAGTTGAGAAAGAATAGTCTCTTTTTATGACTTGGTGTTTCGTAGTGCAAATGTACTGCCTCTATTCATAGAGATATCTTATCTTTTCCCATCATAGCATTTCCCATCTTAGGCCAAAAAGCTAATCTTTGTTGAAGATAGGTAAAAAAGCTGCATGTTAATGCCTCCCTTTGCTTTCCAAAGAACACTAAGAACTGTATGGAGTGCGCCCGCGCGTACATTATTGATGAGAGAGAGCTATGCTGTTACTGAACCATTCTCTGCTATGAACAGGCAATTCAGATACTCTGGGAACAGAACTTCTTGAAAGTCTATCAAAGATGGCTCCGACTAAAGAAGAAGAATGCAAACTAAAAGACTTCAAGGATGAATCACCGTTCAAGCTAGGCCCTGCTGAGAAATTTCTCAAGGAAGTGCTTGATGTTCCTTTTGCATTCAAGAGGGTTGATGCAATGCTTTATATTGCGAGTTTTGATTCAGAAATTGAGTACCTGCGAAGGTCTTTTGAAACACTGGAGGTAAATCTTCATTCGGCTTGTAAATTTTTATGTTCTTTGATTTATATTAATACAAGGTAATATAGCTGATATTGAAAAGTAGGTACACTGTTCTGTTTCATGGTTGTTATAAACCTTGTTACCCTTCTACATGTCAAAATAATTTTTTTATTCACTTCTAATCATGTATTGTGGTGATCAAAAGGGCTCCATCACTAGATCTGCCAAAAATGCTAGAGCACATTTTTTCCGTTCATCATTTCCTGTTGCAGCAATCTTCCAGTTGCTTCTCATTTTTCTTTTTCTACAGGCAGCTTGTGAGGAATTGAAGAACAGCAGAATGTTCTTGAAACTTCTAGAAGCAGTGCTCAAGACTGGGAACCGCATGAATGTTGGCACCAATCGCGGCGATGCCCAAGCCTTCAAGCTTGACACACTCCTGAAGCTTGTTGATATTAAAGGCACTGATGGGAAAACCACACTCTTGCATTTTGTTGTTCAGGAAATCATCAGGTCTGAAGGTTCTCGTCTTTGTGGTACAAACCAGGATCAAACAGCTCAGAAAACTCAACAATCAGCATTCCAAGATGAAGTTCAGTTTAGGAAGCTTGGTTTGCAAGTGGTTTCAGGTTTGAGTGGAGAGCTTACCAATGTAAAGAAATCCGCTGCAATGGATTCAGATGTGCTTTGCAGTGAAGTTGCAAAACTTGCCGCTGGAATGACAAAAATTACAGAAGTTCTGAAACTAAATGAAGAAATTGTGTTGAAGGAGAGTAGCTGGAAGTTCTCAGAGTCCATGAATGGGTTCATGAAGAAGGCAGAGGAAGAAATTGTAAGGCTTCAAGCACAGGAAAAGGCTGCTCTCTCTCTGGTGAAGGAAATAACTGAGTATTTCCATGGGAACTCGGCTAAGGTAGAAGCTCGCCCATTCTGGATTTTTATGGTGGTGAGGGATTTTATTTCCATTCTCGATCATGTATGCAAAGAGGTTGGAAAGATCAATGAAAGAACCATATACAGTTCAGTCCGTCCCATGCCTTTAAATCCAACACTTGCACCAGTTTTTCCAGGACTTGTTGGAAGGCTTCACGATGGTTCTTCTGACGATGAAACTCCATCATCTTGATAAGTCTAACTCCGGGTGATTCTGTGGAATCTCACTGGGATGCTTACCTGAAATTGGTGGTGCTGGCAGCAGGCTGTTTGAATTGAGTTTCTGCATCTAGCCATTACCCTTTTTTAGGTTGGCCACATGTTTTGTATCTAAACATATGCTTTACAAGATTTTGGATTTGTCTACTTTGTATGTAACATACCGAAGGGATTATGTCAGGTAATAATGTAGTCAAGTCAGAATAGTCGGATCTATCATGTAAATTAGAAGCTGAAAGCATGGTCAAATTTTTCACATCTTGTCAAGGCTAAATTTTGTTTTTTGAGTCGAGGAGACGTTTAAGTCAGGTATGGGATGAAGATTACTTCCAATAGGGTTAAGTAACAAAGCATCATTCGCAATGCATGTTCAGACAGCATCAAATTGCCTGAGTGCGTAGCCAGGACCCTTAAGAATTTATGTTCAGATGGTGAAGTCCAACCTTGTGTGGTTTATTATCTGTACAAAGAAATTGTACATGTGGTTTATTAAGATGCTAATGAATCCAAACATCATTGCTTATTTACGCTCAAGCTATCCAAGCCTACCAAAAAAAGAGGAAGACTGCCGCCATTTTCACCCCCCTCTGCTTCTTTTCCAGACAACAGGGAGATTTATTTCACGATTTTGCAATCTGGGAGTTTTCAGAATCCATGCGTTCAAGAACTCGACGTGCTTCTTCTTCCGTAGCTGGAACAACATTCCGAATCCTCAATCCATCTTTAATGGCCTCATGAAGGACAGTGAATGTAAAGCAGAATTTGTTTGATACCTGTTCAAATCATGTGGCATACAAGGAAAAAAAATGATAAATTAATATGTATTCTAGCCATTTTAGCTCAGAATAGAAAATGAAAAGGAGTTGGAATTACATATTATGTACTAAACCATCCATTCAGTTATATGTTTGCGATTGTGAGCAGTAAATGACTGTTTTCGATAGGTTTACACCACTGAAAAAACATTTAGCGAGGGTTCCTCTTGCACCCATACAAGTTCTTTCATCATTGCTGACTTCCATTTGTTAACACCAAAATTGAGTGTTCCCTTTTTATCTAACAGCAAAATGTTTTTTTACAACAAATAGCAAAACACTCTCAAGTTTCTTTTATTTTTGGTCACACTATGGGGAGGAGCGAACTGCGGAACTATAACAAAGAAACGTGAGGAATTCAGATACTCACCTCGCTAGACCTTAGCTCAGGCCTTGTAACATGAGCAACAACTTCCACGTTAATCAGAGGTTCAGCTGGGTTCTCGACTTCTGTGTACAAAATGCAAGACTTCAAGCGAAGGAAATTTCCAACATCCACCTGCATCAGCGAAAGGAATTATGGAATCCCATAAGCTTAAAATATAAAGTTCACAGAATTGCTTGTCCAACTATTCAATCTTCATGGACATGAAAAGCTGAAAGAGGTATACTGAAGCAGTTTTTTTTGTTGAAATATCTTCCTATTTTAGGAGCTCCTAAATCTAACTTCATCAGCACTTATAAACACCGCAAACGCTGATAATGTTCTCCTACAATGCCATGTCCCTGGCCAAAGATAGCTGTAAGAAATCAAAGAAAGTGAAATGCCCTCCAAAGATCCAGGAAATTGAGTTCTAAATCTGTTCCAAAAGGTGGTTGTAAATAGTTGTTCCACATTGTGTGAAAGATATAACTAAGCAGAGGGGTTGGTACTTACAGGTCTGAAGAAATCAACATGATCAACTTCAACAAAGAGTGGTGCTGCACCAGCAAATGCATAAGCATTCGAGAAGGCCAGTTCAAATGCCTTGCGCATCAAAAACCCTCCAAAAATACGACCATGAATGTTCCTTTGCTGTGGCTGACAAATAAAAGTGTTCTCATGACGAGTATCTTGTATAAGAATGCTATCTCTGTCTGCCAATGCTGGCATGTCAATGAAAACCCTCCCTTCAGACAACAATGCATTGAGCCTTTCCATATCCTCATTCTCAGAATCCCTTTTCTTTTCCGCTTTCTTCTTTTTCCTCATCTTGTTTCTTTCTTCTGCTTCTTCCCAAAGCAATTTCTCTTTATCAGTTTCAGGTGAGATCTGGTTAACAAGAGCTGATTTTCCTGTCTTTGCATCACGAGCGACAAATGTGAAATTTGCTACAAGAGCAACTGCATCTGATGGATTGGTGGCCCCTGATAAACAAGTTCCCATTAAAAATCACTTCCAAGAATTGTACTCAGAACTTTTTGAAAAAGATACGAGTAAGAAAACATCAAGTGGATTGAACTTGAAAAGCAGCCTGTGATAGCAGTACATCACTAAAAGATGCTATTATTGGAAGGCCAACAATGTTCGTATGAGATTAAATGCAAATTAACTAGACGTTGATTTGTGCTTACTGGCAAGGATGGGATTTTTCTGAGAATATTATTAGGCGCAAAGCAACATATTTAATGCTTACATAGAAGTACTGGGAAGAGCACACTTGTTTTACAGAAATGAAAAATGCCATAATCTAAAATAAAAAGGGCAAGCTGCTTTTCCATCCTAAAAGTGCATGGGAAAGGAAAAATGCTTCAATAAAGAGGATATTTTTCAAAGCCAACAAACAAGAAAATCTAGGGTCCCTTCACATAAAGTTCCCCAAACAAAAATCAACCTTTGCAACACAGGGTTAGGAAAAAAAGGGGAAAGAATCAACTCAGTAAAAAATTCTGCAGAAGAACTGCTTTTGAAAGTGTGGACAAGTACTTTGGACTTTATGAATTCAATATTAACAAGCAAAACCTACGACCACTTTTAAGCTGATTCGACTTGCAGTAAACTCTCTTTGCCAGCAGAACATTGCATTGATAGCCTATAATTTGGACCTTAATGCATGGACCTCAAAAAGCAATATGAAAGAACACCAGTTATTTCCCGCTGCAAAGCTTTCATCAGCAGAATGGGTACATTCAGCTCCCACAAGTTCCTCCACAAATTATACCTTTCATGCTAGGATTGTAACTCATTTCTAGTTCCATCTTCTCTGCTGATAAACACTCGTATCGAAATGAAGTGAAGTATGAAGAGCAGGGACATGCACACAATAAATTATACATGAGATCTAGTAATCTACAATCAAATCACAGCCGAGATTGTAGAGGAAAGAACAAAAGAAACACCATTTATTACTAGAGTACCTTCAGTGGGCTGAATCACTTCCATCTGAATCTCCATGGATGACCTCCCAACCCATGTAACAGCACCAACTATAGTCAAATCAGCATCAACAAGGATTGGTTTTTTCAAAACTATCCTATCAACAGAAGCAGTGACCAATAGCAAAGGCCTAGTTGAGCCATCATCATTGCAGCAATGCTGGTCCACAAGTGAAATATTGGTCAAAACAGAAAACCAAATATAAACTCAATAGGCAAAAAGAAACGAAACTCTAGATCATATCAGCTACTGGGAATGGTTCAAACCTATCTCAAACATTACCTATCAAACTTTAAGCAAACACAAAATCAAAATCCTATGTACCTTATAGGAAATGGTTCCAGCAAGAGCATCAAGATCTTCAACCAACTTCCCCATTCTAATCTTATTCCATGGATTCCTATACTGCTCTCTAAGTATAAAATCAGAAGAAAACTTATAACAAATGCTAGTCCTGCTCTTTGATGGACTTTTCGCAACCAATTCAGTCTCTGAAGTCCCAGAATCATTAGGCTCCTCAAAAATCCTTGATCTTGCTTCCCATAAGGCATTAGACACAGGAGAATGGTACATTCCAGGCCACAAACTAATTGGTTTTCTCATAGAAGACCCTGCATCAATCGGCTGTGAGTTCTCCCCTGACACAGCATTTTCCGGGTTTGGATTTTCACTTGAAAAGGCCCTTCTTTGAATGAATTTACTAGAGATTGGATCATGAAATATAACTTTAAAGACGGGTTCTTTGCCAAAATGAGATCTTGAAAGCGAAAAAAACGAACTTGAACATGAAAACAACCTCGTTTGGCTAGACAACAAAGTACTTGAAGTGGGTTTTAGTTTGTGTAGTGAATTGAACAAGAGGGTATTGGTTTGTCCATTGTTGGAGTGATGTTTTTGTTGGTTTCTTGAAAATGGAAAGTGGGTGTTGGTGGTCTCATTGAAGTGGGGTTTTGGTGCTGGAGGCCGATCAAGAGAGTAAGTGAACTGTGATGAAAGGGCTTTGTGGAGTGATGATGATTTAGGGTTAGGTTCAAGGAGTGATTTTCTCAGTGGTCTCATGATTCAAGATTGAGCAGAAGGTTTTGGATTCTTAATTTGGAGTGAATTAAGGAACCATATAGATGGCTGCTTGTACTCAGCAGTTGACTGGATTATCTGAATGCTGGGAGTTTGACCAGATGATTCACCAGGGGAATTTCTTGGGGAATATTTCTAAATATTCAGTTGGAATCTGCTAAGAGCAGTCAGTGGAAAACCCTTTGTCCTTGTATTAGTATCAGTTATTAATCCTGTTCGATAAATTTACTCGGCAAATACTCTATTCAATTATAATGCTGTTCGTTTTTTTTTCTGGTAAATATTATTTTTTTTAAATATTATTTTTAAAAAATATAAATTATTTTTTAATATTTGATAATATCATGAAAAATAAATTAAAAAAAACTTTCTAATGTTTGGTTATGTGATGAAAAATAACTTATTAATATTAATATATTTTTTTTCAAGTTTATTAAAATAATAAGAGACAAATCTTACAAATTAAAAAGTTGAATGAAAATAAAATTAAAAAAAAATTTAATTTCATAAATTATCTCAAATAAAATAAATAATAATCAAAATAATAGAGATCAAATCTAATAGATAAAAAAATTAAAAGATGATGAAATTAAAATAATAATAATTACAATATCATCAATTATTTCAAATAAAATAAGTAACAATCAAAAGAATGAGGACAAAATTTGATAGATAAATGATATAATCAGTAAATAATATAACATTTCTAAATTATTCACAATTTCTGAAAAGTATTTTCCGCTCAAAATAAAAAAAACACTTTCCTGGAAATCAAGACAAATTTTTCTTTGACTGGAAAGTGTTTTTCGTTGACCAGTTTTTCTAATGACAAACAAATACAAGAAAGTTTGGAAAGTGCCAGAAAACTACTTTCCGTAAAACAAACAGACTCTAATCTTAATTCAGTTTTAATTTGAACTTAATTAAGCTTTAATTTTTTCAGGTTTTGAAAATAATCTAAATGACTTAATTTACCAAACTTAACACGATTTAAATTCTACCGGATCAATTTTTTTTTAATAAAAACTATAATGATATCTTTTTAAAAAACCTGATCACCTGAGCTATAACTACGCTTTTAATACACCATATTGTTTTTTGATAGATATGAAATAATATGTTTGGCTTTTAAAATTATAATTCAAAAAGATAAAATTAAAAAAAATTATAAATTATAGTTTTTTATAATCAAAGTTTAACAAGAAAATTTTTGGTGAGACTCCTCCAAAATCATAAAGTGATTGGATTATAGTAAAACTCAATTTTGACTACATCTCACTACATTACCTAAGTTTCACGCTAATTTTCATTAACACTCCTATAAAATTATAAAGTGATTGGATTAGAGTAAAACATAATTTTGACCTCATAGAGTGTTTGTTTAGGTGGTAACTTTCACATTCAATTGAAACCACAAATTAAAGTTGTAAATAAAAAACTAAATATAGGGACTGAAATCATTTTTTGAAAAATACACGAGCTAAAATAAAACTTTTACAAAGCCTCCATTGCAATTCTAAAACTTTAAACAATGGCGCGGGTTTGTTGAATGGCATATTGTGATGAGGATACAAGGTTTGAGAGAAGTAATGGGGTCAGAATAAATCTACAGGGCGAGCTGAGAATGGCCCCAATGCGTTCTTTGCTGCTATTACTTTGCTGACCAGCAGTTTCCACTTAGCTTCGTCTTTCTTCGTTTGCTGCTGCATTTTTTCCTTGAAATGCCTATCAACAAGCAAAGAGCACATCATTATGATACTGCAGCATATGCTTTAAACTTGTCAACCTTAATTACTGACAAGTCTAAGAACATATCAGCTCAAGGCTGTGGCTTAAATCAAGCAAGAAGGATGTATAATCTAACCTTCAGTATAGTGATAAAACTAAAAACACAGAACAAATGAGACTGATGGGATTGATTCAACTACTAGTCCATGGTACTGTTTCACAACTACAATGCAGAAACTCGGACTAATCCAGCTCAATCTCATATATTTCCATGCCTTGAAACAATTTCTTGTGTAATAACACATTGGAGGACATATTTGGCCACTCAAATTCCATAATAAATGAGATAGCATTGTGGCAAGTATAAATGGTTTTTGAACTCTTTAGTTGTCCTCTTTTAGTTTCTAATTTTCCCTTTTGTTCAAGTTTCATATTCACTTAAATGGATTTTGAAACCCTGAAAATATAGGCATAGAGGCAAGATAATACATGGAAGTTCCATTCTCACCTACAAAGCGGGACCTTGCAGTAATCTGGGTCGTTGCACATGCGAGAATGCAGTTCAAGAAGCTGCCACATGCGTTTGCAGTGAACACAGCCCCTGGGAACCCGAGTCTTACAATTAGAGAAATGACGAACCAAGGACTCAAGTCCTTTGCAAGCAGGAAAGTTGCAGGGAACTTGGCTTCCTTTAAGCATTTTGTCACTAGGTCCAATTGTCCTACACCCGTCCCTGCATATGTGAAGGAGAGCCTCCATTGCTTCATACAGTTGCAAGTACACTTTTCTCTCTTCTATTTTCCTCAACCTCTCTTGTTTTCTCTGAAAAGAAGTGAAACTCAGATTCCATTATGTGAAATTGAACCAAGGAAAAGACTACAGCTTGTACCAGATAATGTAACATTGAATCATATACTAAAAATCATAACTCTGGATATGAATATTGATTTGAGGAAAAGAAAATGAAGAAATAAGGGTCCAGAAGTCAACAGTAATAGCAAGACCAACCAATTGCTACAGTAAATTCATGATAGCAAGTATCATTTGGACAGCTTCCTTTCCAAATCAAAAGGCAATTGGTTTACAAACATTCATTTGACTATCTAGAATAACAGGATTCTCATGCATAATAGGATTTAAGGCTTAAAAAATACAAGACTGGGAGACCTTAGTCAACATAACCAAGTAGTCATTCCACTGAGGAAACATGTTACTAGATTCAACCATAACCAAGTAGATATTCCACTGAGAAACATGAAGCTCAACTAAACCGTCACTACAGACTAGGATGAAGAACCTTTTCCTGATTGGCACCAGAAGGCATTCCACTGAGAAGCAATTTTTGTGTCTTAGACAACTTGTTCTCAAAGGGCCATCCATCATGTACCAGTGGTTAGTGTTAATGTTTCCCAAAAAGCTAAATTTACAGGATTCCAATTTTAATGCTTAAATTATGCATGTGAAGATTCACTAGTTGCTACTTCCTCACCTTGACGTGGAGTATAAAAATAAAAGAAACAAGAACCTTGCATGTGCTTGCTTTATAGCCCGTCATCTAAAGTCTAAACATGTGAAAATAACTCTGATTGCATGTAATTCTCAACAGCCTTTAAATGACTAGCTGCACATTCTATTCATTGTTTGCAACAAAGATCAGGAACTGACTTACCGAATCTGCTTCAACAACAGATTCTACAAGCTCTTGTTCGAGGGCAGGGTTAGCACGCTTCATAACTTTCCAACCTTCAGTTGATGATATAGTTTTCAAGTCCTTCACAACCATACGAACACAAATGAAGGAGAGTCGTGGTGCATTGCAGCTCCTTGCTAACTGAAGCACGTCTATCACATTTTCCTTGGTCAGATAATCCTGCTCCAGAAAGTCTATACAAACTCTTTTCAGTGATGGGATTGAGTATGAGTGTGATAAAACCATCAGATGGAGAACGAACTTCTTCATCTCATCCTCTTCATAGCTGCACTAGGATGTCAAGAATGAATATCTTTATTTAAATCTGACCACCTTGGAATAATGAAAAAATTATACAGAAAACTGAAAGGGAAACATTTTCATAGCCATCCGCTCCCAACAAAAAGTAACAAGAAGCATTTAAAAAGAATACACAACATTTTCTATTGCACCTGTGATACAGTACCAAAGAAAATTAATGATGATGAATACACGGTAAAGGATACTCAAATATACCAGGATGAGTACAAAAACCGGATGAACATGTAGACGGCTTCACAAGGTACACCAAGAATTTTGATGTATCTAATACCATCTTTAACTTTCGAACGCTGCAGGATATTCCCTAGCACAGGTGATGAAATACTCTGAAAAAGGAAAAGTTACAGCTGTAAACTTTCAGCCACCCCATTGGCCCTAAATTTTTTAATGATAATAATTCAACTTCAGGAAAAAGATTATGAATGTTGTTATTTGTACTGCCCTTTCTTCGTCTCAATTTAGAAAAGAAAACTTGCAACGGCACATCATTTTATATTCGGGAGGCACCAATATTGAAACACCCCTATGGATGCATCAGATTTAAAGAAAGAAACCTTTTGAAAGCAATCACCCATTTTATCTTTTATATTTAGAGAAACAAACAAAATTCCTTGACTCAAGCAGTTATCTTCGATGCAAACAATGATACTTCCAAGCAAGCAGATATGTTCGGGAAGTCTAATTAACTTACCAGAACATTGCAATGAGCTGGAATATACGATTTGCTATCAGTGATAATGTAGACATCTACACCATATGCTTCCTTGAATAGCCTGTCCCATGTATCTTTAATTTCCCGTGGCACAGAGCAAGTCTCTAAAATCCTTTTACAATTGTTGGCTGCTTTAGATGTTTTATTAGGATAAGGTGGTGGCTTGGGGATATTACAGGTATCAGACATAGAAGATGAGGGAGCTTCCAGCACATTTAAAACATTGGCTGATTTGATCTCCTCTATTTGCATATTGAAACATCCACCAAAAGATTCATTAGCAGCACAGAGCCAAGGAGAATCGACATCTGGTGAAGCCATAAGTTATTTATGGTTTCTGCTGAGTGAAAATAAAGTCTTGCTAGAAGATCTGCAAGAAAATAAAGAAACAAACAAGGTAAGTGTATATTGCAAGTGAACACCAAAAACAATTTAAATGAAATGTAGAAAGGGTTCATCAGAACCAAAAAAAGAAATAAAAAGGGGGGGGGGGTGTTTATTCAGCATTTACAATAAATATTAATTCTATGATGGTTGTGTATGAAACTAATCCAAATATATCCAAATTTATAAACCGGCCAAGTGTTGTTTCAGGATATTGTCATACATCTAACAATAGGTCAAGATTACTTCACAAGGAATGCCAAACTAAACAATATACAAACCTTAAGTTTAAGGTATTAGCGAAAAGGAAAAGAATCGTTGCAGAAATCCTTCCTAAGGACTTGTAGACCATTCACAAAGTTTCTTGAGATGTAAAATCAGAAATTCTTTGCTTGTAGTTGAGAAGTTTTCTCGTTTTTTATTACAATCTATTCTCAGAAATCTTCATCAATAATCAAGAACATAATAACTGTAAGGTCCCATAAACTTCCACATAGATTAAAGACACAAAACATGCAAAATCTTTTTACTTTTCTATATTCAGTATAAACAAGAAAGAATCGAAAAGCATTTGGTCATCTAAGTAGAAAAGAAAATAATAGAATAAAGAATAACATGGTCTAAACATGATTATAAAATAAAGGTACAAAGAATAAAGAAAGCATCATGGACTAATTATGATTAAAATAACATAATTCGTTTAATAAAAAGTCTAAACTTTTTCAATATCCATTCAACTCTCCATAAGCAAACACAAAGCATATCCACCAAAAATTGTTCAAAAAGAACAAAACCCAGATCCAAAAATCCTAGCTTTATGCACTTCAGCTCTCACAAACAGCTGAAAATAAGAAAAAAGTAAACTAAAAATTGCACTTTCTCATACACAGAAGAAAATAAATTAAAAAAAATGCTAAACAGAAAATTCAAACATTATCATCAAAAAGAAAAAAAGAAAAAAAAATATCATAACAACAATAAGAAATGAACATCTGAGTCTTCTAGAATTGTTTCTTCATTTTCTTTTCCTAGAATTTTCTCAGCAACCAAACAGAACAAAAAAAAATGTTACCAGTATCATACCTTTAATGAAACAGCAAATCTTCTCCAAAAAAGTGGAAGATTTGTCTGAAATACACTATACAACTTGTATATACGCTATCACTGTATCACAAAAGTACCTGCCAAAAAAAATTCAGGCCACAATCCGAACTCAATCTTTATAAGTACTTTTTCTTCAAAGGTTTAATCTTCCAGCCAAATGATTCAACAAAAACTTACAAACCCAGTATTTTTTTTCACAGAAAAAAGTCAGACAAATGAGGAAGATAACTTCTTGATCATGTGGGGATGAAAGGAATGAAATTAGTTATAAGAAGCAAGTTCTTATAGTATACTGAGCTCAGAGCGAGATAGAGAGAGAGAGAGAGAGTTAAAAAGGGCTACTGTGGGGGCGCAGAAAGAAGAGGAGTGGGAGGAATAAAGCAGAGAGCATAGAAGAGACGTGTTCCTATAACAAGAGGCACAAATGGTGTGCTAATTTCTTCTTTATTGAGGAATTTGGACAGACTTTGAGGTTTTATTTTTTTGTAAGAAAAGAAAATATTTTACTTTTGATTTTATTATCAGATATCTTTCAGCAAATTTTTCATATCATGATAAGTTATTTTATTATAAAGCAAAAAACAAATCATTCTATTAAATCAAGAGTTACCCATCAATCTAAGGCAATTATCTTTTTATCAAGAAAATATCATTTTTAAAATTCTTAATGTTGATTTAGTTAAGTTATATTGGATTTAACTACATCAACTAAATCATAATTCAACTTGTTAAAATAATTAAATTTAATTAAATAAATATTTTTTCTTATTTAATTTTAATCTTGACCTATATTAAGCTCTGTGTTGTGATTTTCTTAAATAGTTTTATTAAGCTAAGCCAAATTTAGTAACTATATAATAGATCTGTTATATTATTTAATATAAGAATATATCAAATTCATATATTTATGAAAATTTTTATTTTTGAGCTTCTTTGTAAATTCAATCTCTTTTTCTTTATTCTATTTCTAAAAGTAGCTTAATTAGCTTAAGAGGAATGTTAATTGCAATTTTAAGTAATGTATTTCAAGAATTAATTCATGCAATTGAAATCTTAATGAGATGCAATTAAATATATAGGTTAGTTTTGGATCAAATAAGTCCTTTTATTTTTGAAAGAAGGTTGGCAATTTTGAAGATTTTGGAAGGTCCATTAATTAAGATAGCTATTCGAGGAAAGATTATCATTTTGGCATTATTAAATGTGATAATATATGGAATAACTGTTTTTTTTTAATATATATATATATATATATATATATATATATATATATATATATATATATATATATATATATATATAGTCATCGTGTGTGTGTGTGTGTGGGCGCGCACGCACACACGCACGATGACTATGTATTTGAAATATGGAATATTTCAAGCAAGTCCATATAGAGAGGGGGGAGTGATTGTTTAATCTGTTAGCTTCTAAGACCCATAATTTATGACGTCATAATTTGGAGTACAGGGCATTTGGATGATTAAGGCAATGTTATTAAACACAATTTAGCTTTATGGATTATTGAAATATAATAATATGTTAATCTGACTGTGATTAAAATTAAATTTTAAAAAATTAATAAAATAGAGATAATCTTGTTTGATATGGTTAACCTGGTGGATTAATTTATAATTCGATTGATTTGATCAAAACTTGATTTAGTTTTTTTTAATTTTGATATAATATTATTTTAAATTAATTAAAATCAAATCATATTAACTTATCTAACCTGTAACTTATATCTTGACTATATCACAAATGCTTTTAATAACTTAGCTCGAAAGAAACAATTGTTTTATTATGTAGAATATGATAAGCAATACGTTCAACAAGATTAGAATAAATAAATAAATGGAGAAAATTGCTAGAAAAATATGAAACATCCAAATTCAAAAGGTGATACAAATATTGTACCAAAATTAGATTAAAGATGTTAGGGAGGAACTTCGAAACTGTTTAAACCATTAGACAATTTGATCTCTTGCCTTTTAAAATTGTTATTCTTTAGACAATTTGATTCAGAACAAAGAAAACATAGGATGGGAAAAAAAATCAAGAAATATTATGCACACAAGACAAGCTATAAAGTGAAGAGATGTTAGGCTTGGCTTTTGTAAAAGCTAACATTAATTATTATTAATTAAAAAAATGGTGAGTTTACCGTGCACCCTACATAAAGTACTATTTATTCCAATAGTTTTTATTTTTATTTTTTTATCTATTTTTTTTAATTTTATTCTTTAATATTTGATTTATTAAAAATTAAGTTTTATGATTTGTTATGGCTTGTTTTCTATATGGTTATTTTAGTCTCATGACTTATATCGTAGGTTTAGTGAGTTAACTCGGTTGACTTGATTTTTTGTTTTTGTTTTTAATTGGTATTTTTTTTTAATTTCATCATTCAACATTGGGTTAATTAAAAATTAAGTTTTATAATTTTTTTTGTTTGTTTTCTAAGAAATTATCTCGATCTCATGATCCAGGTCATAAGTTTTGTAAGTTAACTTGGGTAGATTTAGGTCATTTTATTATGTCATTTTTTAATATTGATTTTTGTAATTTCATCATTCAAAAGTGGGTTTATTAGGAGTTAAACTTCATAATTTATTTTGATTTGGTTTCTATGGAGTTATCCCAATTTTATAACCCAAGTCGCGGGTTTGGCGAGTTAACTCAGGTCATTTTTTAATTTACTTTTTATGAGGTTATCTCAATCTCATAACCCGGTTCATGAGTTTGGTGGGTTAACTCGGGTTGAATTAAGTTGTTCTTTTGTGTGTGTGTTTTTTAATTGAATTTTTTCTTTCAATTTTATTCTTTGTTAATATTGAGTTGATTGAGAATTAAGTTTCATAATTTATTTCAATTTGCTTTCATTAGGGTTATCATGGTCTCATAAACCGGGTTGTGGATTTAGTTAGTTAATTTAGGTTAACTCGGGTTATTTTTTTTAAAAAATTTAATTGATTTTTTTTTAATTTTATCATTTAATATTTAATCGATTGAGGATTGAGTTTCATGATTTATTTCAATTTACTTTTATATTAGGTTATTTTTTTAAAAAAATTAATTGATTTTTTTTAATTTTATCATTTAATATTTAATCGATTGAGGATTGAGTTTCATGATTTATTTCAATTTACTTTTATATTAGGTTATTATGATCTTATAACTCGAGTCGCAGATATAGAAGGTTAACTTGGGTTGACCTGAGTCAATATAATATGTTATTGTTTTAATATATTTTTTAAAAGATATCATCTTAATTTTGTTTTATATCAAACTATATTTTTACCATTTATCTAGATTATCTTTAGAACTGTCAAGTTAACAAGGTCACATCAGGTCAATTCTCATATAATTTATCATGATCTCATAACTTGGGTCACATATGTAGCAGGTTAACTTCGGTTGATCTAGGTCAATACAATATGTTATTGTTTTAATATATTTTTTAAAATATATCATCTTAAATTTTTTATGTCAAACTATATTTTTACTATTTATTTAAATTATTTTTAGATCTGTCAAGTTAACCAGGTTGTATCAAATCAATTCTTATATAATTTAATTTTTTTTACTGGAAAAACACTAACAACATCTAGATATATATTTTTTTGCATTAAAAATAAATTTAATCCAACCTGCAACACACTAAATGCCATCGATCTAGTCATATATAAATTGGAAAATCTTTTGGCAATTGAAAGAAATTTAAGGATATCATCATGATTAGGACAACAATTTTAACATGGAGAAATTGTTGAAAATGTAAACTAAATCTAATCCAATTTTATAAGATTATCCCTTTCCTCTTGAATATGAGTTGATAATCCGATCTACAAAATCTATTTCTAGCCTTTCACGGAGAGTCCAAATCCAAAGTCTCATGGATACCTTTTAGTATCGAGTAATGCTACTCTTATCCAAAGTCTCGGATTCATTAGCGAAAACAATTCATTTAATGTATGAGATTTATATTTAATGCATACAATTTTTTGAGGGGTGAATTGGAAAAAAATCAGTAAGCGGTATTCTCGAATTTATAATGGTAATTCTAATATTTTTTTATTTGTGATAATTTAATTATAAAATTTTAATTTAATTATATTCAGATTAAAAATAATCATAATTATAAATCTTTCATGTTAGATTTAAAATAAATAAATAAATAAATAAATTTATGACTGTAACTAAATATGAAAAAATATAAAAAATTTCAATATTTTACATTGTTAAAAAGTGCTTGAGTAAAAAATAAAAAAATATTATAGTGTTGATTTTTTTTCATTTGATAAACTTGTGAATAAAAATCACGAAAAACTTCTAAAATATTTTTTTTAAACCTAGTATAAATTTAAAAAACTAAAAAATTACTTTTTTGAGTGTTCTAGAATATTGAGTTTGAACAAGAAATTATAGTTTTTTTTTCTAATTTTTTTTTATAAAAGAAGAAATAGAGTATTACTCTTTTTTAAAAAAAACCCTTTAATTCACTCCACTTCACAATTAAATCTTATATATCGCTTGACGTTCTTCCTTTAAAATCTTCACCCTATATTAAACATAACTTAAAAATATAAAGTTTTTTTATTCGAGAAGCTTTCATAACAAGATATAAGAGTTCTTAATTAGATCAAGTGATCAAATATTCAAATCATCTGCAATATAACAGACAGTTTAGCTAATAATCATCTGCAATACCATCAATTGTCACAAATGTAGTTCCAAACGAATTTATTCTTGCTATGTAAGAAAACGACATCACCTTTTGGATATGCAATTGAACTTTTTTTATTTATTTTTTTCATAGATAATACTCTACAATGTTAGAGGGTTAGGAGTAATAGTTAACATGATAGCAAGTTATATAAATTAAATTGACTATCTCTTACATGAGACATTTTTTTAAAAGGAAGAGTTGACTATCACTAAGAAGAAGGCTTGTTGATAATACCATAAATGAAAACGATCCATGGTCGTGAACGGATTTAAATCCAAAATTAAGCTAGATTGGTTGTCAAGTTTGTCAAAAAAAACCAATTGAATCTAAAATATTAATTATTAGTTGAGATCTCAATATATAATTTATATTATTATCTAATACCCTCACAAGTGAAAAAACCATTTGAACTTGAAACTTGCACAAACATTACATTGTGTTTAATTTTATCAAATTAATAGAGATAGTGAAATTCAAACTCGTAATCACTTAGTCATCAAGATTCTGATATTATGTCGAAGAACCAATTAAACCTAAAAATTTAAACTTTTAAATAAGATTTCAAGATATGATTACAAAGTGGACATCATAGCCAAGATTGATCTGGGAAGGGTTGCAATTTGTAGTATACTTTGAAAGCAAAATACTTCCCATGAAAGCTCTAAGAATCAAATGATATAAATTTCTAGTTCAAATCACAATCAAGAGAACTTCAGGGCAGCAAGTGATGGATCGACTTTATTTGAGAACTTTCGTTCATGGGGTCCAAGTTTGTTTGATTCTTTAATTTGGGTTTCTTTCTGAATTTATTTCCAAAACTTAACTCTTTGGTCTCCATCTTATCATCGCAATTGTTTTAAGTTCATGCCAAACATTCTCCCTTGGCTTAGAAGAAAAGGTACAAAATGTCTGAAATTTCCGGGTAATTATACTTTTAATGCCATGAATGGGGGTGACTACCACATATCACAGGTTTGAGTTTAACCAATGTAGTCTCAAAATATTTATTTTGTGTGAATATTTCGAGTTCTTATATAGATAACATTAGACTATCAGAAAGTGGCGGGTCAGATCAAAACTTTTTATTTAATAAAAAAAGTGTAGCCATATATATATATTGAAGTAGAAAGAGGTTTTTTTTTATTGTGAGTAAAAAATTTTACATGTCCATTTAATAAAATAAATGGAGGATTAAAATCATCAATAAGCCTTACTAATAATTAAAAACCAAGTTAAGAAGTTGAGAAATCTCTCAACTAAACCCTATTTTAAATTAAACTAGGCTGGAGTTCAATGTGAAATGGTTAAAATTTAATTTGTTATTAAAAAAATTAAAATAATATTATTTAAAATTAAATTAATGATATTTTTAATTGATAAAAATTAACTCATCAAATCTACAAATAATAAGTCCAAATAGTTTATTTGAATGGGTTGAAGTGTAACATGTTGGAAATATTTTTTTTAAAAAAATTAGATGCGTGAGCATGCGTATTTGGCCCATTAAAAAGAGACATGATCCATATGCTAGACTTGTTTTTATATACTAAAGGGCAGACAACATGACTTTTCCAGAGCAAAAAACATGAGCAACTTCATATATTACTAGATTTTTTTTCCTGCAATACCCACAGGTTGAATTAAACTTTTTTGAATGTAAAAAAGATATTAAAGTTATGATGATCTAAATTAACTTGAATTAACTCGATGAACACATGAGATATGAGATTGGAATACCTAGTATAATGAAGAGCAAAAAAAACCAATAAACTCAAGGCTCAATAATCCATTCTCAAAGTATGAAATTGAAAAAAAAAATTAATTTAAAAAAAATATTGAAGAAAAAACCTGAGTCAACTTGGGTTTAATTTACTAACCCGCCACCCTCGACATGAGATTAAGATGAAACAAATAACTATTTTTTTTAAATAACCTAGAAAAAAGGATCGAAGTTAAATAAATAAATGAATAATTGAAAAACAAAACCCTGAGTCACTTTATGTTAACTTGACTAACCCGCAACATGAAATAACTTCATAGAAAGAAAATACATAAAAAAATCAGAAAGCTCAAGACCCAATAACCTAATATCAAATGATGAAATTGAAAAAAATATTAAAAAAATTCTGAAACAACCAAAGTTAAATTTACTAACTCGCGGCTTGGGATAACCTCATGAAATAATAAAAGGATAGAAAAAAGCAATTAAAATAATGAGGATTAAAATTAGATTAAAAAAATAAATGAAATAAAATGTCGATGGATAAAATTGAAAAAAAAATAAAAAAAAGATAAAAAAAAAGAGAGCAATTAAAAGTATGAAGACTAAATTTGGATAAAAAAATATAAAATGTTGAGGGAAAAATAAAAAAAAATGAAGTAAAGGATAAAAAAACAATTAAAATAATAATGACCAAAATTTGATAAAAAAATAAATGAAATAAAATTTTAAGGGACAAAATAGAAAAAAAGAACAAATTAAAAAAAAAGACAAAAAAAAAGCAATAAAAAGAATGAATACCATATTCTATATAAAAATTAAATAAAATAAGGACTAATAAAAAGAATCCAAAACAAATAAAGATTAATAAAAATAAAAAGGACACAATCAAATAAATAAATAGAAGGATAATTTTGAATTTTGGCTTTACTAGCATTGATTTCAAGGAGATGAGAGAAAAAAAAGGAGTGCAAAAAAATTCCACTAGCATTGAATCACCGTGAATTGCACTATATGTGCTGCCCTATCAGCTGCGTTATCATTGGATGTTTTGAGTGATAATGCAACCATATCAAATCTAATTTACTTGAATTCGTTGTGATTGTCTGAATCAAAACGCTTGAATCTGACATGTTTGATGCACTTAGATATAGTATAATTACTAAATTTAATTTGCTTGGATGTGATATAATTACCTAACTCAAAATACTTAAAACATTCTTTATATATTTAATATTTTTTTATATATAAAATCAAACAAAGTTGCTAAGAATACCATCAACATTAAAGCATTAAATAAATATGGATGCCAAGCCGGGTTTGCCTTCCTTTTCACACTGGCCTGTGAAGATTTTATACTGAAAATAAAACAGGGCCACGTCCAAACAAACACACGACCATTTGATGACCAAAGAGGGCCAGGAAATCAAAATCCTACACGTGGATGAGGTGACAGAGGGCTGTAATGTTAGAGAGAAGGACAAAGTGGGGCGGCCATTGATGACGAAGAGCTAGCCTAGGATTGAGTTGAGAGGGACAGGTAGGGATGTTGTTGGAAAGTGAGATTTCTGCACGAAAATGATGTCAAGATGAGGCGAGGGAGACTAATTGTTTTTATATTTTAAAAATATTTTTTTAAAAATTATTATTTAATTAAATTATATTTTTATATTTTCAGATCATAATAATATTAAAAATATTTTTTTAAAAATAAAAAATATTATTTTAATTAAATTATATTTTTATATTTTCAGATCATAATAATATTAAAAATATTTTTTTAAAAATAAAAAATATTATTTTAATATATTTAAAAAAAATAATTTAAAAAATACCATTAACACACTCTTAAACACCACCAACTACTTAAGTCTTGCAAATAAAATCTGAATAATTTTTGTTTTTACGTTTCAAAAGTATTTTTAAAAATTTTAATTTTTTAAATTTGAAATTAATATTTTTTAATAATTTTAATATATCCATATGAAAAATAATTTTTAAAAAATAAAAAAATATTTTTTTAATATTTTTTTTTAATAAAAAGTATTTTATAACCACGCTTGCAAACACGAAAAAAGTGTTCGATGAGATTTATTTGCTTGAGTTCTTCATTGACGATAAGATTATTAAGTGTTTGGACATTTTACCTTGAAAAATGATAGGATTGGTGGAAAAATTTCAGTCGTTGAAACCAAAAGTAGCTTTCGAGGCTAAGGATTAAAGTTCGTATAAAGTTAGCCCACTAATTGATATGTTCTTATTAGACCTCATTTTGTACTGTGTCGGGGCAGTATTTTTAAAAAATTAATTTTTTTCTTGTTTTAGATTATTTTTTTAAAAAATAATTTTATATGTTAATATTAAAAATAAAAAAAAATATTTTAATATATTTTTAAATAAAAATACTTAAAAAAAACCATTAATATAATAATAAAGAATACTCTATTATTAACCTGGAAGGGTGTAACTCAACTGGTCAGATTCTAGATTTGTTCCGTAGAGGTCACCAATTCAAGTCTCACAAATTTTTAGAGTTACTGAAATCTTATATGGCAGTTAACTTTAGAACCCATGAGATTAATTAAGGTATACCCGAGCACTTATGTTGATGAAAAATAAATTACCCTATCATTTGATCAATGATGTAACCCGACAATGATAGGTTATTTACATACGTTATTTCAGTAAAATAAGTTATGGAATACTACAGAAACGAATTTCAATCAGGAATATGACCATTTTGTTCATTGAATATGAATCATTAAATTCAAATTTTTAGTGCATGATAAAATCTAAAATAACTTAGTTTCTTAATATTTTATTTCTCTCATCTAATTTAAGTCATTAAATACAAAATCAACGATTGAGATTTGAAACATTACTAGTTATGTTCACTCGAAAACGTGAAGGGGTCCAGTCCCATAAAAGCTAGCATCATCAACTTTATTAATTAAATGCAATAAAATGCATAAAATATGAACAATCCAGTACAATGTTCTAATTTAAATTCAACCTTCCTGCTTGCCATGGGAATTGTAACTGATCAATATTTGCAACTTATTAATTTGGTCACAAAAGACCAAATCATAAATAAAAAAAGCTCAACATAATGAAATAGCTTAACTGATCAGGTATTGTGTTTGCTCCCTAATGGTCACGAGTTTGACTTCTCTTAAGACTACTAGAGGTTTACATGGTTATTAACTTCAAGACTCATAAGATTAGTCAAGATATGCACAAACTAATCCGAACATCTATATTAGTAATAATAATAAAATTCATTGCATGGTGAAAAGGAAAGGCTGCATAGTATTTTGAGCCACAATAAAACCACCATGTTTTTAATTTCTTTATAATTTTTAACATTCACGATATTAATTTTTTTAAAATATCTTGAATAAATAAATAAAACTGATTACACTTGGTTTGGGATTTAGCGAAAAATTAGAAACAAATAGACTACTATTATGTACACTGTAGTGGTCGGTGATTTGCATCACAGGAGCAAAAAGTTCACATCACAGTCGGTGAAAAACAAGTTTTGAAGTGCTTCCTGCCACATAAAACCACAGTCCAACACACCTCCTCCACATATGTTAATATTTATATATAAAATCAAACAAAGTTGTTAAGAATATATAGCATGAGAGGAATATATGTAGTAGAGAGAGGAGAGAAGGGCAAGGTGGGGCGGCCATTCTCAGAGGCATTAAAGAAAGCATGAGAGTCATTACCCTGGGCAACATAACACCAGAAAAGCACCAAGATCATCATCTTTAGACAACGTCCACATGATATCTGCCTTCACAGGGTGAAATTATGATTAGCCTGTTTGGAAATATGGTTGTGGTTATTTTTTAAAGTGATTTTTATCTAGAAATATATTAAAATAATATATTTTTTTTATTTTTAAAAAATTATTTTTGAAATCCGCGCATTAAAATGATTTAAAAACACTAAAAAATATTAATTTAAAACAAGGAAAAAAATAAAAAATTTTAATTTTTTTTAAAAGCGCTTTTGAAACACAAAAATAAACAGGGTCAAGAGACTCATGGCAAGTGCTAAAACAAAGGGCAATAGCTTTTTTATTTTTAAAAAAGCAAGAGAATGCACTTACGGAGTCTCTCGATAGTCAAACCTGTCATTCCATCATGTTATTGGATATGCCGTGATGTTCCTTTCCTCCCAGTTCGGTGGTGGTTGAGTGATTTGTTTTTTTTTTTTTTCCTCTCTCTTTTCCTTTGTAAATTGCAGATTAGTTTTTTTGGTTTTTAATATTATTACTATGGTCTTGTTTCTTTTAATTTTTTTTACTTTTGTCCTTGATTTAATGTAGAAGTTATGTTTCTTTTCAATTTAGTCCTTCAATTCCAATTTATCATGTATTAATTTTTTTATATTTAATCTTTATTCTTTTAGTTTTTAATTTTTTTTCTTACTCCATTTTAAAAACATTTTATTGCTTTTCAATTTCACAATTCAATCCAAGTTTATGGTGTATTATTTGTTTTTCAATTTTATCATTATTTTTAGTTTTTTTCCTTTTTATTTGAGTTATTGTTTTTTCAATTTAACACTCCAATCAGAAATTTTTAGTTGCCCTCTAATTTATCTTTTATTTTGATTTTAACCATCATTATTTTAATTACCATTTTGTTTTAAATTCTAGATCCTTTTGTGTTGTTAATTTTTTGCCCATTTTATTCTTGCAGGGGATTATTCTTCTTTATTTTTTTAATGTATGATGCTTTTAATTTAATGACCTGGATTACGAGTTTAAAAAGTTAACACGAGTCAACATTCTTTTTTACTTATTTTTTTTTCTGGTTTTATTATTCAACAAATGGTTTTTTTTGTTTTCTTTTACATTGCCTTTGTGGTTTTTTTTTTTTTTGCCCGTCAAGTTATCTCGGTCTCATGACCTAGACCACGAGTTTTGCAGGTTAACCTGAGTTTGCTCACTTCTTATTACATAGGTTACATGTCTATTGCACTATCTCGGATTGACTTGGGCCAGTCTTTTTTCCTTTTTTTTAATTCAATTTTGTTCTTCCATAGATTTTTCCCTAAATATTGTGAATTTTTTTTTAAAAAAATTATTTGTTTTTTATTATCTAATTAAAATAAAACCAACATATTAATCACATTCAATGATATAACATAAGTTATTAATTTCTTTTATTTCTTTAAACTATACTTGTCGCACCTTATACATAAAAAATTTGAACCGCAGCTTAGCCTCAACCCATTATTAGTGTGTGTGTGTGTGTGTGTGTGTGTTTATGTGTGTGTTTATACAAGACATTTACCCTATTCTGTTTGTTAAATTTTATTTATTCAAATATTTTTTTATTTAATCAAACTATAATAGAAAAAGACACACACACATTAAATTGTCTGGATAAAATAAAGGAAAACAAATTATGCAAGGTTGTATATATCATAAATATTATTTGAAAAAAATATTTTCATCTTAAAAAGTAAGTTTATCTATACAAAAGATTTTAAAAAAAACTATAGATGAATGCCAATGATGTCAGTGCCACAATGGACTGATCAATCGACAAATGCCAAGTATATCATTGATGCTTGGCATGTAGGAGTTAGAGTAAAGGTAAATGAAAAAGAGATTACGACTAAAAAAGAGATAGAAAGGTGCACAAGGGAAGTCATGGAAAGATAGATGGGGAATGGGATTAGAAGGAATTAAGATAAGTGGAAGGAACTAGTTAAAATGACATTCGATGAAGGTGGAAGCTCTAATAAAGAATATTGAAGATTTTATAACCAAACTTGCAAGCAAGTCCAATAGTTCCATGGAGCTAAATGGATAACAATATCCAATAAATCGATACAATCAATAAGGTTTAATACCTTAGTGAACCTATTATCAATATTAATAAATACATAGTTGTATTTTCATCATTAACGACCAAATTGATATGAAGAGTCGATACAATCATTTGGTGGATCTGATAACTTTGCTGGATTATCCCTATCATCATCTTCTGGTATATGTTGTAGGGTGAGAAAAGGCTTGGGAGGCATTTGTAGGGATTCAACATCTGACTCAAGCATCTCTACAACTTTATGCATTGAGGGACGATCACTAGGTTTTAGCTGTATACACCATAATGCCACAATAATCATCTTCTTTGTAGTTTTCTTTTCATATTCTGTGGTATTTTCTTGTACTTCTATGTCATTGCCTGCACTAACTTGCTCATAAACCCATGAAGGAAAGTAAATTTGGCTTGAATGATTTGCCAATGCATTCAAGTTCTTCCTTCTTCCTACCATGTCCATCAATAACATCCTAAAACTATAGACATCTGCTTTGTAAGAGACACCTCCAATATTTTTATAAAATAGTTCAGGAGCCATGTATCCTATCGTTCCTCTGGCGGCAGTGAGGGGCACAGTGTTATTAGATGTTGGGTACAATTTTGCTAGTCCAAAATCTGATATTTTTGGAACAAATTTTTCATCAAGCAAAATGTTGTGTGGCTTGATATCAAAATGCAAAATCTGCATATCACAACCTTGATGTAGATATTCAATGCCACGAGCCACCCTAAGAGAAATCTCATATATTCTCTCATTGCTTAGTGGGACACTACCTTGCTTGGAAAAAATGTACTTTTCAAGAGACCCATTAGGCATGAATTCATATATAAGAGCACGTTTCGATCCCTCAACTGTAAAGCCTATGAGTTGCACAACATTGACATGGTGGATTCTTCCAATTGTGGCAACTTCGTTGATAAAATCTTGTCCATTGGCTTTTGACTTGCCCAATACTTTAACCGCTGCAAAACGACCACTACGAAGCTTTCCTTTATATACTAAGCCAAAGCCTCCTTCACCCAACTTGTCTCTAAATCCAGTTGTTATCTTCTTGATCTCTGAATAAGAGTATCTTATTGGCATGAGATCATTTTCATGGCTTTGCAAGAATTTTTCAATGTTGTCATACATTAATAAATGTCTTCTTCTCCATTTGTAGATCAGTAAAATTACGAGACATGAAAACCCAGAAAGGAATAAAAGTGCACGATATATCCCTGTGTAAAGACATCACAAAACCAATCAATGTTAAAAACAGATACATTGTTTGTTGTTAGATTTCCATATCAACACTTTTTCAACGCTCTAATAAATACTTCTTGAAAGTGCTAACATGATGTTATTAAAGCAATTCTATGATACATACAATAAAATGAACCATACAACATTTTAAAAATACTCGGCAAATTTGTATGATTAAAAGCTTTTCTTTCCATTTCATTGAAATCATGATTTATAACTGAAAAGACTATAACAATGTTAATAAATAATAATTTGAGGCAAAAAATAATAAAACTTTGATTTGCAATTAAAACAATGAAATAGTTAGGAATCGATAAGAAGTATTTAAATTTTAAGGACTTATTTTTAACATCTAAACTGATGGAAATAAGCAAAAGGTAAGCATAGATTTAATATTTCACAATTAGTCCAGAAAAGAAACGTAAAATACTTGCCAATGAGGAGAAGTAACGTAATGAGCAAAACTGTGAGGATGCTTAGTAAATTTGAAGAGATGGTGCCCGTCATGTAATGACCATTTTCTGCCAAATAAAAAAAAAACCTTAAAAACATAAACAAATATTAAATAAGACTAAAATCCACAGACGGTTATATCCACTCTTTAGAGAAAGAAACATTGAAATATCAACTTAACATCCTGCTTGTTAAGAGGTGAAGGCTTGAAAAAGAGAAATGAGTGTATCATCTATTTGACATTAAGAACCCAGATATGAATGAGAGAGAACTCTCCAATTCTTAATAACGTCACTGAATCCATCCTTTCCCTGTCCATTTTTCTTCACAAACATAACCTAAGATTGTGTTTTACAGGAATAATGGATTAGATAAAGTTGAAGGATGAAGAAGAGAAATGATGAATGAGAATCAATTCATCCAAACCGAAAACATTATCCTCATTCTTTCCCTCTCATCCATCTAAAGAAGTTGAAGGAGAGGCATAATCCATCTAAATTGAAAGGTTTGAGACTAATATTGAATCCTTCCCAGTATCCTTATCCTACTTTCTAAAGGATGTATACATTCAATCCCTCTATCCTAATCGTTTCCCTCTCATCCATCCTCCTTCTAATTTCCCATAACAAGAAGGAATTGTTTTTTTTTTAAATAATCCTAGAGCAATTGCCTGTGAAAAATTGCTTGTGATCTTCAATGTGATCTTTCAATCTTTTAGATAGCTTTTAGTTATTGTTTTATGATAGAAAAAAAGGTGATACTAAGGACTTAAACTTATTTGGCTAAAGAGACAAAGAAAATGACATGAAAAAATATGTCCCCGTAACAATTTTTTAGTGAATTTTTATACTTTCAAAATAGAAGATACACAAGGAATATGTCTCTAGAGAAAATATCTATTATTTTTTATCCATAAAATATTCTTGTAAAAAAATCTTAATTCTAAAATTATCAAACTGAGACATGTAACGATAAAAATAGTTATTATCATAGTTTTAAAACCTAACGTGAGAGAAAGCTCGGGTCACGAGGTGGAAGGGTCAACTTAGGATAACCCTTAAACCAAGTTAACCCAATTTTTTTTTGAAAGGATCAAAATAATGTTTCGATAATTATTTTTTGCTAGATTGAGATTTCAGGTTAGTCGAGTTGTTTCATAAAATTTGGATATGGTTAAAGGGGATCACCAGATTCGGATCTTTAGTTGACCAAGCTGTTTTTGTTCTGGTTAAAAGGAATCTCCATATTAAGATTTCAGGTTAGCCGAGCTATTTTTTTCACTTTTTGATTCTAGTTAAAAGGGATCGTCAGATTGGGATCTTAGGTTGATTGAGCTTTTGGTTCTGGTTAAAGAGAATCGCCGAGCTATTTCATGGATTTTGGTTATGCGAAATTAGGATCTCAGGTTGACTGAGTTGTTTTAGTTTTGCTAATAGGGAATCTCCAGATCGGGATTTCAGGTTAACTGAGCTTTTTTAAAAAAACTTTTTAGTTCTGGTTAAAGGGATTGTTAGATTAGGATCTTAGGTTGACCGAGCTATTGGTTCTGGTTAAAAGGAATTGCTAGATTGTGATTTTAGGTTGACCAAGTTAAAGACAAAGACTAAGGTTCTGGTTAAAAAGGGTCTCTAGATTGAGATTTCAGGTTAATCAAGCTAAATGTAACATTTTTTTATTCTTGTTAAAGGGGATCGTTAGATTAGAAACTTCGGTTGACCAAGCTATTGGTTCTGGTTAAAGGGAATCTCTAGATTATGATTTTAGGTTGACCGAGCTAAAAACAAAGATCAAGGTTTTGGTTAAAAAGGGTCTCTAGATTGAGGTTTCAAGTTAACCAAGCTATGAAAATATTTTGGTTCTGGTTAAAAGGGATAGCTAGATTGGGATTTCAGTTTGACCGAGGTAAAGACAGACTACGGTTCTGATTAAAGGGGATCTCTAGATTGCAATTTCAAGTTAACCGAGCTAAAGATAACATTTTTTGTTTTGGTTAAAGAGGATTGTCAGATTGGGATCTCTGATTGACCGAGTTGTTTTTCAGATTTTGGTTATTGTTAAAAGTGATCGCCAGATTGAGATCTCATGTTAACCAAGCTATTGGTTCTGGTTAAAAAGAAACCTTAGATTGAGATTTCAGATTAGCCGAGTTGCTTTTCACATTTTGGTTATGATTAAAGGGAATCACTAGATTAAGATTTCAGGTTAGCCGAGCTGCTTTTCACATTTTGATTTTGGTTAAAGGGAATCGCCAGATTGAAATTTTAGGTTAGCCAAGTTATATTTCAAATTTTGATTCTAGTTAAACGGGATCATTAGATTGGGATCTCAGCTTGACCAAATTTTTTGTAAAGATTTTTATTCTGGTTAAAGGGAATCGCCATATTAGAATTTCAGGATAACCAAGCTGTACATAGTTGGATCATGGTTCTGGTTGAAAGGGATTGCTATAAAAACAGAGTTTCAGGTCAACCGAACTAAAAGCTTTGCAAAGATTAGTTTTGAAAAAATAGTTCGTTTATCTTTACAAACATACTACGCAAAACACTTAACAAATCTTTGCTTTGTAAGTATTGTAAAGAGAAGGCATCTGCTGCAACCTAATTTTTTACCCCATTTTTGAAATATTTTTGAAAAAAATGGCAAAAACAACAAAAATCTAAAAGTTACTTTCTTGGTGTATTTACATCACTTTTAGAGTCTTTTATAAGGAATAAAAAAAATTACTTTCGACGCGTTCAGTTGTTAACTTACGTTTTAAGTCGATGTTGCTTTTTTTTTTAAAAAATAAAATCATAATACAAATAAACTGTTTGTGTGATTTCCTTTGCTTGTAGGTCACGGTGAGAGCCACTGTTGGCAGAAGAAGGAAGAGAAGAAGAAGCCACCTCAGATCCACCTTTTTTTTCGGCAGTGAATGGAACCACGTGTCGACAGTGATGATGGCGTGTTGAACTCACATGCCACTGTTGTCTTTCCATTTCCAGCACTTTGTAGCAGTCTCTCAAAGCTATCCTTAGCCTCTAGAAGGTCTATTTTGGGATTTAGATGATTTTTTTTATGATTTGTGTTCAATTACAATGTTGTGTAAATGTTTGTAATTGTATGGGTGTGTGGGTTAATTAGTAAAAACAGATGGGTGTGTCTGTTTGTATTTTCTTATATGTTTTTGAATGTTTAAACCCAAAAAGACAAAAAGAATTAAATGTTTTTTTAATGCATATGTCTAAGTCTCTTTAAAAATGTAAAAAATCATATCTTGCTTAAAAAAAATAAAATACATGGTGTGTTTTAGTATGTTTATGCAATTTTTCAAAAATATATATTTGCATGCATTTTGGATTTAATAATCAGTTTATTGAATTCATGAGAATTTGATCAATATTTCAAATAACTCATAAAATTTTAGTTCATGAGAATTAATGGTCAATATTCTGGTATAAATGTTGGATTTACAAGTAGACTGGTATTTAAATATCAGGAATTGACTAGATAATTCTCATAATTATTCTGAATATTCACCAATTTTAATTGAGAATATTTTTTCACCAAAACAAACTAGTTGTGGAAAACCCTTCTGCCTTTCAAGATGGGTGAACTCTATCAGGGCACCTACATGAGTCATTTCTATAAGAATTTTTTTGGGCACACGAGTCCATAATAAATTTAGAAAGCAATATTTATTCACATAGATGAGTCTTTACCCTGAGTTATAAACAAACTATCGATTAGGAACCCATCAAAACCTTTAAACCACATTCAAACTACATAATGCAGCTTACCTCGGGTTAGGGGTATTAATATCTTCCCTAGCTACAATCAATCCCTTACTCTTGAAATCTCTGATAAGACTAGTATATCTGAGTTTTTCTAGCAGCCTTGAACCAAACAACTAGATAGTGACTTCCTAACACTCTCGACACCGCGCATCCACATGCGGCATATACCCATCATAAAATTTATTTTAAAAAATGTTTAAAACAAATGCCATTAATAGTTAATTTGATTGTAGTGCGTGTATATATATGTTAATAGTTTATGGATATATGTGCAGTTTTCAATTCATCATTACAATTCCGCAAAAATTGACACACATACGGTAGCAATAATAAGATGAATGGATCATATTAACCCGAATTAAGGAAAAGAAAATATTAAGTGAAATCTCTATTTATAGTAATTTTGCCTAATAAGGTATATAAACTTACTTGTGACCAAGCCGAATTCCAAATACCGTTTTCCTGTTACCAAAGAAAACATCAATGGATTGGAAAAACAAGGTCAAATGGTCAATGGCCCGCAATATGGCCCTTTCTATGAAATGCTTAAGGTAAATTTATGAAACCATTTTTCAGATTATTTTATTAGTTGAATATTAATAATAAAAAAAGAAGCAAATTAACTCACCCTTGGTTTGATCAAATGTCAGCCAGATATCTATATTCATAAAGAAGAAGAGAAAACTATTGTCAGCGTGCAAAATCTTGATAATGAATAAATAACAAGCCATGATATACATTGCAAGGACTCCAATCCATATATTCTTTTTGCAAAATTAAGCCACAATCAATGAGACATCAATAGTCCTCACGTACCTTGTAAATACCAGGTTTTTCGCCCTAAAAAAACAGTAGTGACAGTGTTAAAAATCTTATAATGACGTTAAATAAATCAACGCATGAAAGAAACATGATATGTCCAATATCTTATTTTATTTTGAGAATATTCAAATTAGAAAGTTTCAAGTAAAAGAAACAATTATCTTAATTATATATTAATTTTAATATTATTTTATAAATAAGTTCTAGAATTAGAAGTTTTTTGCACCTCATTGTTTTAGAAAAAACAATTGAGTCGGGGTGTCAATTTTTCTTTTATGAAATTAGGCTACTGTGTCATTTTTTTTCTTTTTAATTAATGGGCATTAATTAGAAGGGTATGAAGTAGCTACACATACCCGAAAATCATATCGATAGATATGATTATTTATTTTATTTATTTATTTATTATCTCATACCTTCCTTAATTCTCATTTGACATACTTAATAGGTAATAGAAAAGCTCTTACCAAGTTTTGTGAGTACCTCATCAGCCAGAAATTCTGCAAGAAACACAAACGATTGTTATTGTTATTAAATAAAAAAAAAATGATCTTGGTAATTGTACTGTTTACCGGGGAATATAGAAATATAATAACTAAATCATTGCCATGTGCTTTATTGGGAATATAGAAATATAATAACTAAATATAATAACTTAAATAATGATACAGATCATGGGAAATGTTTTTTAAAATTAGTTATAATGCTGTAGGAGAGAGGTTTAAATTTGAGAGAGAAATAAAAAAAAAGATATATTTAATATATAATTGGGGAAGGGGTGTTTAAAAGTTAGCCCAACTACGGGAGTAATTTGCAACCTTTCTAATAATAATAATAATAAAATATTTCCTTTTTTTTTTAACTAAATGTCGGTGTCTATATTTATAATATATAAGACTATGACTATGAAAACTCTGTTTTCAACCATGTATGCTGTTTGTTACCTTTGGAGCTAATTAAATAGAATATTAATTAAAAAATGAATAATATATGTAAAAAATAACAGCGATACGAAGGAGTTTTTTACCTGTTACAACTCTGATCGGATCATCCATGATGTTGGCTGTTTTATTAAAAAGAAATAAAAACAAAAGTCAAATTAAAATAATTGATTTAAGAGATTAATTGGCTGAAAACTTGAAATTGTGTTACGAGACTAATTTTTCCTTCTCTATTGTCTTGTAGAAGATTTCTATTAAGCAATACAAAAATAAAGCAGATACATTAATTGACCGAGAGAGAGAGAAAGAAAACACGTACAGTAGAATGAATATCCACAACTGTTCTTGTCCGCGGTGGCTTCATCAAGATAACTGCAGCGGTGCTCTTTGACAGAATCACAGCAGAATGAGAACCATGAAAGCTCGAACCCATCCACCAAAATATCATGGACATCAGTATACGACATATTGGCTTTGTTTTCTGGCAGAAGAGATCGAGGCAAAAAATAAATCAAATTTATAAGGCATAAGTCCGGCACATCCAGCAAGTCGGCACCAACCATGACGTAGGAATGACCTTCCATATTGATGGATCTGGGAGAAGAAACACTGCTAGAAAAGGCAGAATTATATGCAGTCGAATTGCCATTTATGCAAGAACTGGTATCCAAAATATAATCTGGAGGACTCGGTATTTGATTTTCGCAAGTTATAAAAATCAACTTAGGAAAGTCAACGATTGAGCTGAAAAACTTATATGGACGATAATCCACGAGTTGATGAGGAAGGGAGAAGCAATCATCCTTCTGAACAGAAGCATCCACAAGTCGAATTGTGAAGTCACTGTACCTGATTGCCTGAACATAATACTTTACCTTGTTCAAGATTAAAGTTGGACGAACGTTGTTTTCACAATCAAGTTCAAAATTTTGGTTGCCACAGCCTTTGGGATCGGTTTTTAATCGAAAAGGGTAGCTAATATTACGGATATTGCCACAAGAAGAAGGAGCGCAGTCATTGATGTTCTTTCTAGCACTGCAAGAATGGTGGGTGGATAGGGTAACTAGCAAGAGAAGGGCTACATGCGCACCAAAGAGGTGCCTTAATATGGCACTGAACATTGAGAGACAAAATTTTTATGGGAAATATAGGATATAACTATATTATGTGTTCTTGAGATGAGAACAATTAATACTTGTCTACGAATACCAACTTGGATCAAGACAAAAGCAAATCAATGGCCACAAATTATTGATGAGTTCAAAGTCTTAGCTAATACTTATCTACTAATGAGATAATGGCTACAAAAGTCAAAGTATCCATTAGAAGGCTTCATTGAGTTTATTTTAAAGCCTGAAATGAAGTGAATTCAACAGAAAGACTCAAATCTATCAATCTGGATATTTGTTTATTTTTTGGAGCATATCTAAGGGCTACAAAAGGGTTTTGGATGCGAATCAATTTAAATTGAAAACTAAACATTTATACCTTTCAAACGATATATTATAGGCCTACTAATTCATCTATAAAAAAAAGAAAAACATGTTTGAAGTTGGGTATAGAATATGCCAGCAAAGTGCAAAAACAGAAAATATATTTTTTCATTAAAAATTATGGATTCCATTAACTACAACGAGTCCTTAATATTATTCGGTATTTATGTGGCAGGATTTAACTCACTTATTTTATAAGGATTCCATATAAAAAAATTAATGCTTATTTTAGAAGGCATCAACCTTTTGTTCAACAAGGATTCTTCAACAATTATTTCTCTTAGGTATTTTTCACTATCATATGCGACAAAGGGTGGAAATAATTTTAGGCTATTGTTTTATTTATTTTTATTATTTTAAACCTTATTTTAACTAGTTTAGGCTTTATTTAAATTAGATGTATGTCTGACCCATTAGTTTTAGAATTACATATAAATACTCTTATGTAAGGATTTTTATTTAGTTGATGAATTTTTATCTAAGTTTGTCGTATATTGTGTGCCTTTTTCTCTTTTTGTTGTTAAGTGATTCTCATACTAAGTTTTTAATTTAACTTACAAACTCTTCGAATAATCAACTTCGTTATAATTTATATTTCTCATTCGCATCTCATCATAGGCGTAGGGTGGGAGTGACTAGTTGCATATAACTTTGGTTCTTTAAGGCAGGGTTTTTGTTGAGTCAAGTTAAAGCTTTCTTCAGACCTTAAATTATCGATCTAAGAGACAATTCTGCATCAGGTTGGTAACAGAGCATGACTAATTTCAGGTTATATATCTTTAATTTTTATTGTTATAAGTAATTTTAGGATTTTCTTTAGATCTTGCTATATCCAGGTTTCGCTTCTTGTTTTCCTTGGATTCTATCTCTCTATGAATTTGGCTATTACAACAACAAAAAAAAAAGAATCTTGATTAATCTTTGTGGTGTTTTGGGTTTTTTTTAAAAAAAAAAGGAAGAAGGAAGAAGAGAATCGGTTTTTGATAGGGAAAGAGAAAAAAAATCTTGAAGTTGCTGAAAAAAATCGCATACAAATAATAAATTGTGTTCATCTTTGAACTTGAGAAATTCAGCACCTATTAAAAAAAAAGAATCACAATCACAAACCTCGAAAGGATTCTTAGAGAAATAATTTGGAAATTTTAGATCTTGCAAGAACTAGCGTTTAGCCGAAACTTGTCTTGGAAATTCTTGGTGTTCTTGATTGATTTCTTGCAAATTTATGTAGTTTCTTGATTATATTGCATCAATTTCTTTAGTTTCTTGTTTTCTTGCATCATTTTCTTTAATTTCTTTAATTTTGTAGTTTTTCATTATTTCTTAATAATAATTGTTGCTTTTATTTGGTGTCTTCGTTTTCAACATTATATTTGCATAAGTTTACATTGCTGCTTGTAAGTTTGTTCTCAAGTTTTGTTTTGAAAGTTTGAATAATTCTTGATTTTGGAGTTTTTAAACATAAAATAAATCATTGTGTAATTTGGTTAATTGTTTGATAAGTTGTTAAGTTACTTTTAATAATCAAAGTATAGGAATAGAGTGGTAAAAGGCGTAGCGAGTCCATTAGAGTGAAAAGCCTCATAAAATTGCATGAAACACAAGAGAAGTGGATTTTGTTGTGAGAGTAAACATGTGAGGTTTGTGTGAGGAAAAAATTATTATTTTTTATTTGCTATTAACCTCTATTTCAGGTATAAACAATGTCTTTTAAAAGTGTTGAACAAAAAAAGACGAGAACTATAAAGGAAAGGCATGCTAAAATGGAAGCTATGATAAAAGTGTTAATGAGTAAGTTTGATGAGATGATTGGTAGACAAGGAGTTCCTAGTCATAAATAAAAGGAAGTTAAAATGCCTACCATTAGGGCTACAATGAATGATAAGAGTGTGGGTGATAATTCTAAAGAAAAAAAAGTTTTCAAAGGTTGATAATTAGAAAATTGCTATGAAATTGGTAAAGAAGCAATAAAGAGAGAACATTTTCCATACTAGATGTCACATTAGTAATAAGGTGTGTAGTATGATTATTGATAGTGAAAATTGTTCTAATGTTAGTAGTATTATACTTATTAAGAAATTGAATCTAAACATTGTTAAGCATTATAGATCTTATTTGAAAATATGTATGAAAGTGGTTAGTAAAACGTGCTTATCTAAAATTATTATCGGCAACTATTTTCATACAGTGTCGATGAAGGCAAAAGTAGGTAAAAAAAAGAAGCTTTGAAGGCTTAAACAAGACCAACTAAAGCTTAAAAAAGAAAGCAAAGTTGAGGAGACAAATAAACCATAGTGAGGCCATGAATTTAAAGAGTGAACAAAGAAAAAATAAAAGATGAGAGAAAAGATTTAGATTTTGCCGAGGAAGAAAAAAAAAGACAATTGAAGTTGAGAGTGGAAGAAGAAAATAAGGATGAGAAAACGAGTGAAGGAAAATATAGGTAAATACTTGAGTTTCTATACAAAATATAACGAGATCAAGAATACTTATTTTTCTGACATGCCTATGATTTTACTTGTGTCTAAGAAGATATATTTTAATACTAACAATCTTGATTCTTTTATTCCTAGTGTTGCTATATTTTTGTTATAGGATTTTGAAGATGATATGGAACAATCAAATTCGGATTTGAGCTCAATGTGTCCTATTACATAGCTTAATGTCAATAAACATAATTTTTTATTCGACATTTGGATCAAGTTGAAACTTTACCAAAAGTTTTCAAAAATATTTTTTTATTATCTTGGGTTAAAATTTTAGGACGATCAGAGTTTGATAAGACTTTTTGATAAAAGGATAGAAGTTGTTTTCCAATCTTGCTATGCATTTTCTTATGAGATCCATAGTAGTTTGCCATTGATAAAAGACAGTCAACAATAGTATGAAAAAGTATAAACATCCTATCTTTATACTTGATGATATTCTTAATGAGTTGCATGGATCTTATATGTTTAGTAAGGTTGATTTGAAAATTAATTATTATCAAATTAAGATGAAAGAATGAGATGAAGGGAAAAATAATTTTAAAGCTAAATGTGGATTGTTTGAATGGTTAGTCATGTTATTTAGTCTTACTATTGCACATAGTAATTTAATGATTGTGATGAATAATATATTGTGTGCATTAATAGGTAGCTTTGTTGAGAAAAAGAATGACGAGTATGCATTCCTAGCAAACAAAAGATAAAAAGGGTTGTCTTTGAACCAAGAGATTGAGTTTGGGTGTATATGCGCAAAGAGAGGTTTCCTGAACATAGGAAATCAATGTTGATGCTTAAAGGAGATGGTTCATTTAGAATCACTGAAGGAGTTAATTCCTACAAAATGGATTTATAAGGTAAGTATAATGCTAGTGCTATATTCAAAATTTTTTTTTTTAATCTTTTTTCTTGTTCGACATAGGTATGATTTGAGGTCAAATCATTTTGAAAAGAGAGGGGATGATGCGATCCTAACTACGACATCAAAGAATCTATTATGAGTGTCCATTGGATCTATTATAAGGCCTTAAACAAATTGGATCCAAGAGGAGTTTAATAGGTTAAGTCAAAAGACTTGGGTTAAAAAGGTTCAAATATACAAATATAGATTTTTGTCTACTTTTTAGGTCATATCTGAATCTACAAAAGAATTTTGGATGTGATTCAAATTGGGTTGTAAACTAGACATCTATATCTTTCCAACTATATATGGTAGGACCGCTACTTCATCTGGACAAGAGAGAATGACATATTTGAAATTGAGCTTAGAACCTATCAGCAAAGTGCGAAAATAGAAAAAATATTGTTTCCTTAAGAGTTAAGGATTATATTCACTGCAAAGAGTTCTTAATGCTATTTGAAACTCTTGTGGTAGCCTTTGACTTACTTATTTTACAAGAAATCTATATCAAACAAGAAGAATTAATTGGTAAAAAATCAATTCTTATTTTACATGACATCAAGTTTTTGTTTAGCAAGGATTCTTTAACAATTATTTCTCTTGGATATTTTTCACTATAGTATATGGCAAAGGGTGAAAAATAATATTAGCTAGACTAGTGTAGGATTTACATATAAATACTATTATGTAAGGATTTTTATTTAGTTGATGAATTTTTATCTAAGGTTACTATATATTGTGTTTTTTTTGGTGTGGTTGAGTGATTTTCACACTAAGTTGTTGATTAAATCTAAAAATTCTTTGAAGGATTAATTAATTTTATTATTATTTATATTTTTTATTCTAATCTTATTATAGACGTAGTGATAATTTACTTATAAATTTGATTTCTTAAGGCAATATTCTTGTGAGATGAAGTTGAAAACTTTCTTCAAATCTGAAATTAACAATCTTCGAATTATTGCACAGTCAAAGTCTCACTGATTAAGAAATAGGAAATTGCATGTGGCGTCTTCATGGCTTCCCTTACGAAGTCTAAATCCTCGTTAAAAAGTCAGAATGATGCATGTGGCGTGAAAAAGTCAGGTTAAGTAACCATTTATATAACTATTAAATTATCAAAAGCCTAATGGTTTCCTCACACAAAAGATTATAGATTGGAGCATTGATTTTCTTTTTTTTGGTTCCGGTTATATTTTTTTGTTATTAATTTATTTTAATTTTATTCTTTAAAATTATATTGATTGAGATTTTAGGTTGATAATTTGTTTTAATTTTTTTTGTCTTTCAAAGTTTTATAAAAAATCCTGCAATCGGGCCGGGGGACCAGATTGGCCATATAGGCCTGCTTGCTTGAGCTTTTTCTTTTTTAGTTATTTGATTTTGTTATGAATTGTTTTCAATTTTTTCCTTCAAGTTTGAGTTTTTATTTTTATTTTTTTTAATTTCACCATTCAATATTTTTATTGATATTGAATTGATTTTCATAATCTATTTTTGTTTGCTTTATGTAGAATTATCGCGATCTTACACGAATTTCTCAGTACTTAGTTTTTGCTTAATTAAATAAAAAATAGTTTCAAAGATTAATCAAATCATGAGTTTGACAGGTTAACCCGTGTTGATTTACATATTTTTTGTCCTTTTAAATTAAATATTTTATTTTTCAATTTTGTCCTTCAATATTGGATTGCTTAGGAGTTGAGTTTTATAATTTATTTTTATAGAGTTATCACGATTTTATGACTAAAATTGCATGTTCGACATGTTAAACCGGGTCAATTCAATATATCATTGTCTCATTATTTAATAAAAAAACATCATTTAATATGTCACTGTCTTAAAAATTGTAGTTTTTTTTAGCCAATAATTCAAGAAAGAGTTTTTAAGAAACTTATATAAAATTAAAATGTATGTTGGCTAATGATTAAACTGAACACTTTCAAATAACAAAACACAAAACACAAAACACATCATGCCACACTACAGAAACAACAGAGACTTAAAATAAATAATTAAAATTAGTTTAATTTTTAAATATTTAATATCGTTAACTAAGTAATTGAGTATTAGTACTATTAGCATTAGAATTTGGACCAACTTGTTCCCTTTTCTTGGACACGTAAGTTGATTTCATATCTTTAATCTATCAGAATGATAAAAAAAACACATGACGTGTCAAGATTGGCGGCGTCCGCAAGTCAATTCTGATGGGTACCTGTCATGTTCAACTATCGTTAATCTGAATGGTAAAACTTTTACGGGATGGAGGAAAAATGTCAGGAGAATGGTCAAAAATAATATAAAACTATTATTAAAATCTTATTTAATAATTTAAATTAGCTTTTATGCCGGCATGTTGTCTCTATGTTATTTTCAAAGTCTATTTTTATTAGATTATATAATAATTAAAATAGATTTTTACAAGACACCCACCAATCTAAATTATTGAGAAAAAAATATTCAAAATATATGTTTAGATTCTTTTTTCATTCTTCTATTTCTTTTTTCATTTGAAAAAAAAACATGATTTTTTTATTAGTAATATAGATTTTTGAATCAAAACTTAAAATTATTAAAATAAACATTCATAAAAACTCAATGATTTAAATAAAAGTTGAAAAAATGTATCTTTTCAATTAAAACTATCATTCTTTATTCATGGATTTTTTTAATAGACCAAAAAATAATCTTATGTTAAGAGAATATGAAGAGGAAAAAAAGGTTGACTCTACCAGCTTAGATTGGTAACGTTTTCTTACCTTCTACTTGTGTTTGAATTTGACTATATAATAAGAGTCTAACAAATCTTTCAAGAAAAGTCAACGGTCAATGGTTTGGGTTAGTAAAATGATAGGCTGTTGTCATGTCATGTGGATTGGTCAGTGTGTACTTGTCAAACTGCGTTTGGGTTAGTAAAATTCTTAAAAACTCGATAACGTTGTTTGATTTTTTTTAATAGAAAATATTTTTTTTAGAATATGGTTTTTATAAAAAATTAATTTTTTAAAATTAATTTTTTTTAATATTTAATATGGAGAATAAATTGAAAAATAATTTTCAGTATTTAATTGACTATATAATAAAAAATAATTTATAAATGTTTTAATTTTTTAAAAGTTTTTTTTATATATATAACATTGAATATAACTATTTAATAATAAAAGAATAAAAGAATGATAAATAAAAGCCTCAAAATAATTTTTTTAAATAATGAAAAAGCCAAATTAGTTCTGGAGCACAAATATGTTGGGTGCTTCTTTACTCGTTGCGGATGTAATTCAACACTTGAGGCGAGTGTCAATGCATGGTGGCAACAACACAGTGGACTGATCAATCAACAAATGCTGAGTATATCACTGATGTTTTGCATAATTAAGGGAATTCATGGAAGGAGAGAGTAGGAGTGAGATTAGAAGGAATTCATATAAGTGGAAGGAACTGGCCAAAGTGACAATAGATGAAGGTAAGCTCTGACAAGAATGTCGAAGAGTTTGCAGCAAAACTTATATGCGAAGAATATCGAAGAGTCCAACGGTTTCGCAGAGTAAAAGGTTCAATTTGCATGTTCAGTTGTTGTAAAATATGTTGTAGAAATCAACCTAATAAGTTATGGATAAAGATTTTCTGCAAATTCTGGTTTGTGTTCGTTATGCGAAGGAGATCATGCACAGAAGTAACCATCAACCGGGCTTTTATTAGATTTGACATTGCTTTATTAATGTTCCGAAACCCGAATAAAGCCCTTATCTTGTCGAATATGTACAGGTATTAGAATCATAAAAAGACCACTTGAAAAAAATTATAAAAATCTGATACATATTCAAATGTACTTTTTAATAAAAATACTTGATTGGATGATATTTATCCAATATCCAATTATTCGATACAATCAATAAAAGTTTAATGTAGATGGCTAATCCATTATGAAAATTAATAAACATGTACTCAGCTATACTCTTATCATTAACGACCAAACTTATATGAAGAGTCAATACAATTATTTAGTGGATCTGATAACCTTGTAGGGTTAGCTCTATCATCATCTTCTAGGATCTGATGTGGGCTTAAAAAAGGTTTAGGAGGTATCCGGAGGAAATCAACGTCTGATTCAAGCATCTCAACAACTTTATGCATTGAGGGACGATCATCGGGCTTCAATTGTATGCACCACAACGCCACAATCATCACCTTCTTTATTATTTTCTTTTCATATTCCGTGGCATCTTCTTGTATTTCTATGTCCTTTCCTTCACTAACTTTGTCATAAACCCACGCAGGAAAGTAAATCCGGCTTGAATGATTGCCCAATACATTCAAGTTCTTTCTTCTTCCTACCATATCCATTAATAACATCCCAAAACTATAGACATCAGCTTTGTAAGAAACACCTCCAATATTTTTATACAATAATTCAGGAGCCATGTATCCAATTGTTCCTCTGACAGTTGTGAGAGACACATTATTATTACCTGATGGGTATAATTTGGCTAGTCCAAAATCTGAGATTTTTGGAATAAATTTTTCATCCAGCAGAATATTGTGAGGTTTGATATCAAAATGTAAAATTTGCATATCACAACCTTGATGTAGATATTCAATTCCACGAGCCACCCCAAGAGAAATCTCATACATTTTATTATTGCTTAGTGGGATGCTACCTTGATTAGAAAAAAGGTACTTTTCAAGAGACCCATTAGGCATGAATTCTAATATAAGAGCACGCTTTGATCCCTCAACAGCAAAGCCTATGATTCGCATGACATTGACATGGTAAATTCTCCCAATAGTGGCAACTTCGTTGATAAAATCTTGCCCATTGGCTTTTGACTTGCCCAATATTTTTACTGCTACAAAACGACCACTTCGAAGCTTTCCTTTATAAACTGAGCCAAAACCTCCTTGTCCTAATTTGTCTTTAAATCCGTTTGTTATCTTCTTAATCTCTGAATAATTATACCTTATCGGCATGAGATCATTATCATGACTTTGCAAGAATTTCTCAATATTGTTATACATGGATAAATGCCTTCTTTGCCACTTGTAGATAAGCAAGATTATGAGACATGGAAAACCACAAAGGAATAATAGCGCATGCAATGCCGCTGTGTAAAGACATCACAAAAACAATCAATGTTGATAAAATATAGTGTTATTAGACTTTAATATCAATATATTTTTTTTATGAATAGAAAAGTGACTTTCATTATTATGTATCTCCATGTTGAGTCCTTCCAATTTAATAGTGTATCTATGAAAGCATATTTGTTTTGGAACATCAAATTCTTAGCTTAAAATTAAAATAAAATATTCATATAAATATTTCTTTTATTTTATGCTACGTGTGAATATTTGTGTGAGCATGCATGCTTTAGTTTTCCCCATGATTTTTATTTTAAACATTAGCTTAATACTTGTTTACATCACTAAAAACCATTTATATGAATATTCTAACTCTTAAAAATTAACTGTTAATTATGAGCCAAAACTTGGAGATGATCATTTCTTGCACTTAATTTTTCCTTAATCATGTATAGAGCTTATGCTATAAGATGAATTTGTTTTATGTCTGATGTACATGAATTGAATGTCTCACAATTACTCTAAAAAAGCAAAGTAAAATACTTACCGATGAGGACAAGTAACACAAGTAGCAGCGTCAAGAACAAATTTACGAGAATGATTAGTAAATTTGAAGCGATGGTCGTTCCTACAAGAAAAACACGAGGACAATTAATGAAAAAAAATCGATAATAATGAATAAAAAAAAACTAAGAATCATAAATAAATATTATATAAATGCAATGCTAGGTGACTTGTAATTCTCTTTTAATAAATCACTTGATAAAAGACTAATTGAAAGGTTATGAATCGAAAAAACAAGGTCAAATGGTCAATGACCCACAACGGAAATAATTAGTACTATAATACGAAGAAATTAACAAGTTAACTCACCTGGGTTTCGATAAGACATCGAGTTGTGATCTATATTCACCAAAAAAAAAAAAAAAAACAAGGAGAGGTGGTGTCAGAACGTAAAACCTTTAAAAATAAACAACAAAGAGTTTTATCTGACAATTGTATTAGAGTTTCAAGAGGATTAATTTTACTTGGGCAGACATATTAAAAAAATAATATAAAAATATCATTAGACATATACTTCAACTTTAATTAATAATTTAAGTTTTTAAATTAAAATTATTACTTTAATCACCAAACTAAATAAAGAATTTAGGTTTTTTTTTTTATATATTGAAAATAGAAATATCAAATCTCAACATGGTTTCGAGCTCAATAATGAATTCAAATAAATTGTTTGATTGAAAACAAACCCAAAAATAAGATTGCTCATCATATGAGTTTATTTTAGAATAAAAATTGAAATCTAGCCGACCGGTTTTGGTTATTCTAGTCATTAAGTGCTCAGAATCTTATTATTAAATAAATTAACAACATGATATTCATATAAATTCAAAAGATTAACGAATAAAAAGAATATATTAAGTTATTTTTAGAAGAAATAAATTAACTCACCTATGCTTCGATTTATTATCGACATGACACCTATATTTATATCAGACATCAAAGAGTTAGCATGAGAGTGTAAAATCCTGATGAATAAATAACAAAAGAACACCTTCTTTGCGAAGAAAATGATTAGGGTAAATGCAACAAGTCCAATCCATGTATTTCAAGAAAACAAACAAGACAAGCACTGGTCCTCACCTTTCAAATACCTGGCATTCAACCATGTGCCTTTCAACCATTTTGCTACAGCTCATGGAAACGGAAAAATCACATCAGTTTTCCCAGGATTATCAGCACTCTTTCTTGATATATCAAACTAAAAAAACTAAAGGATAAAAGAACATATATTTGGGATTTATAAGTTATTTTTAGGTTCTTGTACTTGTAAAATATTAGTGCTCTTTCTTGATAGTGCTATAATTAGACAAAATAAATCAACTCACCCATAATTCGATTTATTACCCAGTCGATACCTGAAATCACCAAAAAGATATTGAGTCATTGTCAGCGTCAAGGGTTCGATGAATGAAAAACAGAAGAAAACCTTAATATATATGATCGAGCCCAAGGCATATGCAACTTTTTGTAAAATCGAGCAACAGCAAATAAGATTCCAATAGTCATCACCTTTTAAATAACAGTCTATCACGATTCCAACTGCAATATTTCAAGGAAAAGAAAAGGTCGTATCAGTGTTCAAATCTTATTTTAGCATTACAAAGATCAACGATATTTAGCTTTTATCATTCTAAAATAAAGCAAATACGGTATGGATAATCATAGGCATGCTTACCACAGTAGGAGACCATGGCTGTTTTATCAAGGTACCCGCAGCGGTTCTCTCTGACAGAACCACAACAGGGCGAAAACCATGAAAGCTCGAACCCATATACCAAGATATCATGAACATCTATATACGACATATTGGTCTTGTTTTCTGGCAGAAGAAATCCAGGCACATAACAAATCAAATTTATACGGCACAAGTCTGGTATGTCGGCCATTTTAACACCACCAACCATGACATAGGAATAACCTTCCATATTAAAGAAGCTGGGAGAAGAAACACTGCTAGACGAAGTAGAATTATATGCAGTGCTACTGTCATTTTTGCAAGAAGAAGTGTCCACTATATAAGCTGGAGGATTCAGTATTGGATTTTCACAACTTATGAAAACTAACGTAAAAGAGCTTTTGACTGAGTAATCTAACCGGCGAAAACTAAGTGGATGAGGGAGGGAGAAGCAATCATCTTTCTGAACAGCAGCATCCACAAGTCGAATTGATAAGTCACTGTAATTGATTGCCTGAACATAATATTTTACCATGTTCAAGTGTAAAGTTAGGCGCTCGTTGTTTTCACAAGCAAGTTCATAGTTTTTGTTGCCACAGCTTTCGGGATCGGTACTTAATCGAAAAGGGTAGCTAATATTATGGAAATTGCCACAAGAAGAAGGAGCGCAGTAATTGTTGGTCTTTCTAGCACTGCAACTATGGTGAGTGGATAGGATCACAAGCAAAAGAAGGGCTGCATACGCACCAAAGAGGTGCGTTGATATTTTACTGAACATTGAAGGAGAAAACTTTCAGAGAAATCAAATAATCGCTTTAGGTTTGTAAGATCTTGGGAATAATACTCATCCACAGACTACGAATGCCATCTTGGATCAATACGAAAGGAAATCAATCAATGGTCACAAATTAAAGTCTTTGAATTATTGAATGGCCACTTTCATTGATTAAGAATTAATTAGGAAATTGCATGTAGAGTTCCCACCAAACAAGGGGAAGACTTCTGAATGGCCGCCACATACAAAGTCAAGCTCGTCTCCATCTTGGACCATTCTAAATGCGATGCAAACGAGCCCACACAAGAGAAGCAAAAATGGAAAGAACAAAAAAATATACAAGCGAAAATAGTCTTCCTTGAAGTTTCCAAGTCGGTAAGAGAAAAAAGTGGGGAAAAAATGTGGTGCCTTTCAAGCGGTCTTTCATGTCCGGTCCCATCTTGCAACGAGTAGAAGATAATTTAGAGGGGTTATTGTTGGTCAAAATCACAAAATCTCAAGTGCATAATTCGTAAAAAGTAATTAAGTGAATGAGTAAGATATCCTAACAAATTCTATGAGGATTCACGAAAAATATCAATAATTCCAAAATTATTAAACCTCTGATTCAATTATTAAAGTTTGTGAAACAAAAAAAATTATAACAAACAGACAAATAATTAAATGACGTTGAAAATAAATTTAACGAATCTTATGATTTATGACTTTGCTATAACTAATACTATACGAATTTTTCAATTGAATTGATCATATTGATTTTTTTTTTTTAATAATTAGGTTTTACTAAGTAAGTCACTAATCTCACTCAAGTATCAATGAATTATTTTAATAAGAAAATTTAGTACATCTTTGTGAAAATTCTAAACTTGTCAAAATTCATTAGAAACGATAAAATCTTTAAGAAATACACAAGTTTTATAGATATCTCAATCCTATTGATTCCTTATATATTTCAAACAATAGCTAAAATAAATATCATTTATCGGTTTCAAATTGAATCCCAAATCATGTAAACGGTGATTAAGCACACACAAGCATTAAGTTTAGATAAAATACTCAATAGATACTAGAATAAAGAACCACTATAGCTAAATTAAAAGGATACAAACCTAATACAATGAACATCACTTACGAGTATGGGAAAATAAGAGAATTTGATTTTTTTGAAGTGATTGTTGTTCGTAGCTTCTTTCTTTTAGTTCTAATTGCTCCTGCTCCTAGATATTGCCTCCTATCTCTTGTTGTGTGTTTTGGGTATCAAAAAACATGTGTTAACTGTTGCCTAAACGGGTTTTAATGGTTTGACTAGCTTTATCCTTCAAAGGAAAGGAAATTAGTTTCCTTTTATATCACAAATTCTAACTAGTTGAAGAGAAATAAGAGGCTTAATCTATTAGTTAGCCTTTTCAATTTATATGTGTTTCGTGTTCTTCATGGTGAGTTTAAAGACTTGGTAACCAGCCTTCCAATCAAGGCAAAACCTCTTTCATATACAGACGTTCATAGCCATCTCCTTACGCATAAGTTTCTTTACAATACCTTTCTTCAATCAATGGTTGTCAATCGTCCTCTGCTGCCCACATCACCTCTGCCACCCTCGGCAAATGTATCCCAGCATTAGTCCTCTGCCACTTATAGCAACAATCCTAATTTCAGTAGTAACAAAGGATGTTTTCATGGCAGCTAGTGTTCTAACAACTGTAACAACCACTAACACGTGTATGATTTTCGTGGCTTTCAGGGGTTTGTTAACACCAACTGGAAGCAAGGCAAGTGACAACAAAATTGAAAGAATATTGGCCCTTCACAGTGGTCTCCTCACTACTCCTTTAAGAATAATGTCAAGTGTCAACTCTACTTCTCTTTTAGCTATTCAACCCCTCAATGCTCTTAGCTTCGTAGCCATGTACAGTAGCCGACTGCCAATCTTGCTCTTGATAATGTCTCTTCTCCTAATTCTATGGATTGGTCCCACTTGATCTTTCGACTATGACCGGGCTTGAACTTTATTTTTATTATGATCATTTGCATGTTGATGATATTATCATAACCTAATTTTTAACAATATAAAATTTTAAAAAATGAAAAAACAAAAAATTAAAGTTTGAATCATGACAACACAAAATTGTAAGTTTTGAGGGGTTAATCATGTTGGATTTATGACTTTAAAAGTTAATTTTGAAAGAAATTGAAAAAATTAACAGGTATGAGGTTTCAATTAAACTTTGTTTGGGTTTAATTAATGATATCGGGAATTTGATTAAAGAATAAATAAGTTTGAGGACTTAATTAACCTTAGATTTAGTTTAATTAATGAAATCAGGGATATAATTAAATAAATATTAAATTTCTGAGTTAATTAAGGACAAAATTACAAGTGATTAAGGTCAGGGATCATTTTGTAAAAGGCACCGAAATTCTGTCTAGGGGCCTGATTAAAAACATGTTGAAACGTGGAGGACCAGATTGAAAAACTGCTGCCCATACCAGAAACGACGCCGTTTTTCATTTCTGGTCATCGTCTTCTTCCTCTAAGAACAAAAGAAACCCCCTGCAAAGGAGAGGAAGAACATTAATTGCCAACACAATCGAACGAACAATCTCCACGATTTCTATCGTCATTTCTCAGATTATTCCCTCCAGTTAGCAGGTCTTTGAGAAGGGGAAGAAACCACCACTAACAGTCCAGCAGCTGCGGGACTGTTGGTGTCCCAATCTACCCAAAACACGGGGTTTAAAGAGTATCCCCACATGGAGATAAACACCGGGGGAGATAAGGATTGAATCCCATATCCAAGTCCCCGCTGGACTTATCCTCTGCCAAGGAAAGAAGAGGCGTACTGGGGAACAACCAGTTGGTTCTGCCTCTATAAATGGCCAGTGAGTAGCCAGAAAAAAAAGCAAGGAGAAAAGAAGCAGAAAACAGGGAAAAAAGCAGAGAAAACGATCAGAAGAGGAAATCAGAGGAGATCAGAGAGTAAGTAAAAAAAACCAACAAACAGAAACACAAGAACAGAGGGGAAGAGACTTAAAGGAAGAGAAAGAGGAGAATATTCTCCGGCCGACGCTCGGATCGATACCTTCGTCTTCGTCTTCATCTTCGCCAGGTAAAACCATTCTCCTCTGTTTCAAATGTAAATGTTGCAAGACAGTGCGAAGGTAATTAATTACCTTCGCACTGTGCAGTGCACGCGTGCCTGCTGCCCAGCCAGGTCACTGGCTTCGGCCAGTTACCAGGCTGGGTCGGCTGGGTCCAACCCAGTCCATATTGGCTGGGCTGAACCCAGCCCCAAAAAAGCAAAAAAACGAGTGGGCCGAGTCTGGGCTTTAAGCCCAACCGGTCTAAATTATGTTTACTAAGGATGTGTTTGGCAAAACATACCCTCATGCTTTAACCATAATTTTCATGCCTATTCTAATTTGATATTTGACTAAAAAGCCTCCTTTTGATATCAGAAAATTTCAAAAACATTTAGGGGTTTTCATTGACTAATTTGTGCATGTTGATTTATTTTTTTTCCTTGTGTTTTTATTTTTTAAAGTTATGTGCTCAATTTATTGCCTATTATTGTTAAATGCAAATCTGTCGTGCACTATTTTTTTATTTTCATCTAAAAGGGGCGAATAATAATAAAGGATAAACAAGAAAAAAATGACATGGAAAATTTCTTCGTCAAATTCATTTTTTGAGAAAATATTCATTAACGCTAAAGTCAGAAGTATCATATTTTTTAGATTTGTGCGATATTTTCCAACGCCAGAGTTGGAAATATTCATAGGAATTGATCATTGACGCCAGAGTCAAGAACATGAAAGAAAGAATAAAAAAGGGAAAAAAGGAGAACACATTCTTAGCCATTTTAGACAAAATCAGCAATGCAGTCTGTCTCAAGTAGGACACTTAAGGGGTGATAACATCTTTCCTTTTGCGTAACCCGTCTCGTGCCATAGAATCTCTATTGACCAGTTAGGGTTCCTAGTGACCATAATACTAGGTGATGACTTCTTGAACAAGACCTTTTCCCTTAAAAGAATAAGATGCTAGATATTTGTTTTTTTTTCTAATCCAGATTAATTTTTAATCGATCGCCGCAATGTCCAGATATGACAATGATAAGGGCATTTTTATATCCAATATTGTACATACCATGTTACATACCCCAAAACGCACTTTCACCTTATATAGTGTTCTTCATGTTCCTCATATTACAAAGCCATTACTTTCTGTTAAAAATTTTTATTGTGATAATAATCTTTATTTTGAATTTCATGCATCTGTGTTTTATGTAAAGGATCTCACCACCAAAGCAGTACTTCTTTCCAGCCAGAATAATGATGGTCTTTATGTTCTGTCTGAGTCTTTCTACCATGTCAATCCCTTAGGCTTACTAGTTGTTGCACAAGTGCGGCGTTGCAACGATCGTCCTCTCGGGTATCTGGAAATCAAGAAATAGGAAAGACAAGGATTTCTTGTCTTTTATAAGTGGAAAGAGCGAATGAGAGTTGCCACCTAGAATTTTGGTTACTAAGAACCTTAACTAGTCTCAGAGGGGGATTGGTTGCATAAAGAAAATATATTAGCACCCAAAATACGTCATATTTAAGGTAAGTTGCATTGTTTAATTGTCTAATATATGCTAAGGTGTTGTTGTGTTTTCTAATTGTTGGTCTGTTTAAAATTTTAAGAAAAATCATCTTCGATAACTAAATCTTTATCTTATCGTGTGAAACATAACAGTTCTAATGTTGACAAAAAAAGAAGAACTAACTCTTATTTAATATTAGAATATAGCTTACATATAAGTTTGTAATCCTATATATGAAAAGAAAACAAAATAATTTTTTTGATATTTTTGAAATATTGGCCTAGTTTTGATAGTTTTAATAAACTGGTTATTAAAGCTCAAAATGCATGCTAATACATATTATTTTTAAAAATTTTTCTTTTGTATGAAAATATGATATGAAAATTTCTTATAAGCTTGAGAGACTTGACTGTATGCATTGTTGCTATCCAATTTTTGACTCATGTTTTTGATAAATTTACAGAAAAAAACCAAAAATAGCAAAAAAACAATGAAAACCCCAAAAAATATTTTTTTGATATATTTGTATTGTTTTTAGCATTTTCAACGTCATCTCAAAAGAATTTAAATTTTCAAAGGTATTTGGAACGCGTTCAACTTTTAACGCGTAAATTTTATTATCATTGATTTTTCTTGTTGAGTTGGTGGCGACTCCCAAGAACCAAATCAAGCAACAAAGATGAAAAATCGTTGAATTGCCGCACAAGGAACGTACGACATGCATAAAAACAATACATTTTTTTGTTTTTTTTTCTATATAATGTTTTCAACATTTCAGAGAAAACCGAATATTTTAATACCGGATTTGTATCTTTATAATATAAAAATACAAATCAATATTAAAATAAATTAGTAGAAAAATACGCGAGATAACCACATATTTTTTGAAAGGATTTTGAAATTTTTTCAGAATTTTTTTTGTTGTTTTTTTTTAACATATAACATATATTATATATTATTATATTATAATAAAATAACTTTGGGTTGGGTCCAACTTAATCATGTTGGCTAAGCACAGCCTATTTGGGCCGAGTTCGGCCCAAAAGGAACTTGGCCGACCTCAGCCCAAAAGAGGGTTGGGCCGATGTCGGCCCAAAAGAGTGTTTGGTAGAAGTCGACCCAATAAATGTGTGTTTTTTTATACTGTGCCGGACCTAGCCCATCCATTTTGGTATGGAGCGGAACTGGTTCATCCCAGTAAACAATGAAGAAACTATCCACTATTCATTTGCAGGAATAATATAGGTAGGGAAGAAGGAGAAGAAGAAAAAGGAGGAGGAGAGGGGCGGGCAAAAGCTAACCTAGCAGTGGCTTATGTTGGCGTTGGAGGTTCTTCTTCCAAACAAGGCGGTTGTGCATTGGGGAGCTGTTGAGCTGGTGGTTCTTCTTCTTCTTTTGTGTTTTCTTTTTGTTATGTTTATATTCTTACTCCTCTTTGTTTCTTTATTTTCCTTCCCTTTTTTGTTTATTTTTTCCTTTTTTGTTTTTTTCCTTTCCTTTCCTTCCTATGTTCTCTTTTATTTTTCTTTCTTTTCTTTTCTCTTCTGTTTTAGCCTATTTCCTCTCTTTTTTCTTTGTTTTTCCTTTGTCTTTTTTGTTCTCTCCCCAATTGTCTCGTTTATAAGGGGTAAGGGGAGAAGGAGCTACTCTACCCCTGTCCAGTCATGGCACAGGGATAGGGTGGCTGGGGTGGCCTCTGTGTAGTCACCTCGGAGTTGCTCGCAAGGCCCCTCTGCCTCTTTCATCATGGTGGTTGGTCATGAGGGAGTGTGGGTGGTGTTAGGGTTTTTGGACAAATGAGAGGGGGAGAGAGAGAAAGATGCTGCAAAGGAAAAGAAGAAAAACCTTATTTCCCTATCTTTACGCGTCAACGGAAGAAGAAGATACACAATGCTGTTCCAAAACGACACTGTTTTGGGTTTTTTTTTATATGAACAGTGAATGAAACGACGGGGTTTGTACAAAACGCGCCGTTTCATTTAAATAAAAATGGTGCCAAAAAGTGTCTATTTCCAAATCAGTTCTCAGTTTTTAATTTATTCAATCAAGTCCACAATTGTAATTTTGATTTTAAGAATCGATTTAATTGCATCCTTGTTAAATTCAAATGTCAACCCTGAAGTTGACCGCCTTTTTCACTTTGATCCTTGGTTTTGAATATATGCATTTTGGCCCTTAATTGATCAACAAACTTTTAATTTTTTTCAATTTGGCCCTTAATTTGGTCAATTTCAGCCCCTATATTTACGCGCCTTTTCAGTTTAGTCCTTGATTTTGGATTTCTTCAATTAAGTCCCCAATTGTCCATCAAACTTCAATATTTATGCAATTAAGCCCCTGATTTGACCAAATTAACTCTTAAAAAATTATAATTCAACCCTCAAACTTTAATTTCTTTTAATTAAAGCCAAAATTGACTTAAAAATCAATTTTCTTGCAATCAAACCCTTCATAAACTCAATTAATCTTTTAAAAAAAATCTAATGTGAATCATCTATTTCTTCACTATTATATATGAACCCTGGAAGCTTTGACAACGTACATTTCATGAAATGTTCTGCATTATGTTGGAGCATGCCAAAATCTATAGATCCAGTTGTTTTGAAGTGGACTTTACTTGTTAAAGACAGGTTCAAATGAAGAGCATTCCAATGTTATCCTAAGGTATTTTATGGGCAAATTGGAATGACAGACACAAATTGATTTTCGAGGATATATAGGATGCCAAATTGGAATACAATGTTTGAGCTCGTTCTTCATCGATTTTAATTTCTTCTATACTACTGGGATTTAAATGGAATTTTAATAGAACTAAAACAGAATTTAAATGGAATTTTAATAGAACTAGGAACTTCCAAGATAGCTATAATTAGCCAACATAAAAAAAACATAAACAATTGCCCACTGCATCATAAAGTCTCAGCTTACCCTTAAGCTTTGCCAAAAAAAAAAAAAAAAAGTAGAATAGACCAGGTTCCTCTAAGCAAACGACATGTCACATATTCTTTAATGATTCATGTCAATCTATAAACAAAACGGTTTTGGGCCAATCATTATAGGACAGCGATCTGAAAGACCTCTTTAGAGACCGAAGAGCTTGTAGCTGCTGAAGCTCAACATCCATTGAAAGCTTGCAAAAGCCCTATCTATCTGCTCATAGATCGTTCTCGAAAATCAATTTAAGGTCAAAATGATCTTAAATATTTAAAATTAACTACGTTAGATAACTTTTGTTTTCTATATTAATGAAATTACTTATTAATGAAATTATATATTTTAAAAATAATCTAACTTTAATTATTATTTTTTTAAGAGTATTTATAAATAAAAAATATTTTAAAAATCAAATTCTACCCTCATTTTTTTAAAAAAAATTTATCTTCAAATCAATCCAACCATGAAGACGAAAACTTGACATGTCAATTCTCCATGTCCTACTATCATTAATCACATGTGAACGGTAAAAAATAAAATAACCTATTATTAAAATTTTATTTAAACCATCATGCTTGCATGCTGATTTGAGTGTCATTTTGAAAATTTATTTCGTTAAATTATGTAGAAATTAAAATAGATTTTCACAAGACACCAACGGATGTATTTGTTTAGCTAAAATCTATTTTTTTCACATACTTCTTTTTTATTTTGGTAAAAAAATATTTTTTTATCAACCATGTGAATTTTTAAATTAAAACTTTAGATAATTAAAATAAAAATTCATAAAAATTCTAATTGTTAGAAAATAATACAAAATTATTCTTTGTAACTCATCTAACAATAATTTAAATTTTTAAATAAAAATGATACTTTGATACTAATGATTTAATTAAAGGTAAAAATATATATCTTTTCATTCAAAATTATAATTTTTTATTCATGGAATTCTTTTTTTAGACAAAAACATATTTCCTAAAATCATGATTTTTTTAAATAAAAACTTACAAAAAATAAAAAGTATGTGCCTGCCAGCTATAAAAGCTGATTGTTTGTTACTAATTCATGCATGACTTTCAGAAACCTGATCGATAAAACTTTTAGAATAATTTTATATAATCTATTTACCAGTCTAACTGGCCTTCAATTTGACCTCCACTTTAATTTGGGAATTAAAGTGATATATGGAATTATTGATCTTGCCGGTTAGATTGAATTATTTTTATTCAGAGGTTGTTAACGGATATCCAGTCAATGCACAAAATCAATAAACTTAAAGCTTAAATAATAATTAATACATTATCAAAATTAATAACCACTAAGCTATATTATCTTCATAATCATCTCATCATTAACAACCAAATCATCTAAGCTATTTAATATTTATTTATCAAAATCTACTTGCTAAAAAGCCATTATAATTCTATAAATATGAAAGTAAGAAAACCCTAACAATACTGGATATAAAAACAAAATAAAAAAATCCTAGAATTATTATTATTTTTTAAAAAACCGTTTATCTTATTAATTTATAAACCACGTAATCCTTCTCTCTACTTGATCATAAGCAACATAAAACTGTGACATAAGTGCACTGAAAGTTTTTATCATTCCAGCATCCAACATGTTAGGGTTTTCTTACTAATCTTAAACTGACCTCTACAGAGATCCAACATGAAACACCACCCTGGTCTTCTTTCTAAATCTCACAATCCAAATTGTTACTCTTGATTTTGATTTTTTTTTTAAATCCAAAAATAAATAAAAACACAATTTTTCAAAAATATTTAATTTTGACATAATTCAACTATTTTTTTTATCATTTCATGATTTTCAGCCATTCTATTTGTGTTAATGATTTTTCAATTGTAAAAAATTCAATAGAATCATAAAAAAAAATTATAAACAAAAGAAAAATAATATTTAGTGAGCATAATGATAATAAAATAAAAATTAAAAGATCAAAAAATCAATAAAAATATTCTAAGAAAAAAAGGGTAAAAAATAAGAATATTTCTAAGTAGTGTACAATTAATAGTAGAGATATTTTCGAGAGAAACAAAAGAAGGTGTTAAAAAGACCCTAGTCACTGTTGGAAAGAAAAATAATAAAAAAAAAATTGAGAGAGAGAGAGAGTGCGAGAGAATAATTGTGAGAAAAAAAAATATAAAGAGAAACGCGAAAGAGTGAAAAAAATGAAAAAAAAAATTATAAAGAAAACTAGATAGAAAAAAGAAAAAAAGAAGAAGAAAAAAAAACTACTCTCTCTCTCTCTCTCTACCAAAGAAGAAAAAACAACTCTCCAACCGAACCGTAAGCCTCACCTTGATTCTGGCCAAAGCTCCTCCACACCCACACACCGATTTGACCTAGGAGATCTCCTCACTTCGCCGTGACAAAACGCCATCTTCTCCCCATTTTCTCGATTACAGCTTCATTTTTAAACTGACATCTTCTCTTCCTCAGCGGCCAACACAGTAGCACCAATGACAACAATGTTCCTTGCAGAACAGATGCAGGAGCATTAAGCATCAGTGGCAGCATCAGCTAAGCAGTGGTGAGAAAGTATAGATCTGGACAAAGAGGAATAAGAGAGGTGCATGTAGACCAAAACTTTCAGGTGTCTGATCTCTCCTCTAGAAGACAGTGACCATCAACACCAACATCGATTAACAAAGTATAGAATGGCGTTTATGACGTGTTGGTCCACACCTTAATAGTGGAAGTTTCCCCTAGCGCGTGCTTTCACGCACCGCCACTACCTCCTCGCTTGCCAGCATTGTTTCAGCCTCTTTCTATCCACCTCATCCACTGGAGAACGTCGATCTCAAAACCTAAATAATTTTTTATATATTCTTGAATTTTATGGTGTTATTTTTTATGATTTTATATGTATAGTCGCCGATAATCTTATGCGAGGATTTTTTTTATGTGCGGAATCATTAATTTTATGATTGGAATTTGGAGGTGTAAATTCAGGATATGCGAGTGCTTAGTTAAGAAAAAAAAATATTCTCGTTAAGTACTATTCAACTAAATGTTAAAATAAAATAAATGGTAGTAGGAAAGAATATGAGAGTGGACGATTGCCAGCAACATCTGCTCTGCAAAGTCTGCTTGGCAAATCTCTTTACAAGTCGTTGTGGCCAAATTAAGTATGTTTTCCACATGTATGCAATAGTCCTACGTATGAGAACAGAGTCATTTACTAGTCATCCTTTATCTTGCTAAAGGTCATGTCTATCCAAGGATCCAATTCTCCAAGTGCCTCGCCTCAAAGTGACAGCAAGTGAATCATGAAAAGAGTAAGAATTTTGATGTCTTTTCATTCCGAACACACTTTTGCAATAACATCTATATGCTTACTTGATTGAATTATTTTTATCCAGAGATTGTTAATGGATATCCAGTTCATGGATATGATCAATAAAATTTAGATACTTAAAGCTTAAATAGTTAATACATTATAAAAATTAATAACTATTAAACTATATTATCTTCATCATCTCATCATTAACGACCAAACTGATATGAAGAGTCAGTACAATTATTTGGTGGATCCGATAACTTTGCATGATTAGCTCTATCATCTTCTTCTGGCATCTGATGTGGGGTGAAAAAAGGCTTAGGAGGCATTTGTAGGGATTCAACATCCGATTCAAGCATCTCTATAACTTTATGCATTGAGGGACGATCAACAGGCTTCAACTGTATGCACCACAATGCCACAATAATCATCTTTTTCGTTGTTTTCTTTTCATGTTCCATGGCATCTTCCTGTACTTCTATATCCTTTCCTTCACTAACTTGGTCATAAACCCATGATGGGAAATAAATTTGGCTTGAATGATTTGCGAATGCATTCAAGTTCTTTCTTTTTCCTATCATTTCCATCAATAACATCCCGTAACTATAGACATCAGCTTTGTAAGAGACACCTCCAATATTTTTATAAAATAGTTCAGGAGCCATGTATCCTATCGTTCCTCTAGCAGCAGTGAGGGGCACAGTGTTATTAGATGTTGGGTATAATTTTGCTAGTCCAAAATCTGATATTTTTGGAACAAATTTTTCGTCAAGCAAAATGTTGTGCGGCTTGATATCAAAATGCAAAATTTGCATATCACAACCTTGATGTAGATATTCAATGCCACGAGCCACCCGAAGAGAAATCTCATACATTTTCTCATTGCTTAGTGGGACGCTACCTTCCCTAGAAAAAATGTACTTTTCAAGAGACCCATTAGGCATGAACTCGTATATAAGAGCACGCTTCGATCCCTCGACAGTGTAGCCTATAAGTTGCACGACATTGACATGGTGAATTCTTCCAATTGTGGCAACTTCGTTGATAAAATCTTGTCCATTGGCTTTTGACTTGCCCAATAATTTAACTGCTGCAAAACGACCACTACGAAGCTTTCCCTTATACACTGAGCCAAAGCCTCCTTCACCCAACTTGTCTTTAAATCCGTTGGTTATTTTCTTAATCTCTAAGTAAGTGTACCTTATCGGCATGAGATCATTATCATGACTTTGTAAGAATTTTTCAATGTCTTCGTATATGGATAAATGTCTTCTTCGCCATTTATAAATGAGTAAAGTTAGGAGACATGGAAGCCCACATGGGAACACTAGCACATGATATATCACTGTATAGAGACATTATAAAAAGGGTTAACATTTGAAATATGATATATCAAAAATATTTTACAAATACTTGATTGATTTGAGTGACGAGTTTATGTGTGATTAATTCTTCAATTTCAAAAACTAATCGGCTTGGCTCTCAACACTGTAATAAATACCTCATAAAATTAAAAATAAAACAATATCCATGCAAGTCTATGATACAAACAATAAAGGGAACTATAAAAACTTTCAAAATACTTTCTTTTTTTTATTTATGATAATCGATAGTATTATTAATACCATTCTAGCTATTTAGAAAATGACCAACATAAAAAAATCTATTTGATATTTTTTATAAAATAAGATCATTAACGGAAAGGAAAAATAAAAAAGTGTTATCCTAAAGAAATAATAAATACTTTCAAAATACTCATGCTCTTTGTTTGATTAGAACATTTTCCTTCTAATGCTTTAAAATCATTGTTGATAATTGAAAGCGATCGTAGAAAGAATATTAGATATATTAATTTGATGCAAAAATAATATGAATTTAATATAAAGTTAAAACTTGAAATAATATGAATTTCTTAAGCTGTAATTGTTGCGTGCTGATATACATATATTTATTGTTTCACAATTAGCTAATAAAAGCAAAGTAAAATACTTACCGATAAGAGCAAGTAACGTAGGGAGAAACAATATGAGAAAGCTTAGTAAAATTGAAGAGGTGGTCACCCGGTAATACCAAGAATCTGCCAAATAAATAAATAAATAATGATGAATGATTTAATTATCATTCATGTAGTTATTTGACTACAAGGGAGAATCAATTCATTCAAATTAAAAGCATTATAAATTATAAAATAATAGAAAGATAACTAAATTGGAACGATTGAAAATTATATCTTCATCCTACTAGCTAGATATAAGAAGATTAGAAGTGATCATATCTTATTTCATTTAGATCTTAGTAGCTAGAAGATTCAATTATTTTAAAAGGATTGTATATATTTTATCAAAATCTAAGGAGAACATTGATATGTACGTGATTGAAACGTGGATTGAAAAAAAAAACTCTTTAGGGTCTTTTATTTATTTTATTAGAAAAATAAATATTAGTACTCTTTCTGTAAAATGATATGATTACATAAAATAAATTAGCTCACCCTTATCAAATCGACGAAATATCCAGTCGAGACCTATAATCACCAAGAAAATATGAATCAGCGTGCAAAATCTTGATGATTAATTAAAAAAAAAAACCTCATTTGCGAAGAAATGCAGAAAGTAAATGTATCGTTTTGTACAACATATAAGACCGTAATAGTCCTCACCGTTAAAAAAAGGGTCTACCAGCGTCCTCACGACTGCATTTCAAGAAAAAAGAAAAGGTCAACAGTATTGATATTTACAAACTTATAATTTTAACTGAAGTGAAGAACATTTACTAAAATATAAAATAAACCCTTAACAGTACATAAACGGAAACCAAGCAATTTTGGAGCATTACAATATAAAATAAAGCAAATATTGTATGCATAATCATAATACAGTACGTACAGTATGATTCTGTGTTAAAGCAATAGTGGTTCTTCACGGTGGCTTCATCAAGGTTGCAGCGGTTCTCTTTGCCATTATAACAACAGAAAGAGAACCATGAAAGCTCGAACCCATATACCAAAATATCATGGACATCTGTATACGACATATTTGTCATATTTTTTGGCACAGAATAAATCAAATTTATACGGCACAAGTCAGGTACATCGTTGATGATGTCCCCATCAACCATGACATAGGAATGACCTTCCATATCGACACAGCTGGGAGAAGAAATACTGCTAGACAAAGAAGAATTATATGCAGTACCACTGCCATTTTTGCAAGAAGAAGCATCCATAATATAATCTGGAGGATTCAGTATTTGATTTTTGCAACATAAAAAAGTTAACACAGAACTGGTTGCCCCATATATCTCATAATAATAATTGCGGAGCAATTGATATTCTGTAATAGAATGATGAGGGATGGAGAAGCAATCATCCTTCTGAACAGCAGCTTCCACAAGTCGAATTGTGAAGTCACTGTAATTGATTGCCTGGACATAATACTTTTCCATGTTCAAGTATAAAGTTGGACGTACGTTGTTTTCACAAGCAAGTTCATAATTTTTGTTGCCACAACCTTTGGGATCGGTATTTAATCGAAAAGGGTAGCTAATATTAGGGATATTGCCACAAGAAGAAGGAGCGCAGTAATTGCTGGTGTTCTTTCTAGCACTGCAACTATGGTGGGAGGATAGGATCACTAGAAAAGGAAGGGCTGCATATGCACCGAAGAGGTGCCTTAATACTCTACTGAACATTGAGAGAGAAACTTTCTTTGGGAAACCAAATAATGTGCTTTGTTACACTTTGATCAAGAGATATAAATATACTATGTGGTCTTATGTGGTCTTGATGAGAACAATACGAAAGGGAATCAATGGCCACAAATTAAAGTTCGAAATTTCCATTCAATATTTTTTAAATTTCCAAAATGAGGAGAGTGCCTTGAAGTTTCCAATTCAATAAGAGAAAAAAAAGCAAGGAAAGAATGTAGTGCCATTCAATATTTAAATATAGATAGAGGAAGATGCAAAACTGTATAAAAACCACGTCGTTTTGCAAAACTCTAAGTGAAAAAGATTACGTTTCTGTTTGTTAAAGGGGTTACAATATGAGACAATGTCTTTAGCCTTTGGGAATGAAAATTCACAATATATATATGTTTTTCATTAATATATATTTTTAATTTTTTATTCAACATGAAAAATTAAAGGAGGAAATTAACAAACCTCCTCGATTATCAAATCAATTCCTTTGAATTGCATTTATCAATATAGTATCTTATTTAAACTTTATTTGACAATCTAACACTAAAGAGGCCTAAAACAAATAAATTTAAAAATTTAAAATTAAAAGTTTATTTCCAATTTTATTTATACGATAATTAAATAAACTTTTTAATTAAAAAGCCATGTATCTCTTTAACTCTCGTAAATAAAAGGATTCATAAAACTTTTACAATTATATTGGCAAATCGTAATAATACTCTCATAAGTAAGAGACCATGCACGAAAGCAAAGGATTCTTAAAATTTTAAATTTTTTCATTTTCTTGAAAAATATTAATATATTATGTGTTCTTGAGAACAATACTCCTCTACTACAGTGTGGTGTAAAGTATTTTTTAAAAATATTTTTTATTTAAAAATACATTAAAATAATATAATACATTTATATTTTTAATATTAGTGTTCACTAAAATAAAAGAATAATTAATTTTTTTTAAAAAAATCAACAAAAAAGTAATACAAAAAAAGATATTTTATTTTCACTAAAAAACATATTGTATATCACGTCCATGTATATATATATATATATATATAATTATTCATAAGAAAACTGTTAATATTATCATAAAAAATCTAACCTTTTCTAAAAACGATGACATAATCATATATATTTTTTTAAAATATCTTCTTAATAATTCAATTTAAATCAAATTTAATACAAAAATTTAAATAAAATAATTAAAAAAGAAAAAAAAAGTGATGGCAGATAATTATCAAATTCAGTAAAATATCGTTGAGGGAAGGAGAAAAAATTAAAATCCTTCTGAACAGCAGCATCCACAGGTCGTATAAAGTTTTCACAAGCAAATTTATATTTTCAATCTTGCTTTTATTGCTTTTCATTTTTAGAAACGAAAAGATAGGTTAAGTCCTCCTTGTAAAGATGAAGAAAGTATCACCGATTTGAATAGAAAAATGGAAGAACTTTTCAATTCAAATAATATATCTTAAAAATTATATATAATCTCACTTCAATTGATAAACTTGGGACAATCCTCCTTGTAAACAAGAAATTCTCTAGATTACGAATACCATCGATCTTGGATCCCCACGAAAAGAAATCAATGGTCACAAATTACTAAAGTCTTGGAATTATTGCTTGATTGCTCTCTAGCTCATTGATTAAGATTTAGGAAATTGCATGAAAAGTTCCCACCGATGAAGGGGAAGACCTCTCTGTGGCCTCCGCTTTCAAAGTCAAGCTCGTCTACATCTTGGGTCCATCCTGAATGCGACGCAGACGAGCCCAAACAGAAGAGGAAAGAAATGGAAAAGAAAAATGTAAGAGATAGTGATAACAATCAAGCTATCTTTCATGTCTGAGCCCCATCACGTAGAAAACAATGACAATATTGAAAATACATAAACCTAACTTAACAAAGATATTTTTATTTAGAATTTCTAAACCTTATCTTGTGCCTAGAAATTGATGAACATTAAATGTCATGCAGTTGACCTTCCACCTATCCATAAAACTCAAAATTCTCTCTATGATTATCCAAAAAAAAAAAAAAACATGCGCAACAGTGACCGGCAAGATCTTCAAGGCAGTTTCAGAGTTGGTTCCTATAATTCTATAAAGCATAAATTAATGGATCTAGCATGTGGGCACTTTTCCACACTGCTAAAATAAAATAAAATTAAATGAAGTATATACCATGCTGAAACCAAAACCAAGTTATGATGGATAAAAGAATTAGAAAAAAATTAAAATAGATGTGTTTTGAGAATGAAAAAATAATCCCAATAAATTATAATGGAAATAAGAAATAAAAGTTAAGAAAAAACTGCGTGAAAAAGTATTAGTGTAAATCCTGGTAAAAAATTAGTAACGTTATCGTGAAACTATAGTAAGTCTATAAATAAAACAAATGATAAAAAGAAAAAATAAATATATTTTGGAATAAGAAAATGGTTCCAAGAACTTAGTAAAATAACTGATATGGTTCTAGCAATGATTAAATAAGAAAATTCGGATTTTGACGTAAAATCACCTACTGACCAGTTTTTCGCTATCAAACATAACTCTCAATCCGACAGTCGAATTGGACTGAAAGTTTACAAGGAGCCTTCTTACACAATGCTCTATCTTGGGTTAAACTTTAAAGGTAATCAAAGTTTTGAAAGGCCATGCAAGAATATCAATAAACGGACAATAAATAACATGTAGGCTCATTAATGACATTTTCATAAATAAGTTGGAAAAACTGGAAATTCAATTTCTGGTGAAACTGTTGGCCAATGTTGAAGAAAATTAGAAGAGAAAAAAAAAACTTTAAGAGCTTCCTCACTAAAATCCCGTAAAAAAACCAAGATGTAAGGCAAGATAGATGAGAAAGGGAGGTGAGAAAGGAAACTCATGACATTAAGAGGAAAAAAGAGGAGGAATTGGTTTTTTTCACAAATCCATAAGCATGTTGTTTTGTTTTGAAAGAAAAACGTACGCGAGAATCAAGAAAAGAAGGTTTAGTTCATTTGTTTTGGGTTTAGTCTGTTTCGATTTCAAGAAAACAAAACCGAGAGATCGAGTTGATCATGTGGCTAAAGTCTAGGTTTCTTATAGTATGTATATACTGTCTGCATTTATCACTTTACCGTCAGGAGATTTGAAAAACCAGCATGCTCTTGTTTCCTTTTGACAGATTTTCTCTCCAAAATGAACACTTTCATGATCTGTAAGTAAAAAACATGGGTTGTTGTTATTCTTTGAAATCATGAGAGTATAAAGGATTTATGCAATGCAAAGCTTTGTCTTGGCCGTTTATACCTGCAATTCAGATTAAAGAAATCTAAAGAAAAAGAGGAATCATTTTGTTTGCTCATTTCGTTACTGGAAGTCTTACATCTCAGCAGCAGAAATTGTTATCTTAGCTTTCTACTTGTATTTTCCTTGTTACTGTAAATGCTCATATTCGCGTGTTACAAAACGAGCTGGACTAATAGCTTTTCCTGTATCATAATGTATCGAAGAAGATGAATTTTTACATTAAATACAATTCAAGGTTTTTAAATATTAATCTAGAAATTGGAAGTTTAGAACTTTAATTGGCATTATTCAATAAGTTTTGTTTTTTAAGTGACCAATATCGAATTTTCATGAAGAGATAAGTCTTCTTTATAAAGGGATTAATGTCAAAATTTTCACAACGAGTCTTTTAATTTTAGAAACCAACATCAAATTTTTCACAAAATGATTGAAAATTAAATTAAAAAAAACTAAAAATTATTAGGATAATTAATGGGAATTACAAAGATAAATTTAGGAGAAAGTACATGGTCAAAATAACATTTCGTAAGAAAAAATATTGAAGAAAAAATATTGTAAGGATGATGTCATTTTTTCCTTAAGTACAATTAAACCTTTACTTCAATCTTTGAAATTAATACACATTTTAGGATTTTTTATTTTTTTTAATTACTAGATGGTAACTCCTAATTTTTCTCGATATATACCTTTCCGCTCAATCTTGGGGAGCCCCCAGCCAACATCATGATGTAACAACATTTAAAATATTTAATTTTTATTTATTAAAGTCTACTTGTAAAAAAACCATTACAATTCTATAAATAAAAAAGGAAGAAAACCTAACAATACTGTATATGAAAACAACATAAAAAAAATCCTAGAATTATTATTAATTTTCTAAAAAACCGTTTATCTTATTAATCAAACTAACAAACTGTAGAAAATCTAATAAACCACATAATCCTTCTGTCTACTTGATCATAATCAGCATGAAACTAAACGCTACAGATCCAACATGAAACACCACCTCATTTCACTTGACTAAAAGCCCCCCTAATATTCTTTCTAAATCAATATTTTTCTGTTTTAATTCAAATTTTTACTCTTAATTTTGATTTTTTTTAAAAAAACTACAAAAATAAATAAAAATACAAAAATTTCTAAAAATATGTATTTTTAACATAATTCAGCTCATTTTTTATCATTTCATAATTTTCAGTCATTTTATTTCTCGTATTTGTGTTAATGATTTTTCAATAGTAACAAATTCAAGAGAATTAAAAAGAATAAAAAAAAAATCATAAACAGAAGAAAAAAAAGATTTAATAAGCATAATGATAGTAAAATAAGAATTAAAGGACAAAAAAATCAATAAAAATATTCTTTGAATAAAAAATAAAAAATAAGAATATTTCTAAATAATATAGTATAAATAGTAGAGATATTTTCGAGAGAAAGAAAAGAAGGTGCCAAAAAAACCCTAGTCACTGTTGGAAAGAAAAATTACAACAAAAAAAAATAGAGAGAGAGAGAGAGAAAAAAAAGTGCGAGAGAATAATTGTGAGAAAAACAATTATGAAGAGAAAAAAAGGAGTAAGAAAAATTGAAAGAAGAAAAATTAAATAGAAAACAAGAGAAAGAAAAATATGAAAGTAGAGAAAAAAAAATAGAAGAAAAAGGAACTCTTACTCTCTCTCTCTACCAAAGAAGAAAAAAAGTAAAAACAACTCCCCTACCAAGAAGTAAGCCTCCACCATCTCTCTATCACCTTGATTCTGCCCAAAGCTCCTCCACACCCACACGCCGATTTGACCTAGGATATCTCCTCACATTGTCGTGACAAAACGCCATCTTCTCCCCATTTTTCTCGATTACAGCTTCATTTTTGAATTGACACCTTCTCTTCCTCACTAGCCAACACAGTAGCACCAATGACAACAGTGTTCCTTGTAGAACAGATGCAGGAGCATTAAGCATCAGTGGCAACAACAGCTAAGCAGGGTGAGAAAGTATAGATCTGGACAAAAAGAAATAAGAGAGGTGTAGACCAAAACTTTCAGGTGTTATCAATGCTCGACCTAACACTTGGGCTCGTAGAGGGTAGGAGCCATGTATACAATCAATAAACTTAAACGTTAAATAATAATTAATACATTATCAAATTAATAACCACTAAGCTATATTATTTGAATCACCAAACTGATATGAAGAGTCAATACAATCATTTGATGGATCTGATAACTTTACATGATTAGCTTTATCATCATCTCCCGGCATCTGATATGGCGTGATAAAAGGCTTAGGAGGTATTCGTAGGGATTCAACATCCGATTCAAGCATTTCTACAACTTTATGCATTGAGGGACGATCAACAGGCTTCAATTGTATGCACCACAATGCCACAATAATCATCTTTTTCGTTGTTTTCTTTTCATGTTCCATGGCATCTTCTTGTACTTCTATGTCCTTTCCTTCACTAACTTGGTCATAAACCCATGATGGGAAGTAAATTTGGCTTGAATGATTTGCCAATGTATTCAAGTTCTTTCTTCTTCCTACCATTTCCATCAATAACATCCTGTAACTATAAACATCAGCTTTGTAAGAGACACCTCCAATATTCTTATAACATAGTTCAGGAGCCATGTATCCCATTGTCCCTCTAGCAGCAGTGAGGGGCACAATGTTATTATTTGTTGGGTACAATTTGGCTAGTCCAAAATCTGAAATTTTCGGAACAAACTTATCATTAAGAAGAATGTTGTGAGGCTTGATATCAAAATGTAAGATTTGCATATCACAACCTTGATGTAGATATTCAATGCCACGAGCCACCCCAAGAGAAATCTCATACATTTTCTCATTGCTTAGTGGGACGCTACCCTCCCTAGAAAAAATGTACTTTTCAAGAGACCCATTAGGCATGAACTCATATATAAGAGCACGCTTCAATCCCTCGACAGTGAAGCCTATAAGTTGCACGACATTGACATGGTGAATTCTTCCAATTATGGCAACTTCGTTGATAAAATCTTGTCCATTGGCTTTTGACTTGCCCAATAATTTAACTGCTGCAGAACGACCACTACAAAGCTTTCCCTTATACACTGAGCCAAAGCCTCCTTCACCCAACTTGTCTTTAAATCCGTTGGTTATCTTTTTAATCTCTGAGTAAGTGTACCTTATCGGCATGAGATCATTATCATGACTTTGCAAGAATTTTTCAATGTCTTCGTATATGGATAAATTAATATCGTCTTCGCCATTTATAGATTAGTAAAGTTAGGATACAGGAAGCCCACATGGGAATAGTAGCACATGATATATTACTGTACAGAGACATTATAAAAGGGTTAACATTTGAAACATATCAAAATATTTTACAAATATTTCATTGATTTTAGTGATGAGTATATGCATGTGAGTTACGTGGGAATTTTTCATTCTAATTCTTCCATTTCAAAAATTTATCGTCATGGCTCTTAACACTCTAATAAATACTTATGAAATTGAAAACAAAACTGTATTATCCATGCAAGTCTTATTAATACTATTTTTAATAATAATTGATAGTATAATTAATATCATTCTAGCCATTTAGAAAATTAATGGCCAACATAATAAGAAAAAAAAACTGATAGTTTTTATAAAATAAGATCATTAATGAAAAAAAAAATAGAAAAGTGTTATCCTAAAAAAATAGTAAATACTTTCAAAATACTCATGCTCTGTGTTTGATTAGAACATTTTCCTTCTAATGCTTTAAATTCATTGTTTATAATTGAAAACGAACATAGAAAGAATATTAGATACATTAATTTGATGCAAAAATAATATGAATTTAACCTAAAGTTAAAACTTGAAATATATTTAATGAAAATATATCATGAAAAATAATAATTATTTCTTAAGCTGTAATTGTTGTGTGCTAATATACATATATTTATTGTTTCACAATTAGCTAATAAAAGCAAAGTAAAATTCTTACCGATAAGGGCAAGTATCGTAGTGGGAAAGAATATGAGACAGCTTAGTTTAGTGTACATCCGGTAATCATAACAATAATGACCTGCCAAATAAAAAATGAAAAATAAATAAATAAACATGAGTGATATACCATTCATAATTTAAAGTAAAAGCATTATAAATTGTAAAATAATAGAAAGATGATAGAAAATGTAACTAAATTGGAATGATTGAAAATTATATCTTTATTTCATTTACATCTTGTAATTAGAGTAGAAGATTAAATTATTTTAAAAAAACTTCTATTGCTATGGGTAACATTGAAATGTACGTGATTGAAACTTGGATTGAAAAAAAAAACTTTTTAGGGTCTTTTATTTATTTTATTAAGAAAATAAATATTAGTACTCTTTCTGTAAAATGATATAATTACATAAAATAAACTAGCTTACCCCCATAATTAGTTCGACACAATATCCAGCGGATATCTATAATCACCAAGAAAATATGAATCAGCGTGCAAATTAAATCTTGATGATTAATTAAAAACAAAAAACCTCATTTGCGCGAAGAAAATTCGTAAAGTAAATGTATCGTTTTGTAGAACATATAAGACCGTAACAGTGCTCACCCCAAAAAACAACGTCTCCCACCGTCTCAAAGTGTACGGCTGCATTTAAAGAAAAAAGAAAAGGTCACCAGTTTTGATATTTACAAACTTATAATTTTAACTGAAGTGAACAACATTTATTAAAATATAAAATAAACGGAAACCAAGCAATATTGGAGCATTACAATATAAAATAAAGCAAACATGGTATGCATAATCATAATACAGTACTTGAGGTATGCTGATATATATATATATAGAGAGAGAGAGAGAGGAATACGTACGGTATGTTATTGTAAAACTGTTTTCTTGTGAACAATTGTTCAGCACGGTGGCTTCATCAAGGTTGCAGCGATTCTCTATTCTACAACAGAAAGAGAACCATGAAAGCTCGAACCCATATACCAAAATATCATGGACATCTGTATACGACATATTTGTCATATTTTCTGGCACAGGATAAATCAAATTTATACGGCACAAGTCAGGTACATCCTGGATGTGCCCATCAACCATGACATAGGAATGACCTCCCATATTGACGTCACAGCTGGGAGAAGAAATACTGCTAGACGAAGAAGAATTATATGCAGTACCACTACCATTTTTGCAAGAAGAAGCATCCATAATATAATCTGGAGGATTCAGCATTTGATTTTTGCAACATAAAAAAGTTAACACAGAAATGTCTCGCCACTTTATCTCATAATAATAATTGCCGTCCGCAGAGCGGAGCAATTCTTCTGTAAAAGAATGATGAGGGATGGAGAAGCAATCATCCTTCTGAACAGCAGCATCCACAAGTCGAATTGTGAAGTCACTGTAATTGATTGCCTGGACATAATACTTTTCCATGTCCAAGTATAAAGTTGGACGATCGTTGTTTTCACAAGCAAGTTCATAACTTTTGTTGCCACAGCTCTGGGATCGGTATTTAGTCGAAAAGGGTAGCTAATATTATGGATATTGCCACAAGAAGAAGGAGCGCAGTAATTGCTGGTGTTCTTTGTAGCACTGCAACTATGGTGGGAGGATAGGATCACTAGAAAAGGAAGGGCTGCATATGCACCGAAGAGGTGCCTGAATACTCTACTGAACATTGAGAGAGAAACTTTCTTTGGGAAACCAAATAATGTGCTTTGTTACACTTTGATCAAAAGATATAAATATATTATGCATACCATCTTGGATCAATACGAAAGGAAATCAATCAATAGCCACAAATTAAAGTCTTCGAGTTATTGTCTACACTTACAAAGTCAATCTTGGACCCATTCTCATTATGCATGTAGCGTAAGAAAATCCATTCAATATTTTTCAAATTTCTAAATGAGATGCAGACGAGCCCATTCAATATTTTTGAAATTTCCAAAATGAGGAGAGTGCCTTGAAGTTTCCAAGTCAATAAGAGAAAAAAAGCAAGGAAAGAATGTGGTGCCATTCAATATTTAAATATAGATATAGTAAGAATCAAGTTGCAAAACTGTACGTAGTTTTGCAAAACTCAAAGTTAAAATAATTACGTTTTTTTTTAAAAAATAGATATTATCAATGCTCTTTCTAGTACCGCAAGGATAGTTTATATGATATATTTTCGAGAAAAAATAATTATGTAAAGGTTATTTATGAATGGTTTGTTTTTGTGTTTTAAAGTATTTTTTTTAATTTTAAATTAGTTTTTTTTTATATTTTAAGATTATTTGAATATACTAATATTAAAAATCATCATTATTTCCATTTGCCTACCCATTTAATTCGTAAGGCTACCCTTGAACTATTCCGACAATGAGTGAAATACCATGTGCCTTGTCTCTTGTGCATTTATTGTTACACAATTTCATCAACTACAATCATAATAACTTCGAAACAAGACTTTTGTTCTTTGTACTCTCTTAAATTCATAACAATCTTTGACAATTTAAACTTGGCATTGGACCCTTAACAATTTCAATCAACAATCTTTCAAAGTCAGAATTTAAACCTTACAAATTAACTTGTCAAGTATTTGTAGATCAAACAATTTCAACTCAATGATTTATAGATCTAACGAATTCAAAATGAAAGTGATGGTACTCATCTATTCTTAAAATATATGAAGAATAATGCGCATTTCGCGTGAAAAAAAGTAAGGTTAAGTCCTGTCTATATATAACTATTAAATAATTAAAGAAAGATCAATATTAAAGTTAATACATTTAAAATAAGATAATTAACTTTAGTTTATTTTTAAAATATTTAATATCACTAACTAATTAAGTAATTGATTTTTAATAAATTTTTATATATAAAGCAGAAATTATCTACTTAGTTAATTTTAAATACTTTAAATTATTTTTATCTTTTAAATAAATAAAAATCAGCATAATATTGCAAAATAATCCTAAAACCCATGATCCAAAAGTTCAACTACTATTGCAAAAGTGAGGTTGCAACATTGTTTTTTTTTTTTTTTTTGCTTCCACGTATAGTATTTGCGGTACCATATACAATTGAAGCAATTTTACAACAAATTTGCATAATTTTCAATGGAGGTTGCATTTCTAAATTAATTTGGAATGATGGTACCGTTCCTTTGGTTTAGATTGACATCATAGTATGAAAAGCAAGCGTAAAAAAAAAACATGCATTTATTTTCACAGATGTAATTATTCAAAACAAATATTAATATTATCTTAAAAAATCTAACCTTATTTGAAATCTATAGCATCACCATCTTGGATCAAAGACTTGGAGATATTGCATGGTCAAAGTCAATGGCAAGAAGAGCTACCACCAAAAAAGGGGAGGACCTCTTGATGGCCTACACTTCCATAGTCAAGCTCGTCTCATTGAATACTTGGAGAATTATGCGCACAGATGTAAGGAGTCTTAGCTTGAGGTTTCCAAGTCTTCCCTTACATAAAGGTTACGACATATCGTCCTATCTTTTCTTTTCTTTTCTTTAACGCGGAGTTGCTGACGCAACAAACTATGGCCCCGTCGATTGTTTTACGGAGGAAAACAATATCTTAATTTTTCAATGATCGTCGATGAAAAATATGTTTGAGTTAAAAAAGAAAACTTGTTTTTGGTTTTATAATTTTTGGCTAAATATATTTTCTAGAAGTTACAAATAAAAATATAATTTGTTAAACGAATGTCTAGAGGCTTTTTCATCATTTGATCTTCTTTTTTTAATTATAAAGTATATTTATATTAAGGCAATTTGGTATTTTAATAAATATAAAATATTATTTTTAAAAATATTATTATTCTTTTATTTTTTAATAAAAGTTTTTGATCTACCAATTTGTTATTTATTGCATTTTAAAACTATGGTTTCTGAAAGTGTGGTGGTGAAATTGTATTTTTGAAAAAATTTAAAATTATTTATTTTTATGTTTTAAAAATATTTTTTATACGTTAGTATTAAATATAAATTTTTAAAATATATATATATATATATATATATATATTATTTTAATATATTTTTAAATAAAAAATATTTTAAAAATTCTTATGTTGTTCGAGACCATAACAGAAGAAGATGTAGATACAACATTTTTTCACTCTAGTCCTACATTTTCCACATAGACAGATCTACCTTCCATATTAATACCCTTTGTTCATATCCATAAAAATCAAAGCATGAAACTTGACCCATATGTTTTTCGTTGACCCAAAAAAGTGAGATTGTCGCTATCATCCTTCCACTCGACACCTGCATATTACTTTGGATTTCATTTTCTTGGAGTCAAAGTAGCATTTCTCGACTTCCTTACCCATCTCTATATCCTCTTCAAAAAACAGAAAAAGAAGGGAAATTAATGAGGTTATACTTTGCTTCATCTCCTAATATTCCAGATTCTTTTATTGGATATAAATTACTTTTAAGTCATAATCAAGAAAAATCTTCAAATCGATATTCTCTAGAATACAGAGCAAGAAAATCAACGTATTATCTCAGAAGCTGGCAAAACCACTAGTGGGTGTTTTGTATCAAACATAAGGCAAAAGTAGTAATGGGGATCATGCAAGTTCTCAGAAAATAAGCACTTGAACATTGATAGATACATAGAAGCATCATCGAATAGGAATTCCACGTCAGGTTACAACAAGGCAATCTAATCCAGCTCAACATGACCAGACAAAACATGTTGAGGTAGATAAATACGCCATCAAGGAAAAACTCAAAACCAAGATAATTTAATTCTCATTTGTATAATCTGAAGAACAGTTAACAGATATACTAAAGTAATTTCCAATAAAATCTTTTATAGCTCACTTGGCAAGGAGGCTATTGAAGATATCTAACATAGAAAACAAACCGTATAGCAGCAACAACAAATACCTATACCAGCCTTCAATCTGACCTGATTAAGCTCCATAAAAGGCCAAACTAAGAGAGTAACCAGATTCGATCTGGAACACCACCATGGAGAACATGGTTGATGAGAGAAGAGAGGGCTTAAAGTTTCCATCATGAAAACCTGGAAGCCTCTTCTTTGAGTTCGGAAAGAGAGGCGCTGGAGCCTGGATGGATGTAAGAACGACAGGAATATCAAACGTTCACCGCCTTTCGTACAGTCTATTCACTACCTCTCCTCCAAAATATAAGGTCTCCTGCTTTTTTAGGGTTAGACACCGGTAGTAGACAACCAATAAACAGCACGATTTCTCTTCATTCAGGTGAAACAGAAAATTATTTAACAGATACTCGACATTACCTCTGTTAAATATATATTTTTTCTTTATTAAAAATAGAATAGTATTTTCAACTTAATTTTTATATATAAAAACTCATTTAAGTTAAAGTAAGAACAATAATACAAATCGATTGAGGAAAATTCTAGCCTCCTTCTCTTTCATGTTTGTATTTATTTTTGTGTTAATTGAATTATTTCAATATGATATCAGAGCTGGTTTTATGGAACGGGGATCCCAAATTTTTTTGGGGTGATATTTTGTTTTTCGTTTCTGCAAAATATGGTATTTTGACTTTCCTTCAACTTTTGCAATTTGATATTTCTGTTTTGTCTCTGCAATTGTTTTGGTATTTCGTCTTCTGCAATTTGTGTTGTGTTTTGGAGTAATCGTATAATTTCAAGAAGATATTTGTTAACTATTTGTGATATCTGTTCAGTTTCTGCAATCTAATACTTTGTATTTCGCTGCATTTGCATTCTGGTTTTGTTTGTTTGTTAATTATGACTACCGAAAAAGATGATTCGCTTCAGTATGTGAGTGTGAGGTTGGATGGAAAGAATTATTCGTACTGGAGTTATGTAATGAGAAATTTTCTTAAGGATAAGAAGATGTGGGCGTATGTTAGTAGAACTTATATTATACCTAAAAATACTGAGGAGGGGGATGCTGTTTTGATAGATACATGGAAAGCAAATAATCCAAAAATCATTACATGAATCAACAATTTTTATAGGTACGCAGTTGGCGAAGTATGAGACAACAAAGGAGGTTTGGGATCATCTGCAAAGGTTATACACGTAATTAAAATTTACAAAACAATATTTGTTAGAGAATGACATATGAGATTTTAAAAACATATTAAATTAATATTTTTAAATATTATTTTATAATTTTAAGGTGTCAGAACCTTTTGTTTTTAGTGTTTTTTTTTAAATAGAAATATTTTATTGTTTTTATTTGTTTTAAATTAATATTTTTTTAGTATTTTAAAATGATGATGTTAAAAATATTTTTAAAATAATAAAAATATATTATTTTAATATATTTTATAGTAAAAAAAAATTAAAAAACAATTATAACCATCTCTCCCAAGCAACCCAAGTATAAAAAAATTTGAAAAGAAATATTGTTTAATGCATTATAAATTAAAAGTTATTTTTAAAAAATACCACCGTAGCAAATGTGAACCAGAGAGCAATCACAAAATGATATGACATGACAGGAAAGCAAGCTGCAGACGCGTATGTGATGTCAGAAGCAATGATTCGCAAGATAAAATAATTTTGCAAAACAGTAACAAAAAGGGGTTCAAATCTCATCTTTTTTTTATTATTATCATTTTTTTTTTTAATCTTAGCTCTCTACTTGTATTTTCCTTGTTACTGTAAAAGCTCATATTCGCGTGTTAAAAAACGAAGCTGGACTAATAGCTTTTCTTTTGTCTTAAGTTAGTTTATAAAAGACGACAACAAAATACATAATTTTAGTTTTGTCCCCCTGTTAATAACATTTGTAGATAATAAAATGTAGGTCATTAATTTAAGGTCATACATATATAAACTTGTTCAATATGTCACCTAATTTTAGAGACCAGGATCAATTTTTTCACAAAATGATTGAAAATTAAATTAGAAAAAAACTAAAAACAATTAGGATAATTAATGAAAATTATAAAGATAAATTTAAGATAAAACATATAGTAAATGTAAAATTTTATAAAAAAAAAATGTTGTAAGGGTGATGTTATTCTTTTCTTGAGTACAACCATACTCTTAGTTGAATCTCTCGAAGTAATGCACATTTTAGAATTTCTTGTTTTTTTTAATTAGTAGATGATGACTCCTAATTTTTCTTGATATATACTTTTCCTCTCAATTTTGGAGAGCCCTCACCCGACATCACAAGGTAACAATATCTAAAATATTTAATTTTTATTTATCAAAGTCTACTTGCCTAAAAAAAAAAAAACCATTACAATTCTATAAATAAAAAGGAGCCCAAACAGAGAAGAAAGAAATGGAAAACAAAAATGTAAGGAGTCTTCCCTTGAAGTTTCTAGGTCAATAGAAAACAACACAGCCAGTTAATTAGAGAAAAGGTGTCTTTCATGTCTGAGCCCCATCACGTAGAAAACAATGACAATATTGAAAATACATAAACGTAATTTCAACAAAGATATTTTTATTTAGAATTTCTGAACCTTATCTTGTGCCTATATATATAACTTAAAAGTGATGAACATTAAAGGTCATGCGGTTGACCTTCACCTATATATATAACTTAAAATTTTCTAAACATGTGCAACAGTGACTGGCAAGATCTTGAAGGCAATTTCAGAGTTGGTTCCTATAATTCTAGAACGCATAAATGGATCAAGCATGTGGGCACTTTTCTACACTGCTAAAAAAAAAATAATTCAAATGAAGTATATATCATGCTGAAACCAAAACCGGTAACAAGTTTTGATAAATAAAAAAATTAGAAAAAAAATTAAAATATGTGTGTTTTGAAAATAAAAAAATAATCCCAAGAAATTATAATGGAAATAAAAAAGAAAAATTAAGAAAAAACTACGCAAAAAAGTATTAGTGTAAACCCTGATTAAAAATTAGTAATGATATTATAAAACTATAGTAACTCTGTAAATGAAACAAATGATGAAAAGAAAAAATAAATATATTTTGGCATAAGAAAATGGTCCCAACTCCTAAGAACTTAGTAAAATAATTGATATTGTTCTAGCAATGATTGAATAAAAAAATTCAGATTTTGATGTAAAATTACCAACTAACTAGTTTTTCGCTATCAAACATAACTTTTAATCCACCGTTGAATTGAGCTGAAAGTTTACAAGAAATCTTCTAACACAATGCTCTATTTTGGGTTAAATTTTAAAGATAATCAAAGTTTTGAAAGACCATGCAAGAACATCAACAGACAAACAAAAAATAACATGTAAGCTCATTAATGATATTTTCATAAATAAGCTGGAAAAACTAGAAATTTAATTTTATTTTTTAAACTGTTGGCCAATGCTGAAAAAAATTAGAAAAGATTAAAAAAAAAAAACTTTAAGAGCTTCCTCACTAAAACTTTATAGAGAAATCAAGATTTAAGACAATACAGAAAAGAAAGTAAGTAGTGAACATTTAATCGAAAAGGATAGCTAATATTATGGATATTGCCACAAGAAGAAGGAGCGCAGTTCTTTGTAGCACTGCAACTACGGTGGGTGGATAGGATCACTAGAAAAGGGAGGGCTGCATATGCACCGAAGAGGTGCCTTGATACTCTACTGAACATTGAGAGAGAGAGTTTCTTTGGGAAACCAAATAATGTGCTTTGTTACACTTTGCTCAAGAAATTTAAATATATTATGTGGTCTTGATCAGAACAATACTCGTCTACCATCTTGGATCAATACGAAAGGAAATCAATCAATGGCCAAAAATTAAGTGTTCGAGTTATTGCATGGTCAAAGACTCACTGATAAATTAATAATTAGGAAATTGCATGAAGAGCTCCACTTACAAAGTCTTCGAGTTAGAGCATCAAGACCCATTCTAAATGCGATGAAGACGAACCGAAACAGAGAAGACAAAATGGAAATAAAAAATGTAAGGAGCCTTCGCTTGAAGTTTCCGAGTCAATAGCAGACAATCACAGCCAATAAGAGAATGTCTCTAAGATCCACTCCACTCATTTGCAGGGGAAGATCCCACTCTGATTTGCAAAGCCTTCAAGATGCCATCACCTTCACTTCATTTGTTACTTTTATGCCAGGAGGGAACGAGAAGGTGCAAAGAACACTTCATGATTTCTCAGAACTCCTCCCAGACCTGCGCCCATATTACCTGGTTTTCCGAAAGCTGATCCATCCGTGTTCCACTTTATACTTCCCATTTGTTTTTGAAAACAATACTCATCCTCAGACTACGAATACCATCTTGGATCAATACGACAGGAAATCAATCAATGGGCACAAATTAAAGTCTTCGAGTTCTTGCTTGGTCAAAGTCTCACTGATTAATTAAGAATTAGGAAATTGCTTGAAGAGTTCCTGCAAAAGAAGGGAGGACCCCTTAAATTTTAAATTTGTTTTATTTGTTTTATTTTTAAATTATTTTGATATACTGATATTAAATATAAAATTTTTAATATATTTTTGTGTTGTCCAGCTGAATTATGTTGTGCTGATCGCAATCACTTCATTTGATTTATTTGTTAGAATGAGCTGTCAAACATGCACCAACTGGATTAATTAAATTGTGTTGCACCGACTTGGTTAGTCAAACATGTACAATATAAAAAATAAAAAAAACAAAAAAAAACATGTACAATATAATCAACATTGTGCTAGAGGAAGGGGTTATAAATTTATTGTGTTTATGGGAGTGTGGTGGTGAAATTGCATTTCTGAAAAAATTTAAATTTAATTTTTTTATTTTTTAAATTATTTATTTTTATGCTTTTAGAATATTTTTTATGTGTTGATGTTAAATATAAATTTTTTAAAATATATATTATTTTAATATATTTTTAAATAAAAAAATTTTAAAATTTGTTATGTAGGTTCAAAACCATTAGAGAAGAAGATGTATATACAACATTTTTTCACTCTGGTCCTACATTTTCCACATAGACAGGTCTACCTTTCATATTTATACTTACTCCTCGCATTTTTTTTATTTACTTTCCTTAGTTCATATCCATAAAAATCAAAGCACGGAGCTTGAACCATATGTTTTTCGTTGTTTTTTTTATTTAATTTCCTTAGTTCATAGCCAAAAAAGAGAGATTGTTGCTATCATCCTTCTACTCGGCACGACACGTGTATATTACTTTGGATTTCATTTTCTTGGAGTCAAAGTAGCATTCCTCGACTTCCTCATCCATCTCTCCTAAAAAAATAAAAAAAAATAATATTAATAACCTTATATTTTAAAAGGTTATTTAAAAGTGTAGTTGCGATTATGATAAAGTTTTATTCCCCTACTCAAATGAAAGAAAACTATCAGGCGCTAGTGGGTGTTTTGTATCAAACATGAGGAAGATGGAAAAAAGATACATTAAACCGTATATTCTCGAAGTTGAATAAAATTTAGATTCTAATATCTCTATCAGTACATCAGTTTAATTAAATAACATTTTTCTTCAAAAATATTTTAAGGAGGAGTTTACCAAGACAAAGTATAACTTAGATCATACAGTGTTTCTTAGATATAGAAAAAGAAAGGTAACAACTTTGATAATATATCTTGATGATACAAAAATTACAAACAATGATGCAGAAGAAATTCAAGTACTTCAAGAAAATATGACAGCTAAGTTTGAAATACAGAACCCTGAAGGGCTAAAATACTTCCTAGGCAATGAGGTGGCTAGATTAGCCAGAGACATTCTTAGGAAAATAATAATAAACAAAACTTTCACAAGACTAGCTTCCAAGCTACTCATTCATTCCCAACAGAGTTACAATCTTTAAAGATTAAATGGAATTGTTCATAAAACTGTCAATCAGCAAATTCGTTGTTAACAGTTCTATCAAACTCTTGAATAATGCAGCAACTTTTGAAACTTTACTTGCCCAAGGCTGTCTGGGATTGAGTTTTCAAAACCATGGTTAGCATCTAAGACCATGGTATTGAAAAAGCATCAAATTTCAGCTTTATCAAAACCAAGGTTTTAAGTTTATTGAGTTTTCAAAACCATGTTTTTGAAAGGGTTACCAAACATCTACATACCTCCTTCTGACTCCACCTGCTTTTCACAAACTCAATTACTCAACCACAATACCAAACAGGTACTAACAAAATTATCTTTGGTTGTACTTTTGCATTATGTGGAGTGATGATACAAAAGATAATCAAATACACTCACAATTACAGTGTACCAAATAACAACTGAAACAACGGCATCAAATAAACAACATACCTTGAAACACCTTTCCATTAATTTCAACCTCGTATGATTCCATGACCTCTTGGATGGCAGCACCAACATCACATAGACGCACATCAATCCCTGATTCCTAAAAAATTAAATAAAAATCAATTCTTAAGCACGAGTTACAAAGTCTTCTAGAGTGGTTAAGGTTTTGAAAACAATTAAAAGAAACTAAATGAAGTCCTTAATCCTCTCAAGGAGAAAAAGCTTGCTTAGAGCCCCTTCTCCAATGATGCACCCCTACCCTGACTCAACTCCGTAAAATCTTCCCCTTCCTAAAAGAAACCCCTTTGTAGATTCTGTACTTTAATAAAGTTGATCTTCTACTGCATTTTGATCAATATTAGTTTGTATTTTTATACTGTAAAGATACAAATTCAGTATTGAAATACCTGGTTTTTGTCAGAATATAAAAAAAATATTTTGTTTTTATACATACGACCAAGTCTTTCTAAAAAATATATAATAAAAAAATTATATTGTATCTTCATAAAAAAAAAAGTGTTAGTATGTATTTTGGTTTTAATAACCAGTTTATTAAAGTCACGAGAACTGACTAATATTTCAAAAATTCCAAAAAAACTTATTTTGTTTTCTTTTAATATCTGGGGTTATGACTTTATACGTAAGACGTATTCCGGATATTAAATTCTTTTGTTGATGCTAGAACGGTTAGGTTTTACCCAATAAAATAAGGATCTCTTTACCGAAGAGAACTTTTCTTAAACCATATACGGATCGACAACTAGAAAACACGACAAGACCTTAGATTTTATCAGACAATAAAAACAATGCAGCTTACATTAGGTATGACGTATGTTGTAACCCATTTTTGGGTCCCCACAAATAAAATAAAAATATATAATAATAATAATAAAAAAAAAGAATTTGAACAGTGTCGGTTTGACACTGTTCCTCTACCCGCCGCGCGCCCTGCCGAAATCAAGGGAGCCGAACCTCGACAGTCACGCCCAATGGCCGACCAGCCGCAGCATGATTTGCTCCCAAGACGCACTAGCAAAAGGGACCAGCTCCTTTCCCCCCTATAAAAAGGAGAGGCCCCGAAAGAAAGTGAGAAGGGGGGGTGAGATGGGAAGGACGAGAGGTAGAGTTTTGAACGAGAGAGAGGGATCTTTTGAAACTGAAAGGGGAGGGAAGTTTTGAAACAAAGAAAGCTACTGTGAGAGGATGGGAAGAGAGGAAACGAGATAGAAAAAGAGAAGGGGAGAAAACGGGGAAGCTTTGAAACAAAGGGAGGGAAATACAAACACATCAACACTGCCAATAACAGCGGCACCACCACTGGAAAGAAACCACCCAAAACGCAGCAGAGAAGAGGAAGAACAACCACAGCCAGCCACCGCGACACCAACGCCACTTGGAGCGGGAACCCAGCAGCAACACCAGGAGAAGAGCAGCAGCAGCAACAACACCAGGAGCCGCACCAGCGCTGCCAACGACCTCATCATCTCCTCCATCCCAGCAGCAGCAGCAGCACCAGGAGAAGAGCAGCAGCAACAACAACACCAGGAGCCGCACCAACGCTCCCAACGCCATCATCATCTCCTCCATCCCAGCAGCAGCAGCAATACCAGGAGGAGGAGCAGTTGCAGTAACACGCCAACTGCACCAGCATTGCCAAACGCCACCACCATCCTGCCTCAGTTCATCACCTTCCTCCCACCCGGCGTTGCTGCTTGAAGAAAAAGGGAGCGCCTGCCTCGCGAGCAGCAGGGGAAGAAGAAGAAGAAAACAGCTGCTGTCATCGGGCGTCCTCTCCATTGCCACCAGCACCATCAAAGCTGCCAAACAACAGCAGAACCACCGCGAGAGGGAAGAGCACCGTGAGAAACAGAAGAAGAAAGGAGAAGCATAGGAGAACAGAGTAAGGGAAAACACAGTGAAGAAAGGGAAGAAAAGCTCACCACCGTCCAAGCCATTCCCAGGCCGCCGCCACCAGCGCCACCCTAGAGCCACTGCCAGCTGCTGCCTCCCTCCCCGTCATGGATAACAGCCCTGTACCGTGAGAAGAAGCAGAAGAAGCAAAAAACAGAGACAGACAGAGGAAAAGCAGAAACAGAGGAGAAAGGAGGAGAAGCCGCCGCTTGGAACCACCGTCAGAACCACCGGAAGACATTGTTTCCGCCACCAGGTTTGTTTCTGCATCACTAGGAGTGTTCGCCATCGTCTTCAACATTGTTTCCGCCACCAGGTTTGTCCCCTTTCTCGTCGCTGTGCATACCATTTTCTCGCATTCACTGTTCAAGTGAAATATAATTCACTTGAACAGTGAAATGCTATTTCACTGTTCATGTCTAATATAATTCACGTGAACAGTGAAATGCTATTTCACTGTTCACGTGAAATATAATTCGCGACCTGGTAAGGCTTGCTGGGTTCAGCCCAGCCACATGGGCCAAGCTAGGTCCGGCCCAAAAAAATAAAAATAAAAATAAAAATTCTTCAAAAATTATTTCAAAAAATATGTGATTTTTTTGTAATTTTATTATTGTATTTTGATCAATACCGGTTCGTATTTTTATACTATAACGATACAAATCCGGTATTAAAATACCCGGTTTTCGTCAAGACATAAAAAATAAAATAAGTTAAAAATGTTTTGTTTTCGTGCATACGGCCTAGTCTCTCCAACATATATATATAAATATTATAACATCATATTTTCACACAACAAAGGAAATTTCAAAAACAATATATGTATTAACATGCATTTTGGTTTTAATAACCAGTTTATTCAAGCCATGAGAACTAGGCCAATATTTCAAAAAATTCTAAAAAATCTTTTTGTCCTCTTTTAGTATATGGGATTACAAATTTAGACGTAAAACGTATTCCTGATGTTAAAAATATGATTTTTTTACATAGACGCTAGAACGGTTAGGTTTTACCCGATAAGATAAGGACCTCCTTATTGAGGAGGACTTTTCTTGAACCATAGACGGACCCACAACTAGAAATACAATAACACCTTAAGCTTTTTTATCAGACAATCAAGCAATGCAGCTTACCTTAGGTAGGGCGTATTTGGGGTGCTAATACCTTCCCTTTACGCAACCAGTCCCCGTACCCGATCTCTGAGACCAGTTAGGGTTCCTAGTGACCAAAATACTAGGTGGCGACTCCCATACCATCTCTCACTGCTAAGAGACAAAGAATTCATTGTCTCCCCATATTTACCAGATATATATATCCCCCCATACATTCGAGGGTGGACGATCGCCGCGATGTCGCTCACGTGCGACAGAATGGCGACTCCGCTGGGGACCTTGTGGACTTAGCTTTGTTTTTGTCTGATCTATTGGTGTTTTCGTGTGTTTATTGTTAATATGCCTTTCCTTTTGTCGTCTGCTTATACGCTTTAATTCTTTACACATTTTTGTTCATGCATTATATAGAACTGTCTCATGCATCACATACTTTGATTATTGAGAAGCACACACAAACTTTAAGTTAAGTGGGGGACTAGCAGCTTACCTTACGACTGTTAGTCAAGGTTTAAGTTTGTGTAAACCCCAACTCTTCGCTGAGTGCTTAGACTGGTAATAGTTGGTACATGTGCCATCTTATTGCCTACAAGCCCCCATATTGCCTCCACGAGGGCAATCACTGGGACAGCAAGAGACCCTTTTAGAGACTGAATAGCCAACCTACCCTCGTCAAGCACAAAAGAATTAGAACCGGCTATAGGGTGTATGCTCCACAAAATATTTTTGCATAAGACAAAACCTAACCATAAGGCATTTGGTTTTCAGGTCTTTTCAGCTCACATTATATATGCATCATGCATTGTTCTTTATCATACATTCATTTACATTTTTCCACGCATACCAGATCGTGAAACATAGGTCCCACATCCAAAGTCCACCACACCCGGTCTAGATCAAGAATGGAGAACGAAGAAAGAGCTCACTTAGAGTCACATTATCAGACCGAGTTGGAGTCCGTAAAAAATGAGGTTTCTCGGCTAACCGACTTACTTGAGCAGCTTTTAAGAGCTAAGAATGGGGAGGGAACATCAGCACAACAACCTGAAGGAGCGCCAGCAGCTCACATCCCTCAAGCATCTCAAAACCAGGGGGCAAACTCGGCCAATGAACAACATTTTGTGCCTATCACCCCTATCCAGCCAACTCACGCTCCAATCACTGTGGACTTAACAGCGGAGGGAATCCCGGATAATAGGTCTCCCAGTTTGATGGACCAAGACAAGCTGTTTGCTTTGGAAGAAAGATTAAGGGCAGTTGAGGGTAATGACTGGTTTGACCCTATACGAGCAGCCGAAGTATGTTTGGTACCAAACATTGTGGTGCCAAAAGATTTCCGGATACCAGAATTCATTAAGTATACCGGTTTGGAATGCCCAAACACTCACCTTCGATCCTACTGCAACAAAATGGCGGAAGTAATCCATGATGATAAATTGCTAATCTATTTCTTTCAAGATAGCCTAGTAGGATCCGCTTTGAGCTGGTACATGAGGTTAGACAGTGTCAGGATCAGGAGCTGGAGAGACTTGGTGGAGGCTTTCCTTAAGCAGTACAAGTTTAACATGGAAATCGCTCCTGATCGAACAAGTCTGATGTCAATGGAGAAAAGGAGCCAAGAGTCGGTAAGGGCCTATGCACAAAGGTGGAGGGATGAGGCAATGCATGTCCAACCCCCTTTGATAGAAACGGAGATGGTAACCTTGTTTGCCAATACCTTCAAAGCACCATATTATGAGCACCTAATGGGTAGCTCATCTCAGCATTTCTACGATGCGGTACGCATAGCTGAAAGAATAGAGCAAGGGATTAAAGCTGGACGTATAGTTGAGCCATTGGAGACGAAGGGTTTTATTGGAAGAAACTTGAAAGGTCACATTTACGACTTCGAAGGTGGGTCCAAGGGCAAGATAGTGGATTCACTTAACCCACAAATACCTACCTCTCATGTTGCCCACATAAACTTTAACAAACCTTTTTCCTTTAATCGAGCAAATAACTAGTCAAACAACCAAAACAACTACCAAAGACCAAATACAAGGTACACTTCAGAATAACTGCCACCATTACCCATGCCTTTAAAGGACATGTATGCCAAACTGCTTAGCATTGGACACATAGCCCCTATCCCCGCACCACCACTGCAACCACCATTCCCAATCTGGTACAAGCCCGAGTTGACTTGCGAGTACCATGCTGGTAATCCCGGGCATGGGATTGAAACCTGCTACGCTTTCAAGAGGAAGTTGTTGGAGCTTATTAAGATAGGATGGGTATCATTCGAAGACAAACCCAATGTTAATTCAAATTCATTGCCTAGTCATGCCGCAAGATAAAGGGTTGAAAAACCTCGCTCAAGAATTGTCAATGATGAAGAAGGTGAGATCGAAGTAGATGGCAAGAAAATACAGGTGGGGAAGGAAGATGAAGCACTGCCACAACTAACTGTCCAGATACTAGAAAAAGTCTCAGCCAAGACCTTTGGGCGCAAGTTGGCTCAGGGTGAGAAGTTTCAGAATGGGGTGACCCAAAAAGCTCTAGTAGTTTTTCAAAATGTAAACCAACTTTGTTTGCCTTAGCATGCTTTTGTCATTGCTTTTGGTTTGCTTTTATTTTCTCTAGTTGACAATCAAGGCTCATGATGTCAGCTAGATTTTGTGTTTGTCTTTGAGCCTATCTTTTCTTTAAATAAATGACAAGATCATGCACTTTTTAAACAAGGTTGAGTGATTACAAGGAATGTATAATAAAACGGTTAAAAATGAAATTTAAGAAAACAAACCAAAGGTAACCCTGAAGTACAAACCTGCCTTTGGATAGCATAATGAGTTGATCAATCACCTGTAAGTTTCTTTCAAGATAAAATAGAGTTTATCAATCCTAACAATGTGCATTTTGAAATGAGAAAATTTCATTATCCCTTCACTCTCTAAAGAGTATATCGTTGGTGGTCCCATTTGAGCCGGAATGATTTTCTTCTTTATAAAAACATGGAATAGGATCACACCCCACACTGGGGGCAATAAAAGATATTTTATGAAAAGTTTTACGTGATTTTAAAACGGGATGAGAGCCCGTAGATTTGGAAAAGATAAGTTAAAACATTTGACAAAAGCATGACAAAGAAGGCAATGACAAGTCATACATTTTCAAAAAGCTACTTGTAAAAAGTCGAAGACTTCTTCTCAAAGATATGATAGGTAAAAGGAGGCAGCACGAGAAATGAATTCAGCATATGACTTCAAAAGCAAGCTCATGTCAAGGGAGAGTGGTGGGACCTATGTTTCAAAGCCAGGTAAGAATGCATGCATGACATCTAATCATTGCATATATGTTTTTGAATTGTTACAGGAGGAATCCTTAATTCAACAAGATTGTGGATGAAGAAAGGATCATTGAGTTGATGATAACAAAGAATCACGGTTTTGATTTTGGAACAACAATAAAGTGAGGAGAACCTATTAGGAAATTTTTAAAAGAAAACGAAAGGTTCAAACCCTGCCATCAGGAAGAAGGACACCGATTTCAGCTTTGGTTAAAGGGAATCGCCAGATGGGATTCCAGGTTGACCGAGCTACAAATATAGTTTTTGGTTTTGCTTAAAGGAGGTCGCCAGAAGAGATCTCATATTTCAGTTTTGGTTAAAGGAGGTCGCTAGAAGGGATCTCATATTTCGGATTTGATTAAAGGAGATCGCCAGAAGGGGTCTCATATTTCAGCTTTTGTCAAAGGAGGTCGCTAGAAGGGATCTCATATTTCAGCTCTGGTTAGAGGGAATCGTCAGATGGGATTCCAGGTTGACCGAGCTACCAATATAGTTTTTTGGTTTTGCTTAAAGGAGATCGCCAGAAGGGATCTCATGTTTTGGATTTGGTTAAAGGAGGTCGCCAGAAGGGATCTTATATTTCAGATTTGGTTAAAGGAGGTCACCAGAAGGGATCTCATATTTCAGCTTTGGTTAAAGGGAATCGCCAGATGGGATTCCAGGTTGACCGGGCTACAAACATAGATTTTTGGTTCTGGTTAAAGGGGATCGCCATATGGGATCTCAGGTTAGCCCAACCATACACAAGATAATGGTTCTGGTTAAAGGGGATCGCCAGATGGGATCTCAGGTTAGCCCAACCACACACAGATTTTTTGGTTCTGGTTAAAGGGGATCGCCAGATGGGATCTCAGGTTAGCCCAACCACACACAAGATAATGGTTCTGGTTAAAGGGGATCGCCAGATGGGATCTCAGGTTAGCCCAACCACACACAGCATTTTGGTTCTGGTTAAAGGGGATCGCCAGATGGGATCTCAGGTTAGCCCAACCATACACAGATTTTTTGGTTCTGGTTAAAGGGGATCGCCAGATGGGATCTCAGGTTAGCCCAACCATACACAGATTTTTTGGTTCTGGTTAAAGGGGATCGCCAGATGGGATCTCAGGTTAGCCCAACCACACACAGGATTTTGGGTTCTAGTTAAAGGGGATCGCCAGATGGGATCTCAGGTTAGCCCAACCACACACACAGGATTTTGGTTCTGGTTAAAGGGGATCGCCAGATGGGATCTCAGGTTAGCCCAACCACACACAGAATAATGGTTCTGGTTAAAGGGGATCGCCAGATGGGATCTCAGGTTAGCCCAACCACACACAAGATTTTAGTTCTGGTTAAAGGGGATCGCCAGATGGGATCTCAGGTTAGCCCAACCACACACAAGATTTTGGTTCTGGTTAAAGGGGATCGCCAGATGGGATCTCAGGTTAGCCCAACCACACACAGAATAATGGTTCTGGTTAAAGGGGATCGCCAGATGGGATCTCAGGTTAGCCCAACCGTAACGTCGATATTAGCTAAGGGAAATCGCCAGATGGGATTTCAGTTTGGCCAAACTACAAATATGGATTTTTAGTTAAAAGAGATCGCTAGAAGGGATCTCAGATGGAATGCCAGGTTAATCTAATCCAAGTTAGAGGTCAGGGGATCGCCGGATTGGGATCTCAAGATGACTAAGTTTTGATCATTTTTTCGGGATGAAGGCGAGCTGCTGTAAAGACAGTTTCAGATAGATCAAGCTTCGACAATATCAGTTTCGGAAGTTCAGTTTTGTTTATCTTTATAAAACTTACTACGCAAAACCCAAGCTGCTCCGTAAGTATTATAAAGAGGGGGCATCTGTTGTAACCCATTTTTGGGTCCCCACAAATAATATATATATATATATATATATATATAATAATAATAAAAAAAAAAGAATTTGAACAGTGTCGGTTCGACACTGTTCCTCTACCCGCCGCGCGCCCTGCCGAAATCAAGGGAGCCGAACCTCGACAGTCACGCCCAATGGCTGACCAGCCGCAACATGATTTGCTCCCAAGACGCACTAGCAAAAGGGACCAGCTCCTTTCCCCCCTATAAAAAGGAGAGGCCCCGAAAGAAAGTGAGAAGGGGGGGTGAGATGGGAAGGACGAGAGGTAGAGTTTTGAACGAGAGAGAGGGATCTTTTGAAACTGAAAGGGGAGGGAAGTTTTGAAACAAAGAAAGCTACTGTGAGAGGATGGGAAGAGAGGAAACGAGATAGAAAAAGAGAAGGGGAGAAAACGGGGAAGCTTTGAAACAAAGGGAGGGAAATACAAACACATCAACACTGCCAATAACAGCGGCACCACCACTGGAAAGAAACCACGCAAAACGCAGCAGAGAAGAGGAAGAACAACCACAGCCAGCCGCCGCGACACCAACGCCACTTGGAGCGGGAACCCAGCAGCAACACCAGGAGAAGAGCAGCAGCAACAACAACACCAGGAGCCGCACCAGCGCTGCCAACGACCTCATCATCTCCTCCATCCCAGCAGCAGCAGCAGCAGCAACACCAGGAGCCGCACCACCGCTCCCAACGCCATCATCATCTCCTCCATCCCAGCAGCAGCAGCAATACCAGGAGGAGGAGCAGTTGCAGTAACACGCCAACTGCACCAGCATTGCCAAACGCCACCACCATCCTGCCTCAGTTCATCACCTTCCTCCCACCCGGCGTTGCTGCTTGAAGAAAAAGGGAGCGCCTGCCTCGCGAGCAGCAGGGGAAGAAGAAGAAGAAAACAGCTGCTGTCATCGGGCGTCCTCTCCATTGCCACCAGCACCATCAAAGCTGCCAAACAACAGCAGAACCACCGCGAGAGGGAAGAGCACCGTGAGAAACAGAAGAAGAAAGGAGAAGCAGAGGAGAACAGAGTAAGGGAAAACACAGTGAAGAAAGGGAAGAAAAGCACACCACCGTCCAAGCCATTCCCAGGCCGCCGCCACCAGCGCCACCCTAGAGCCACTGCCAGCTGCTGCCTCCCTCCCCGTTGTCACACCCGACATCGCGGCGGCCTTAAAAAAATTATCTTTCATGGAAAGAATGGATTTCTGGCATCCTGTTCTTTAATGGGGATATTCTTTGTTTAAGGAGTCGCCACCTAGTATTATGGTCACTAGGAACCCTAACTGGTCAACAGAGATTCTATGGTTCGGGACTGGTTACGTAAAAGGGAAGATATTATCACCCCTTAAACGTCCTGTCTAAGGCAGGCTGCATTGCTAGTTTCATCTTAAATTGCTAAATGTTTATTAGTTTATGCTATGAAAATTTGCTTATAATATTCCTGACTCTGGCGCCAGTGAATATTCAACTACGAATATTTCCAACTCTGGCGTTGGTAAATATTACGTAGCTATAAAATAAATTAGATCAATATTTTCTTTTATTCCCGACTCTGGCGCCAGTGAATAAATAAATAATAATAAATTTATTTTTTACAAATGCAAATATTTTTTATATTTCTAGCTAAATAAAATAAAATACAACGAATAAAAATAATATAAATTTAAACCGGTATTTTTATTCCTGACTCTGGCGTCAGTGAATAAACCAATAAATTTACATTATTTTTTTATTCATGCATACACATTTTTTTTTTCTGTTTTTTTATATTTTTTTGGGGCTGGGCCCAGCTCAGTCCATATAGCCCAGCCAGCCCAGCCCAGTCACTGGCCCAAGCCAGTGACCCGGCTGGGCCTTTTTTTTTACCCGCAGGCGTGCGTGAACTGCTCACGCACGCCTGCTACAGAAACATGATAATTAAAATGAAAGGGGAGGGAAACGCAACTTACCTGTTGCTGTACTTGAAGATGTGGTGACGGTAATGGAGGGCCGGCCGGTTAATGCAACTTTCCACTCCTGCGTTCCTTTTTTCTGGTCTGCTTTCTCTCTGCCTTTTTATTTCTGGTTTCCTTCTCCTTCTACCTCTCTCCTTCTGTCCCTCTCTATATATACTTATCTCTCTGTCCTCTGCTTCTTCTTCTTCGTCTTTTGTCCTCTGTCTCTGGTTCTACCACATTCTCGGTGTCATCCCCTTTCTTTTGTGATTCTTTGTTCTGCTGCCTCTGGTTCTGGAGGCTGGTTGCTGAAGACTGTGAAGACGATGGTCAATGCTGGTTCTCGTCTCTGCGCTTTCGTCCGCTGGTTTGAGCTTGCGTCTCCTATGCTCCTGGTTTTTATATTCTATCACCTTCAGTTCTGAGATGAAGGGACAAAGACGATGGTGGGGCTGGGGATGTTTGTTCAGCTGAGATGGCAGGCCAAGGCTGGTGTGGTGGCGGTTTTGGTCTCAAGCCAAAGAGGAAAAGAAAAGCCACGGAGGGCTTGCTCTGGCTGTTTTTGGTGACTGGGGGAAGAAGAGGAGTAAAGAAGCTGGGGGAGGGGGCAGCGGCAGCTAGTCTAGGATTTGGCCGCGCCCTCTCCTTTTTTTTTTTTTAAATGTCTTTTTTATAAATTTTTTTTGTAGGGTTTCGAGTAATGGCCTTCTTCTAAGTTTTCTTCTCTTTTAGGGTTTCTCTCTAATCCTCTTTTTTTTTTCTCCATACCCTAAGATCTGTATTTATAGTGCCAGAGTCCCTTCGCGTGTGAGAAACCAAGTTTCAATCAAACTCATTCTCTTCTTTGAAGTTTGAATTTGATTAAGAATCAAATTTGAAAGTGGATAACTATCCTTATCTTAAAGACAAGGATTATCTCGAAGATAAAGATAGAATGACAAAAGCACATTGTAGTCCTTAATTTTTATGAAAGTTGACAAATCACACTTTTCATCAAAATAAATCTCTGATCTTTTAATTTTTCATTTTAACCCTATAAAATTAATTTAAAAGCCAAAGGGCCAAAATTGGGTTATGACAGTTGCCCCCTCTTTACAATGCTTACGGTGCAAATGCATTAGAAAATTTATTTTCTTTTGACTTTGTATAGTAAGTTTTGTAAAGAAGAATAATTGTGAAAGCCCTTCCTCTTTTCCTCCTTTTTTTCTTCTCTTTTTTTTTTGATTGATTTTTTTGCTTTTTGCTTTTTTTTTTAAATGGTCTAATTATTCCAGGCGACCTGCCTGATAAAGAATAAAATGCGAAAAGGGTTTCGCGAGTGGTCTAATTGTTCCAGGCGACCTGCCCGATGATTGAAAAATACGAGGATTTTTTTTTGTGATGGTATATTGTAATGGGTTACCGGCCCAGATGGTCACATTGTAATGGGTTACCTGCCCAGTATAGGATGGTATATTGTAATGGGTTACCGGCCCAAATGGTCACATTGTAATGGGTTACCAACCCAGTTGGTATATTGTAATGGGTTACCTACCCAGTTGGTCACATTGTAATGGGTTACCTGCCCAGATGGTATATTCTAATGGGTTACCTACCCAGTTGGTCACATTGTAATGGGTTACCTGCCCAGATGGTGTATTGTAATGGGTTACCTACCCAGATGGTCACATTGTAATGGGTTACCTGCCCAGTTGGTATATTGTAATGGGTTACCTGCCCAGATGGTCACATTGTAATGGGTTACCTGCCCAGATGGTCATATTGTAATGGGTTACCTGCCCAGATGGTATATTGTAATGGGTTACCTTCCCAGTTGGTCACATTGTTGTCGCACGTCATAAAAAATCCGCGCGGCGTCGGTTGGCGATTTTTCGTTGTTATGTTTTGATTTGATTGGTTCGTTGGAGTCGCCACCTAGTAATTGATTGAGGGCTACTAGGAAACCGGATGTACTGGTCTTATCAGAGATTCGCGGGTAAGGGACTGGTTGTGGTTAGAGAAGGTATTAGCACCCCTAACGCACCCTACCTGAGGTAAGCTGCTTCGCGAATTTGATGTGCTTAAAGAAGTTCTAATAATTGTTTTTTCATCGGATATTAGAAATACAACTTACGTATAAGTTAATAATTCTTGACCGTGATCCAATCAAAATATTAAATTCTTCTTTAATCTTTGCAATTTCATCATAAAAAATATATATATAAAAAATAAAACAAAGACAAACACACACATTCACTTTTACTATATTTTTGTTTCTTTTCTTTTCTGTATTTTTTTCTTCTCTTTCTTTTCTTTTTTTGCTTTTTTACATCCACAATACAAATTATAAAAATTCAAAACTAAATAAAAATTATATTAAATAATCCAAATTTACAAAATAGTCCCCCAAAACTCCAGGAATTGCGGAGGAACACTTCTGGAATCGCAGCAACAGTGCTGGAACAGTGGCGGCGCGTTGTTCCACGCGCCTCCACCACGGGCGGCGCGTGGGTTCACGCGCCGCCTAAAAAACAGGCAGCAAGGGGAGATCCTCCCTTCTTCCTCTCCGGCGGTGACTGCTATGACCTGCAAAGCAACAGAAAACGCAAAAAACAACTGCTTTAATCTTCTTTCACGGTTTTGGGATCTGCCTCTCTCTTCTCCTTTAGATCTGCAGATCGGCTCTTCTATGGGTTGCTTGCCTTCCCCTCCGCTTCGGGTAGCTGGCAAAAAGAGGAAGGATGGCTGCTGATCTGTAGGTGCCGCTGTGTTCGAGCCGCCGCTCGAGGTCGGTTGAAGGAGGAGCCCGATGGCGGTGCTGAGGAGATCGGGTCTGTGGCCGGCGGCTGTGGTCGGGTCTGTTCGTTGACCCGGAGAGGGAGGCCGATGGGTCGGCTGAGAGAGAGGTCAGTCAGAGCTGGGGAACGGTTGGCCGAGGAAGAGTAGCGGCCGGCCTCTGTCGGGTGGAGCTGGAGACCGTGAGAAGGAAATGGGGATGTTGGATGTGCTCTGGATGTTGATTGCTGTCAAGAGGGAGAAGGAAGGCTGTGTCGGTTTTGGGAGAGCTGTGAGGGGGCGGCGTCGTTGATGATCTCTTCTCCTGGTGGTAGCAGCGGCGGTTGGGCTCACTGCTGGCTGCAAGAGGCAGATGACGAGGAGATGGGGAAAGCTGAGCAGGGGAGTCTTGTGTGCAGCTGGAAAAGGGGGGAGGACCGGCCTCAGAGAGGGAAGATTGGTACCGTGGCCAAGCAAGAAGAAAAATGAAATCCCAAAGCTGGAGAGGGGGGCGGCGGCTCTCCTTGAAAAAAATGGGTTTAGGGTTAGGTCTTTTTTTTGTATTTTTTTCTGATGTTTCCCAAAATTGTCCCCCCCTCCTTTGTTTGAGTTGTGAACCAGTATTTATAGGTAAAATATTGCATGGATCTCAAAATTGGTCCCTCAACTTTCTTTTTTTGTAAATTTGATTTTTCTTAATTTTTTTGTATTTTTTGAAAACGAGTAATATCAACATCGACTCAAAATGAAGAAAATCAATGATTTTTAAAAATAACGTGTTAAAAGTTGAACGCGTTCCAAATGTCTTCAAAATTTAAATTCTTTTGAGACGATGCTAAAAATGCTAAAAACGATGCAAATATATTAAAAATGTATTTTTTTGGGTTTTCAATGTTTTTTTGCTCTTTTTTGGATTTTTCTGAAAATTTATCAAAACATGGGTCAAAAATTGGGTAGCAACAGATGCCCCCTCTTTACAATGCTTACGAAGCAAAATTCCTCAATGTTTTGCGTAGTAAGCTTTGTAAAGAAAAACTTGTCTTTCTGTCTGCTCAATATCCATTCATCTAAAGACCTTGCTCTTTTTTCTCTCTTTTTTCTCTTCTCTTTTTTTTTTTTCTGTGAGATCCCATCGGGCGATCTCCTTGAACCAAAATCAAAATCTGCGTGGTTGGGCTAACCTGAGATCGCGTCCGACGATCCCCTTTAACCAGAACCAACATGAGATCCCATCTGGCGACCTCATTAAACCAAAACTAAAAAAATGTGTGGTAGCTCGGTCAACCTGAAATCCCATCTGGCGATTCCCTTTAACCAAAGCTACATGAGATCCCATCTGGCGACCTCATTAAACCAAAACTAAAAGATGTTACGTAACTCGGTTAACCTGAAATCCCATCTGGCGATTCCCTTTAACCAAAGCTACATGAGATCCCATCTGGCGACCTCATTAAACCAACACAAAGAATGTGGAACAAATGGTCTCATTGTATGGGTGACGAACCCAAGAAAAATGATGGTCTCATTGTATGGGTGACGAACCCCAGAAAAATGATGGTCTCATTGTATGGGTGACGAACCCCAGAAAAATGGTGGTCTCATTGTATGGGTGACGAACCCCAGAAAAATGATGGTCTCATTGTATGGGTGACTAACCCAAGAAAAATGATGGTCTCATTGTATGGGTGACGAACCCCAGAAAAATGATGGTCTCATTGTATGGGTGACGAACCCCAGAAAAAATGATGGTCTCATTGTATGGGTGACGAACCCCAGAAAAATGATGGTCTCATTGTATGGGTGACGAACCCAAGAAAAAATGATGGTCTCATTGTATGGGTGACCTACCCAAGAAAAATAATGTGGAAAACGGTCTCATTATGATGGGTGACCTACCCAAACGGAAAGAATGTGAAGTGCGGTCTCATTATAATGGGTGACCTACCCAGGTGGAAGATAGAAAAAATATGAAGTGGTCTCATTGTAATGGGTGACCTACCCAGGTGGAGGATAGAAAAAATATGAAGTGGTCTCATTGTTATGGGTGACCTACCCAGGTGGAGGATATAAAAAATATGAAGCGGTCTCATTGTAATGGGTGACCTACCCAGGTGGAGGATAGAAAAAATATGAAGCGGTCTCATTGTTATGGGTGACCTACCCAGGTGGAGGATAGAAAAAATATGAAGCGGTCTCATTATTATGGGTGACCTACCCATGTGGAGGATAAAAAAAATGTGAAATGGTCTCATTGTTATGGGTGACCTACCCAAATGAAAGATGTGATGTGACAAGTGTGAAAAATGGGACTTACCTGGCGAAGTCCTGAAGGGATGATAGAAGAAGGGCCAGAAAACTTGGTGCTTCTTGATAATTCTTGATTGCAGGGTTTGAAAACTCGATGCTTCCTGATTGCAAGGTTGATCTTTTCATTTCTTTGAGATTTTCCTAACAGTAAGGTTTATCTCATCTTCTTCCCGTTTCAAGGTCACAACCATGATTCTCTGTTATTATCAACTCAATGATTCTTTCTTTGTCCACAATCTTGCTGGACTTCATTGAGGATCTTTCTGTAACAAATCATAAGTATGTGCAATGCTTTGAGGTTAGATGACATGCATGCATCCTTACCTGATGTGAAATATAGGCCCCCCCTTTGATGATCCATCGTCATAGGGTGCCTTTGTTTGCATTCCAAAGCTTTATTGGTTCTTTCGATGCATTGGCTCATTCATGTGCTAGCCATCCCCTCAGTTGTAAGTGCAGTGCACATCCTGGGCTGTCTTCGACGGTTACTGCTCTTGCTGTTTATCAAGCTTGACTCTGCCCCCAAGTGTGGTGTTGCTTGATTCATCGTGAAGGATTTTCTCTCTTGGATTCTTCTAAGAATTATCCTCTGATTGGTTGTGTGCATCATGCTAACACCCATCATGATTGTCCATCAGTCATAAACTTGCCTCAAGCTGAAACAATACTCTTCAAGTAATGTTATCACCAGTCTTCATGGAAATTATCCAATCATCCAGACATGCATCTCATAGCTTGCAGTGAAAGACTCATCGTTGTATGCTCAATGTTCTTTCTCATGGATTTCTCTCAGCTTGTCAAATCAGATAGTGAAAAGAAATGCAGTGGCATCATCAATGATGTTCATTTTATCGCCCATATTCATGCGATGAAGTGCGCCTTCGAGCTTCAAAACAAGATGGTCCCACAGTCAGTCTTGGTGAGTGCATCCTTCCAATATTCACAACTATGCGATAACATCGTTCAAAAGTCATAGCCATGTTGGAGATGATAATATGACATTATCCTTCAAGTACAACATTGTTCCGCAATCAATCTTGGTGGTGTGCATCTTTTCATATTCGTTCGAATGCAACTGTATGCCCACATCGGTCGATAGCCATGTTTCAAAAGATTTCCTTCAAGTGTATCTTTGCTTTCCCGATTGTTGACGGGGTTCACTAAATCATGGACTATCTTTGAACAACATTGCCCCCAATATGATCTGAATGTGCTCGTTCATTGATTATCTTTCTTTGAACAACATTGTCTTCAGTACACTGATTCATCATTTAATCATCTTTCATTGCCCCCAGCTGATCTGAATACTATTTGTTTTCCTACCCATGATCCACTATGTTGCCTCTAGGTGGTCAACTTTTCAAGGAGTGTCGAGAAATGTTGATGTCATTCTTGTCAAGGATTTTGCAAATTCGGTCGATGTTCTTGTTGTTTAACAATCTTTCTTGTTTTGGAATCAACTCTCATATTTCAAAGATCATGTCAATTCAAGTCTAATTGTTGAAATGAAATCAGAGAGATATCTATTTTGGAAAAGATCTTTTAAATATCGTGCTTTTTGGTCAAAGACCCAACACACATCATTCAATGTAATCCTTTGATTGTCTTGTATTTTGAAAACAGAAATGACCCATTGTAAGTTTAAAATGACTTTTTCCATGGTTCTTTATGTCAGTTTTAATCTTTGATCTTGGGTATATCTTTTCACGGTCTGCAATGAGGTGACCTTCTGTGAATTTCAAGAAACAAAAGGCTCAAGTCAAAACTTGAGGATTCATCAAGAAAGATTGTTTTCTTTTTTTTAGCACCAATTTTATCAGCATGCATAATAACTCGTAGCTTGATTCATGAAGTCACAACCCTTATGGAAAAGCTCTTCAAGTTTTGAGAGCGCCATTTATCGGTTCAGATTGCTTACTTGATCAAAAAGGGCTTTTAAGAGCACGTAATGCAGGCTATGGTTCATGGCTATGAAAGAAAGGGATTTCACAAGCTCAAAAGGTGTTTGAGGGTTTCAAAGACCTAGGATCAACATCAACTATTCATCAACTCTCTTTCTCTTGTTGTCATAGTAGAGAAAGTGATATATAACCTTGTTAATCTCAAATATCAGAATTCTCTTAACATAGGTCATAATGCAAATCCAACTTTCCTTTGATGAATAACAAATCTCAATCATCTGATAACTTCAGGGCTTTATCATGGACGCCAAAGGTCATGGCTTTCACATATCATTTCTCATAGTTTTCTAACGCGCCCCCAGTCTAGGTCTTCTTTCTTTTAACTCTCTCTCAAACGTTGAACTTTTGTTCTAAGCCTTCTCTTTCACTTTTGTCTTCTCTTATTTGCCCCCAGTGCGGGGTGTGATCCTAGTCAGGGTTTTCTTGAAAAATATTCTATCAGGCTCAAATGGGGACCACAAGGGATAATATTTCAAGAAATGTGAAAGGATAACAAAGATGGCCTTTTCTCGTTTCAAGCAAGGTCGGTTAGAACCGATAAATTTTGACCTCATCCAGTGTAATGATTTGGACTTGTAAGAATCATGATTCGAGTCCATAACTATTGAATCCACTACATGTCATTATGCATACTGCTAAAACTAGCTATATGATGCGTGGTTCAGTTTCAGGAGGTATGAGTTCAAAATTGTTTGGTCACCTCATGTCATTTTCAAGCATCGAGTCATTTCTGTAATCAAAACACTTTTAATGTTCATGATTAAACTTTGCATGTTGGAGTTTGATCAAACATGTTTTGTTAAAATACCCTTTGAAAGAAGCATCTCTTGATTTCAAAACAACAGGAAGACAAAGGAAAGACATGTTTCGTTCAAGGATGAGATGTGACCCCAAAACAAAATGCAGAATGGCAAAAATTCCATAACAACATGATTGACAGTTCAACGCCCTTCTTGGATCAACTATTCTGGCAATATCTGTGTTTACCGAGCAATTTCGATCACTCGTCATTCTGAGGATGTTCTGGCGACAAAATGATCAATGACAAACTCCTTCACAGATTCCTCTTGTCTTTTGCTCACCAATTTGCGGACTCGATTCTTGCAATTATTCAACTGAATGGCCTGAAATCCCCCCATGATATTCAAATCTCCTGTTTGGATTATATCACATAAGAAACAGTGGTTGCATGGGATTTAACAGAGTCAGGCAAAAAGTCTGGAATCTGACAGATGCTAGTAGTCCAACTTGGGTGGCAGAAAGATGTCAATCTTGGCAAAGACATTTGAGCAATTGATGTTATGGCAAGACCTGACTAGGCAAAATGACTGAGGTTTCTCAATTGAGAGTCATCTTCTGATTCAACTCTCATCACTGTTTTGGAATCCATGGTAGATCCTTCAATCTTTCCTCTCTCGATAGCTAGCTCAATTCTTTTGGCAATCCTCACAACATCATGTCAATCTTCCAATGTTGTTGCGGTTGTATGAGAATTGTTGGAGACCTTCCAGTAGCTAGGTAATCTTGGCAGCACCCGGAGACTTGCAGCATTGTCACTGCCGACGTGTGGAATCACACATTGTCTTTATTGGAAGAGAACCTGATGAATCTAAAATCCTTTGTCTCCTCTTCGATCCCTCACTGACAGTGTAGCAAACAAACACCTGTAGAGGGAGCTCTGCTCTGTTGAAGTTTCAATCTTCTTTCTATTTTTCAGCCGAGGTTTGTCTCTTTTCCCTTCTTTTGCATTTTCAAGCTAACACCAATGAGAGAAAATTATAGATGATCAGAAACTACTGCATCCCTTCTTGGATTCTCCACTTGCAGATCTACAAACAGATTTCTGCAGAGAGAGCTCTGCCACGGTGAAGTTCTATATTTGCTCCTGTTTTCTAGCTCAAGTCTGGCTTTTCTGCCTACTACAGTGTTTCGATGCTGAAACTGGTGGGGTAACTTTTCACATTGTCTGGAACTACTACATCCCCTCTTGAATTCCCCACTTGCAGAGCCATAAACGGGTTTTTGTAGAGAGAGCTCTGCCACGTCAAAGTTCGACGACTGCTCATGTTTTCAGACTAGGTCTGACTCTTCGGCCTACTCCAGTGTTTCAGTTCTGAAATTGATGGGGCAATTTTTTTTTTTTGTAGCATATGAAAATACTACATTCCCTCTTGCATTCCCCACTTGCAGAGCCATAAACGGGTTTTTGTAGAGAGAGCTCTGCCACGTCAAAGTTCGACGACTGCTCATGTTTTCAGACTAGGTCTGACTCTTCTGCCTACTACAATGTTTTGCTGATGTCACTGGTGGGAGAAAGTTTCAAAGCATATGAAACTACTACACCCTTTCTTGCATTCCCCACTGGCAGATCCACAAACAAATCTTTACAGAGAGAGCTCTGCAACGTAGAAGTTCAGTGTCTAATCATGGTTTTTTTTTTTTTTCCGTCTGAACTGGAATTGAGCTCACAGTGGGGGTAACTTCAGATAAGGCTAATGCACCATGCACAGAAGGCTAGCAGTTATTTGGTGTCATTTAAAAGATATGGAGGTGATGAACAATTAACAGGGCAACTGACCAAGAACAAAAGTTGTCATTAGTTGATGACTGAAGGCATTGCTATTGTTGTTCAGGACTGAAATGGAGAGGTGCAGCTTCACTTGGACGTGGACGAGCGGTGTTCCCACAAAAGATTATGCAGACATTCCCTTTCCATTTGATGCTCAACACTTGTTCAGGGAGATCTGAGTCTAGCTACTTCACCTTTGATGCTCTCAACTTCCCTTTGATAATGAGCTTCTCTGACCCCTTTCTTCATTTCCCATCATCTTTGTTCAATCAGGTGTAGCAAAGCTCGGATGGGGGAACCTATTTTTCCTCCTGGTACATGCATGATAAATGTATGAACATGCAAACTATATGATGAACTCACCCTTCGAGAGGTGACATATGGTCGTAACTCTTGTATGATGAAACAAGAATCTTGATTCTTGCCCAAACTCTACAATGAAAATTTTCTGAGTGACGGCCATTGGGTCACCCACAAGTCTTGAGTTCAAGATGCTTCAAGAAGGGTTTGCCCTTATGCAAAACAATGTATACGGAGCACACATCCTAAAGGCAGGTTCTATTCATTATGTGAACATGGGTAGGTTTTCTACCTGGTCTCAAAAGGGTCTCATATCTGCCCAGTGACGTTCTTCGTAAAGACAGTATGGGGGCGTTGCAAGGAATAGTTAAGGTACGTCTACCCACCATTACCAAGCAGGCACTCAGATATGAGTTCGGTTTTTTCACGCATCTAAACCCTGACCAATAGTCATAGGGCAGATCGCTAATTCACCACCTAACTTAGAAGCTTGTGTGTGCTTTAAAAAATAAATACAGGTGATGCATGAAACAATTCTAAAAATACATGGATAAAACAAAAATAAAACAATACAAAAATGCAAAAACTTAAACACATCAAATACACAAAGCTTAGTCCAATATTGTCAGAAACAGTACCTTCCCCAGCGGAGTCGCCATTCTGTCGCACGTCATAAAAAATCCGCGCGGCGTCGGTTGGCGATTTTTCGTTGTTATGTTTTGATTTGATTGGTTCGTTGGAGTCGCCACCTAGTAATTGATTGAGGGCTACTAGGAAACCGGATGTACTGGTCTTATCAGAGATTCGCGGGTAAGGGACTGGTTGTGGTTAGAGAAGGTATTAGCACCCCTAACGCACCCTACCTGAGGTAAGCTGCTTCGCGAATTTGATGTGCTTAAAGAAGTTCTAATAATTGTTTTTTCATCGGATATTAGAAATACAACTTACGTATAAGTTAATAATTCTTGACCGTGATCCAATCAAAATATTAAATTCTTCTTTAATCTTTGCAATTTCATCATAAAAAATATATATATAAAAAATAAAACAAAGACAAACACACACATTCACTTTTACTATATTTTTGTTTCTTTTCTTTTCTGTATTTTTTTCTTCTCTTTCTTTTCTTTTTTTGCTTTTTTACATCCACAATACAAATTATAAAAATTCAAAACTAAATAAAAATTATATTAAATAATCCAAATTTACAAAATAGTCCCCCAAAACTCCAGGAATTGCGGAGGAACACTTCTGGAATCGCAGCAACAGTGCTGGAACAGTGGCGGCGCGTTGTTCCACGCGCCTCCGCCACGGGCGGCGCGTGGGTTCACGCGCCGCCTAAAAAACAGGCAGCAAGGGGAGATCCTCCCTTCTTCCTCTCCGGCGGTGACTGCTATGACCTGCAAAGCAACAGAAAACGCAAAAAACAACTGCTTTAATCTTCTTTCACGGTTTTGGGATCTGCCTCTCTCTTCTCCTTTAGATCTGCAGATCGGCTCTTCTATGGGTTGCTTGCCTTCCCCTCCGCTTCGGGTAGCTGGCAAAAGGAGGAAGGATGGCTGCTGATCTGTAGGTGCCGCTGTGTTCGAGCCGCCGCTCGAGGTCGGTTGAAGGAGGAGCCCGATGGCGGTGCTGAGGAGATCGGGTCTGTGGCCGGCGGCTGTGGTCGGGTCTGTTCGTTGACCCGGAGAGGGAGGCCGATGGGTCGGCTGAGAGAGAGGTCAGTCAGAGCTGGGGAACGGTTGGCCGAGGAAGAGTAGCGGCCGGCCTCTGTCGGGTGGAGCTGGAGACCGTGAGAAGGAAATGGGGATGTTGGATGTGCTCTGGATGTTGATTGCTGTCAAGAGGGAGAAGGAAGGCTGTGTCGGTTTTGGGAGAGCTGTGAGGGGGCGGCGTCGTTGATGATCTCTTCTCCTGGTGGTAGCAGCGGCGGTTGGGCTCACTGCTGGCTGCAAGAGGCAGATGACGAGGAGATGGGGAAAGCTGAGCAGGGGAGTCTTGTGTGCAGCTGGAAAAGGGGGGAGGACCGGCCTCAGAGAGGGAAGATTGGTACCGTGGCCAAGCAAGAAGAAAAATGAAATCCCAAAGCTGGAGAGGGGGGCGGCGGCTCTCCTTGAAAAAAATGGGTTTAGGGTTAGGTCTTTTTTTTGTATTTTTTTCTGATGTTTCCCAAAATTGTCCCCCCCTCCTTTGTTTGAGTTGTGAACCAGTATTTATAGGTAAAATATTGCATGGATCTCAAAATTGGTCCCTCAACTTTCTTTTTTTGTAAATTTGATTTTTCTTAATTTTTTTGTATTTTTTGAAAACGAGTAATATCAACGTCGACTCAAAATGAAGAAAATCAATGATTTTTAAAAATAACGTGTTAAAAGTTGAACGCGTTCCAAATGTCTTCAAAATTTAAATTCTTTTGAGACGATGCTAAAAATGCTAAAAACGATGCAAATATATTAAAAATGTATTTTTTTGGGTTTTCAATGTTTTTTTGCTCTTTTTTGGATTTTTCTGAAAATTTATCAAAACATGGGTCAAAAATTGGGTAGCAACAATTGTAATGGGTTACCTGCCCAGATGGTATATTGTAATGGGTTACCTACCCAGATGGTCACATTGTAATGGGTTACCTGCCCAGATGGTATATTGTAATGGGTTACCTACCCAGTTGGTCACATTGTAATGGGTTACCTGCCCAGATGGTATATTGTAATGGGTTACCTACCCAGTTGGTCACATTGTAATGGGTTACCTGCCCAGTTGGTATATTGTAATGGGTTACCTGCCCAGATGGTCACATTGTAATGGGTTACCTGCCCAGTATAGGATGGTATATTGTAATGGGTTACCAACCCAGTTGGTATATTGTAATGGGTTACCTACCCAGTTGGTCACATTGTAATGGGTTACCTGCCCAGATGGTATATTGTAATGGGTTACCTACCCAGTTGGTCACATTGTAATGGGTTACCTGCCCAGATGGTGTATTGTAATGGGTTACCTACCCAGATGGTCACATTGTAATGGGTTACCTGCCCAGATGGTGTATTGTAATGGGTTACCTACCCAGTTGGTCACATTGTAATGGGTTACCTGCCCAGTTGGTATATTGTAATGGGTTACCTACCCAGATGGTCACATTGTAATGGGTTACCTGCCCAGATGGTATATTGTAATGGGTTACCTGCCCAGATGGTATATTGTAATGGGTTACCTGCCCAGTTGGTCACATTGTAATGGGTTACCTGCCCAGTTGGTATATTGTAATGGGTTACGTACCCAGATGGTCACATTGTAATGGGTTACCTGCCCAGTTGGTATAGTGTAATGGGTTACCTACCCAGATGGTCACATTGTAATGGGTTACCTGCCCAGTGGAAAAATATGAGGAATTTTTTTTTTTTTAATAAGACATGATAGGGCTCGAAGGCGCATTATTTAATAGATGGAAGCTCGAAGGAAATGAGGGCTTGAAAGCGCACTCAAAAGAAGGTAGGATAGGAAATGCACTACCTTTGATGGTCGAGGGCTCGAAGGCGCGCTCGAAAAGAAATAAGACGAGGGCTCGAAGGCGCGCTTGAATTGAGGTAGGATAGGAAATGCACTACCTTTGATGGTCGAGGGCTCAAAGGCGCGCTCGAAAAGAAATAAGACGAGGGCTCGAAGGCGTGCTCGAATGGAGATAAGACGAGGGCTCGAAGGCGCGCTTGAAAAGAACTCAAAATGAGGTAGGATAGGAAATACACTACCTCAGGAGTGGAAACTGAAAGGTGGTGGAAAAATAAAGAGATTTTTCAGGTGGCCTAATTCTCATGGGCGACCTGCCCAGGTTGAAAAATTCTCAAAAGTGAAAATTTTTCAAAAGCAATTTCAATGTTCGCCATTTCAAGTTGGCCTTCCGCTTGATGGATTCCGTTAGAATTTTCTCTAATAAAATTTGCAAAACTCATTGTCCAATGTCTCAAAGTTTAAATGATATGCATGCATCTTTACCTGATTTGAAATATAGGCCCCCAATTTCTTCTTAGTCTTCTCGTTGCTTGGTTGGTGAGATCTTGCTACCTGATTTGAGTCATCTTTGTCGCTTGGCTTTCTAGCCCACTCGAGTTAGCCCATATAAGACTTTTTCCAGATTTGTTTGCACAACTCAGCCTTTGTGGTGCCCATCGTGACCCACTTGCTTGCTAGAGATTTTCTGTCTCGTCAAATAGTTTGAGGGGATCATTCATTACTCGTCTCACTGATAAAAATATTTGGTGTCACTTGCTGAAAGGATCAAACTGTCTTTCGTAAACCAAAATGCCCCCTTGTCTTGTTGTAGGAAATGTTCCTTTTTTTTTTTTTAGAACATATAGATTTTTCTTAAGCACAATATTGCCCCCTTGTACTGGTCATTGCCCCCAAGTGTGCCCTGTCAGCGACTTAGACAAATAATGGTTTTAAGAGACCATTCTCTCATTTCTCTCCTTTTCAGTTTGGTGAAGAAGTATGGGTCTAGAATGAATCTTGAAATCTTGATCTTGCATTTTGAAAACAAAAATTATTTCGATGCGAGTCTAAAACAATTTGCTTTTGAAATCTTGCAACTCCTTGGTTATTTTCTTTCTTGAAAAAGAGATTATTTGCTCTTGTGTTTGGCAATGAGGTCTTCGGTGAAAATATGTCATGAGATGACCTTTTGTTTCGAAGTGAAGGGCTCGAGAAAAAGCTCGAGGTTTTGTATGAGAAAAAACTTGTCTCTTTTTTTTTTTGAACATTTATTTTTATCAGCATGAATAATAATGAGTAGTTCTTTCTTGATGTCATGAATCTTATGAAAAAAATATTCTTTGCATTTTGAGAGCATTGTTTATTGTTCTAGGTTGCTTGCTTGCTTGATTAGAAAGGACTTCTATAGACACGTAACGTAGGCTGTGGTTTTTGGCTATGAAAGAAAAGGATTCATAAGGCTCAAAGAGTGTTTCAGGGTTTCAAAGACTGAAGATCACGATAAATAGTTTGACTTTTGACGTCATTCATATTTTCTTTTGCCTCTCTTCTTTGATTTGCCCTCTTTTTTTCTTTTTCATTGCTTTGCTAGAGCATACTCACTTTATCTTGGTTTTCACTTTTTCTTGTGATTTGGGCATGCCCCCTAGCATTTGAGTTTCTTGGGCTCTTTTGCCTTTTGGCTTTCTCACGGCTTTATCATCTTTCTTGATCATTGAAATTTCACTTGCCCCTAGTGTAGGGTGTGATCTTAGTCGGGATTTTTATGAAAGAAAAATTATTCAGGCTCAAAAAGGGATCACAAGGGATGTACTTATTTCAGAACGTGAAAGGAATAACAAAGATGGCCTTTCCTCATTTCAAGCGCAAGCAGCTATGATCAATAAACTTTGACCTCATCTAGTATGATGGTTTAGTCTTTGCAAAGATGCATTTCATGAGTTATGAGCAACAAGTTCACTACATACCATTATTCATACATTTAAAAACACATTATTCAAGAGTCATGGGGTAAGGGTATTTATTCATTTCTTTTTTTTTCTTTTTAGAGTTTGGTCACCTCTATGAAGGAGTTGCTTGATTCACTTGTCATTCTACAAGTAGAATGTCAAAAATATCGTTTTTGAATAAACATCAAATTATTTTTGAAATCAAAATGCCAGATCAATTTTTTTCAAAACTCCCATAGGGAACTGATTTTGGTAAAAGAGATGAATTGTGTCTATGAGATCGCGCAAGGCTTTAAAGATGTGATTGTGATACTTTATAAGAAAACTCTCTCAGAAAAATGAATAATGCTTGGTCGTAAACACGATTGAATGATAAACTCATTATTTTCATTGAAACTTTGGAAAAGAAGTTCAACAACAAAGAACTTATGACATCTTGGGCTATGAATACTGACATGATAGCATATAAAGGGGCTAAACATTTAACAATCATTGATTGGAATTTTTGGAATCATTCATTCTCTTTGACAAGGGCATCTCTTCAACAGTCAATAATATCACCATAGCTTTATCTTCAAGATAGTTGATTTCTAGGAATTGGTGTGAAGCAATTAGCTATAGGAACGATAAGTGCCTTGGCAACCACTTTCAGTGAAACCGTTCTTCTCAGTCAGGTTAGCAATCTTACCTAACTCAATGGCTTGTTCAATCCTCTCAGCTATAACAACCAAGTCAATGAAATGTTGTGCAGAGCTTCTAACCAAGTATTCAAAGTACGGAGCTTTAAAGGTGTTGGAAAATAAACTAATCATCTCTTTTTCCAACATAGGAGGGTTAACTTGTGCAGCTACCTCACTCCATCTATGGGCGTATTCCCTTATGGACTCCTTGTTGTCCTTCTCCATAGCTTGCAATTTTAAACGATCAGGGTCCACGTCTATATTGAACTTATATTGCCTCATGAAGGCATCAACTAAATCCTTCTATTTTTTAACCTTGGTATTGTCCAACCGCATATACCAAGTGAGGGCACCATCACTCAAGCTGTCTTGAAAGAAATGAATCAGCAGTTTCTCATCATCAACTACCTTAGCCATTTTGTTGCAGTATGCTTTGAAATGAGTTATAGGGCATTGAGTTCCCGTATATTTAACAAATTCTGACACTCTAAAATTTTTGGGAATGACAACGTTGGGCACCAAACACATCTCAACAGCCTTTATAGGATCATATAGGCGAATTCCCTCAAATGCCCTCATCCTTTGCTATAGGGCAATGAATTTGTTCAGATCATCTTCTTTTACCATCTTGCCTTTTTGAGATTCCTTCTCGTTTGCCCCCAGATTCTGTGGAGTGAAGGGATTTACGCGCATAGGTTCAGGCTGAGTTATATGTGTTGCTTTTTCGGATTTGTCTCTCAAGGCCTGCTCGAGTAGACTAGTAAGCCTTGTGACTTCTTTCTTAAGATTGTCCACCTCCTTTTAATGTTGGGCTTCCAACTGGGCTCTTTCTTCGTTTTCTATTTTTTTCTTTTTCCCGAACGAGTGTTATAGATGGGTTTCAATGGGGGACCAATATTTCACCTGGAGTGCGGTATTATGACAGGTCATAATTGTATGTTGAAACATGCATGAAGATGAATACAACATATTGGGTATGGATTCCTTTTTTGAGGGGTGACATAATGATCGCTATTCTTTGGATGTGTGGTCAGATTCAAATCCGATATTCATTGCAATGCCGAAAAGAGATCTGTTTAGCCTTTTGTCATCTGAACTTTCAGCCACATTCTCAGTGCCTTTTATTACGCATCTAATGTTTTTGAGTAGCGGTATCTCACCAACATCCAGTCTATGGTAGTCTCCCTCGGTCATTTGCAAGGATTCAGACTTGAGTCCATACTCAGCAGTTTATTTTAGGAATAGCGGCCATTATGTCACCCAAAAGCCCTAAAATAAGGATGTTACATGTTTAAGCTTATCTCAGTGAAATTACGCAGGGATCCACCTAAAGGATAGGTTCTAATCTTCAAATGCATTAGGGTAGCTTTTCTATCTAGTCTCAAAGGTCTTTCGCATGCTCAGTGATCGTCCTCGAAAGGTTGATATGAGGTTTACAAGCAGCGTGAAGATAGAGACCCTGAGTAATATCAGTTTGGCATATCAACCGCTGTCGAGCAAACAATCATGCGAGAGTTGGATAGTTTCGCGAGCCTTACCCAGGCTAAATCCATTGGGGTGCCGTTACTCCTCCACTTATCTTAAAGTTGATACCACACGTATTTTAAAAATGAGATGAGTGATGTGTGAAAGCCTTAGACCCATATCCAATACATATGCATGATAAACAATGAATAACTATGCATGCTAAAACAGTAAAAAGAGCAAAAAATAAAACTTGATAAACACAAAAAACACAACAAAAAAAACACAGTACAACAAAACATTTTTAGCAATGAAAAGACAAAAAGCAAAGCTTAGTCCTAGAGGTCCCCAGTGGAGTCGCCATTCTGTCACACCCGACATCGCGGCGGCCTTAAAAAAATAATCTTTCATGGAAAGAATGGATTTCTGGCATCCTGTTCTTTAATGGGGATATTCTTTGTTTAAGGAGTCGCCACCTAGTATTATGGTCACTAGGAACCCTAACTGGTCAACAGAGATTCTATGGTTCGGGACTGGTTACGTAAAAGGGAAGATATTATCACCCCTTAAACGTCCTGTCTAAGGCAGGCTGCATTGCTAGTTTCGTCTTAAATTGCTAAATGTTTATTAGTTTATGCTATGAAAATTTGCTTATAATATTCCTGACTCTGGCGCCAGTGAATATTCAACTACGAATATTTCCAACTCTGGCGTTGGTAAATATTACGTAGCTATAAAATAAATTAGATCAATATTTTCTTTTATTCCCGACTCTGGCGCTAGTGAATAAATAAATAATAATAAATTTATTTTTTACAAATGCAAATATTTTTTATATTTCTAGCTAAATAAAATAAAATACAACGAATAAAAATAATATAAATTTAAACCGGTATTTTTATTCCTGACTCTGGCGTCAGTGAATAAACCAATAAATTTACATTATTTTTTTATTCATGCATACACATTTTTTTTTTCTGTTTTTTTATATTTTTTTGGGGCTGGGCCCAGCTCAGTCCATATAGCCCAGCCAGCCCAGCCCAGTCACTGGCCCAAGCCAGTGACCCGGCTGAGCCTTTTTTTTTACCCGCAGGCGTGCGTGAACTGCTCACGCACGCCTGCTACAGAAACATGATAATTAAAATGAAAGGGGAGGGAAACGCAACTTACCTGTTGCTGTACTTGAAGATGTGGTGACGGTAATGGAGGGCCGGCCGGTTAATGCAACTTTCCACTCCTGCGTTCCTTTTTTCTGGTCTGCTTTCTCTCTGCCTTTTTATTTCTGGTTTCCTTCTCCTTCTACCTCTCTCCTTCTGTCCCTCTCTATATATACTTATCTCTCTGTCCTCTGCTTCTTCTTCTTCGTCTTTTGTCCTCTGTCTCTAGTTCTACCACATTCTCGGTGTCATCCCCTTTCTTTTGTGATTCTTTGTTCTGCTGCCTCTGGTTCTGGAGGCTGGTTGCTGAAGACTGTGAAGACGATGGTCAATGCTGGTTTTCGTCTCTGCGCTTTCGTCCGCTGGTTTGAGCTTGCGTCTCCTATGCTCCTGGTTTTTATATTCTATCACCTTCAGTTCTGAGATGAAGGGACAAAGACGATGGTGGGGCTGGGGATGTTTGTTCAGCTGAGATGGCAGGCCAAGGCTGGTGTGGTGGCGGTTTTGGTCTCAAGCCAAAGAGGAAAAGAAAAGCCACGGAGGGCTTGCTCTGGCTGTTTTTGGTGACTGGGGGAAGAAGAGGAGTAAAGAAGCTGGGGGAGGGGGCAGCGGCAGCTAGTCTAGGATTTGGCCGCGCCCCCTCCTTTTTTTTTTTTAAATGTCTTTTTTATAATTTTTTTTTGTAGGGTTTCGAGTAATGGCCTTCTTCTAAGTTTTCTTCTCTTTTAGGGTTTCTCTCTAATCCTCTTTTTTTTTTCTCCATACCCTAAGATCTGTATTTATAGTGCCAGAGTCCCTTCGCGTGTGAGAAACCAAGTTTCAATCAAACTCATTCTCTTCTTTGAAGTTTGAATTTGATTAAAAATCAAATTTGAAAGTGGATAACTATCCTTATCTTAAAGACAAGGATTATCTCGAAGATAAAGATTATCTTGAAGATAGGGATTATCTTGAAGATAAAGATAGAATGACAAAAGCACATTGTAGTCCTTAATTTTCATGAAAGTTGACAAATCACACTTTTCATCAAAATAAATCTCTGATCTTTTAATTTTTCATTTTAACCCTATAAAATTAATTTAAAAGCCAAAGGGCCAAAATTGGGTTATGACACCCGTCATGGATAACAGCCCTGTACCGTGAGAAGAAGCAGAAGAAGCAAAAAACAGAGACAGACAGAGGAAAAGCAGAAACAGAGGAGAAAGGAGGAGAAGTCGCCGCTTGGAACCACCGTCAGAACCACCGGAAGACATTGTTTCCGCCACCAGGTTTGTTTCTGCATCACTAGGAGTGTTCGCCATCGTCTTCAACATTGTTTCCGCCACCAGGTTTGTCCCCTTTCTCGTCGCTGTGCAGACCATTTTCTCGCATTCACTGTTCAAGTGAAATATAATTCACTTGAACAGTGAAATGCTATTTCACTGTTCATGTCTAATATAATTCACGTGAACAGTGAAATGCTATTTCACTGTTCACGTGAAATATAATTCGCGACCTGGTAAGGCTTGCTGGGTTCAGCCCAGCCACATGAGCCGAGCTAGGTCCGGCCCAAAAAAATAAAAATAAAAATAAAAATTCTTCAAAAATTATTTCAAAAAATATGTGATTTTGTTGTAATTTTATTATTGTATTTTGATCAATACCGGTTCGTATTTTTATACTATAACGATACAAATCCGGTATTAAAATACCCGGTTTTCGTCAAGACATAAAAAATAAAATAAGTTAAAAATGTTTTGTTTTCGTGCATACGGCCTAGTCTCTCCAACATATATATATATAAATATTATAACATCATATTTTCACACAACAAAGGAAATTTCAAAAACAATATATGTATTAGCATTCATTTTGGCTGTAATAACCAGTTTATTCAAGCCATGAGAACTAGGCCAATATTTCAAAAAATTCTAAAAAATCTTTTTGTCCTCTTTTAGTATATGGGATTACAAATTTAGACGTAAAACGTATTCCTGATGTTAAAAATATGATTTTTTTACATAGACGCTAGAATGGTTAGGTTTTACCCGATAAGATAAGGACCTCCTTATTGAGGAGGACTTTTCTTGAACCATAGACGGACCCACAACTAGAAATACAATAACACCTTAAGCTTTTTTATCAGACAATCAAGCAATGCAGCTTACCTTAGGTAGGGCGTATTTGGGGTGCTAATACCTTCCCTTTACGCAACCAGTCCCCGTACCCGATATCTGAGACCAATTAGGGTTCCTAGTGACCAAAATACTAGGTGGCGACTCCCATACCATCTCTCACTGCTAAGAGACAAAGAATTCCTTGTCTCCCCATATTTACCAGATATATATATCCCCCCATACATTCGAGGGTGGACGATCGCCGCGACGTCGCTCACGTGCGACAACGTATTTGGGGTGCTAATACCTTCCCTTTACGCAACCAGTCCCCGTACCCGATCTCTGAGACCAGTTAGGGTTCCTAGTGACCAAAATACTAGGTGGCGACTCCCATTTTATTTTTCCACTAATAAAAGACGAGAATTCCTTGTCTCACCACATTTGCCATATTAGATACTAATTTGAGGGTGGATGTTTTCGCCGTGACGCCACACACGTGCGACAAATATGATATCTTATTTAAACTTTATTTGAGCATCTAACACTACATAGGCCTAAAACAAATAAATTTAAAAATTTAAAAATTTAAAACTAAAAGTTTATTTCCAATTTTATTTATACGATAATTAAATAAACTTTTAAATTAAAAAGCCATGTATCTTTAACTCTCGTAAATAAAAGGATTCATACAACTTTTACAATTATATTGGCGAATCGTAATAATACTCTCATAAGTAGGAGACCATGCACGAAAGCAAAGGATTCTTAAAATTTTAATTTTTTTCATTTTCTTGAAAAATATTAATATATTATGTGTTCTTGAGAACAACACTACTCTATAGCTTGTTAGATATTAGGGTGAAAAGTATTTTAAAAAAATATTTTTTATTTAAAAATACATTAAAATAATATAATGCATCTATAATTTTAATATCAATGTTCGCTAAAATAAAAGAATAATTAATTTTTTTAAAAACAATCAACAAAAAAGTAATACAAAAAAAGATATTTTATTTTCACTAAATATATATCCATGAGAAAATTATTAAAAAAACATATTGTATATCATGTCCATGTATATATATATATAATTATTCATAAGAAAACTGTTAATATTATCATAAAAAATCTAACCTTTTCTAAAAACGATGACATAATCATATATTTTTTTAAAATATCTTCTTAATAATTCAATTTAAATCAAATTTAATACAACAATTTTAAAAAATAATTAAAAAAGAAAGAAAAAAAAATGATGGCAGATAATTATCAAATTCGGTAAAATATCGTTGAGGGAAGGAGAAAAAATTAAAATCCTTCTGAACAGCAGCATCTACAGTACATATAACTATTGCTTTTATTTTCAAATAAATAAAGTTTTCACAAGCAAATTTATATTTTCAATCTTGCTTTTATTGCTTTTCATTTTTAGAAACGAAAAGTTAGGTTAAGTCCTATGTACATATAACTATTAAGCAATTAAATTAAGATCCAACTTAAAGTTAATATATTTAAAATAAAATAATTTTGCAATAACATTTATATACTTACTTGATTGAATTATTTTTATCCAGAGATTGTTAATGGATATCAGGTTCATGGATATGATCAATAAAGTTTAGATACTTAAAGCTTAAATAGTTAATACATTATCAAAATTAATAACCACTAAACTATATTATCTTCATCATCTCATCATTAACGACCAAACTGATATGAAGAGTCAATACAATCATTTGGTGGATCCGATAACTTTGCATGATTAGCTCTATCATCTTCTTCTGGCATCTGATGTGGGGTAAGAAAAGGCTTAGGAGGCATTCGTAGGGATTCAACATCCGATTCAAGCATCTCTACAACTTTATGCATTGAGGGACGATCAATAGGCTTCAACTGTATGCACCACAATGCCACAATAATCATCTTTTTCGTTGTTTTCTTTTCATGTTCCATGGCATCTTTTTGCACTTCTATGTCTTTTCCTTCACTAACTTGATCATAAACCCATGAAGGGAAGTAAATTTGGCTTGAATGAATTGCCAATGCATTCAAGTTCTTTCTTCTTCCTACCATTTCCATCAATAACATCCCGTAACTATAGACATCAGCTTTGTAAGAGACACCTCCAATATTTTTATAAAATAGTTCAGGAGCCATGTATCCTATCGTTCCTCTAGCAGCAGTGAGGGGCACAGTGTTATTAGATGTTGGGTATAATTTTGCTAGTCCAAAATCTGATATTTTTGGAACAAATTTTTCGTCAAGCAAAATATTGTGCGGCTTGATATCAAAATGTAAGATTTGCATATCACAACCTTGATGTAGATATTCAATGCCACGAGCCACCCCAAGAGAAATCTCATACATTTTCTCATTGCTTAGTGGGACGCTACCTTCCCTATAAAAAATATACTTTTCAAGAGACCCATTAGGCATGAACTCATATATAAGAGCACGCTTCGATCCCTCGACAGTGAAGCCTATAAGTTGCACGACATTGACATGGTGAATTCTTCCAATTGTGGCAACTTCGTTGATAAAATCTTGTCCATTAGCTTTTGACTTGCCCAATATTTTAATTGCTGCAAAACGACCACTACGAAGCTTTCCCTTATACACTGAGCCAAAGCCTCCTTCACCCAACTTGTCTTTAAATCCGTTAGTTATCTTCTTAATCTCTGAGTAAGTGTACCTTATCGGCATGAGATCATTATCATGACTTTGCAAGAATTTTTCAATGTCGTCGTACATTGATAAATGTCGTCTTCGCCATTTATAGATCAGTAAAGTTAGAAGACATGGAAGCCCGCATGGGAGCAGGAACACATGATATGTCACTGTATAAAGACATTTGAAACATATAAAAACATTTTACAAATGCTTCATTGATTTTAGTCACGGAGTATATGTGTGACAAACAATAAAGAGAACTATAAACGCTTTCAATATATATATATATATATATATATATATATATATATATATATATATATATATATATATATATATATATAAAATCAATATTATCATGCTAGGCACATAGAAAAGCGGATAACATAAAAAAAACCTGATTGTTTTTATAAAATAAGATCATTAACTGAAAGAAAAAAATAATAGAAAAGTGTTATACTAAAGAAAAAGTAAATACTTTCAAAATACTCTGTGTTTAATTACAACATTTTCCATCTAATGCTTTAAAATTATTGTTTATAATTGAAAACAAAAATAGAAAGAATATTAGATGCATTAATTTGATGAAAAAATAATATAAATTTAACCTAAAGTTAAAACTTGAAATAGTAGGGAGGCATCAGAAATATTTAAATTTCAAGGACTTAATTTTTACAACTAAATAAATTTAATGAAAATAAATTTAATATATTTATTGTTTCACAATAAGCTGATAAAAGCAAAATAAAATACTTACCAATAAGGGCAAGTGTCACAGTAGGAAAGAATATGAGAAAGCTTAGTACAATTGAAGGGGTGGTAATCCGGTATTGACAATAATCTGCCAAATAAATAAAAAATAAAAAAATAAAAAATGATGAATGATTTAATTACCATTCATGTAGTTATTTGACTATAAGGGAGAATCAATTCATTCAAATTAAAGCTTATAAATTATAAAATAATAGAAAATAATAGTTATTTTCTATTAGATATAAGAAGATTAGAAGTGATATCTTATTTCTTATTTCCATCAAGAAGATTAAATTATTTTAAAAGGGTTTAGCTACCGAAAAAACTTCTATTGCTATGGGTAACTTGAAGGCGAACATTGATATGTACGTCATTGAAACTTGCATTGAATAAAAAAAACCTTTTTACGGTCTTTTATTTATTTTATTAGAAAAATAAATATTAGTACTGTTTCTGTAAAATGATATAATTACACAAAATAAATTAACTCACCCCCATTACTTCGACAAATTATCCGGTCGATACCTATAATCACCAAGAAAATATGAATCAGCGTGCAAAATCTTGATGATTAATTAAAAGGTAAAAAAAAAAAAACACTCATTCGCGAAGAAAATGCGGAGTAAATGTATCGTTTTGTAGAACATGTAAGACCATAATAGTCCTCACCTTCAACAAAAAGGTGTACCAGCTTCCCTCTGGTAAAATGCCCTAGTGCATTTCAAGAAAAAAGAAAAGGTCAACAGTATTGATATTTACAAACTTATAATTTTAACTGAAGTGAAGAACATTTATTAAAATATAAAATAAACCCTTAACACATAAACGGAAACCAAGCAATATTGGAGAATTACAATATAAAATAAAGCAAATATTGTATGCATAATCATAATACAGTACTTACGATATGGTTCTTTGTAAAAGCAATAGTGTTTCTTCATGGTGGCTTCATCAAGGTTGCAGCGGTTCTCTTTGCCATAATCACAACAGAAATCGAACCATGAAAGCTCGAACCCATATACCAAAATATCATGGACATCTGTATACGACTTATTTCTCATATTTTTTGACACATAATAAATCAAATTTATACTGCACAAGTCAGGTACATCCTGGATCTGCCCATCAACCATGACATAGGAATAACCTTCCATATCGACACAGCTGGGAGAAGAAATACTGCTAGACGAAGAAGAATTATATGCAGTACCACTACCATTTTTGCAAGAAGAGGTATCCATTATATAATCTGGAGGATTCAGCATTTGATTTTTGCAACATAAAAAAGTTAACACATAACCTTTTGCCCTATATATCTCATAAAAATAATAGCCGTCCGCAGAGGCCAATGGATATTCTGTAATAGATTGATGAGGGATGGAGAAGCAATCATCCTTCTGAACAGCAGCATCCACAAGTCGAATTGTAAAGTTATTGTAATTGATTGCCTGGACATAATACTTTTCCATGTACAAGTATAAAGTTGGACGTACGTTGTTTTCACAAGCAAGTTCAAAAAGTTTGTTGCCACAGCTCTGGGGATCGGTATTTAGTCGAAAAGGGTAGCTAATATTATGGATATTGCCACAAGAAGAAGGAGCGCAGTAATTGCTGGTGTTCATTCTAGCACTGCAACTATGGTAGGAGGATAGGATCACTAGAAAAGGTAGGGCTGCATATGCACCGAAGAGGTGCCTGAATACTCTACTGAACATTGAGAGAGAAACTTTCTTTGGGAAACCAAATAATGTGCTTTGTTGCACTTTGATCAAGAGATATAAATATACTATGTGGTCTTGAGAACAATACTCGTCTACCATCTTGGATCAATACGAAAGGAAATCAATCAATGGCCACAAATTAAAGTCTTCGAGTTATTGTCTTGGGCCCATTCTCATTAAATTTATGGGCCCATTCTCATTAATTATATTTTTCAAATTTCTAAATGAGATGCAGACGAGCCCATTCAATATTTTTGAAATTTCCAAAATGAGGAGACTGCCTTGAAGTTTCCAAGTCAATAAGAGAAAAAAAAGCAAGGAAAGAATGTGGTGCCATTCAATATTTAAATATAAATATAGTAGGAGTAAAGTAGAAATGCAAAACTGTATAAAAACCACGTCGTTTTGCAAAACTCTAAGTGAAAACGACTACGTTTCTCTTTTTAAATGGGTTACAATATGAGACGATGTCTTTAGCATTTGGGAATGAAAATTCACAATATATATATCCATCAACTAAAAAAAGAAAAATAATATAGATAGGGCCCAATGAAGTGTTACGAGATTGCATCACAAGATTATAGATTTAACTAGAATACTAATAAAAAAAAGTTGATTAGAAACACAAACAAATTTATTTTTTCCACATAAAATGAAAATCTGAAATGCTCAGCTGATTTTTGGAAAGTATTATTGTTTTCGTGAATTTTTTTAGATTTTTAACAATTGAGTATTTTAGGAATTTTTTATTTCTTAAGAGTTTTTATGTTCTTAGACAATATTAATATATTATGTGGTCTTGAGAATATATTGACCCCCTCCATACTAGACTACATGTCTATTAAGTACTGTGGTGCATAATATTTTTTTAATTTTTTTATTTAAAAATAAATTAAAATAATATTATGCATTTATAATTTTAATGCCAATGTATGCTAAAATAAAAAAATAATTAATTTTAAAAAAATAAACAAAAAAGTATAACAAAATAAATTATAAAAAAATATATTTTCTTTTCACTAAATATATATATCCATGAGAAAAGTATTGAAAAACATATTGTGTGTGTGTGTGTGTGTGTAAACTACAGTCTTGGAATTATTGCTTGGTTGCTCTCTAGCTCATTGATTAAGATTTAGGAAATTGCATGAAAAGTTCCCACCGATGAAGGGGAAGACCTCTTTGTGGCCTCCGCTTACAAAGTCAAGCTCGTCTACATCTCGGGTCCATCCTGAATGCGATGCAGACGAGCCCAAACAGAGAAGAAAGAAATGGAAAACAAAAATGTAACAAATTAAGTAATTGAATTTTAATAAAGTTTTATATATAAAGCAGAAATTATCTACTTAGTTAATTTTAAATACTTTAAATTATTCTTATCTTTTAAATAAAACAAATATCAGCATAATATTGCAAAATAATCCTAAAACCCATCCAAAAGTTCAACTACTATTGCAAAAGTGAGGCTGAAACATTTGTTTTAGCTTTCCCACGTAGTATTTAATGGAGGTTGCTTTTCATACGACATATGTTCCTATCTTTTCTTTTCTTTTATTTTCTTTTTTTTAACGTGGAGTTGCTGATGCAACAAATACTATCTAAATTTCTCAATGATTGTCGATGAAAAATATTTTTGAGTTAAAAAAAAAAACTTGTTTTTGGTTTTATAATTTTTGATGAAATATATTTTTTGGGTTGTTGGTTCCAAACATTGATGATCTGGGTGGTCGCGTTATTTTGGGTTATTTAGGGTATGTTTGGCAGTATTAGTTAGCCATGAAAATACAAATACACACACAAATTCTAACCCATAAAGATGAAGAAAGTATCACCCATTTGAACAGAAAAATGGAAGAACATTTCAATTCAAATAATATATCTTAAAAATTATAATCTGATCAGTACTAGTTCAATTGATAAAGTTGGGCCAATCCTCCTTGTAAACAAGAAATTCTCTAGATTACGAATACCATCGATCTTGGATCCCTACGAAAAGAAATCAATGGCCACAAATTACTAAAGTCTTGGAATTATTGCTTGGTTGCTCTCTAGATCAATGATTAAGATTTAGGAAATTGCATGAAAAGTTCCCACCGATGAAGGGGAAGACCTCTTTGTGGCCTCCGCTTACAAAGTCAAGCTCGTCTACATCTCGGGTCCATCCTGAATGCGATATTGCAGACGAGCCCAAACAGAGAAGAAAGAAATGGAAAACAAAAATGTAAGATATAGTGATAACAAGCAAGCTATCTTTCATGTCTGAGCCCCATCACGTAGAAAACAATGACAATATTGAAAAATACATAAACCTAATTTCAACATATAAAGCAGAAATTATCTACTTAGTTTATATTTTAAATACTTTAAATTATTCTTATCTTTTAAATAAAACAAATATCAGCATAATATTGCAAAATAGTCCTAAAACCCATCCAAAAGTTCAACTACTATTGCAAAAGTGAGGCTGAAACATTTGTTTTAGCTTTTCCACGTAGTATTTAATGGAGGTTGCTTTTCATACGACATATGGTCCTATCTTTTCTTTTTCTTTTCTTTTTTTTTTTTTTAACGTGGAGTTGCTGATGCAACAAACACTATCTAAATTTCTCAATGATTGTCGATGAAAAATAG